>NC_141137.1:1632500-2832500 GCF_053477565.2 Lygodium microphyllum | reverse complement strand
TGAGATGGACTATTGCCTATGGGATCCACATGCTCGAAAGGTTATCCACAGCCATAATGTTGTTTTTCATGAGGAGAAGATACATAAGTAGCCTGAGTAGGTAGTTAAGGTACGCATGGTGATCTTTCAAAAGGAGCTTTTGTAGTGAAAACTAGGAATTAGAGGATTTGTAGATGAAAGGACACTGTGCACAATAAAAGAAAGAGATGGAGATAATGTAGAAAATGGAGTGAACTGCAGTTGATCATTTCATTACTAGTAGTTGTACATATACATGGTACATTAAATAAGGTAAGTGAGCTTCTTCTCTAAATATCTGAGATATTTACAAGGTGGATAACAATGGGATCCTTTTGTCCACATATTTTCCTATCCTTATCTTATTCAAACTTTTATCCTAACATCCCCCCTCAAAAGGATTCCATAGGAAATCTGGAAAAAAAAAAGAGAGTACATTCAATTCAACTAGAATATTTTCCCCTCCTTGTCAGAGCATGCAATTTAGGATTTGCATGGCAATTTTATGCTTCAAGTGGGGAACTGATTTGGTGAGGAAATCAGCAGTATTATCACATGATGTTACATATTGAAGGATGATATGGGAATTTTCAACTAATTCACATAAAAAATGAAATCTCATATTAATATAGCATAGTTTGAGACATAATTTAGGGCCTTGAATGATAGAGATACATGCTTTGTTGTTAGTGAAGATGGGAATTTGCCGAGGCTAATATCCAAAGCTGATATCTTCCAAGAGTTTCTTAAGGTAAATAACTTCTTGGGAAGCCATGCTGCATGCCACATATTTCGCTTCCGTAGTAGAAAGTGCTATTGAGTGTTATTGTTTGGTGTTCCATGAGATAGGACCTCTTGCTAGGGTAATAATAAAACCAATGAGAGATCTTCGGCTAGTAAGATCACCGCCCCAATTTGCATCTAAATATGCTCTTAAAATAAAATCATTGCTGTCTTTTGTAAAACATAGCCCCACATGAGACATAGCCTTGAGGTATCTTAAGACACACTTCAACTGCTTCCAATGTTCATAAGTGGATTGATGCATGGCTTTGGAAAGAATATGTCCTACATAAGACAAATCTGGATGGGTACAAGTAATTAGATACCGAATATATATGAGTGCTTCCATATAAGGGATAGTTTCCATTTCATGAGCCTACTCATTTGAAAGAGAGTGAGACGAGGATGGATTTAGTTGGAGATTTTGGGCAAGTGAAATGATGATGGGGTTACAATGGAACATGGAGTAACGTGAGAGAATAGACATAATATATATATGTTGATGCATTTTGATAGATGTGGGTGACTGTTCAATTTCAATGCCAATACAATAATGCATAGGACCATAATTTGTTATAGCAAATTGGGAGGATATAATGGATTTGACTTTGGACTTGGCTTTGGACATGGCATGAGGAGAGTTGGTAAGAACTAGAATTTCATCAACATAGAGGCCTAGGATAATAACGGTGTTTCCTTGAAGAAGAATATAAATGTTGTGATCAGTGTCTAGCTGCTTAAATCCATGGTGTATTGAGTGAGAATGAATGCGAGTGTACCATTGCCTTGATCTTGTTTTAGTCCATAGACTACTTTATGCAATAAACAAACATGAGTAGGGAATTTTGGATCAACAAAGTTTGGGCATTGGGACATATAGATTTTCTCTTCTAAGTGACCATATAAGAAGGCAGTTTTGACGTCAACATGATGGATAATTAATTTGAAATGAGTAGCCATGGAAACTAATACCCGTAAGAGGTTAAAGATAGTACAGGAGAGAATGTACTTCCGTAGTGGAGGCCTTCGATTTCTTCGAAACCATGAGCTACAAGTCAAGATTTATACTTCGCAATAGTATGGGAGAGAATGTACTTCCGTAGTGGAGGCCTTCGACTTCTTCGAAACCATGAGCTACAAGTCAAGCTTTATACTAATACCCGTAAGAGGTTAAAGATAGTACGGGAGAGAATGTACTTCCGTAGTTGGAGGCCTTCGATTTCTTCGAAACCATGAGCTACAAGTCAAGCTTATTACTTCTCAATATTGCCATCTAGTTTGAGCTTTTTGCGAAGTGCCCATTTGCAAGTTGATTGTAGATTCTCCAAGAGGAAGCGAGACAAATGTCTAGGTACTGTTGTGAAGAAGAGCCTTGTATTCTTCGAGCATTGCAGCTTGCCATTGAGATGCTTCATGACTCCTAAGTGCTTGAGTGATGGAAGGGTAGTTTGGTAGCTTGGGAATAGTGTTTGGAGGTGTATGCCGAGCTTGTCCAAGGGTAATGTTTGCTTGCAGATGAAGGACATGTAAGCTCTTCTAACATGGAGTTGGTAGGGAGATAACTTCATCATTGTCGAAGTCGAAAGATGATAGATGATTTTTGATGCTATGAAGTGCTTAAAAATAGCCAAAAATTACGAATATCAAGGGGAAAATAGACTTTGTCAAAGGCGGCAGTGGTAATCAGTATGATTTTAAGCGGCAATGCCTCGAAAGTACTTAAAAGAGCCACTAGATGGCGATCGGAGAATTTTCATAATTTTTTGGCATGATAGACAAGACCCTGGGAGATGCCCAGAAGTGGAGGACTTCGAGATGGACACCTAGGATTTTTCAGACCAAGAATTGGACACCGGACGTGGAAAAGGGAGTGCCCGGAAGGCCAAAGGCCAAAATGGCAAGTGTGAGAATGGACTTTAGGAGAGCCCAAAGGGTGTGACCCTTTGGGGAGCCCAAAATCCAAAAATGTGGGGGGGGGGGGGGGGGGGGGGCACGTTTTTTTCACTGCCTGAAGAAGAAGAGGGCACCATTATTCTATTTGTGGAGGAGGGGGGCTATGGTACCTACAAGAAACCCCCCAACTGATCTCATGGCTGTTCTACCCTTGATCTTCGCTCTCCATTGCCGGTCTCCACTCCTCAATTGGCTGTCTGGTTGTGGAGATAAAAAACCAGTCTTTCTCTCTCCTCCCTCTCTCTCTTGCATAGAGGCAATTCATGTGCACGAAATCAAGAAGAAGCGGGGCTGAAGAATGCTTGTCCCGGCTATGATCGGATTGCTTCAAGATGAAGAGGACGTCGAGGAAAGAGGTTCAACACTGAAGAATGGTTATTGGTTGGTCTGTGGGCTGCCCAAAATAATTACTAAAAAAACCCGCAACACGCAAGACACGCGGTATGCTCCAATTTTATGAAGAAATTTGCTTGTTTTTGTTGTTTCATGGTCCAAATGTTGTTCATATGAAATGAATTTTTGTTTGAACCTTGTTTGCATCATGTTTGAGGGTTGTAACTATAAAAATGCAGAACCCGTGATGATATAGAGTTGTTATTAATTCTTTAAATCCCGCAAAATGTCATTTTTAATGGAAATTAGTGGTTTTTTCCGTTTTTGAGTTGGAAAAAGGAGTGGAAATGGAATAAACTCAGAGAAAATTTTAAGTTTCAGTCAAAATAATAAGCCAACACAAATAAATCATAAAATACCTATTTTATATGAATAATAAATAGGGAAAAATAGTAAAAAATAGAGAAAATTGGGATTTTCGCGCTAAAAAAATATGGAAAAATAAGATTTATGTGTGTGAATGTTTGGCGAGGTTAAAGCATGAGGTCAAGCCTCATTTTGGCCTCGTCCTTTGTGTTATAGTACGTGTTTATTATTTTTTACATACAAAAATGATACAAAACAACCATTTACACCTACGCACCGCAGCAACACCTAAACGGTAAGGGGGGGATAAAGTTTGTGCGACGATCTAAGTGCTGAAAAGATACAAATTCCGATTTCCCTCTTTGTGTATAGCATTTAGGGATCGTTCCATAATTAAATATAGGTGACTAGTAGCAGGAAGTTCCGGTGCTAGTCCCTAAAACAGCGCAACACGTAACGCTTAGTTAAAATTCATGAAAGGGTTGTTTTTCGCACCTCACATGGCTAGTTTTTTTAAATAGAAAATGGTTGTGCACAATTATCATACACCTTGCATCAAGCATGCCACGTGGTATCTCCTGGAATGCATTGCAATTGATTGATAAACTTTGACCAACGGACAGGAAACCTAAGTCATAGGTTAGACGGGTGCTTCTGTTGGGGAAAGTTTTGTGAGGCAAATCAAAATCTCCTAGAACGCTGAATTATGAAAGAGTGGAGTTTGTGCGAATGTTATATGTGTTAGCGACGCATCTTGGGGCTAATCCCCGAGGTGTAGGCGAGTTGTAGTGGAGCCGCAGCAATCAGCCGAGAAGTGCTTCCCTATGTGTGTATTACGAGGCATTATGCCTACATGTTATGGGATCTCCCTCTGAGGAGAAGGGAAGGTGAAAGTTGGACTACATACTGGATACAAACACAAAATCGTCATAAGAATTTAGTGCAAAGTGAGTTTTAGACGCTCTTGGCCCGCGAGGCCATGTGGTGGGGTTGTTTGTCGTATGCATGAGGTCCGGCTTGTGCCATAGCCAGTGCCGGCCCATTTTAGGTTCCATCAAAAGAGCTGAAGAGAGTAATGGGCATAGAAGGGGAAATTGGAGATGGGGGTTTGAGAGTGGTTACAATGAGAGTAGTAGGAGAAGAGTTACTTGAAGTGGAGGACATTGCAGCCATGCGAGTAGACCTTCAAAGGTTGGGAAGGGAGTTTGAGGGTGCTTGATTTGTGGGAACTTTAGTGGGGAGCCCTTCAGGGATGAATGGAGAAGATTTTTGAGAAGAGAAGGTATTTATGTGTGGAATAAGAGAGACTAATTAAGATGTAGGATTTTGTGCCTTGAAAAATGGAATGATAGGAGCTTGTTGCTATTGAGATATATATAGTTATGGGTATTCAGTTAGAGAGCTGGTACTAGGAATTGCAAAGAGAGAGGAGGCTGCAATCGTTGATTTCTTAGGAGCTAGATGAGAAGTGAACCTGTTGTTGGAGAGCTTGGATTGCTGATGTGGTGGTTGTGTCTACAAATGTGGCACCCTGTGATCTGACAAGGGCGGTTGTGGTTGTGTATCATACTGAGAAGGTGGAATAGCAGCTGTTGCATGCATGATTTGCACTAATTTCAATGTAGAAAAAGGTGCCAAGTTGCCAGCATGGTTATGCAAAAGTGAGCTGGAAGGTTTATTAGATTTTGTAAGGTTAGAGTAATTAGTTTTGGTGGGAGTTAGATCTTGCCCACATGTGGCAAGTGGTGTGGGAAAGTTAAGATGGGATAATGGAGAGGAGCATACTGGAGCATGTGTATGGAAGGGGACAAGAAGAGAGGATTGTGTCAGAGAAGATATAGTGGGCCCATCAAGAACATTGTTGGACATTGATTGGGAAGATGTCATGGTAAATGGGGTGATTGGATAAAGGGTCTAAGATTGAGGTTGTGTGATGGTAGAACTTGTGGGAAGGAGATTAACTTCATGAAATATGGCGCTCTTGCCATAAATGAAGACCTTGTTGTATGGATCATAAAATTGATAAGCTTTGTGATCATAGGGCTCACCATATCCTGTAAATATTAATTGTGTGGCTTTGGGATAGAATTTGGATTTGTGATCCATATTTACAGGAAAGGCAGTGCATCCAAAAACCTTTAAATGTGATATGAACAAACCATAATTCATAAGGAGTGTTATTGTATAGAGAGTTTGAGTGCAACCTATTTTGAAGATATATTGCTATAGCAATTGCTTCCTCCTAATATTCTTTTCCAAGATGAGATAGTGATAGCATAGCTCTGGCAGCATTTAGTAAAGTACAATTTTTATGTTCATCAACTCCATTCTGCTGTGGATGATGTGGTATGGTAAGCTCATGTTGAATGCGAAAATCTTTGCAATAATCTTCGAACTCATATGATGTGTATTATCCTACATTTTATATACAAAGAGCTTTGAGTCGCAACTTGTGCTTATTTTCAACTACTTCCTTGTATTCTTGGAACTTGGAGAAGACTTGTGACTTGTGAGAAAATATACCACAGTATATCTAGAGCAATCATCAATGAGCACCATAAAATATTTTGCTCCAGTGAGAGATACAAATTTGATAGGACCACAAATGTCGGACTGTACTAATTGAAGAGGTTGGGTTGTAATGGAGTAGAATTTGGGGTAAGGAAGATTTGTGGCTTTACTGAGAGCACAAGCTTGACAAAATGGAAGTTAAGAGAGGGAAGGTGGAATGCCTAGGACAAGTTTCTTATGAATAAGTTGTTGGAGAACATTTTGAGAGGTATGACCAAGTCAAGAGTGCCATAGGAGAGTGTGTTGTGGTGTACTTGTGAGTGAGGTGGAGTTAGCAGAAGCATTTGTAGAAGGTTGTAGAAGTGAATAGCCAAGCGTGTAAAGCCGACCTAGTTTGAGTTTGAGAGAAGGTGAGAGTAGCTGCAAGATGCAGTGGTCTTTGTAGAAGTGAGCACTGAGAGAGGATTGAGAAGCGAGTTCACTGATACTTAACAGATTTTTCTTAAGGTTGGGAACATAATATACTTAATGTACCTTGATTACGTGATTTGAGGAAAGCTCCACTTGAATGGTGCTATAGCCCGGAGCTTTTTGAATGTTGTTGTCCCCCATGGAAACACTGAGTGGAGTGGACATCTCTTTGAAGTTGACCAACCATTCTTTATGAAAAGTCATATGATGAGTAGCTCCATAGTCTAGGAACCAAGTATATTCTTCTTTGGAGTTTGAGGAAGGTGCCCAAACACTTGTGGCTAGGCAAATGATAGTTTCTGGTTGCTCTTCTATGTCATAATTGCCATTGTTAACAAAATGAGCTTGACCTTTTGAGTGATGTTTGTTGAATCTATTTTTTTGATGAAAGTCCTTTTCAATATGACCTTGTCATTTGCAAACATTACATATGAGATAATAATGAGGGTTTCTATTTAAGGATAGAGATTGAAATAATTGGTAAGAGTTGGGCTTATGTTGAGAATTACCAAGAATTTCTTTGAAGTTAGACCGAGGAGAAAACTTGGGCTTTTGATAAAGGGGTTGAGTTCTTTTGTGAAGATGTTTTGAGTTTTGTAGGTAGTTATAGCTAGGGCCTTGGATTCTTGAGTAGAAGAAGTAGAAAGAGTATCCTCTCATGACTTGCTCTTGCTTGATTCTATTGATTGGGCTGAAGCTTGAGTTTATCAGTGGAGGTTTGAGTAGTAATAAAAGCTCTCCAGGATAGAGGCAAGGAGGAGAGGAGGAACATGGCTTGTAGTTCTTTAGAGATGACTAAACCAAATATTATGGTTTCATCTAGCAGGGATTGCCACTATTCTAAGAAATTAATGGCAAACTGATCTTCATGCATAGTGGTAATAGATAGTTTTCTTAACATGGTCATCTGATAAACAATATCTATGTGTTCATAGGTATCGTTGACGAAATCCCAAATACCTTATGCAGTGGGTATTTTTCTTACTAGTTGTACTTGTCGATCTCCACAATGGACAAGTATTTCCATTCTCACAGCTGCATCTCTTTGCATCCAATCTTCCTTGTTTACTCCTTCTTGTTCAGGGTAGTCTTCCTTGCCATTGTTGATAATATTCCATAGGTTTGCTTGAGATAGGTAAAGTTCCATCCTTAGCTTCCTTACTTGATAGTTGTTGCCATTGAGTTTGTCGATCTTGATGTGTCGGTTGTAAGAGGTAGTGGCAATGATGAGAGCCATTGGAAGAATGAGAGTAAAGGAGGACTCATAGTTTGTGATTTTGAGAAGAATGTGATAAGCTAGAGAACTAGGACGACCTGGTGCTCTGATACCATGTAGTGAAAACCAAGAATTGGAGGATTTGTAGATGAAAGGACACTATGCACAATAAAATAAAGAGATAGAGATAATGTGGAAAATGGAGTGAACTACAGTTGATCATTTCATTACTAGTAGATGTATATATACATGGTACATTAAATGAGGTAGGTGAGATTCTTTTCTAAATATTTGAGATATTTACAAGGTGGATAACTATGGGATCCTTTTGTCCACATATTTTCCTATCCTTATCTTATCCAAGCTTTTATCCTAACAGCTTCTTGTTACCATATAGCTATCTAGATAGCATGTAGCTAATGCTCGAGTGGCCTATAACCATGATGTTAGATTAGGATATACAAGCCCCATAGCCTATGTTTTGAGACTATTTATTAGAGATAGATGTGAACTTGATCGGTTTGCACCCTCAATGGACTATATTATGGTAGTAGCCACTCTGCTGCGGTGGTGAGTCTCTTACCTATGAGGAGGCCATTCATAGAGGTGATAGACACTCTTGGGAGAGGGCCACGCAATCTGAGTTTGATTCATTGTAGAAAAACCATACATGGGATTTGGTTCCTTTGTACAGTGAGAAACATGCATTGCCATGCAAGTGGGTGTACAAGTTGAAGAGTATCCCTAGATGCCCCATGCCAGCATATAAGGCTAGATTGGTTGCTAAGGGTTTTAAGTAGGAGTATAGTGTTGACTTTGATGAAGTCTTTTTCTCTATAGTCAAGATGACTACCCCATGTTTGGTTTTGGTCTTAGTTGCACAGTTAGATCTAGACCTCTATCAAATGGATGTGAAAATGGCTTTTCTACATGGGGACTTCCATGAGGATGTCTCTATGCAGTAGTAGCCTAAGTGCTTCATAGAAAATGGCAAGGAACACCTAGTGTGCAAGTTGAGAATGAGCCTTTACGGCCTTAACCAAACACCTAGGGAATGGTGCCATAGGTTTGATACTTTCATGCATTCACCTGTATATACTCATAGTGATATGGATCCGTGTCTTTATAGAAAGAAGGCTCATGATGGTGATCTTATTGTCTTGGTAATTTATGTCAATGATATGTTGATTACTAGGAGAGCTTGTGATGAGCTTCGTGCTTTAAAGATTCAACTCAAGAAGAGCTTTGAGATGAAGAATATGGGGTAAGCCTCACATATTCTTGGCATGTACATCACAAAAAGCTGCTCTAAGGGGCTCCTTTACCTATCATAGCAGGTGTACATACAGAAGGTGCTTGCACAATTCCATATATAAGATATTAAGCCTATTCATTGTCCTTTACCTTCCCAGGTGAAGGTCAATCAGTTCAATTATTCTCACACAAATGAGCATAAGGCTAAGATGGCCAAGATCCCTTATGCATCTGCTTGGGCAATTTGATGTATGAAATGATAGCCACTCACCCTGACACAACATTTGTAATGGTAGTTCTAGCATGCTATATGGCTACACCTGGCTGACGATATTGGAACACCATGAAGTGTATCATGATGTGAGGTGTCCGCTAGTCTCAATCCATGGCACACCTTTTAGTAATCCATTAGTAGGTTTTTCATAAATGATGCCACCCGGTGCTC
This sequence comes from Lygodium microphyllum, assembly GCF_053477565.2. Classification (NCBI taxonomy): domain Eukaryota; kingdom Viridiplantae; phylum Streptophyta; class Polypodiopsida; order Schizaeales; family Lygodiaceae; genus Lygodium; species Lygodium microphyllum. Next base: position 2,823,150 of record NC_141137.1, on the reverse strand, counting down.
CCTTAGAACATCACGGGGTTTGTCACTTAGGCCCTACCGAGTCTACTTCGCAACGGGAGAGTTCCGAACGAACCCACTAGGATCGACCTAAAGATTTGGGTTCCTAATATCGGATGGGTCTCCTAGCAGCCAGCTAGCATCAGTAATTTCGAGTCCCACTTTTAGAGGATTACTCGATCTGAAGCGGACTTGCCATTCCACTTGGTTCAAAGAGAATGAGAGATGGAGGGGAGTGCGATACGTCAATCCTCCTACCCATAGGGCAAAATCCCATTCCGGCCCCCTAAAACAATGCAAGTCGGTTCTACCTAACGACTAGTTGCCGTCTTCCTATTTCTATTGCCGATTTAGAAAAACTCCCAGCTAACCGAGACCACCCTACCATTGGACGGACCCGTCAAGGGTTACGCCCACCTACTTTCCTCTAATGATGGGTCATCTTTAGTTTTTTAATTATCTACAACACATTTATTGGAAAAAATACAACCAGCTTCCTTAATTAGTCCATTAAGTCACAGGTTCCTTCACATAATTTATCTCACCAACACGCATATAATTTGAACAGTAAAGCAAACTTCTTTATTATATTGGAAGTTTATTACAATTTCCATCATTCCATCCCAGCGGAAGATACACAAAATTCCATAAGGATATTCTGTCCACCAAGATTCCACCCTCATAACTAGTATTTAGGGTTCCAGGATCCCATCTTGGGTCACGAAGGGGCTCGTCAGATTCTTGGAACAATGCAGGATTTACAGCCAGAGCCCCCTCTAGCACCTACAATTCCTACTGTCCAAGACTATCCCTACTGAGACAGACCTTTCACCTATGGAGCCGGTCCAAGCCTCTCGTAGCGATAATCATGACCCCCTTGGAGTAGGGTCTCGCCACTAGCTTGGGGGTAGCCTAGCGCGATCCTTCCTTTTATTTTGTTTGACAATATTTTCAATCAGAGATCTAGTTTCTAGCAAACACAAATAGTCCTTTCAAATGTGTATCAAATGATGTAATGGCAATCACCCCAACATGTAATTCATAGCTTCACATAGCCAAGGTAGACCTTATCCTAAGGTAATCTTACATTCTTATGAGGATTCTCCTCCCCATAAAGAAGTGTTGAGTACATCTCTTATAACATGTTAAGCAAGGCATTAATTTTCCATTTGGGTTCACTTATCCAACATAAGCAAAATCCCTTAAAGAAATATATTGTGTCAATAACTTAATGAGATGACCTATAGGACTCCTAAATAGACAATCAGTTTCTATAACCATCTCTAGTCAACTCTTAACTTGTCGCATTTGACCATAACTATATCAAATGCATATAAAGACATGTACAATAACCTTTGGCAATTAATTCTATCTTGATTCTATGACTTAGAATCTCAATCAATCTAGCTACAAATCATAGTGATTAATTGTTTATGCTTGTACTGATATGTTTCCTAGATGAGTTATCAATTTGTGTAAGTGAAGAATATGGAAGCTAATATCTTATGTAATTATCTTATATAGAAAAATAATAATCTAAAAATGAATAACCTGGTTTGGCAGCATGACGACATTAGGAACTTCATCTTGACTTGCGCTCGCATTAGCCACATTCGATGTTCCATTGGTAGTGGCAACTCCCGCAACCTCGGGCACTCCCGTATCATTGGCAATACCCGATGCTTGACTAGTTAAGTTGGTCCCCATGGTTTTTCCACTTTATCGCTTTGGAGCTATCATCCACGAGTGGTTCGAGAGATAGGAAAGGTGGAATAGATTTGAGATGAGAGAGTGTAAAAGAATATGGCTTAGTTAAAGATCGAGACAAGGGATTTGAGCTAACTCTCTTCCTCTCTCTCTCTCTCTCTCTCTAACTTCTTCTCACAGCCTCTTGAAGGAGTATCCTTCTTTCTCTCTTCTTCTCTCTCGCAGCCTCTCAGGTCTCCTTATGTCTCCCTAAGTGCCCCCCATGCCTCTTATTTATAGTGAAGTGGAGAAGAAGGGTTGTGGCTGAGAGGAGGAGCTCTTTGTGGAGGGGGATCTTGGAAAGATCAGTGATCTAATGCTTAGATCATAAATCTGATGGTTCCATTGGCTCCGAAAGGGGGGTAAAACTCCAAGACACTTGCTTAGAAAGCTCTATGTTCACTCCTTCTTTTCTCTGTTCAAAGTGTTGTCTATTGCGTAGACTGCGATTGCGGCGTGTGCGATTTCGCCAGTCACTTTTCTTTATTTTTCTTTTTATAAAATCTTCAAACTAACTAACACATCACTTGTCTTTTCTTTTAAATGACATCTAGTTCTAGAAATCTCCATATCTCTTTTTTTAAAATTTAAAAGATAATATCTAAAATATCTAAAACATTCTAGTCTTATCCAAAAGTCTAATATTCTTAGACCATCCTTACTACACACATTAACATTAGTGATTAATATAGCTCATATTTCTTGTTCATGTTATAACTTCCATGAAGGGTGGCTACGATCCTTGTTAATTCATAAGAAATATCAAGTTACGACTCTCGGTTTTATTTATTTCTTTATTTTTAATGTTAGTTAGTTATTAATGTTAGTTAATTTTTTTCTTTAGTTAGTAACCTTACTAACTTATTAATTGACTAACTAAATTTTTAACTAACCAACTAACTTTTATTACTTGTGAATATTACATCCTCCTCCCCTTAGAGAAATCGATATTTTCTCATCTCGAGAGAAACCGTGGGTAATGTTGATGAAGAGCATCCTCATCTATCCATGAAGCATCTTCTTCAGGATAATCCTTCCATTGGACAATGTATTCTCTAAGGGTTCTACTCCTCAATTTTCTCTCCTTTACATCAATTACTTTGTCAGGTTAGCTCAAGGACTCCTTGGCTAGGTATTACAACTTGTTGATTATCAAGGATATGGTTAGGGTTAGCTACATATGCTTTCAATAAGCTAACATGAAATACAATGTGGATTTTTATATTCTCAGGAAGTTGTATCTTGTAAGCACTTGGTCCTAAGCACTTGAGAATCTTATAGGGTCCACAATATCTTGGACTTAAATTCTCCTAAAGACAATGAACTCTTTTTTGGATGGACACAGATGAAGACCATGTCTTCCTCTTTGAAGATTCGTTCTTGCCTTCTTAGATCAGCATATGCCTTTTGTTGATCCTTGGCAGCTTGAATATCCTGTCTGATACTCTTGATTTGATCATCCATTTCTTTTAAAAAATTTCTTGAGGCTTCTACCCTTAGAGTAGGATCGGAAAAATTAAGTGGCATACGGCAATCTTGACCATATAGTGCCTGAAATGGAGTCATCTAAATACTTCGATGATAGGAGGCATTATAGGAAAATTCCACTAAGGATAGATACTGAATCCACCTTTTAGGTTCATTGCTGCAATATGCACGCAGAATATCCTCAATTACTTGATTAACTCATTCTGTCTGCCCATCAGTTTGTGGATGATAAGCAGTACTGAAATGAAGTTGGGTTCCAATGGCTTCAAATAAACTCTTCTAGAAGTGTGATGTGAAAAGAGAATCACGATCACTGATGATCCTTTTAGGTAACCCATGTAACCTAAAAATCTCTTTTAAGAAAATTCTAGCAATATCTAAAGCTTTGTGATTGGTTTTTGTTGGGAGAAGATGAGCGACCTTTGGTAGCATGTCTGCTATCACCATTATTGAGTTATATCCTCCTTGTACAGAAGGTAACCCAACTACAAAGTCCATGCCAATAAATTCCCATTTCATCTGGGGAATGTCAAGTGGCTGGAGTTTTTCTGGTAACTTAACACGTTCAGATTTTACCCTTTGGCAATTTAGACATTCAGTGAGATACTTAAGTACATCACCCTTGAGTTTTTGCCAGTAATAACTTTTCTTGACAGCATTAAGAGTTTTTGCATACCCTGGGTGTCCTGAAAAAAGAGAACCATGTGCTTCCCAAAGTATCCTTCTCTTGAGAGTCTGACTTAAAGGAATGAATAGTCTCACTCTGAAATAAAAGGTCCTTCGTCTTCATCTATAGAGAATTCCTGATACTTAGTATTGAGTTTGGGATCTTGTTCCTTATTTTGAACTTCCCAAAGCAATTGTTGATAGTCTAGGTCCTTATTTGCTTCATCCTTGGTCAACTCAATGATAGGAACCATTGTAGCCAGAGTTTCTGACCTAGATGGTTCTTCAGTGATAAGAGCATTAAGGAAGGCCTTACGGCTAAGGACATCTGCTACTACATTTTCTTTACTGGATCTGAACTTAATTTCAAAGTCATACTCCTGTAGAACCTCGATCCAATGTCGTTGCCTCATATTAAGATTAGGCTGAGTAAAAATCCACTTAAGACTTTTATGATCTGTGACTAAGGAAAACTTATTTCCAAGCAAGTAATGTCTCCATAGATTGAGAGCATGAATCACAACTAATAACTCCAGGTCATGAGTAGCATATTTCTACTCATGGGCTTTCAATTTTCTTGAAGAGTAAGCTACAGGATGTCCTTCCTGCATCAGTATACATCCCAATGCAAGAGAGCTGGGATCTGTGACAACTTCAAATTCCTTGCTGAAGAAGGGTTGTGGCTGAGAGGAGGAGCTCTTTGTGGAGGGGGATCTTGGAAAGATCAGTGATCTGATGCTCAGATCATAAATCTGATGGTTCCATTGGCTCCGAAAGGAGGGTAAAACTCCAAGACACTTGGTTAGAAAGCTCTCTGTTCACTCCTTCTTTTCTCTGTTCAAAGTGTTGTCTACTGCTTGTAGACTGCGATCACGGCGCGCGTGATTTTGCCAGTCACTTTTCTTTATTTTTCTCTTTATAAAATCTTCAAACTAACTAACACATCACTTGTCTTTTCTTTTAAATGACATCTAGTTCTAGAAAACTCCATATATCTTTTTTAAAAAATTTAAAAGATAATATTAAAAATATCTAAAATATTCTAGTCTTATCCAAAAGTCTAATATTCTTAGACCATCCTTACTACGCACATTAACATTAGTGATTAATATAGCTCATATTTCTTGTTCACGTTATAACTTCCATGAAGGCTGGCTATGGTCCTTGTTAATTCATAAGAAATATCGAGTTACGACTCTCGGTTTTATTTATTTATTTATTTTTAATGTTAGTTAGTTATTAATGTTAGTTAATTTTTTTCTTTAGTTAGTAACCTTACTAACTTATTAATTGACTAACTAACTTTTGAACTAACCAACTAACTTTTATTGCTTGTGAATATTACACATGAGGTATCTGAAAGTCACTACATATATTTGCACTTGTTTTGTGGCCAAAATACTATAGTCGTGGGTTACACTGACTTCGACTATGTATGACATGTAGATAGTAGGAAGTTCACCTCTAGGTATATCCTCATTTTTGCTAGAGGTATTGTGTCTTGGATGTGTAGGGTGCAAAAATACACAATCTTATTCTATTACTGAGGTAGAGTATATTGCACCCATTGAGGCTTGCAAGGAGGCCCTATGATTAGTAGACCATTTGATGATAGACTTTGGTATTACTATTACTCCTACACTCCATTTGGATTCTATAAGTGCTATTCAATTAGCAAGAATCTAATCTTTCATGTGAAGACAAAGAATATTGAGATGCATTGTCACTTCATTAGGGAGGTGGTAGAGGACAATTCTGTTAAGCTTTTCAAGATCTCAACTAATGAGAATCCTACAATTCTACTTACTAAAAGTCTCTCAATCGACCAATTTTCCTTTTTTAGGAAGATGATGGGCATAGGATGGGATGCTGTCTATTCCTCATCCTATTGTACTTTATGTACATTTGTACTTTGTCACTTTCTTCATGTTTTCTCCTCACTAGAGATACATCTGCCTTTAATTTGGGGGATAAAGGTGTGTGTGTCTATGCCCACCCCATATTATTGGTGTAAAGGTTGTTGAGGGATAAAGGTGTGTGTACCTACATTCACCCTATATTATTGGGGGTAAAGGTGCATGTCCCTATGCTACTCTGTATTTACTTCACACACCATGACCACACACATGTACACTACAGGTGGCGAACATCCATTAATATCACTTTATTCTTTATTCTTTTAATGACTTTTGAATAAGGGTAGGCCGGTCACACATTGTGACTGTTAGAGTTCCTCTCTCTCTCTCTCTCTCTCTCTCTCTCTCTCTCTCTCTCTCTCTCTCTCTCTCTCTCTCTCTCTCTCTCTCTCTCTCTCTCTCTCTCTCTCTCTCTCTCTCTCTCTCTCTCTCCCCTCCATAGCTCACATCTCTCTTGCTTCCGCTTGCTCGTGCTTCCACTCAAGCTTCTTCCTTTACACATGATGCTATCTTCAACATTATCTTTGACATTGACCATAAAATGGAGCTCAACGGAGGCTATTACCCAATCAACATTGATCTATATAAAGCATATGGTTGCATATGTTGGGATTTTATTCTTGAGTTTCTAGAATAGTGTGGGTTTGGGTCTATCCTTTGTAACATGATTCTAGCTCTCTTCTCCAATGCCTTGGTTTTTGTAAGTATTAATGGATATTTCACTTCTACCTTCTATCTTTAGAGGTCAATTAGACAAAGGTTTCCCACTATCCCATCTCTTCTCTTTGCATCGATCACATAACCTTTATTAGACCATGTCAACTTCAAGATACAATAGGTGCGAGGCCTTCCTATGTCTGATGGAAGTAGCTTTGCCAACCAAATGTTTGTTGTTGGCAACTCTAATATAGTTAAGGCTAAATCTTGGTCCCTTAATAAGCTAATGGGTGTCCATAATGAATTTGTAACTCTCCTAGTCTCTATGATTAGTAGGGAGAAAATAGAATTTCTACTATTGGATTAGGAAGATGATGAATATGTTGTTTAGCATTTGGGATGCAAAACCTTAAAAAAGAGACAAGTATTTCAATACTTAGGTAAACCCATTAGTTTGATAGTCTTTATGACCTAATGCTTCAAGTGGCTAATGGACAAGTTCAAAGAAAATATAAGAAAGTACAATAATCTATCTTTGGGTATGGTAGATAGAATAATAGCCCTAAATATAGATCCTAGAAGAAAATATCAATCAATTCACATTTTTTAGAAAGGGAATTACCTATTATCTCTTCCATGTCTAAATCTAGGTTGCATAATGGAGACAAGCTCAATAGACTTATCCTCTACCACCTCCTTAATGAAGTGATAGCACACCTCAATGTGCTTTGTCTTTGCATAGAAGATCGCCGATTCTTGGCTAACTGAATAGCACTCATAGAATTTGAATGGAGTGTAGTAACATTAATACCAAGATCGGTGGTCTAACCATAGGGCATCCTTACAAGCCTCAGTGGCTACAACATACTCTACCTCAGTTGGTAGATAAGGCTATGAATTTTTGCACCTTGGACATCCAAGAAATAGCACCTCTTGCATTGTCAGAGTTAGTGTAACCCAGGATTGTAGTATCCTAACCACCATAGAAAATACTCATATCTATAGTGCCTTTTAGGTACCTCATAATACCCTTCACAGCATCCCAATGTTGATGGCCAGGTATAGCCATATAGCATGCCACAACTCCCACTACAAATGCTATGTCTGGATGAGTTACTATCATGGTATTCATCAAACTGTCCACTACAGATGCTTAAGGAAGCTTAGCCATCTTGGCCTTTTTCTCATCTGAATGGGGATAATTTTTTCAATTGACCTTCACATGAGAAGATAAGGGACATGCAATAGCTTAGCATCCTACATATGTAAGCACTAAAGGACCTCTCATATGTAGTCCTTATGTGATAAGTAAAGGATCCTCTTAGGATGATCGCACATGATGTGCATGCCAATAATATGTGAGGCATGTCCCATATCCTTCATCTCAAAGATCCACTTGAGCTGACTTTTCAAGGCATCCAACTCATCATGAGCTCTCCTAGCAATCAAAATATCATCCACATAAAGTACCAAGATAATAAGGCTGCCATCACGAGCTTTCTTTGTGTAGAGACATGGATCCATGTCACTACGTGTATATCCTTGTGAACATATGAAAGTATCAAGCTTATAGTGCCATCCCTAGGTTCCTGCATAAGGCCATAAAAGCTCTTTCTCAACTTCTACACTAGGTGTTCCTTGCCTTTTTCCTCAAGGCCCTTAGGCTATTACATATAAATCTCATCATGTAGGTCTCCATGTAAGAAAGCCATTTTCACATCCATCTGATAAAGATCTAGATCTAACTATGCAACAAAAGCTAGTAGTGAGTGTAGGGTAGAAATCTTGACTATAGGAGAGATGACCTCATCAAATTCAACACCATGCTCCTACTTAAAACCCATTGTAACCAATCTGGCCTTATATGTTAGCTTGGAGTGTCCAAGAGCACTCTTTAACATGTATACCCACCTACTTTGCAAAACATGCTTTCCACTAGGCAAATGAACCAAATCCCACATGTGATTTTTCTGCAATGAGTCATACTCTAACTACATGGCCCTCTCCCAAGAGTGACTATCACCTCTACACATGGCCTCATCCAAGGTAAGAGACTCACTATTATCTATCACCATAATATATTCCATGGAGGGTACAAACCGATTAGGCTAACGTCTATCTTTAGTAGATCATCACAAAATAGGCTACGGGGCTTGTATATCTTGTAAAATCCAAGAGAATGGGATGGTGCAAATGATTGTAAATCATCCCCTAAAACTTAGCCAAAACAAGTGAGAAGACCAAAGTATAGAGCTTTCCACCAACTACAAGTAATAGATTGCTAAAGTCCAATGTCTGCTCTCTAAGACAATGCTGAACATTGTCATTATAGCAATGATAAAATAAAGACAATAGTATATACCAATCCAACTATGGGAAAATAGCCAAGAAAGCAAGGTCTCACTACTAGGGATATCCGAGTATTAACTGGGATACAAAGAATGCAACTAGCAACTAAGCATAGATCACCAGTACCAAAGATTGTCACAAACTCAAATTGTTAGTAAGCAATACATACCATAAGCATTTACATCATGATAAGCTACTGACAGAGATAAGTACCAATGTCCAAAGCATACGAAATCAAATCAAGCCACAAGTGGAGGTAAATACATCCAATAACATACAAGAGAGCATATATATGAACTAAGAGTCCCAGTATCTCAAAGAACCAAGCTTTGCCAAGTGGGACTCTTAGGCCCACTTGGACTCTCTCTCTCTCTCTCTCTCTCTCTCTCTCTCATCTGCCATAGCTCTTGCTTTGCTCTTACTTTAGCTTGTGTGCTTCCACACAAGCTCTACCTTTCAACTAGTAATAAAGTCAACCATTCAAGGAGCTACTTCAAGCTAGATTCAAAGCTTCAACTCAAGGTTTCACAATAGCCATTGCTTCTTCCTCCATAGAGAGAGAGAGAGAGAGAGAGAGAGAGATATATATATATATATATATATATATATATATATATATATATATATATATATATATATTCTATGGGAACTCCAACAATCACAATGTGTGACTAGCCTTCCCTTATTCAATAGTCACTGAGAGAAAAAAGAATAAAGTGATAGTGATGGACACCCGTCACCTGCAATGTATAGGTGTGCAATCATATTATATGAAATAGATATAGGGTGACATAGGCATAGGCACCTTTACCCCCAACAGGGAATTCTAATTGTTATAAGCTTTTTCATTACAATCGAAGCCTTTTCAATCAAAATATTTTGTGTAAGCACTATTCAACTATTGCCTATAAATAGTGATGTGTCCTTGAATAATACACTCAAATTTTGGTGTCTAACATATAATTTGGCTATTATTCATATGAAAACACTTTTTGCAAATACAAAAACTAGAAGAAAAGTAGACAGGGCTACCTAATTGGATTACATCTACCATGCACAACTTGATGGTGCACATGGAGTTTGGAAACTCTAGCTTCTGTATTGTAAGGTCTATCTTAGGCCCAAGTCATAAAGTATTTTGCTTTGGGTCACAATCCTTTAGGCTAAGGTTTCTCCTTTTGTTATCAAATTTTCATAATGCTTGAGGTTTGGTTATCTAACTAAGAGTTCCTTTAAATTTATGTTCAAGTGTAAAGCTTGTACTATTCTAGCCTATCAATAAGATAATCTTTAACTCTATTTAGAATGATTCTAGCCCGATGAGAATTCTAACCACTTCCCAATAATTTACTAAAACTTATGTAAAAATGTAAATTTGAGGTGCACTTAGATATCCTACATAACTAGAGTGTGAGGTGCCTCCTCTCTGTAAAACCCAAAGGAGTTCCTAGTAGTCTAAAGTCCATGTGCAATGTCATCTAGTTTCCCCTTAAGAAAGAGAAGACTTAGTTAGATACAATATTTCTAGTTCTACTTTACAGGGGAAGTGTGGCATGGTCACTCCTAATAGTAATATAATGCCTACCTAAGAAGGGTCATTTCGAAACCAATCAAAGGTGAGAGTGGAATAATACTGCACTTGGTTCAAAGAGAGTGGAGCTACCTTCTAGACTTCCATGGTCATTAGGACCCATATTCCAATTTTCTAAAACAATGTTAAGACAATTCTATCCTATCAAAATTTTGGGTCACATTCTAGTAGCTCTATCTAATGTTTAGAAAAGTTAAAGGACTTGTCCAATCACCTAGATATAGATGCTTGATCATCAGGATTGAAGCCTCCCACTTTCCTCAACAAGTTTGCTTTAGTTATCTAATTAAGAAATATATGCTACCACACTATGTAAACATATAAAACAACTTCATTTTGATCCATAACACATGATTCATTAACACATCCTTTAAGCATCTAACAAAAATTTCAAAAAATTGTACTTCGTATTAACGAAAAACCTTTATACAAAACCCTTACTCATGCCAGAGCAGCCAAAAATTTCAATGCCCATTTGAAATCATGGAATAGTTCTTGATGAAGATTCAATACCATGCTTTCACCCCAAATAATCCTTAGATTTTCTTGACTATCTTGGGTGCCAGCCAATTTAGGATGTCTTTCACTTTTACAAGATCAACGAAGATTCTTTTTTATAAAGATCATGTATCCCAAGTACTTGATCTTATCCATTAAGAATATGGACTTACTCTTCTTACCATAGAGTTTGTTCCCATGGATGGCTTGCAATACAATCCTTAGATGAATCTTATAGCCCCCTAGGTCTTTGTTGCAGTATATCAATACCAGCACAAAGTCATTTAGGTATGGCTAAAGGATATCTTGCATCAATTAGTTGAACGTTCCTAGTGCATTGGTCAGTCCAAAAGGCATGACAAAGAATTCATAATGTCCATATCTAGTATTGAAGGCAGTCTTTGGGATATCATGTTCTTTGATTTGTATTTGATAGTACCTAGATCCCAAGTTTACCTTTGATAAGATCTTGATTTTGTACAGTCAAACTAGAAGTCTATTGATTGTGGATATGGGATACTTATTCTTGATTATTACTTGGTTTAGTCCTCTAAAGAAAATGTAAAACCTAAGGAATCTATATTTCTTCTTTTGGAAAAGGACATGCTCCATCCAAGGTGATTTTCTTGGGTGGATGAATCCTTAATCAATTATGTACCTCACTTGTTCATTAAGTTCAATGGCTTCTATTACAGACATGTTGTATAATTGTTTGAATATTGTTTTGTCTGTAGGAGTCAATCATATCCTGTGTTCAACTTCTCAATTTAAGGATAGCTATGTCAACTCTTTTGGAAAGACATCTTCAAAGTTTCTAATTCATGAAGATGATGTGCCTTCTTTGGTGTTTTCAACCTTATTTAGTCAAATCATATAGATTCTCTACCCTTTTCTCAACCCCTTTTGGAGTCAACTTGCTTTGACTAGTTAGTGGACTCTAGTTCTCCTAGCTCTCTCTTGGGTTCTTACAATGTTTTATTCCAAGTCCCACTAAGATAACCTCCTCTTTAGGACATTGGATTTGGGCTTATTCCTCTTGATCCAGTCTTTGCAATCATAACAACCTAGTGGTAAGATTGATAATTCAACTTTGTCTAATTAAATTTGAATTTTCTCTACAATGTCGATAGATACGATCTCCTTCCCACAATAGCCAATTATACTATCATTTCTTTGTTGTATTGGATTCTAAATGTAGACCCTCTAAATATATCTAGTGCAAGAAAAGAATGAATAATTTCGCAAGCAATTAGGATTTTGAAGAACTTACCCACATAAGTAATTGATGTTTGGATAACAAAGCATTAGTGGTACACTCCCATGTTCTTCTAAATGGCCTCATATATGACTCCTCATTTGATTTCTTCAACTAAGGTGTGCTCTCCTTCTTTGGGCTGGCCTATCAAGATGAAAGCATGGAAAGATTATCAATTTCACAAGTAGAAAGGACATGTATTTTTTATAGTTTGTTTGAGAGTAAGAATGATTTGTATGCTCTCATGAAATGTTTAAAAGAATATTATATAATTTCAAAAAATCCTTCAAGAATGATTAAAAGAACAAATTTTTTTGTAGTCTTTGACAACATCTAGAACATGCAAAAAAGTGCAAAATTTTTTCACAAAATTGTATACAATTAGCGCATTTTTTTACCAAATTTTTATATTAAATCTATCCAGATGTGGTTGTAGTTATTATCTTCGGAGGATGGTCTAGCAGTCCAGCAAGAGGGCAAAGAAAGGATGTTACATTGAGCATAGTGCTCTAGGATTTGTAGTGGAGAACAAGGGGTTATTGCTAATCTTCCTAGGGATTATAAGTTGCAAGGTAAGTTAGAGGTGGAGAGAGATTAGAGCTCTTCTAGGGATAGTCAGTAGTGCATTTAGGGAGTTGACACAAGTGTTTAAAGAATGATCTTCAGATGACATAAAAAGTCTGGCCACAAGAACTCTTAGTGCAAGTCCTATTTAATAGGCAGAACTAAGAAAATTGCATCTTGCTCATGAGTGTTGGCATCTTTCCCCATGTGGACCCTTGTTGCTATATGATTTGTCTCCACATTTTTAACCATCTTGTAGATGCTCTTGGCTATTTTAGCTGGTTCACACTTGTAAAGCCCATGCATGAATACTCTCTCTTAGTGTGTTGTAAGGTCCAAGCCATGTATGCACAAAATGAAGCAAGCCTAAAGTTCAAAGATTATGTACTTTTTAGTAAATTTAGGAATTAAATAAAGAAGGGGGAGGAAAGAAGAGTCATGAGAAGTTGGTGGTTGAGGAAGTTAGAGTCTCTCTCTTCCTTTATCAACCTCTTTCATGTTTCTTTCTAACTCTCTTGGTTTTGGGCACTCTCTTGCTTTCTCTTCTCTGTGTGCTTTCTTGCTCTATCTATGGAAGAAGAGGGAGATAGTGAGGATGATGATGATGCTGATATCTTTTGTGTGCTCTAGCTTGCTTCATTATTTTGTGTGTGCATGGCTATGGTTATCTTGAAAGGGAGAGGAAGAAAGTGTGTGTGTATGGAGAACGCTTCTTGCAGTTCTATGGCTATGGGGTACGCCAAAGCATGTACTTTGCTTGCTTTTGAGCCCGGTTTCAGTGGCATGTTGTGAGGCTTCATGCGATAAAGTACGAACCATGAAGAGTCATTTGATTCAGTGGCCTTTGGCATTCGTACTGCTATCCTCGACGCAGTTGATCATCCCAAGGCGGACTCCAAGTGGCGTCTGCATTGCCCTGCAACTTGCCATTCTGACGGCCGCCTCCAACATGGCACACCTAATCAATGGTGATGGGGGGATGAGGCTGAACTAGTATGCAACTCCGCCATGTTATTAATGGACAAGACGGTGATATCAAGCTTGTAAGCAACTGAACCATGAGAGTGTTTATGGCCCATGGGCCTGAGAGGGAAAGATAGGGAGAGATGAAAGGCGCCATCTTCTCAAGCTGGTGACACTTATGAAGAAGAGAAAGAGATGGAGGGCGCCATCTTTGGCCATTCCATTGGTAATTGGAGTGAGAGGGAAGTCCAAGACAATAGAAAGAAGTAAATTCAATTCAATTGATCTCCAAAATCATGCCAATTATTGTTCTTCTCCTTCATCGCCATGACCATCCTCTAATCATCAATTTGGAGCTTTAATGTACTTGGGTCACCTCAGATTGCAAGCATGTAGAAGAATTTTCCAGCTTCAATTTGCTCTATTGCGCACACGAATTCGTGGAGAGATGATCCACATCTTCAATTACTTTTCTCCTCCTTCATGAAGTCATCGCCTCTTCCTTTGGAAGCCATAGCTATTTACATTAAGCTTTTACTTAAAGCTTAATGTCATAAACTCATAAGGGACATTCACATTGCCATAAGTTAATTAGCTAGAGAGGAGTTTCAGAGAAGTGAAAAGTGAAGAGCTTGTGTTTAAGACGGCTGGGTGGACCTCATTCCTTGGCTAGACCGCAGGATGCACTTCCAAAGACGTAATTATGACCCGCGTGTTTCCAAGTAAGTACTTGTTTTATTTAACAAAAATAAGTAGTGTGATGTTATGATTTTCTTAGTTTAGAATTTTTATCTAATTCCTTTGAACCTATTTTTCCACTGTGAATGGTTGTTAGTATTTATTTATGATTTTTTTATTTTAAAAAATCAAAAATTGTTAAAAATATTTAAAAACAGCTTTAAAATAGTATATATAAATTGTGATAAAATATGTGGGTGACTAATTATCTAATATAAATTTTTTATAGATTTTATACTACTAAAACTCTGTTGAAATTTTTAAAGAATTTTTAGAGAAGATGTAATATGCTTTTAAATCCAAAAATGATTATTTTAAGTGAAAATTATAGTCTTTGTTAATAAAAAGTTATGTTTTATATCAACAAAAAATTATGACATCTCATGGGGAAGCAAGAGTACAATTTTGAATGTTTTAGTGAACATTCTTAAAGTTTAGAGAAAGAAAAAAAAACTTAATGTTACTTTTTAAGAAAATATTCATATAAAATATGGTGTTTCCGATTTTATGCAAATTAAGAGTGTACGCATTATGTTGATTTATGTCATATGGGAGAAGACTGTGTGTTGAAAGCAAGATTAAGATTTATGAGTTTTAAGGAACATTAGATTATTTTCTTTTGAATGTTTTCATTTTAAACACAAATAAAAAGAAATAATTTATAAAAAGGTGGAGAATAACATAAAAGGAACTTAAACAGAGAACAACTATAGATCATAAAGATCCATATTTAGAAACAAACCTATTTAAAGCTAAACAAAACAAAAATTCTTGGATAAACCACCACTAGTATAGCAAGAGAAAATCGTGAGAAGCTGCCCCTAAAAGATGGGGAGGGGGGGGGGGACTATAACTATCGTAGGTTTAGTATTCTAGTGCCCAATCTAGAGACCTACCTATGAGTGATTATTGAAAAGAGAAACAAAAGAATTGAGTAGATTTGTTTAGTTCTTAGGCATTGAATGATATTAGTTGGACTAGTACAACAAAATAGTATCATAAATACTTGAAAAGTTAGATGGAGCTATTGAAATTAGTGACACTTACCACCTACCTAGTGCAACAACTCTTAGGAGTTGGCTTGGCAATCCAGTTAAAAGTGACTTGGTGTTATTTTTTTGGTGCGTCTGGGGGAGTCAAGTGCACTCAGACAGGTGGTGAGTCTCTCTAAGATATTCGAATCCTAGGGCACATTGGCGGGAAGTTAATGAGTGATTATGACGTCTCTTTCTTAAGAGACTATTTTCCAAATTTGCTCCGGTATTTCCAAAGGCAAGTGTTAGATTGGGCAAGAGATACATAATTAGTAGAGGGTGGCAAATATTTTGGTCCACAGTTAAGGGTAGATGTTGAACAATTATCCTCCTCAAGTTGGGGTATAACGAATGTGCGCAAACCATTGTTTTCTTAGCGGCACATTTTGGGCTGATAGACAAAATTGAAATAAATATGATTAGTGTGTCATACCACTTTGATTGGTATTATCGCACAGTTTATCAGACATTTAGAAGAACTAAGTGGAATGATGTATTGCCTTGGATTCATGTATCTAGAGGCTTGAAAATTTCTTTTCACACAAAAGACATGAGAGAGGTAGCTGAAATTTTAGGTCTAATTCTTGAGCAAAAGGAGAAACTACCGTATGGAGAAGAAGATCCAAAATTGCCAACTATTCTCAAATTATTGAGCATATACTTAACCACGAAAGCCCTAACTTTGAAGTTTTAGGGGAAAATGTATATGTTGCAAAGGGAATGACATTAATGGGTATTAAATTAGTGGTGGATGAGTTCTGAGGAGAGATGGAGACAACAAATTGAAGCTCGAGACCAACGTGCAAGGGAATGAGCAGCTCGATAGGAGGTTTGCTACTAGAGATGTTGAGAAAGGTGAATGCTTTGCTGAATTTGGGAATAGACGTTGTGTCAAGCTCAAATGTGGAGCTGCTTGGTCCTAACATACCATTTGATAGAGCCCCATCACATGCAAGTGAATAATATTCATATCAATGGGACTGGTAGGTAGTTTCAAGTACTAGTAGTCCCATTCGAGAAGGGAGTAGACAAAGTAGCGAAAGTATAAAAAGTGAAGCTAATACTACAATAGGAAGTAACGAACCATCCATTGATTGGGACTTAGAGTCAGATTTTGGATTTTGCCAATTATTTAGAGAGCCAGTGGAGGCTTCATGGATAGAGAAAGTGGCGGATTTTGGATTACGGTTCTTATTTAGGATTCCTCACCAAGGAGATTCATTTCAATACGTACATGATCTAGGGTTGAGGTCCCTATTCATGGAGTTTAAAAAATTTGTGTGGGTTGACTCTACTCAAGATTTTGGACTAGGAATGTTATTTAAATAGACAATGGCACATAGTCCCATAAGGCTAGCTGACTTTACCCAATTTGGGAGACTGTGGAATGAAGATCCTAATGCTCACATGCAAAGGTTCAAGGTGACTTGCGTAGCAAATGAGATAGTAGATGATGATCAAAAGTTGCATATTTTTCTAGCAACACTAAATGATGAAGTAGCTAGATGGTACTGCACCTCAATGCTTAAAATAAATGAACCTATGCTACCTTATCAAGAGTGTTCTTAGAAAAGTTTCGACGGTAAGTTTCTAAGATCAATTAGCTCTTCAATTGGACTATTTATCCCAAGGAGAAGCCGAAAGTGTTGAGCATTATATTGAGCATATGGAAACGATTATTCAAAAGATGAATCTAGCCCTTGATGAGCTTACACAAAAGCGTAAATTTATCGATCGGACTTAATCCAAAATTCCATGAGCATGTTAGCCTACAAAGGCCAACTACGTTGGCGGATGCTAAAACACATGCTAGATGGTGGGAAGAAGTGCAACTCAGTCAACAATGACAGAAGGATCTATTCAAAGAGCCTTGAATGGAATACCCTGCTAGTACTTTAAGCGAGTGTCTAAGAACGTGTCTTATGTGACCGTTCCTGTGAATCCATCTACAATGACAAATTCCAATGTGGCAAGTGTACCTCTAAATCCATATACCTCAATCCCGGCTTACATGATGCAGACAAGCATGCCTTCTATGCCTTAGACTCAATCCAATTTAGATGAGGGTAAAGTAGCAGAAATTATTACAAAGTCACTAGAAAAATTAAAAGAGAAAATAATGGGTGCGGTTCAAGCACCATTGAAGGAAATTTATTCAATATCAACAGAAGCTACTAATGCGCAACAACCTTCAAGCATCTCGACCTCAAACCCACCTAGATCAAATATTTGGTGCAGTAAGTGACATGGTTATGGCCATGTGGTTGGCTACTGAATGTCAATGCCTTCACAATTAATGCCTGATCATCCTCCATTCTTTACTTTTTGTCTTAAAACAAGGCATTTAGAAACAAATTGTTGACACAAGATCAACCAACAATAACAAGAAGATCGTGCGATGCAAACAAATTACAATTACATGGACCGCAACAACACTACTTACAAGATTGGGCCACCCAATCAACCTTTTAGGCCCCATGGATTGCCTAGCCAACGTAGACCTCCAGTGCCACAAAACAATTACAATACTGATAGAAACCTAGAAAGAAACTCTCCTTTTAGGAGAAACAATGGTAATTTCTGTAATCCAATGGGACAAGGTAGACAACATAGGCATAGGGGACCAATAATCTATTATCATTGCCAAACAGGAAGGTCATATAGCTACATATTGTCCAAATGCACGTAGAAATCAAGACTATACCCCTCTTTGTAGGAGGTGTAGTGGCGAAGGGCATTACAAAGAGAATTGTCCTAAGTGAGAGGGAAAAAAAACTAATGACAAAGGTAAACAAGTCTCTAATGAACCTTCAACAACTGCTGCAAATTTAGTTGACGTAGAAATGAAAAAGCAAGAGAGTGATGTTAAGTCAGAATTTTTACCCCGTAGGGTGACTTTTAAGGCTGACCCCATGATTGGTGTTGTTACTAGAGTGCAAAAGCAGCAACAAAAGGAGTAAGGTTTAGAGAAAGAGAGTCCACAATCAAAAGAAATCGTGAAGGATAAATCTAACGACATAGATCCTACTATAAAGCTACCTGAGTCGGATTCTCCTCAGCAGTCTTTTGATCATCCGTTATTCCCCGTGCCCCTGGCAAATTCCACGATTCAAGTGGGGGCAGCTCCTTTTGCTGAAAGACACATATATCCAAAAGAAGAGAGCGAAGAGCAAGTGAAAACAGTCAATAAGACCTATGATCTTTGGGTAGTATTGGAAGAAATAAACTTAACAATTAACCTAAGGCAACTTCTTGAAATAGTCCCTATATGTCAAAGGCAGCTTTATCATAAGCTAGTTCGATGTAGGAGGAAAAGGATCAAGACTAACGCTTCTAAAGTAATTGCAAATGCATACAAAAAGAAAACAACTAAGGAAGTGAAAATTGTAGATATATTTGTGGACCTAGAAGCAGCATTTATAGATACTACCATCAATGGACATTTGTTGAATGAAGTACAATTGGATGGTGGTTCAACAGTCAATTTAATGACATACCAAACAATGCAAGAATTAGGGTTAAAGAATTTAGAATCTACTCATATAGTTTTATGTGTGGCTGATCAAAGGAAAGTGTCTCCTTTGGGGTTATTTCACAATGTGAAATCTATAATTGTTGGACTAGAATTTCATGTGAATTACCTAGTAGTTCTCTCATTGTCAAATATCCATGAATTCAATGTTTTGAATGATTCATTTTTTGAAACATGTCTCGGATTTTGTAAAGATGAGGAAAAATGTGACCTTAGGGATACATTTTTTGCATATAACATATCGGAAATATTTTCCCCTAATGATTTAGAAAAAGAGGAGGATGAGGCAAGAATATCCAACCTAGATGGAAATTCAACAAGCTCCTCAATAACTATGGAGGAAGTCAATAATATTGAGAATGATCATGACAAATCCAAGGAGAGTTTAGTTACAACATTTCCTTATGAGGTAGATATTCTTCCTTTTGGGTTTGAACAACTTCCAGTTGTTGCTAAAAGATCTCACTATCATCAAGCTAGAAAAGAAAGAAAGAGAGACAAGAAACATGGATAGTTGCAAACCTTTACAACAGCCAATATTACGTAACGATAGATATGACCCATCCCCAACATTAAATAGATTTTCATAGAATTTTAATGAATGCCATGGTAGTTATGAATGTCGTGGTAGTTGTGATAGGATAATCAATTAATTAAATGAGGCTTTGGAAATAAAACGTGAGGCAGTAGTGACATCTGTGAATGGAGTAATGAAGAAAACTTTCAAGTTACAAAAAGAAAAGTCAAAATTCGAATTTAGGGAGAGGTAATATCTAGAAGAAATCTCAATTCTAGATATGTATTTAGAAGAGCAAGAATCTAAATTAAATAATGATGTGCAACAAATGGAGCAAATATCACCTATTCCTAATAAATACTCAGTTGAATGTGAGCAAACGAATGAACTTTATAAAAGAAGTAAATCTCTATCTACTTCTAGAACTGGATTGCAAAAGAAAAACTCTACTACCGCTCCTTGGTTATTTCATTCCCTTAAGCACTCTATGAGCAATAGTCAAAAGCTGTATCATTATTCTAAAGGGCAGCTAGGGAGATATCATAGAAGGCAATTGAAATCAAGCAAAGCTCGCCTGTAAAGTATATGTGAGGTAGTATTACCTCATCCCAAAGAAAGAATAATAGATTTTACTATTTATGGGGATGGAGTTGAACCAGATCTTAGAGGGTTTGAACCTCTGGCACCTAAGGACTTTCTAGAGCTAAAACGGATTATACACTATTTAGAGTGTCAGATTTAAGATGAGGAAGATGAAGATTTACACTCCTCAATCCTTAAGTTGAGCAGTACTCAATGGTTTTGATATTTGAATGACCAAGAATGTTTAGAAAAGAAAAATAGATTACATGCTCAATTCCCATGTGATCAAGAGCAAATTTGTTAGATAATAGGTGGAGACACACGTTCCATGGTATGCTAATATTGCAAATTTTATTAGTACAGCTTGGTATCCATCTAGTGTAGATAAACAAAAAAAGCAACAGATATTGATGCAAGCATGCTCCTATGGATCATTAGGGGGTTATCTTTATAATATTTTCCAAGAGAAGATATTTACGATCGATGTGTTCAAGAGGATGGCGTCCCTATGGTTCTTAAGGCATTGCATGATGGACCTTGTGGTGGCCATTTTACTAGTGAACTAACAGCAAGAAAGGTTTTATTAGCTAGGTATCGGTGGTCTACTTTATTTAAGAATGCTTGTTACTATTGTTGAAATGTGATGTATGTTAAAGGATTGGTCGTCCCTCTAAGAGTTTTGCTACGCCTTTGATACCTATATTGGCATTAGCACCTTTTGAGAAGTGGGGAATTGATTTTCTGGGCTCAATTGATCCGCCTACATGGTATCGATCTAATCATTATATCCTGGTTCGTACTGATTATATCACAGTGGGTGGAAGCAAAAGCACTTAAGACAGATAAAGCCATTGAGGTGGCTAAGTTTATGTATGAGAATATCATAACACGTTTCGTTTGCCCACTAGAATTAGTAAGTGATCGAGGTTCCCATTTCTTGAATGGTTTAATTAGTGATTCATGGAACTATATCAAATTAAGCATCGCAAATCAACACCTTATTATCCAAGATCTAATGGTCAAGTAGAAGTAACTAATAGAATTAATTGTGGAATTTTAACTAAAATAGTTGCTTCTCATAGGAAAGATTGGGATGAGTGTCTGTATGAGGCATTATGGACCTACAGAACTACTTACAAAAGGTGAAAGTGCAAGATACACCATTCAACTTAGTGTATGGAAGTAATGATATATTCCCTACTAAGCAAGAATTGCCTACTTTGCGAGTAGCCCTATCGTTATGATTAGGTGAGGCTGAATCTTTGAAATGAAGGATTTTACAATTGGTGCAGTTAGATAAGGAACGACTATTAGCTTTACAAAGCTTAGAAGCAATGCAAAAACGTCATAAGGTGATCAAAACATTAAAGTATGAGAGTTTAAGGAGAATGATTTAGTCCTACTTTATGACAATCACTATCACAAACTCCTTGGGAAGCTCAAAATTTGTTGGTTAGGACCTTTTAAGGTTATTAAAGTTTACGATAATGGGTCTCTAGATGTACAAGATATTAATGCTGAAAATGTGATATTTAGAGTCAATGGCCTCCGCCTTAAGTATTTTGTGAGGCTTAGTTTAGCTAGGTATAGTTAGGTTAGTGGTTTGAATAACCCAAGATTAATCTACATCTTGATTTCTTTTCTTTTCGGGGGGTTTTTAATGGGATGCAGGTATGGCTTTTCTATGGATGGATGCATTTTACCCTCGTCTTGATGCTAATAGTTTTAATCCAATTCATGCAGGGCCTTATAGAGTTCCGCATTTTCAAATGCATAACAGGTTTTGTATGCACCACTCCCACCTCCTCTCCGCGTTTTCTCCCCCCCTCCCCCGAAATCGTAAAGTAAGAAGAAGGGGGATGCCTCTAGGCTATCGACTACTAAGAGAGGGAGAAGGGGGGTAAGAGAGAGACCCCCTCTTTTTCTACAGTGGGATAGAGGGAGAGACCCCTCCTTGTTGCTGGCCTGGGGTAAGAAGAAGAAGAGAGAGAGAGACAGAAGAAGAAGAAGAGAAGAAGAAAACAAAGAAGAAGAGGGAGAGAGAGAGGGAGAGAGAGAGGGAGAGAGAGAGAGAGAGAGAGAGAGAGAGAGACTCCGAGGGATCCCATTTCTCTTCCCCTCCTAAGAGGGCCGGCATCCTTTTTTCCCTTTTCCCATAGATCACTATACCTTTTTCCACAAGATTATTGTCCACCTACAAGCCTAATTCTTTCCCCTAATTGGCCCCGCTAATCAAGTACAAGGCATGGAAGTCCTCTGTGAAGCGCGTCTAAAAGAGGAGAGATCAAGGATGGCACCCAAGCGGAAATTGTCGCACCTAGATGGCAATCCCGCAATGAAATCCTTGAGCAAGGACATCACTGCCCATCCAACTACGGTACCGGTCGTAAGTAACGTATTTCCCACTTGATGAATGCTTGCTTTGATTCTCGTATGAAGTACGTTAGGCCCCATACTATGTTACACTAGAATAGGTCCTCAAAAGGATAAAATTCATTACACGTATTCGAAAGGTGGAGTTTGCAAAGTGCATCTAGATGTTATGCGACAAATCCATACATAGAATGAACAACATACAAGGTTCCAAGGTGTTGTCGACTCTCTTCTTCTGGAAAATAATAGTTAAGTATTTTACCACACTGAAAGTACATTGAGCTTGCACGCTTGACAGATCACATGGTAAGTAATCTATCCTGGAGGTAATTCAATCTCGAAACTCTAATGCATAGTTAACACAAACCATGATCATAAGGATTAGAATTAAGACACCTTGAGACCATCCGATAGTGACTATGTTTATCAATCCTAGTCAGGATTAGGCTAGATGCAACAACTACTCCAGGGCAAGCGAAGAGCTCAAGGATAAGGAAACTCCAAGCCGATGCTTTTGTACTTGTTTGGGAGAAGGTTGGGTTATTGATCAATGTAAGTGATTAATAGAACTTAGGTATTGTACAGTGTTTGAAACCTTAACATATGTCTTAGCTGAAGTGTTAAGTAAATTTTGCATGGAATCGCTTAGATCCCAAGGGGGAGAGAAAGTACGCAACAGAAAGGTTATTGCGACTATTCTTGCAATATATGGAAAATGATACCCTTTTTTTTGTTGATTGATCAGATAATTTTCTAAATGCTTTTGCATTAAACTGATTATCAAGATGTGATTTGGATGATTATTCCAAGTGCTTGTGTTGATGGTAAATGCATGGCATGGGTCAGAGATGACAAGTTGCCATGGGGAATAAAAGAAATGTTTTTTTGGAAGATGATATTAGGTTGATTGCCTTGATTGTGCTCGATTCTTAATGGGATTAATTAAGGAAGGATATTTAGGCACGGGTGGATCATCTCCAAGGTCACGCCGCGTTTCAACCCAAGAGGGCACTACTCAATTTATGGGCTGAAGGTCAAGTTGTGAAAAGGCCAACCACAGAAAGTGTGTCTCACTCCTAGGTTGCTTGGGGGGTCAATGGAGGTCTGGACACCCCTTGCCTAATCTAGAACAGAGTTGTAAACTTTGTCGTGAGCCCAACGCCTAGGGCATTGGAAGATCCTATTCTAGATAATGGATGGAAATTATGGTGCCACGTGATTTGGACCGGGTACTTCTATTGGACAGAAGGGATACTTAATTTCTCTTGTATGGACAAGAGACAAAGATTAACTTGAAGATAAGTTAAGGAAAATTTTGTCAAAAGAATTACTCATTTTATTTTCGTGTAAGTGTTGTAAATTATGCAAACAAAACCTATTCCCTAAAAGGCATAATTAACGAAGCTTATTTTGAATGTCACACATAAATGTGATAAGACCTAATTAGAAAACTAAATCTATCAAGGGAAGTAGGTGGGCAAAACCCCAACAGGTCTTTCCTATGATAGGGTGGTCCCAGAGAATTGGGAGGCTTCTCACAAGGTTTTAATGACGTTTGACCTTTAGGTATGGTTAGGTTAGAACCCAATTCATGTAGTTTTAGGGGACTGGAATGGGACTGTGCCCTATAGGTAGAGAGGTTGAGCGGCGCATCCCTCTCATTTTCCATTCTCCTTGAACCTAGTGCGGCACAAATCTGCTTCGGATTGGGTAATTCTGCATAAAATAAGATATCCAAAACCCGACGCTAGAATGTTGTCAGGAGCCCTAGAAACCCAAATTTCAGGTCGATCCTAGTGGGTCGGCCGCGAACATTCCATTGCGAGGTGAACTCGGGAAACCCTAGGCGAAAAACCTTGGAACATTCCATGGGAGTGCCAGGCGCCAACGCTTAGATTCATTTCTAGATGGACAGCTAAAACGTGCTTGGACGGCACATTAGAGTTGGTATCAAAGCAAAACTTTGTAATGATATGGGATTGATTTATGTATGGTTCGTAAACATATCTTAAATAGAACAAAGCAAAACTTCGTAATGATATGGGATTGATTTATGTATGGTTCATAGACATATCTTAAATAGAATAACCTAATTGGTATGGCTTGATTGTTAGGCACCTTCTGCATCCACGAATGCTGACATGCAAGAGAATAAATTTCTTCTCAAGAAAATTAAGGCACTCGAGTGTGATGGAGACGGGATAGATGTCACAGCCAAGGTGGAGATATGGATTGAGTCAATGGATGATTATTTCTATGCTTTGAGAACTACTTCTACAAATCATGCAATGATAGGCAAGCTTAAGGTAGTTGGCCAGAGGCTCGGTTATGGTGGTGTGTGAGCTTTCGCTCAACCGCCAAGACCCACAGACCACTTATTGTTTCAAGTGTTCCAAGCGAGCTCTAATGGCTATCTCTCACCTAGCCAACGCGCCGTCGATCCTACGAGTTTAGTGAGCTTACCTTAATGCCAATATGAGTTGCCTCCTCTCTTACATACGCCGGTAGCTCCACGATCCTAGATGCAAGCTCAAGCATCCTTAAGCCTTCTCCACCTCCAAGCTCCATCCTCCATAGCCACGCGCGCAAGAAGAGAGAAGAGAAGAGAAGAAGAGGAGAGGAGATGGTGAAGAGCTTCACCCTCTTGATCCCTCACTCTCACACACTCACTCCCTCACACTCTCACACTCCCTCTCTCAAGATCATACACAAGCAAGAAGATGAGAAGAAGAGAAGAAGAAGAAGACTCTTGTTGCCACACACCAAAAGAATGAGCTCTCATTCACTTTTTGAACTTTATAGATACAAACCCGAAAATCCCATGGGCATCCATCCCTTTTTTACATGACCGGCCATTGTGGCAAGGTCCTTTTTTCATTTCCCTCTTCTAGTCTTATGCCTCTAGCCTACGCCCATCTAATATTTTACAATCGGCACAAGAGGGAGCTTGGCGCTCTTTTACAAGAGTTTTCCGAGTTTTTTGAGGTGCCTTTTCATTTAAAGTTGTGCTTTTTTCCTCGGTTCATCTTTAGAGGTCGTCTGCATGTCTTTGCTCTTTTTCCATATTCCTTTTGCTTTTTCCTTCGTTTTTTTGCCATCTCGACTTAGGGTTAACATTACCCCTCTCCTAGACGGATGCCAGTCCCATGGCACTTTGGCGTTGGGTTGGTGTAAGAGTGAGGGCCACATGTGAACTCAGGTGCTTGTGGAAGCTTAAGAATGATGTTTGTCGGAGCAGCTAACTGGATGTCATGGGTTGATGAGGGCCTCCAAAGTTGGTGGTTTGGTACTTTTGGGGTGCCTAAAGGAGAAGATGTAGTGCTCTACCTAAGGGGGGGTGCTATCTCAATGTGTTGGTGCATTGTGCTCGTGCTAGTGGAATGGGGAGGTGGGTCTACCTAACCGCAGGCGAGCCTGGGTGATGTTCCACACTTGAGGACCCCATTTGTGCCAAGGGGGGTGCGGTGCCAGTGGCTTAGGGTGACAGGTCTAACCAGAGGTGAGTGTTACCTCCCTGGGTGTGTCCTGCCCTTGATGGGCCCTAAGCGTGAAGTGGGGGAACAAAAAGGGCTAGGGGGTTGGGAGTGGAGCTGCCCGACCGAAGCCACCGGACACACCTAACTTAAGAACCCCTAGGTACAGTGATTGTGCTTTTTGTGGTGATAAGTGCTTCTACAAGTGGGTGATGTTAACTAGTCAGTTTTTTTTTTTGTGGAATGAATGACAGCTAGGCCTAATCCTCTTCGTCTAAACGAGGGGGGGAAGGAGGGCGGATGGATTTGCACAAAAATTGTTGGCTTTGCATGTACCCTTTCAGGTTCATGCGGACGTGGAGAGAGGTGGGTGGAAAGGAAGGGGTGATTACACCTAGTGAATTGGCTGTCACTCGTGTCCTCTAGGAAAGCTAGGCAAAAGGAAGGTAGTAGGCTAGCTCTCATAATTAAGAGTGCCATAGCGCAGCTATCAATAGCATTGGGATCAAAAAAGAGGGGAGGCAAGCCATTCTCCTACGGTGCCGGATCTTGCTTGAGTAGGAGCTTAAGAAGCCTAAGGTAATTACACGTAGTTATGAAAGCGGGATCGGGACAGGAGGAGAATTCCGCGAGGAAGCGCATCATGGAGTCGGTTAGGCTTCCTAAATCAAAAAGGAGGGCATCCTCGAAGGAGGTGGTGTTGGAATTGTAGATGATGGGGAAGTCATGCCTCCCATGGAGGGTGGCGACATAATCCACGCCTACCCTACGAGGATACGCCATGAATGTGGGGTTATTCCTCTCGTAGGGTAGGGTGTTGCAAAATGCCATCCAGGCGAGCATGTTAATATTGCATATTCGCCTTCTCCAGAGGGGTTGGCAGTTGTAGCCCCTTACGGTGTGTGGCACTTCGTACACTTTGTCTTGCCAAAATTCTGCTTCCTCCGTGCCCCACAGAGTGGGGCTCTTTGCCATGTTGTCCAGCCATTTTTGGCCCAGTCGGCTGCCAACCGCGATCACCTGCTCCATTACTTTGATCGGCAGGACCCTTCTCAGGCTGTTAGGCATAAGGAAGCTGAAAGAGAAAGGGTCCTTTTCGATTTCCTACCATTCCCAAACCACCAACTCCGCATGGAATTGCATTGGGAGGTCATCGCGGCATGGTGGGAGGGATGCCGATGGCCGCACGACTGGCTTGGCTTGCAACCTTTTTCTGGCTTCTTCCACCAATTTTTTTCGTCGCTCCTTGAGCGTGGCTTGTCTGTCCAGGGGCGGGTCAAGTGGTTGCTATTCCTGAATGTGCGGCGAGGGGGGTTGTGGGATCACATCTTCTCTGAATCCGTTCATGTCGACTTTGAGTTCGGCTTCCTCTCCCTGCCGGTTTCCCTGTGGTGCTCTCTCTTCAAATCCTAGGGCATCCACTTCCTGGGGGTTTAGGCCGGCCAGCAGTAGGTATTTCCTTTGCTCGTCCAGGCTCAGCCTAACCTCCGCAGGTTGGGGTGACATTTGCAGTCTTGCTTGTAGGGCTCTGTGTGCAATGTTGAGCTTCCTTTGTGCCACCTCCAACGGCTCTCCCTCCTCTGGCTGGGTAGTGTCCATGATGGTGTCGAGGAAGGCTTTTTGTTGGGCAACACCGAAGGCCACTTGGGCGGCTTCTACCTTGCTCTCTACAATGATCTTTTCCTTTTCTACCAGAGCAAGGCACCGTGCCAGTGTCTTCACCCTCTTTTCATTATGCACCACCCACTCCTCTACTTTCTTGTTCATTTCCTCCATGCTCTCCCCTTGCTTCAGGGGTCAGTATCATGAGCCTTTGCTCTTGGTCCTCCAATTTCCTGATCAGCCTCTCCTGTTCTTCTCTTTCAGAGTTCAACTGATCGGTTAGGTGCTCAATCTCTTCTTGCTGCTCCTCCATGTCTTGCTTTCTTTTCTCATCCCTAGCATTGAGCTTAGCCATGAGCTCTTCAACTTTAGCAGTTTTTGCAATGAGCTCCTGATATTGCATTATCAGGAGCTTATGTTCTCTTTGCATCTTCACCAGCTCCTGTGTTTCATTCTCGAGCTGCTGCCTCCAGTGCTCTTCTCTGTCATCCTTAGCCTTTATTTCCTGCTTGAGATCTGCGATCTCCCTTTGCTACATGGCTATCATCCTTGTTTTGTCAAGCTGGAAGGTGGCTATTGATTCCTTCTCAACTGCCAACTCAGCCACATCTATTTTTCATTCCTTCTTAGCTCTCTCCAACTACGAGAGTAGCTCGGCGACATATTCGTCGTAATTAGCTAGCGGCGTCATCATTGTTTGGATGGGTGTTGTTGAGGCCTCCACCTTTTGTCATTTAGGATCTTGCCTAGACTCTGTGTTTGTGGCCGGCCGCTTTTGCCCTGTAGCCGTAGTTTCAGTGCTCGTCCCCTGGGCTATCTCCTTGTTAATGAAGTACTGCATCCATGAGCCACAATATTTGATACGTCTGTACTGGTGGGGATGCTGGGGGTGATGGTGATTGGCTCGGTGGGAGGCACCAATAGAGTAGGAATTGGGTGCATTGGGGCTTTGCCCTTGCCCTCAGTGATGGCGGGCGACACAATCTCCGGCACTTGCATGCTTGACCCAGGCCTTTCTTCTCTATGTGGACTCAAACTCCCCAGTTCATCTCCTCTGCTTTGTTGTTCTATGGACTGGCATGTAGCTTCAGTCAGATCCTCTTCCTCCTTCCTTCTTAGTTCTTCCTCTTCTTCATCAGCCTTTCTTCGCCTTTCCTCTTCTACTTTTCTCTACTCTTCCTTCTTTTTATATGTTCCTTCCTTTTCCTTTCTTTTTCTCTCCTCTGCCTCCTGCTTTGATGCCTTCTTAGCCTTCTGTAATTGCTCCTTTTCATTTTCTTCTTCCTGCTTTTTCTTCTTCTCCCTCTCCTTGGCCTCCCTAAGGGACTCTCTCTTGGCCTTCTCTAAGTCCTCTTTCTCTTTCCTGCGGCCCTCGTCATCCCTTTTCTTCCTTTGAGTGGTCTTCTTTTTGGGTTTCTTGGTCACCTTCCTGCTTTCCCGTTCTTCCCCTTCTTCATATGTTTCAGTTCTATCGGTAGATTCTTCTCTGTCCTGGTGAGGGGGAGTCCTATTGGGCGTTTCTCCTCTCTCCTCTACATTCTGCGTCTCTCTTATTGCCTCTTGGATGAGTGCAGTAAAGACACCTCCATACCTGATGTAAGAGGACTTGGATGAAGCTTTCTTCCTTTTTGTAGCTTTGGAGGCTGGAGACCCTCCATCTGCTGGCACACTTCCTAAATCCAATGCTTTAGCTGCCTGGTCGATAGTTTTTCGTATATAACCGTTCCAGTCAACTTCGTCCAGAGTGTGGACCACTATGTTCTCTAGCACATGCACGCTAATTCGATGCATCAGGGAGTTGTAGCACTGGATGGAGAAGAGCACATGTACTAGCTTTGCTTGCAGTCTAGCTTCTGCGTCGGGATGTCTAGGATGCTAATGCCGTCATTGGTGAGCACCTCCTCCTTTCTCATTTTCAGCATAGCATAGACATCCCTCTTCTATTTTCTCTCCGTCTTTGGCTCCAATCCCAATGCCTTCTCCACCAAGGCTGGGTCTAGACGGACCTGCACCTGCTTGGCACTTTCTCCTCTACCCAGCGTCACTGTGCCACATTCTTGGTCTGGGTCGTATGATCTGAGGAACTCTACACACTTCAGGTGGTCTGGCTCCTGTGAGAATTTTTCAAGGTACTTGCTGAGGTTACATTGCTCGACCACCCTCCTGGTTGCTTCCTCCCTAGCCACCACAACTTCTATGTTGTGGACGGCTTGAAACTTAAGCTGGCTGAAGGCGCAATTTTCTAGATAGATGCAATATTGCTCCCTTTCCTCGTCTGTGAACGGGAGTCGGTGGGCGCGGTCTTGCTGCGACATCTTTTGTTCCCGTCATAAACTGTAATTTTCATTAGTGCTTGCGACATAATAATTTGCTGAAAAAGAAAAACTCTATGCTTTTGAATGAATTCATTAAGATCCAATGTAGATTCTCCTTTTCAGACTTTGACTTTTTGCCCTTTACTTCAAAATTTTGAAGCCATTTTCCTACCCCATCCGTTTTCCATAATATATGTCTATGTGCTTCACTGACTTTGATTTGATTTACTGATTCTGATTTGATTCACCTTACCCCCCTCCCCTTCCAGCTTGAGAAGAATCCTTCCTAGGATTTAGGGTCAGAAGGATAAGGGCTTTCGGCATGGGGGTGTAGGGGTTACTTGTGAAGGAGCCAAGTATAGAAATTGGGATTGTATTCCAAATGAGCTTCGCGGTCCAGGTCAAAGTGTTTAATCCCCACTTGGGTGATGTATGTGAGAACATCTGTTAGGAAGTCACCAAAGTTGACTCGGCTAGCAATGTGTAACTCTTCCTCGGTCAACAAGCGGTCGAGGTAAGGGTGTCCTTTGATGTGTTCTTCTATAGGAAGGCCCCGAAGAGTGGTTAACACTCAATATGAGGTTGGCGCAACATATGTGGGGTTGTACTCTACTATTTTGATAGCGTCGCACTGCTCAGCGTTGGTCATTATTTGGCATCCTTCAACTTCCCATTGCAACCTAAGAGTGTACCAATGCCTTAAGAACTGGGATTCCATCTCGGCAAGTCTTGACAACTCTGCAACTTCTTGGTCAGTGATGGCAGAAGTGGTTCGCTGATCATACAACGTGATGAGGCGTTGCTTGATTGCTTGCTCTTTGGAGATCTTAGTGCTGAGCAATTCAACAGCGGAGGTAGCGGCTTTTGCGAACGCGAATTCAAACGTTTCCCAAGAACAAGGCATTGTTTGAACTTCCGTTGCGAAGGATTCGTCCAATAGGCCTAAGTCCAGGCGACTGTAGCTCAGAGCTAGCGACATAAAAGTGGCGTCCAGTTGCTTAATGCAATCCACCATGTCATCCCCTGTTTCTTCAGCTAAATTAGCTGCTAGTGTGAGAAAGGATTTCCTCTCGTAAGAGAGCCTAAGGCGTGCGGGTGGTTGGGGTTTGGTAAGACTTGAGCCTTTGGCAACAAAAATTTGCAGTGGTGAGTGTTCTTGAGCTTGCGATTGGGTCACTGGGACTATGGCTGGGTTAGCAACAGGCTCAATGACGGCCTGCTGCTTTCAGGATGGATTTGGAAAGTTGGATCGACTCTGGCGGGTAATGACTCTTGTGACGGTGTGGCTGACTCTTGGGTCAATAGGCTTGGGCGACTCTCTTGGTTTCACAGGTAGATGAATTTGATGGTTGCAGGTCATGGAAGCTCTGCGGCTTGTGGTTTTGAGGTTTTGCGATTTTTGGGTTGATCAAGCTTGAGGCTGGCGTACGAGTAGTGCCTTTGGCCGTGTGGGCCTTAGGTATCCATAGCCAAGCATTGCCCTCATAGTAGCCTTGTGTGTGCAAGAGGGCTTTGGGGACCCATCTTTGACTAATTACACATCTATTCATGTAACTGTGTTTGGGCCTTCTAGGTTTAGAGTTTCTGGTCTTATGAGGGTAGGAGCGTCAACTCCGAGGTGGCTGTTGCGGCTGTTTAGGCATTCATTGAAGGCGAGGCTATGGGGCCTTAGCTTTGGCTGCTACGGGTTGTGGTCTATAAAATTCGGGGAGTGGTGGCCGCGCACTATCCCCCTCCTTAGACTTGACTACATATGTTTCTATCGATGGCTTTAAGGTCCGGGATGAGATCGCGCAGCCCTTGCTGAAAGCTATAACAATGCGAACGTTGCCTACTGCGAGCTGGATGCGCTGCGATGCGTAATCAACGTTGCAGTGAGCCTGCTTTTTGAAAGTTCGCCCTAGCAGCGACTCCATGCCCACGTCTTTAGTGTCTGGAAACACGTAAAAAATTAGTGGTACAGTCGCAAACTCGATAGAGATGACGACTCTGCACTTGCCCAGAAGGTGCATATGAGTAGGCTCCATATGGGCTTAATTTGGTAGTGGTGGGTTGAAGTTGTGGTTTGCCAAGTTGGATCCAATGATCTTGAGTTAAGACATTGCAGTCTGCTCCCTCGTTGATCAGGGCATTAAAAGCGCATGTTTGGTTGGCAGTGACCGTGATATGGAGGTATGCAGACTCTACAGCTTCCTCATCCTCATCATTGATTTCAGTGATTGTGGCTACTCATACTTTGACAGGCGGTTCTAACATCAGTGGCTCATGCAAAGGATGCATAGGAGGGTAGTACTTTTTGACACGACTGCCATTGAAGAAGCATATTCCTTCACCATCTAGGGTCTCAAGTTCGACATTGCCTGTTCGGCTGATTGCACAAACTTTGAAGGGTCCAAGACCTCTAAATTTCATTTTTTTCTTATGCCCCTTAACTGAGTAGAGGAGCACTAAGTCACCCTGTTCGAGCTCACGCTGCTTGATGTGCTAGTCAAACCAGCTCTTGCGTCGGGCTTTCTCACAGATCAGCACATGGGTGGCTAGAAGGTGAGTCTCCGAGAGGCATTCGAGTTCAACTAGGCGTTGTGTCCATGCCTCCTTCCCTTCCCATCGTTCTTGAAGCGCTATATTCAGGCTAGGAACAAAGAATTCTAATGGTAGAATCGCTTCTGTTCCATATGTCAGCCTAAAGGGGGTTTGACCAACAGCCATTTTATAAGCTGTGTGGTAAGCCCACAAAGCTGCCATCAGCTTGTTGTCCTAGTCGCTGCGTGAAGCAGAGACAACTTTGGTTAGGACATTGACAAGAATCGTATTCGTCGATTCGGCCTGGCTGTTTGCCTGAGGATAGTATGGCGAGGATGTGCGATGGATGAGGAGGAAGGTGGACAGGAGATGTGCGATCACTTCATTGATGAAGTGCACGCCTTGATCACTGACCAGTTCGATGGGGCAGCCGAATCGTGAGATCACTTGCTCCCACAAGAACTTAGCAGTCATTCTAGCGTCATTTTTTCGTGTTGCTCTCACTTCTGCCCATTTCGTGAGGTAGTCCGTGGCTACAATGATGTACTTGGCCTGCGAATACTATGCCACAGGACTGATGGGTCTAATGAAGTCAATTCCCCATTTTTTGAAGGGTTGTCGAGCAATAACTGGGGTTAATTCCATTTGATCCTTGCGAATCGGAACCTTCGTCCACTAGCACTCGTCACAGTGCTTGACAAATTGTGCTGTGTCGCGGAAAAGTGTGGGCCACCATAGTTGAGACTGCAGCACCTTTCGTGCTGTCGTATCCCCGCTAAAGTGCCCTCCAGCAATGCGGCTGTGTGCCTCTGAGAGCACATCGTGCATCTCATATTCGCAAACACATCTACGCAGCAATCCATCTTGCCCCAACCTATAGAGTTGGCCTGCAATTAGCTGATAGGGCTAGATCTTAAGGATTAATTGCCTAAGTCGGGATTTTTCTATTGGTCGGTTTGGCAATCCATGCTCAAGCACTTGGACTATGTCATCTGCCCAATATGGCATTAGATCAGCCTTAAATAGATCTCTCTCACTGGAAAGGTTAAACAAATGGACATCGGGTAATTCATCAACAACATCTTGTTCAGCGGCTTCTCCAGTGGGAATGTGTGACATGTGATCAGCCATGTAATGTTGTTTTCCCTTCCGTACCACCACGGAGAAGTCGAACTCTAAAAGCAGAAGGAGCCATCGAGCTATGCGTCCTGTAGTGCAAGGTTTGTTTACTAGATAGAGTAAGGCTTGATGGTCCACAAAGAAGGTAAAGGGCGTGTCCAAAAGATAATGCCGGAATTTCTTCACCGTGAATACCATGGCTAATCCCTCTCTTTCCATTGTCGAGTAGTTCATTTCCGTCTCAATGAGTTGTCTGCTAGCAAAGCTGATTGGATAGTCTAAATTGTGTTCGCTAGGTTGGCACAACACTGCCCCCATGGCAAACTTAGAAGCATCGATATGCATGTGGAAAGTAATGGTCCAATCTAGGTCTCGTAGGATTGGTGTTGTGGTTAGAGCCCTTTTCAACTCTTTGTATACCCGTTGGCATGCTTCGGTCCATTCGGAGACAATAAGCAGCTTGTACAAGGGTCTGGCGATCGACGCATAATTCAGTACAAACTGCCGATAGTATCCAATATGGCCTAGGAAGCATTGAACTCCCTTGTAGTTGTTTGGGGTGGAAGGTCAACAATAACCCTGACCTTCGAGAAGTCAGTGGCAATGCCGTTCTTCGACACCACATGCCCTAGGATGCATCCATGCTTCACCCAAAACTGGCACTTTAAGGGGTTCAAGGAGAGACAATATAAGCAACACCGCTCGAAGACTGCTCAGAGTTTGTCTAGGTGTTTGATCCAGGTTGAGTGGACACAAAGGTCGTCGACAAAGACTTCTAACTCCTTGCAAAGCATGTCCTTAAAGATGGTGCACATGAGGCGTTGGAAAGTGGAAGGGGTATTAGTCAACCCAAAGGGCATGACTATGTAAGCAAAGACGCCCCACTCAGTGGCAAAGTCCGCAGGATGCACTTGCACCTGGTTGTACCCTGAGAAGCCGTCCAGAAAACTGTAGGCTTCCTTGCCTGCCACTCTCTTAAGCATGTGCTCAGTGTACGACAGATAGTTGTCCCTCTTGGTAGCAACGTTCACCTTCTTGTAATTGACGCACACTCGGATTTTTCCATTCTTCTTCATCACGATGACTATGGGCAATACCCAGTCTGTGTGCTCAATTTCGCAAATGAATCCTACTCTCATCAGCTTATCAATCTCTTCTTTGATAGCATGAGTGTGTTTTGGATTCATAGGGTACGGTCGCTGCTTGACCGATGTTGCGTCTGGCGTCATGGGTATGTTGTGAGTCACGACACTCGAATCTATCCCCTTAAGCTCTTCTAAGGACCAGGCGAACACGTCTATGTACTCTCGCAAGAGAGTGACAAGACTCATTTCTTCTTCATCAGTCAAGTCATCAACAATGAAGACTGGTCGAGGTGTTTCCCCTTCCTGGGCTAGGTCCACCTCCTTGACCTTGGCTGGTCCCTCGATTGGTTCGCTCGTTCAGCGCTTGACGTTTGGCACCTAGCAGAACTACTACCCTATCCCCTTTTTTGAATTTCTAAATCGTTTAGGGAGGTCCTGCGGTTTTTGATGTTCTTCTGTTCGTGTATCCCTAGGTTGTTTTGCCTTTTTTTGCCTTAATCTTCTGTGCCTCAGGTGGACGAGTAGGTCCCCCTTGGTGCATTTGCTTAGGCGGCCGAGGGATTTCTGGATCAGTATCCGAACTAACCTCCGATTCAGAGGCAAACCCTCCGTCTTCGCTAGAACTAAAGTTCAAAGATTATGTACTTTTTAATATTTGGAATCCAATAAAGAAGGAGGAGGAAAGAAGAGTCGTGAGAAGTTGGTGGTTGAGGAAGTTAGAGTCTCTCTCTTCCTTTATCAACCTCTTTCATGTTTCTTTCTAACTCTCTTGGTTTTGGGCACTCTCTTGCTTTCTCTTCTCTGTGTGCTTTCTTGCTCTCTCTATGGAAGAAGAGGGAGGTAGTGAGGATGATGATGATGCTGGTATCTTTTAATTGGAGTGAGAGGGAAGTCCAAGATAGCAGAAAGAAGTCAATTCAATTCAATTGATCTTCAAAATCATGCCAATGATTGTTCTTCTCCTTCATCACCATGACCTTCCTCTAATCATCAATCCAAAGTTTCAATGTACTTGGGTCAATT
This sequence comes from Lygodium microphyllum, assembly GCF_053477565.2. Taxonomy (NCBI): domain Eukaryota; kingdom Viridiplantae; phylum Streptophyta; class Polypodiopsida; order Schizaeales; family Lygodiaceae; genus Lygodium; species Lygodium microphyllum. The sequence goes on along the minus strand of NC_141137.1, from coordinate 2,787,544 downwards.
AAGATTGCAGGCATGCAGAAGAATTTTCCAACTTCAAATGACTCTGTTTCGCCCACAAATCAATGGAGAGATGAGCCAGATTTTCAACTAGTTTTCTCCTCCTTCGTGAAGTCGTTGCCTCTTCCTTTGGAAGCCATAGCTATTTGCATTAAGCTTTTACTTAAAGCTTAATGTCATAAACTCATAAGGGACATTCACATTGCCATAAGTTAATTAGCCAGGGAGGAGTTTCGAAGAAGTGAAAAGTGAAGAGCTTGTGTTCGAGACGAATGGGTGGACCTCATTCCTCGAATGGACTGCGGGATTTTGTGCTTCCAAAGACGTAATTACGACCCTCGTCTTTCCAAGTAAACGCTTGTTTTGTTTAACTAAAATAAGTAGTGTGATGTTATTAATTTCTTAGTTTAGAATTTTTATCTAATGTCTTTAAGCCTTTTTTCCTCTTTGAATGGTTGCTAGTATTTATTTATGATTTATTTTATTTTTTAAAAAGTAAAAATAGTTAAAAATATTTAACAACGGCTCTAAAATTGCATATATAAATTTTTCATAAAATTTGTGGATAACTATTTATCTGATACAATACTTTTATTTTGAATTTTATACTACTCAAACTCTATTTAATTTTTTTAAGAATTTTAAGATAAGATTTAATATACTTTAAAATTAAAAATGATTATTTTAAGTGAAAATTATAGTCTTTATTAATAAAAAGTTATGTTTTATATCAACAAAAAATTATGATATCTCATGGGGAAGTTGAGAGCACAATTTCTGATGTTTTAGTGAACATTCTTAAAGTTTAGAGAAAGAAAAACAACTCAATGTTACTTATTAAGGAAACATTCATATAAAATATGGTGTTTCTGATTTTATGAAAGCTAAGAGTCTACGCATTGTGTTGTTTTATGTCATATGGGAGCGGTCTGCGTGTTGAAAGCAGGATTAAGATTTGTGGGTTTTAAGGAACGTTAGATTATTTTCTTCTGAATCTTTTCATTTTAATCACAAATAAAAGGAAATGATTTATAAAAAGGTGGAGAACAACTATAGATCAAAAATATCTATATTTAGAAACAAAATTTTTTTAAGCTCAACAAATTAGAAATTCATGGATAAACTGCTACGAGTATGGCAAGAGAAAATCATGAGAAGCCACCCTTGAAAGATGGGGGGGGAAACTATAGTTATCCTAGGTTCAGTATTTTAGTGCCCAATCTAGAGACCTACGTAGTGAGTAATTATTGAAAAGAGAAACAAAGGAATTGAGTAGATTTATTTAGTTCTTAGGCATTGAATGATATTAGTTGGACTACTACAGCAAAATAGTATCATAAATATTTGAAAAGTTAGATGGAGCTATTGAAATTAGTGACACTTATCAACTATCTAGTGCAACAACTCTTAGGAGTTGGCTTAGCAATTCAGTTAAAAGTGGCTTGGTCTCTGGCTGGTCAGTCTTACTTTTTGAGACGTGCGTGCGTGTGTGCGTGCGTGCCTGCCTGCATGTGTGTGTGTGTGCGCGTGCGCGTGCGCGTGTGCATGTGCATGTGGGTGTGCGCGCACGTGTGTGTGTGTGTGTGTGTGTGTGTGTGTGTGTGTGTGTGTGTGTGTGTGTGTGTGTGTGTGTGTGTGTGTGTGTGTGTGTGTGTGTGTGTGTGTGTGTGTGTGTGTGTGTGTGTGTGTGTGTGTGTGTGTGTGTGTGTGTGTGTGTGTGTGTGTGTGTGTGTGTGTGTGTGTGTGTGTGTGTGTGTGTGTGTGTGTCTGTGTGTGTGTGTGTGTGTGTGTGTGTGTGTGTGTGTGTGTGTCCAATAGCCTAGGGCAAATAGTGCATTATTTTCTACTATAGGTCAGGCACCATGATTCTACATTGTCGCCATCAATGTGCTAAAGCCATCTTTCTAAATACCGTTTGAGCATCCCCCTAAACATCTTAGAGCCATCATGCCACTTCTTGATCTCACAACCATCAACCACCATTAGATTGAATCAAGGATGAGACTATTTGATCTGGTAGGCTTAACTAGCCATGAGATAGTCATTGTTGCAAGCATATATATCATGTATTGAGATGCATATCATGTACTAAGATGCATTAAATATGTGTATCTATTGGCATCTGCTATTGTGCAATAATGATTTTCAAATTTGCAATGAGAGTTTCAACTCTCAATTATGTTTTTAATTCTGATGAGTGCTCTTCTTCTTTTTTTATATGCATTGCTTAATTTGTGTACTAGATATTACAAATAAACCATTGATTTTTTGTGATTTTTTTCAGTCCTTAATGTTGGGGTTGTGTATTGCATACTAGAATGTCAAGATTGAAGACCATTGATATTTTCAATTGTTAATGTTGTGTTCTTTTAATTTAAATTTTGGAAATACTTTTGCACATCAGGATCTCATGGTCCTCTTTTAACCTAGATAGACATATATTATTATCTCCATTGAATAATGCAAAGTTTACTCCTTGCAAAGTTTTGGGAGCGGAGCCTCCAAAATACAGGGGTGCTTGATCCCATTTGTAGTGCAATGAAGATGACTCCATGAAAATATACTCCCAAAAAGAAGAAAACTTTGGCAAGTAGCAATACCAAGAGTGCTTTGGATAATCAATTCAAAAAAATCTCTACAAAATTCTCTAAGGAAGTTAAGGTTTGGTAAGTGTTCTTTCATGATGCATGATTAATCTTTTGATTGTCTATTTAAGGCAATGAATGGCTTTTTTGGGGCATACAAGTTTCATTGCCTGAAGCTAAGGCACTTTTGCTTCAATAGAGATGAATTGCATGAAGAGCATGGACTCAGCTTAGAAGGTAAGCTCCACCAACATCTTAATGTGGACGATATGCCTAATTTTGGATGGCTCGCCATATTTAGTTGACTAGGAGAGAGGCTCAAAGAGTTTCGTGTACAAATTGTTATGTTTGAAGTGTATTGAAGAATGCAAACTGCTACTCCAAAAGGTCTATTGGGCCATCAACAATGAAATCACTCACAAGTTTGTAGTATTGTTCAAATGAGCAATGCTAAGCTATGAAGAAAGGATCCATTGGTCTAAGGTTGTATGGGTGATTTTTGCAAAGCAAGCCTTTCAAGAATCCCAATGTTGGGTTGATCATAGTGTATACAAAATGATTGACACATAATTATGGTGGATTGTAATAGACAAGGAACTCCATGGCTAAAATCACACAATATGCACACTCAAATGTTCTCTCTTATCTTTCATTGCATAGACTGGTTACATATATAAAGGAGGAGATACTCCATCAATGATCGCTCACACTTGTCATGTGTCCCCATATGTGACACCATATGACCCACACTTTACATGTGTGCCCTATGTGGCACACTTTACTCCACATCTCTCATCCATATTCATGCACCATACAATCTTAAGCACATAAGAGTGCTTTCACATATACACATCTGCAAACACCAAAGCTTACAATGCCAACAAAGCCATGGAGAATCGGAAGAGGCGACCAAGGGGGATTGAAAAGAAGAACACCTAGATTGAAATTAATGATAGTATAGCCAATGTTTCGTGGCATGTGGGCAAGGCCCTTTCATGTTATAATATATCAAGCAAGAACCACATGCCGTGTACCAGAGCATTGTGCCTACCCCAAACACCACATGTACAAAGATAGTTGTGGCTCATGAAGAGTAGATGGTATAGAGAAAGAGAATCAACAATGAACAACTCAAAATTGCTCTTTGACACTAAATGACTAGAACTGCAAAAGAGGCACAAGACCTTATTAAAGATAGAAGGTTCATCATATGTCACCCCACTATCCTTCTATTAGAACTGGAGAAGCTAAAGAAAAAGGAGCATGAGATTAAGGAAGCAGGGTTTATAGACTTGGAGATTGTAAGAGAGGTTGCAGGTCAAATATTTGTATTTTTTGATGTATTGGCACTACTTAGAATCAGCTTGAATCTTCAATGCTTCTCCAATAGGTGAGGATTAGAGTAATATGATGGGATCCCTATACGAGCTTCGGATTACCAGGAGGTGGGAAAAGTTCCCCTTAGGTCAGGCTGTCATGCCCCTTTGGGATCTTTGATAATGAGGGAGAGTCACCTCTCTTTTGTTCCACTATCTCCCTTGGCATCCACCTTTTTCCTTGGTGGGAATATTCCACATGGCAAAATCATACTAATCTAAGAAACCAAGGCCAATGTGCATGTCTAGAAATAAAGTTTTTAGCTTTTAATGAAATGCAAGGATCAATTGGAAAGAGAGAATTGAATTGAAAGATTGGATTAGGGGCTTACCATTGTGATTCAATGACTCACTTATTGCATTAGCTTACCCTTTACAATATACTTCTGGGACCAATAAGAATCCAAGCACACAAATGAGGGTTATTCAATCAATGCATAATAAATTTGAAATGCGATTTCAATATAAATGAGATTAATGCTAAGAATTGATCAAAAGGATTCTATCAATCTAAGAGGAGTCATCTCTCTAATTCATGATGCATTTGAAGCCTATGGATGTCATAAACTCCCATCCAGATGAAGTTGGAGATGGTGGGGATCAAGTGCAAGTGGTGGCTGGAGCCCTAGAGGCATCTAGAACAAGTTTGTGGAGGTTATGTTGGATGGCAGCCATGGCACTATTGTCCCTAGCTTCCTCCTGCCTCCTGCTCCTTCTCCTGGCCTTCCGCTTAGCACTCTTGGTCTCCTGGGGTAAGGGCTAAACTCCCTCAGCAAGATTTGACATTTTCCCTTCCTCTGACATTGGTACTCCGCTTGAACCCCCTGTTTGAACATCCTCTGGGTAGCCATTACTGATCAGTCCAAGCCCTTGATTCAGCCCATAACCCTAGAGCTCAGCCATCAAGAGATATCTCAACCCCTCTTGACCTCTCCTACTCTGAAGGAAGACATGAAGTTTAGCATGCATGGGAGCTTTGTGGGCAGCCATGAAAGCTTCACTTAAAGCTTCCCATCTTTGAAGCTCAAGCTCGGGGACAAGCACAGGAGCCTTCTTCATCAGTAGGAGCATTCAAATGCTGAAGTATTCTTCCACGGATGCCCCAACCAACCAAACTTAATCGATGATTCACGCTTCAACCGTCCTCCCAAGTATTAAAGAGGTATGCCAATGAGTCATTGGACTGCCAAGGTAACCCCTACCCCAACCCTTGTCATTCCTTGCATCTCATGAAAAGGCCCAATGTCTCCTTTCAAGTACATCTCATATCAATTGCTTAATAAAAATGCATGCCATGTATACTCTGGCTGAGGAAAAAGGCTGATGCCAGGCAAGGTGGTAAGACAAAAGAGAGATGACCCTCCCTTACCACTTAAGACCCCGAAGGGGTGCACAACCCGCGGCCCGCCTTTGCCCACCTCCCGGTGATCCGGAGCCCGATACTTGTATGCAAGTGCAGGTATTTCCCATGAGCTCCACTTCCCCCTTGACCCAATGATCCCTCTTGGGCACCCCACAATGCCAATGGAACCCATGTATGACACTTGAAGTGCATGCAATCCAAAAAGATGTATGGCAATGAATGTACTTATGCATTAATGGCAAAGCCGATGGGTATGCAATGGTGCTTGGGATTATGCTCAATATGCTTAGTATGCTATTGATGTGGCTGATCAGGCCCCTTGAGCCATGCTCTATCCATGTAAGACCTTGGCAATAAGGGACAGGCAGTATTTTTTGTCACAGTCCTGTAGAACAGTCAAGAAGATCCTATTGCAAAAAAATTTCTTTTGAATCTGGGAACAAACCCTATAGCTCACCTCAAAGAGGGCTTTTTCCCCTCTAGTTTGAATCAAAAACCTCCCCAATCGGAGCTAGACTTTGCAAGTTATGCCCATTTTTGTGCACTAGGGTCATTATGGATAGTGCTCCAGGACAGGTACAATAAACCTATTACAGAAAATTCTGATCATTTTCTGTCACAAAGTTTAATATCTCATCTCAAAGAGGACTTTTCCCCCTCTAACTTGAGCTCAAAACCTCATCAATCAAAGTTTCTACAAAGAGTTAGGCCCCTTTTACTGACACCAGGTCCTATTGAGTGAACAGCCCCAAAGTACCCACTTACCTGGCCTTCCATGCTGAAAGAAAATTGGGCACTTTCGGGACAGCATTGGGCTCTAATGATGAGAATAAGTATGTTGAAAATAAACAGTCCACTGCATCACCTTCCCATGGACCTAGTAGCCAACAGTTCATCTCCCCAGATGTTGTGAAGGAATGAAAGGAAAAGGGTCTATGCTTTAAGTGTGGAGATAAGTGCACTGTTGATCATGCCTCCAAATGTCCGTACAAGATAGCTAAGGTCAAATTTCATGGCATGTATGTCATGGAAGATTGGCACACTGAGGACGATGACCTGCCCATTGACCAAGCTGAGGCTACGAAGGATGTTGATCACAAGTAGTTCTATGACCCCGAGGATGGGTTTTCCTTTGACCCGGGCGGTGCTCCATTACGAATACTTGATTTGACATCCCACCCACCTCCCACTTCCCTTTGATCGATCTCCTTGGATTCTTGGACGAGTTCCCGCAGCCCCAGTACCCTTCGCATTCAAGGCAGTATCCATGGAAAGCGTGTTTTTATCCTTGTGGATAGTTGAGGCACTCACAATTTTGTCAATAAATCAATCATTAATCGATTGAAATACACCCCTATGGCATTACACCACCCCTTGAAGGTCCAAATAGCAAATGGAGAAGAAGAAATCAACACACATGTATGTCCTACAGTTCCCTTATGCTTGGCTGAAAATTATGTGGCATTGGTTGACCTGATTGCCCTAGATATGGGTCCCATTGGCATTGTCTTGGGCTGTGATTAGCTAAAACAATTGGGGAAGATTGCTATGGACTTCTCTCAGCTTTACATGGATTTTATTATGCATGGACAGCCTATCCACCTAGAGGGAGTTCAAGATCATGCTGATTTTCAACTCATTACAACAAAGCAACTCAAACGAGAGTTTAAGAAATGCTCACAAATCTTTGTTTTGCAATTAAATAAGGACAATTCTGATCAGCCCTCTGCAATATCTAGTGATTCAGCCTTGCAGGCAGCCCTCTGCAGTATCTAGTGATTCAGCCTTGCAGGCATTACTTGAGGAATATAATGACCTATTTCAGATGCTTGCATCCCTCCCTCCTAAGAGACAAGTGGACCACCCACTTGACCTAGTGCCCCATTCTAAGCCGGTGAATAAACCCCCCTATAGACTCTCCAAGTGTGAGTGTGAAGAGGTTGCAAAGCAAATCAAGGAGTTGTTAGAGATGGGTGTCATTGAATTGAGTTCTTCCCCCTATGCATCCCCCCTCCTCTTAGTCAAAAAGAAAGATCGCTCCTTTTGCATGTGCATTGACTACAGAGATTTGAACAAAATTACAGTGAAGAACCGCTACCCCATCCCACGGATTGATGATTTGCTAGATGAGTTGAAAGGGGCATGCTTTCACTAAGATTAACTTGCGCTCTGGCTACCATCACATTCGTATGCGGGTAGGAGATGAGGTCAAAATGGCCTTCAGGATTGATCATGGACTCTCTCATTTTCTAGTGATGCCTTTTCGGTTGACTAATGCCCCCACCACCTTTCAAAGCCTCATGAACAAAATCCAACAACCCTTTCTATTCAAGTTTGTGCTTATTTTCTTTGATGACATCCTCATTTACAGCCATCAAGTCATCCACGGAGCACTTGACACACGTTCGGAGGGTGTTTGACATATTGAGAGAGCATCGACTCTTTGCTAAGGAGAGCAAATGCATATTCATGTAGACATCTATGGAGTACTTGGGACACATTGTGAGCAAAAATGGTATACAGGCTGACCTGAAGAAGGTGCAATGTGTTAGAGACTTGCCCACTCCCTCCACCACCACTTCTTTGTGTGGCTTCCTTGGTCTCTCTTCATTCTACAAACGCTTGATTAAGCACTACGTCACCATTGCAGCACCTTTGACTCGTCGCTTGAAAAAGGAGTCATTCTTTTGGGATGCCACTATCAATCATAGCTTCAAACAGTTAAAGGGTGTGCTTACTTTAGTCCCCATCCTTGTTTGCCTAACTTCTTTAAGCTATTTACCATTCATTGTGATGCCAGTGCTAGGATATTGGTGTAGTATTGTTGCAAGAGCATGGTGTGATTGCATTTGAGAGCCGCAAGCTTGATGAGAAGGAGATGCAAATGAATGTATATGACCAAGAGATGTTGGCCATTCTCCATGCCATCAAGAAATGGCACCACTATTTGTATGGCATCCAAGTAAAAAGCGACCAGCAAGTCCTCCAATACTTCTTGACTCGGTCTACTTTGACTCCTAAGCAAAGGCGATGGGTGGCAACCTTACAGAACTATGACTTTGATATTTCACACACTCGGGGCAAGGATAATATTGTGGCTGATTCACTCTCTCGAATGTGGGCATGCAGCTCACATTCAAGAGTCCTCTATCTCAAAATTGAACAGTGATTGGGTTGAAGAGCTTTAAGAGTCTTACTTATTAGATGATCACTTCAGCCACACATTTCAGAAATTACAGCATGGGGTCATGGCTGAAAACTCCCAATATCAGCTCAAGCATGGCCTTATTTGGTCCCATGGCAAGATTGTCATCCCCCACACTTCCCCCTTCACGCAGAAGATCATGGAAGAGATGCATTATTGCCCCACTACGTGCTGGTCACTTGGGTGTTTTCAAAACATATGACATGATTGCCAAAATCTTCCATTAGAAAGGCTTATGGAGGGATGACAATGACTTTGTGACCAAATGTGTTCCATGCCAATAGAACAAGGATAGTACACTCAGGCCCGCTGGCCTCTTGTAGCCTCTCCCTATCCCTGAAGGGAAATGGACTCACATCACAATGGACTTTATCACTAGCTTTCCTACAACTAAGAAAGGGTGGAACATTATATAGAAAATGTCTTCAAATTGCATGGCTTGCCACAGGTCATAGTACATGATCGGGATGCAAAGTTTATGAGTAACTTCTAGCAAACAGTTTTCACCTCCATGGGACCAAGCTTGCTTTGTCCACTGCATACCACCCTCAGACTAATGGCCACACTGAAAGAGTAAACAAATGGCTTGAGACATATTTGAGGCACTTTTGCCATGATGTACAGCACAGTTGGGATACATAGCTTCACTTGGCTGTGTTTGCATATAATAACTCCATGCACTCTAGCTTTGGAGTTTCCCCATTTGAGGCCTTATATGTGTATAAGGTTCCCCTCCCCACAGTCCTATTTAATAATAAGATCAATCCTCAGAGTCAGGCTGAGTTGGATTGCATGCAAGCTTTACTTCAACAATGCAAAATGAACCTTCAAAAGGCCCAAACAGACATGAAACTCTATGCTGATGAGAAATGAAAGCATTTGGAATTCCAAGAAGGGAAATTGGTCCTTTTGAAAGTGCCTAAGTCCCACTACTCGACTCTCAAAGAGGGTAGCAATAACAAGCTGGCCCACCACTTCTATGGCCCATACCAGATCCTGAAGAGAGTTGTTGACTTGGCCTACCACTTAGAACTCCCCCCTACCACCAAAATCCACAATGTGTTTCATGTCAACCAGCTGAAATCCTTTGTAGGCCCCTCAATGGACTATGTGGAAGAACTTCCCTCCATAGATGAAGAAGGCATCACTCAATATATCCCTGAAGTAATCATTGGGCGCATTGAGATAAGCACTTACGGTCCCGATCCATTAAAGAATACCTCATCAAATGGCAAGGCCTACCCTTGGAAGAAGCCTCTTAGCACCTAGCAACCATCATCAATGATTTTCCCTATCTCCGTGAGGCCCAACAGCTGGAAGACTAGCCAGTCATGCCCCAATCGACCACCCTCTGCCTGTAGACTACACATTATTTTAGAATAGTTTTATACTTACTCAAATCCCAGGCATGTTCATTCTACATAGGCTGAAATTTATTTTCATAAGCTCCATTTTTCGACATGTGGTATGCCCTATTTGGAGCAGCCTATCAAAAGTTATGACTTGTTTACTTCAGCAAACCGGGTCCTAGACTGCATGTTGTCCCTAGTCTCTACCCACCTAATTTTCATTGTCAAAGGGCTCTAAGTATTACTCTACAACCCTCCCTTAGTCCACCCATCACTCCCCTCTATTTCTCCTTGTTTTTTAGGGAAAAAACCTTCTGACTGGGGATGGATTGTAACAAGCAGGATACACACCGACTAGGGTTTAGACACCTCGTCACACTGACCGGGGTATATAAGGTGTAAGATCCCCAGATTAGGGAAACCAATTATTATCAATATCATACTTTTCACCTTCATCTCTAGCTTCCATGGCTTCCTCCTTCTTTCTCTCCTCTTTTCTCTCTTCTTCTAATCTTCTTTCTTCTTCTTCTTTCTCTCTTTCTCTCTCCTCAGCTCTTCTTCTCTCTCCTCTCAGCTTCTTTCATTATAGCATTATTGATAAAAGAATACGACATTAAGATTTGAGAAACAAAAGGTTCTAGTTTAAAGTTTGGATACTTTAAAAGTACCTAGCCTAAGGGCCCAAATAACAAGGAACCCTAGATTCTAGTTCAATGCAAGGCCTGTTATAGTCCAGTTTACCTGAGATTATCTAGCACTTATCTTATCAAGTATTTACACATTATGCCTAAACATGTTTGATATATGGGAATAAATTCATGTTGCTTCATGGCTTGACTAGGGGCTAGTACAAGAAATTAATCACGAGGGATTGGAACTGAGATGTCTTAGGATCCATCTATTAACTACGACTCCCATCAATCCTATTCGGGACTAGAATACATACAAAAAACTCTAGGTCTCAAAGGTAAATGAAGAGCTTAAGAGTTAGGAAACCCTAAGTCAAAGTAAAGACCGATGCTTTTGTACTGATTAGGAAGAAGATTCGGTTATCAATCAAAGTAAGGGATTATTAGAACTCATGTCTTGAGCAATGTTGAAACTTCGACATATGTCCTAGCCGAATGGAGGAAGTGATAAGTAAATTTTGCATGGAAGTGCTTATATCCCAAGGGGAAGAGCAAATACATGATGGAAAGGTTATTGCGATTACTTCTGCAATGTTTGGAAAAGGATACCATTGTATTGTTGATTGTTCAAATAAGGTCCTAAATGCTTTTGCATTAAACTGATTGTGGGATGTGAATTGGATGATTATTCCAAGTGCTTATGTTTGATGGTAAATGCATGGCAAGGGTCAGTGATGACAAGTTGCCATGGGGAATAAAGGAATGTTTTTTTTGGAATATGATATTAGCTTGATTGCCTTGATTGTGCTTGACTCTTAATTGGATTAATTAAGGAATGATATTTACACGGGTCTCATCTCCAAGATCGCACCGTGGATTACCCCAAGAGGGCACTGCTCGATTCATGCCAAAGGTCAAGTGGTGAAAAGGCCAAACACGGATATTGTCTTTCACTCCTAGGACAATTGGGGTCAGGTGGAGCTCTGGACACCCCTTGCCTAGTCTGAAACGGAGGTGAAGACTTGTCGTGAGCCCAATGTCTAGGGTGTTGGAAGATCCTATTCTAGATGATGCATGGAATTTATGGTGCCATGATATTTGGACCGGGTACTTCTGTTAAACAGAAGGGAATGTATAATTTCTCATGTATGGGTAGGAGACAAAGATTAACTTGAAGCTAAGTTAAGGAACTTGTTTGTCAAAAGGACTGCTTGCTCTGTATTTATGTTTGTGCCATAAAATTATGCAAACAAACCTCGTTCCCTAAAAGGCCTAATTAAGGAAGTTCATTTTGAATGTCACACATAAATGTGATAGGACCCAATTACAAAACTGAAGCTATCAAGGGAAGTGGGTGGTTGGAACTCCCGACGGGTCCATCCTATGGCAGGGTGGTCCTAGATAGCTAGGAGGCTTCTCACAAGGTTTTACCATCGTTTGACCTTTAGATATGGTTAGGTTATAACCCTATTCATGCCATTTTAGGGGACTGGAATGGGACTATGCCCTATGGCAGAGAGGTTGAGCAGTGCATCCCTCTCATTTCCCATTCTCTTTGAACCAAGTGCGGTATGGATCTGCTTCGGATTGGGTGTCTCTACGTAAAGTAAGATGTCCAAAACCTGACGCTAGAATACTGTCAGGAAACCTTGCCCCCTCGAAACCTGGATTTCACATTGATCCTAGTGGGTTCGACCACGAACGTTCTGTTGCAAGGCGGACTTGAAAAACCCTAGACAACAAATCTCGAAACATTCCATGGGAATGCCGAGCAGCGATGCTTAGATTCATTTCTCAATGGACCGCTAAAATGTGCTTGGGTAGCCAATAGGTGGCACGTTACAAAAGAAAGCTTGCAAAAAAGAAGAGAGAGAAAGACTTTTCAAAAAGTGATTGGGGTTTAAACCATGGCTACCTCATGAGACCTCTTCTTTTACTAAAATGGCACGTGTCTTGATGACAATATGCTAATTTGTCCATCTTACCTCTAACTTTGCCTCTATTTTTGGAAATATCCTTCAACTAAGCTATCTTCTTCACTTGAAGAACCATTGGTCTCTATACCCCCCTCCTTTAAGATTTGTACCACTTGTACCTATGTAACATTGGATTAACTATCTGAATAGGGAAAGCTTGGTTAGACTAGAACTAAATGGGACAAAATACCAAATATTTGATACCAATTGTCATGAAGGTGACTAGAGAGGAGAGAGAAGAGTGCATATGAGAGAGAAAAGAGGAGAGAAAGTTTGATGAAGGAGTGAGAAATACTACAATGAGAGAAAAGAGCAAGTCAACCACCTCACATGATTCTTGTCTAGCCCACCCCCTAAAGAACCAGTAGGATATTGGGAAACAATACCCATATTTGAGAAGTGACATTGTAAATAAGGCATAGTTGAGCTCCAAATAGAGACATCTACCCAACCTAAAATTGATATAATGAAGCTTGCTAGATCCTTGGAAAACCATAAGGTCCTATCTCAATCTTCCTCTATTTTATAAAATTCACCAACCTCAAGATCTAGAGGGGAATCATTTCTATGTTTCCTAACCCAATGAATACATAGCATACCATTCATATTAAATATTAGGACTAGCCTTCTTGGAGTATCGAACGGCCTAAACTATCTATCATCTCATATTTCGACATATTCCTATTTATGTGAATCTCTTCAGGTGGTGGTATGTACATTTTTCATTTGGGTTCAAAGACTTTTTCTGAAAGATATGTACAATGTAAAAAGTCACAAAATTTCAAGAACATATTTATATTTGATATCCACACAAAGTTCAAACTCAAAATAGAAAAAAAAAAGAGAAGTGCCACTTGTATTTCAATATGATGGGGGATACAACACTAATATTAGTGTGAAATTTTCTTTTACAATCTCTTACATTTGGGGCTACATGGCGTCGAGAAAATCTAGAACAATCTTTTTTTGGGAGGTAGTTTCTCTTTTTTTAGAGGCTCCTCATGAATTGTTGATTATGAGGATTTGTTGGCACCCACATCGGCATTGTTTACACTATCATGCATTGTCTCCTCTCATGAGTCCACCTTACATAAGAGATGGACTAGTCAACATTGGCTAAAAACTCACAAATACCTTAAGAAACATTTATACTATAACCAAGGCAAATCATCCCTGTTGGTTTTTCTTCTTCTTCTTCTTTGATACATCTAGAATATTTCTTAAGAATACAGAGTCCGCCTTACATAAGAGATGGAGTAGTCAACATTGGTCAAAACCTCATAAATATCTTGAAAAATTATACCATAACCAAGCCATCCCAATCATCATTGGTTTTTTTTTGCTTCTTTGATGCCTCAAGGTCATTTCTTTAGAAGTAGGAGAGCTCGAAATTTCCTTGTCATCTTCTACAATAATCATTCGCTTTACCACCTTCTGTTGTGATGTAGCATCCAACTTTAACTCCTCATCATCTTGTTACAATCTTGACTGAGGTTTTTCTCCTCCACTCTCCTTGGTAATGGACTCTACTTATGTGGCTTTTGGTCCCAATTCTATAGTGTGCACAAAGGCCACCTCTATGTGTGATACCTCAATCATGGAACTTCCAATTCGTTTTAACTTTGAGTGTATAGTTACTTGAGTCTTTGATGTTGTACTCTTGTCAGTGGGGGTCTGCAATCATGCTTCAAACACACCCAGTAATTCAAAGATAACTTAAAACCACAATAGTAAGACAATAATAAGACTTGATGTGCAACCTATGTACTCTTATGAGCAAGCTAGGATTGTGCTAGTTTTGATATAATCTATTCGCATGTGGATTGTGCACATTCTTTCTCACCATCCACCCAATAAGACAAACATAGAGGATGATATTGATGTTCACATTATGACATGTGCACATTGATGACACAAGCATCTCACGACATGCCACACAAACTTGCAGTATCTATATCATGTCCTCTAGCTCAAATGAAGAAAAATTTTGTAATGTGCTGCCTATCAACCGTCCAGGCATGATTTTAACGGTCCATCGAGAGACGAGTCTAAGCGACATCTCCCGGCACTCCCATGGAATGTCACGGGGTTTGTCGCCTAGGGTTTCCCGAGTCCGCCTCGCAACGGAATGTCCACGGTCAAACGAGCCCACTAGGATCGACCTTAAATTTGGGTTCCTAGTAGACAAGGTCTCCTGATAGCATCCTAGCATTGGATTTTGGACATCCTACTTTACGCATAGATACCCAATCCGAAGTGGATCCATAATGTACTTGGTTCAAAGAGAATGGGAAACGAGAGGTATGTGCCGCTCAACCTCTCTACCCCGTAGGGCTAGTCCCATTTCAATCCCCTAAAACGGCATGAATCGGGTTCTAACTTAACCATATCTAAGGGTCGAACGATGGTAAAACCTTGTGAGAAGCCTCCTAGTTCTCTAGGACCACCTTGCCATAGGACGGACCCGTCGGGGATTCTGCCCACCCGCTTTCCTTGATAACTTTAGTTTTTTAGTTAGGTCCTACCACAATTATATGTGACATTTAAAACCAACTTTTTTAATTAAGCCTTTAGGGAATTGGGTTCGTTCGCATAATTTATGGCACAGACATGAATACAAAGCAAGCAGTCCTTTTGACAACAAGTTCCTTAACTTATCTTAATATTTGTCTCCTGCCCATACATGATAATTATGTATCCCTTCTGTCCAACAGAAGTACCTAATCCAAATCACATGGAACCATAATTTCCATCCAATATCTAGAATAGGATCTTCCAACACTTCTAGACATTGGGCTCACGGCAGTCTTCAACTCCGTTTCGGACTCGACATCAAGGAGTGTCCAGAGCAAGACTAACCCCAAGCGTCCTAGGAGTGAGACACAACTTCTGTGGTTGGTCTTTCCATCACTCGACCTTCGACCCGTGAATCCAGCAGTTCCCTCTTGAGGTAATCCACGTTGGATCTTGGAGATGATCCACCCGCATAAAATATCCTTCCTTAATTAATCCAATTTAAGAACCAAGCACAATCAAGGCAATCAATCTAATATCCCCTTCTGAGAAGAACATTCATTTATTCCCAAGGCAACTTGTCATTACAGACCCTTGACATGCATTTACCATCAAACACAAGCACTTGGACTAATCATCCAATTCACATCCCACAATCAATTTAGTGCAAGAGCATTTAGGACATTATTTAATCAATCCGCAAAACAATGGTATCCTTTTCCAAACATTGTAGGAATAGTCCCGACAACCTTCTATCGCATGTTTGCTCTCCCCCTTGGGATTAGGGCGATTCCATGCAAAATTTACTTAACACTTTGGCTAAGACTCATGCCAAGGTCTCATACAACTATGCAAGAATGTAAATTCTATTGAGCACTTATATCGATCAATAACCTAACCCACTTCTCAACAAGTATGAAAGCATCAGCCTTTCCTTTGCCTCGGGTTTCCCTAATCCCTTGAGCTCTCTACTTGCCTTTGGGGGTCGGAGTTGTGTTCGGATCTAGCCCAATCCAAATAGGATTGATAATCGTAGCGGTTATCAATTGGAACCCAAGGCATTCTTAGCTTTAGTCCTTATGATTGCTATTTGTGCTAACTATGCATAACATCCAAGTTCCAATCTACCAAGCATGAGCTATTAGTTCGTATTGTTAGCGAGAGTTGGGTAAGGTCAAGAGCTTCAAAAAATGGATTTCCTTAGGCTAAATTGCTTATCAAGCCTTCCATCAAGTGTGCAAGCTACATCGTACCAACAGTGTGGTGGAAACACACCCATTGTGAGGATGGGAAGACGGCAATGCTTGAAACCTTATATGCTATTTATGAGTTTGTCGTATGGCATCTAAATGCAATTAACTTCTTTTAATACACACATTTGGGGAATTCGATCCTTCAAATACTTACAATGCAATTTAGGCTTTTCAATGTCATATTCTTGAGCGGCATAATACGGCCCTAACATGTCTCATGTGATAATCGAGCAAGTATCTATTAATTTGAAAATACATTACTTACAATCAGAACCATGGTTGGGTTGGCAGTGGTACCCTCGTGCGAGGCTTCGTCATGGTTTATGGGATTGCCACCCGCACTTGGCATTCTTCACTTGGGGGCCATCCCCGATCTTCCTTGCTTTAGGTGTAATTCCCACAGGAATTTCAATAGCCTCTTGAGCAGAACAGGGAAAAAATACTCGCATGATAGAGATTAAGTTTGCGGGAAAGGCAATAAAACTTGAGGAAGAAGGAAGAGGAACGTGTGTGGCCACCCTCCTCTAAGGAGGGAAAGAGCTCCTTTCTTCTTCTCTACTTCTCTCTCTCCCTCTCTCTTCCTCTCCCTATCTCTCTCTCTTCTTCTCCTCTCTCTCCCTCTCTCTTCCTCTCCCTATCTCTCTCTCTTCTTCTTCTCCTCTTCTCCTCTCTCTCCTTCTCTCTTCCTCTCCCTATCTCTCTCTCTCTTCTTCTTCTTCTTCTTCTTCTTCTTCTTCTTCTTCTTCTTCTTCTTCTTCTTCTCCCTCTCTTCTTCTTCTTCTTCTCTTCCTTCTCTTCTTCTCTCCTCTCTCTCTCCCTGCAGCATCCTACCCCCCCTCAAAGTCTTCCTCCTTACGATTGGGGAAGGGGGGGAGGAGGGGGGGTTATATGATGGGGGGAAAGGTTATTTATGAGGATAGAAAAAATGATAGTGCGGTCATGGAAGAGATGTGATGGCGGTGGTATTTCCTACCCACCACCTGTCACTCTGCATGGCGGCAGGCTGCGAACTCGTCGAGGAGGTTAAGAAGGGGTGGTAGGCCTACGGCCTCCCCCTCCATCAGCGTCATCACTTGTTTCATCTTCATCATCGCCTACAACTACCCTCCCCTGTCATCATCATGCTGATTCCCTTTGATGTCATCCTTCTCTTCGTCATTTCCCCACCTGCCACATCAACTACCACTTCCCCCCGTAGCCACCTGCCGGTGATGGCAAGGGGGGAACAAGAAAAAAATTTGTTAATTTCAAAAAAAGGGAGGGCATTTGTTAGGACAGGACATTACATCCTCTCCCACTTTGAGAACTCAAGATGTCCTCATCTCAAAAGAACTGGGGATTTTGTTCTCGAACCTGTGGGGTTGGGATACATCACACATTCGTTGTGATGTTCTAATCACTCATAAGTATACGGTCCTTTATCTCGAAAACCATGTTCCTAGATTTTCCTCTTCTTATTTCGGGACTGAGCTTCATGGACAATCGGCTTTGCTTGTAATACTAAAGAATACTTCCAAGCTTTGATATTCTAGTAAGACCCAATCCATATTAGTTGAGAAGAAATGACTTAAGAGAAATTCATTGCAAGTTATAAGTGTCATTCCTTGCCAGAGTATCTCTAATCATTTGCAAGTTCTAGGCTCAAAATAGATGCAATTCATATTACTTAGGTTAATTATAGTTACAAGAGTAAAGTTTATTCCAATACAAGTTGTATTTCCTGTCGACAAAATTCCTAGGATTTCTAATCATCCTGAAGAGACGTAGTAGGCTCTAGGTCTTCGTCTTCGTCTGACTCCTCTATATATCCATAGACTGCACTTGTGTAGCTCTGTTTCCTTGGAGGCTCAATGTATACAGGACAATCAGCTTGGATGTGTCCTAGCTCATTGTAGTGGAAGCATTGACGATATCGACATCTCCTGCAGATGTGCCCTATCTCTCTACACATGTGGCATCTCTTGCCCTGATCTCGGAAATCATCTTTGTCACAATTGCCTGAATTAAGTTCTTGGACTATTGGCTTTGCTTGAAGTAATGCATCTTGCAAGTCCACTGGACGCATTACTTCAAGATGGTAGTTTAGAGGAGTGTTCAGGCCATGGAAAAACTTGGATACTTGTTGTGCAATATCCATAGGCGATGCATATTTTAGTAGGGTTATAAACTTTGAGTAGTAAGCTTCCAAGGTTAATTCCAGCTACTTAAGCTTGAAGAATTCATTCATCCTCAACATCTAGTAGGTTGGAAAAAGGTATCGTCTACGTACAGCATCTTTTAGCTAAGCCCAAGTGACAGCAGCTTCAGAATTACCTTGATCTTTGCACCATTGCTTCCACCATAATCGAGCCTGGCCAATTAACTTAAGTTTGGCTATCATTGCTTGATTGGTAGAGGTAGTTCCCGATGCAGAGAAATAGTCATCCAGCAACTCAATCTATGTCTCCACCTCTACTGCGACGTCTAACCCTTCTCCATCAAACTTCGGTGCCTTAATTTGCTTGAGAAGGAATTTCTTCTCTTGCATGTCAGCATTCATGGGTGCAAAAGGTGCTTGACAATCAAGCCATACCATTTAGGGTATTCTGTTTAGGATATGCCTACGAACCATACATTAATCAATCATGCATCATTACGAAGTTTGGCTTTGATACCAACTGTAACGTGCCGCCTATTCGCTGTCTAGGCACATTTTTAGTGGTTCATTGAGAGACGAGTCTAAGCGACACCACCTAGCACTCCCATGGAATGTCACGGGGTTTGTCGCCTAGGGTTTCCCGAGTTCACCTCTCAACAAAAAGTCCACAGCCGAGCCCACTAGGATCAACCTGGGAACCAAGTGCGGCATGGGTCTGCTTCAGATTGGGTATCTCTATGTAAAGTAGGATGTCCAGAATCCGACGCTAGAATAATGTTAGGAGACCTTGACCCCTAGGGACTCAAGTTTCAAGTTGATCCTAGTGGGTTCGGCCGCAAACATTCTTGCGAGGTGGACTCGTGAGACACTAGATGCGACAAACCCCGAAACATTCCATGGGAGTGCCGAGCGGCGACGCTTAGATTCGTTTCTCGATGGACCGCAGAAACGTGCCTGGACAGCACATTTGGTGCAAGGAGTAGCATGTGAAGTTGACTCCTTTCTGCTTTTTATAATACACTATGGCAAATGTTGATTTTTGGATAGTATTTCTCTCTTTTCTTTCAAATGCCACAACTTCTTTCTGCATTAAAATGTCAAGTAATATTTGTCACTATCCATACACAAGGTATTGAGTGAATCTAGAAAACAAGCAATTTTGAAGTTTATAAGTAAAATATCACAAAAGTACCTATGTAGGTATATTCATAGCACTTATGACTTATAATAAAGTACATATGTAAGTATTCATATCAAGTTATTTAAATTCTATTAGCCTACATGTGTTAGGTACTATGATAGATAATTGTTTAGGACCTTCTAGAGATTATAGGTGCTTCTAACAACCTACCATAGGTACTCTACAAGTGTATGATTAGAATCTTCTATAAAATTTGAAATTATTTAGAGTACTTAGAGTAGGTACACATGTTGTTTTGCTTTACCTAGAGTAGCTACCTATATTTTTTAATGTAGCTAGGGTAGGTACCTATGTTTTTCTAATGTATCTAGGGTAGGTTTTATGTTTTTCTAATGTATCTAGGGTAGGTTTTATGTTTTTTAAATGTACCTAGAGTAGGTAGGTATGTTTTTCTAATGTACTTAGGGTAGGTACTTATGTTTTTATAATGTACCTATAGTAGGCACCTATGTTTTCCTAATGTACCTAGGGTAGGCACCTATTTTTTTCTAATGTACCTAGACTAGATGCTTATGTCTTTTTAATGTATCTAGGATAGATATCTATGCTTTTCAAATATACCTACAATAGGTAAGTACGTTTTTTAATGTACTAGAGTAGGTACCTATGTTTTTGTAATGTACCTATGAAGTTTTTAATGTTCTTTAATGTCCTATAAAATTTGAATGTACCTATATTTTTTCAACAAATACTTGCACTAGTCATTTCTAGACCTACTACTAGAGAGACTTGTAAAATAGCTACATTAACTACTTGTGAAGTTTATGAATTTAACCACAAATATGTAATAGATCCATCTCTGACTTAATAGTAGATATGGTTTTTTTAGTGAAGCAAATAGGGTGATTAGTGATCAACATACAAGGTTTACAAGTTTTCCTTACATCTAATAGAAAGTTATAGGAATTCACTGGAGAAACAGAGCATTATAAACCATTTTGGGGATGTTTTCCACTCATTTACACATGTTGTAGGGTGTTACAAATCACATAGTCGTTGATTATAGCTCATAGTAGCTTTTTCTCAGCTCTCACAAGTTCTACAATGGTTCTTATAAGATTTACACACTTTATATTGGACCTACATGTGGTAAAATCTCCAAGACAATGCATTTATAGGTTGCTCGATAGTTCTCTATAGTCACAAAAGAATATTTCCAAGATATTATGTCCTAATTCTAACAAAGTGCTTGATAACGCATTCATAAATTTGATTTGAATCACAAAGCAAACCATTTTCATACCAAAGTCAAAAGTTATTACCTTTTTTGTGACAAGTGATATGTTTGGACAACACACAGAAATAGTAGGAAATAGAGGAAATAATAAAGCAAATGTTGATATCCAATGACAAATAAGAGAATTTAGAGATGTAATTACTGAGCAACAACATGAAACAAAGGAATCTCAAGAATATGGGGCATCATATAGCACTCTTAGTGCCACTCTATGATGCAACCATGAGGCTCAACATTCAGTAAGGCATCTTGAGCTTGTGTCCAAATTAGATCAAATAGTTGAACAAATGGTGCAATCTAATGCCCAAACCAAGGAAGCAATTGAGCATATAGCTCAATCTACTAATGATTATTTGGATAATGTCACTGATGAGAGCTAAATTTAAAGCGCAAAAGTGGCTCGAGATCCATAAAAGAGGTGATTTTTGTGAAAAATATGTCGATCACAGATCAAGGAGTTGGAGTTTTCATAGGTGCATTTCAATGCCAAGAATCCAATGCAAGTGTCTGTTCATCGATTGGAGTTCGTTTAACCCCCTATTTAATGGCCGTAAGGTTTGGCGTTATGAAGCAGCTACCTAATCTGGAAGTTGGAAAGCAAGTGACAAAGGCCAAGTAATAGCTTTTGATGCCAAGAAGCACCCCATTTTGTTTTGCAACTATTCAAATTATGCCTCCTCGTCTTGGCCATGGATTCCTACAATTATTCACTTCAAATCACTCTAGACCGTGCATGATTTGATGCATTATATGAAAAGTTCACATTTCAGTCTTTCTCTCTCGCCATAAACGATGTTCATATGGATTGAGAGGGGGAATGGGTGCCACTTCATAACGAGATGCAAGAGAAATGGAACAAGGAAGTGCAAGGGAGGCATCAATCAGCTATAAAAGAATATCAGTGGCTTCTCGTTTTTGAAATATGATGGATTGCCTATACGAATTATAGCGTAAGTGATCTTTTCTTGAATTTTATTATGAATCTTTCATTATTATTATGAAAAATGTCTGGAAATGGTTGAATATGCTTAAATATATCTAAAATTAAAGAATAATCAATAATTTCTAGTAATTCACATAACAAAAATCAAAATTGTAAAACTCGATATGCAAGATTTAATAGAAAAATGATAATTTCATGGATTTTAATTATTTAAATGGTGTTCTTATGGAATGATATTGAATGTAATGTTGAAACATAATCCATATAAGCTTCTTAAATTTGAAAATTTTAAAAAATAAATATTAAAATAAATGATGAGGAATCATTTGAAATAAAAAACTTTATGGAAATTTTTACTTTTTATGCATAAAAATGTACAATAAATTAGGTATAAATGTGTGGATATATTGTGAAGGTAGGGCATGGGGATTTGTCTAAGTCTACCTACATCTTTATGTGAAAGTGTGTGTTTACCGCTTTTTTTACAATGAAAATTTACATGAAACACCCTCTTAAACCAGTGCATGATTGCAAAACCTAAACAATAGAGAGAAAGGGATTGTGAAAAGTTAAGTATCAATCAATTTCTCATTTCTATGCATATCATGACATATAGGACTCGCATCATTTGAGTATAAAGGGACAATAGTACGGATTAGTTCGATGTTGTTTCTAAGCAACATAGCAATATGTTAGAAAGAAAATCATTGAAAGAATGTTTTTTCACGTGACGCATTGACTAATTTGTGGTTAATTTGTTTGAGCACTATATGGCATTATACCTTGCATTTGCATTCTTATACATGGTATCAATAAAGAGGAAGTCTTCTAGATGCATTGCAATTGGTTATTAAAACTACTAACCAATGATGAGAGTGTGAGGATCACTAAGCTATAGGATAGAACAATTTCCTTTGGAAATTCTTATGTGAGGAAGCAAAAATATCTCTTAGAACGTGCAACTTGAAAAAAGAGTGAACACGATTGTGTTTTATGTTTGGATGGTGCATCCTGGGGCCAATCCCCAAAGTATAGGACAATCGTAGGAGGCACAGTGATCGGCTAGGGGATGCTCTGTATGTGTATGTAACGAGGTATCAATCACCCATATGTGTGGGATACTCCCTCTGTTGGAGTTGGAAAGGGAAAAAATAATTGGATTGCAAATTGATACAAATGTGTGATTTTTATTAAAGCAATGTGTAACCTCCAAATGCTCTTGGCCACGAGAGCATGCAAGGACCATAATCACGATCAAGTTATTCTTTATGGCCTTTCAAATAGAATTTTCCCCCCTGAGAGAGGTGGTCAGTGTTGGTTGTGTATTCTAAATGTGACACTTCAAGAGTCCTATGAGAATTCTCGAGCGTATGCCAAGAAAGTTAAAGAGGTGTTCCACAAATTGCAAACCTCTATTCCTATTCCACCTTCTACCCAACTACAATACATCTTACATTGATTAGACTTCAATATCCAAGTGTAGTTGAGTATTATTTCTCTTGCTAATATTGACATTGCTATCACATGAGCAAAGGAGGTAGAGTCACACTTTGCAAGCAGCCTAAGCATCTAGGGCTAACCTAAATTTGATCCTAGGTCCTAGAAATAATTTGGCATTGATCAATAGAAGTCAATGTGCGACTAGTACACCTATGATCAATTTGAATGGAAGAGGAAGCATAATGCAGAATAATGTGCCCTTGCTACCAGCTCCCCTTAATGTTGCTATACTAATGGCTAGCCAAATGACCTCACTAAATAATGAAAACCAAATGACAAACCTTAATGTCATGCCAACTAAAATCAGCAAGGTTGATCTCGAATTAGGTGGGTAGACTAGCTGAACAGCAAGTGGATAATCACAATTACGAGTCTAGTGAATCAAATGTTCTTAGAAAAGTCAAGGATATGATGAAGCATTATACTGATATGATAACAAAATGTATAGACAAATAGCTGTAGATGTTAATTTCCTAAAGAAGCAACAAAACTTGAAAGGAAGTCAACATCCTGAAAAGGGTGATCCATCAAGATTTAGTTGTTAGTGGTGTGGTGATCATTACTTTCTGAGAAACTATCCTAATCTCAAATGCAAGATATGTGGGAAGTTTGGCTATCTAGCTAGTACTTGCTAGAGTAAGATCAACTTTCTTCAGTAAAGGAGTAGGCAGCCACCACGTCCAATTAATCATTCAGCACAAGGGAGTAACCTTCAACAGGATGAGGGACCAAAGCAAATATTGCAAAGAGGAAAAGCTAGCATAAAAGAGCTTCCTAGTGGTAGTGGTGTCAGCCTTATCAAAACTGTGTGTATCAATACCATGAAGGCTTCCAATTTACGAGCCACTACAAGAGGACAAAAGGTTACAGAAGGTGATAAGGGTAGTGTAAAACCTATTGAGGCAAACCCCAAACAAGATGCTAAGGGGATGCAAGTCCTTAACCTTGATGTGGAAGCCAATCCTCTAAAAGCTGCTAATGGCAAATCTAACTCCAATAAGAAGTTGCCAGAGAAGAAGGTAAAAGCCAAGAAAGAGGCACCTCATCCTATTCAGCCAACCAAGAGAAAGAATGGTCTAGCGGGAGAAGAAAACCATTGCTAATTATCATGAATTTGATTTAGCCAATTCTCTTTGCGAGGTAAAGCTTGATGTGAAACTCTTGCAATTGATCAAATTATCTCCAGGAGTGCGTAAAGAGTTCAGAAGATCCTTCGCATAAGGTATATCATTGAATCCTTGGGAATAGTCTATGTGGGAGATGATTAACATGCTAAAAAGCATTGCCCAAGGGTGGCAACATATGTTGACAGCATATTAGTGGATCATGCCATTGTGGATATGGGATCCTCTGTCAACATTATGAGTTCAAAATTTATGGAAAGCCTAGGAATGAAAATCCAAAAGGATGCCTCCATAATTCTCCAAATGGTTGATGATAGTTTAAGGCAATCGAAAGGTTACATTACCAAAGTCCACATGATTATTGCTAATGTGGAATGAATTTTATAATTTCGGGTTATTTAGGTTTGCAAAGCAGCCAAGATATCAAGTATTATTAGGGAGGCCATGGATCTTCAATCCAACTATCATATTAATATAGCCACTGGTCGTATGATTTTTGGTAGAGGTTCTAGACATATAATAGTGGATACATATCTTGAATCTCCTCAAAGTGAGAGAGCACCCTTATCTTCAACAAAACTAGACGCATTAGAGGATCCTTCTAGTAGTGAGACTTCATCAAGTGATGAATCAAGAGAGGGGTCCACTACAAAAGATGTCTATGAGGTGACTCTAAAGAATGAGCTGATAGAAGCTCAAGACAGAATCAAATATGTAGGTGTGATTGAGCTAGATCTCGGTACATTGAATGAGCCACAACAACCAATTCTATTAGAATCTATGCTCAATTCAGTAAAGAGGAAGGACTACATATCCTTGATCCAATAATTCCATGATATTTTTTCTTGGAGCTATGATAAATTGAGGGGTATTCTTCCTAGTTTGGCTATGTATACTATTCCCTTGAAAGAAGGTAGCTATCATGTTCCACAAAAAGTGAGACATATGTCTTTTGAGCTAAGGGATGGACTATTTGAGGAGCTACAAAAATTGCGTAAGGCTAGCCTAATTTTTCTTGTACAACACACAGAGTGGTATTCATCACTAGTTATCAAAAAAAATAAAAATAATCAAATTTGGCTTTGTGTAAATTTTAGGCAGCTCAATAAATAGACAGTCAAATTGCATTATATCATTGTGGTAATAGACTATTTTATGAAGTGATCTGAATCTCACACTACGATGAAGGATAATGCCAAGGAAACAACTAGTTTTATTTTGGAACAGATTGTTTGTTGTTTTGGTCCATCTAAGGAGCTTTTCTCTGGCCATGGGACACTTTTTTTAAATAAAGTGATTGAGGCTTTGATAGAAGCTCTGAAGATTAAACATAATAAGACCACACCTTACAATCCCTAAGCTAATGGGCAAGTAGAGATTACTAATAAGTAGCTTGTGGGGATTTTTATCTAAGACTATATTTGAAGGTAAGCTAAGAAGTTGTATGTGACTATTTGGGCTTATAATACAACAGTTAAAAGAGCTACATGCCACACCCCTTTAAATGAGTGTATGGAAAAGAGTGTATTTTATCTTTGGAGGTTGAGCTACCTAGAATAAGGTTTGCTCTAAACCATTCTTTGGGTGAAGAGAAAGCATTGCAAGAAAGGCTCACTTTCCTTGCACATCTTAATGAGATTCTATTGCAAGCCTTGTAACATCAGGAAGTAGGGAAGAAGCAAATGAAAGAGCTTCACTACCTTCGGGCTAAGAAGTATAAATTTTCTCAAGATCAATTGGTCCTATATCAGTAGAAAATCATACTGTTAGAGCAGCAGCAAGCATTCGAAATTATCTGCTTCATCTTCATCTTTTCTCCTCTCATCTCGATTCTTCACACAGCGTCAACCACAGGCATCTTCGTGTTCTTCTATTATCTCATCAACGTGGTGCAAGTAGTTATTCGACCTTATCTTCTTTTGACATTTTCACTTTTATATTATCCTAAACTTTCAAACCTTCAAAATGACAAGGTTAAATTGACCCTTTAATCCTCTTTAAAGCCAATTCGTGTGCATCCTGTTCCTCTCTAAAATGACCTTTGAACCAAAACTAAAATTTTCTCAATACACACAAGAACTCCAATAACTTTGCTCTTTGTTATTTTATTTTTTTTTGTTGTTCGTAAATAAAACTCCCCTTTCCTTTTCTTTCCCAACATCCATGAGTCTAGTGGGAGAACTCCAATGTTTTATCTTTTGCAAGGGTGTGCATCATGGTTATATCTTCTTTGGGTTTATTTAATGAGCTTCATGATGTGGTTGTCCTTCAATCCGTGGTTGAGTGTATTGCTGTTTTGGTGTGCAAGTTGGTTTAAGAGCTCTATCTTTCGGGTTTTACTTGTGGTTTTGTGTGGTATACTCATGACCTAGGCTCAACGACCTAGTTGTGTGTGTATTTTTGTGTGATTATTTCCTTTCCCTATCCCAAGGCATTTCAAAGATTCAAGAAGGGAAAAAAAACGAAGAAAGAAGATGAAGTTTGTTCAAGTGTTGATCGTGGTTCTTCTTCAAATTTATTTGCGGGGATGCTTCACACTTAAGTGTGGGAGAAATGATGACTGACAAATTTGTGCAAATAAAGGCACCAAAACGTGCTCACATGGAAACAACTTTTTGTAAAATGAATCATTGCAATCGTACCCCTTTGTCAAAATTTCAAATATGAAGCAATGCAAAATGTGTAGTCCAAAAGGCTCACATCTTAAAATGTTGAAAGGAAAAGAAAGGTCAAACACCTTTTGTCTCATTCCAAAAATTGAAGGGTCATTTAGATCTTAGCCAAAATGTATGCAATTCAAATTTTATAATATCAAGAAAAGGAAAAGGAAGAAGTTTGTCAGGTGATTTGAGGAGGTGGGAGGTTGAGGTGGTTACACCCTCTCTCTTCCTTTATCTTCTCCTCTCAAGCTTCATTTTTTCCCTCTCCCATTTTGGCACAACTCTCATCTTTCTTGTTCTTACTCCTTTCTCTTGTGCTTCATTGCCAAATCTAATGGAGAGTGAGGAAGAGGAAGAGAGTGAGGATGGAAGAATTTCCTAATTTCTTGTGTACCTCTCTCTTGTGTGTTTTGGAGGCATGGTTCTTTGTGAGGAAGAAAGGTTTCTTGCAGGTTTTTGTGGCTAGCAAGTATGCTTGCAGCCTCTACCTAGTCGGTTTGTGATTTAATTTGTGCCGTGGCATGGTACTCTTCATTTGGTGCACTGGCCAGGAAAAGAGATGGCTACAAAATCTGCAAAAGTGAAAGGGTTTGAAGTCTCATTTCTTAAGTTATGATGTTTTCAAATTTGATAGAGCTTATGGATTGAAAGAGACTAGAAGAGGTCATGTCAGAGTGCTTGTCCTCAAAATGTGGAAAGGATTGAAGGTATTCTCACAAATGGCGGGAAAAGCAAGAAGGAGATCAAGTCTCCCATCATCAGATCGTATGTTCTGAAGCAGAAATGGTTCCTTCTCTTGAGCGGAGCAAATCTGCACCTGATAGTGAGACAGTGTTTTCTCCGCAGATAGCAGGGGGAGCACACGCGAAGAGGAGGCAACTAGAACTCACGTTAACTATGTGCTTGTAAGTCTTAGTCGACCAGAGCAAAATTCCATCTCCTTCTTCATTGTCCCCTTTCGTCTCCAGCACCCTCTATGATCAAGGCGAGGGCATCTTCACCTACCTACCATCTGTCTTCTTCCCCTGACCCATTCCACGTTTCTCCCTGGCCTCGCAGTTGCAGTCGTCAACTATACATAGCAGTATTTCCAATCTAAAGACGGCGACACTTTTGATCAGTAGAAAATCATACTGTTAGAGCAGCAGCAAGCATTCGAAATTATCTGCTTCATCTTCCTCTTTTCTCCTCTCATCTCGATTCTTCACACAGCGTCAACCACAGGCGTCTTCATGTTCTTCTATTATCTCATCAACGTGGTGCAAGTAGTTATTCGACCTTATCTTCTTTTGAAATTTTCACTTTTATATTATCTTAAACTTTCAAACCTTCAAAATGACAAGGTTAAAATGACCCTTTAATCCTCTTTAAAGCCAATTCGTGTGCATCCTGTTCCTCTCTAAAATGACCTTTGAACCAAAACTAAAATTTTCTCAATACACAAAAGAACTCCAATAACTTTGCTCTTTGTTATTTTATTTTTTTTGTTGTTCGTAAATAAAACTCCCCTTTCCTTTTCTTTCCCAACATCCATGAGTCTAGTGGGAGAACTCCAATGTTTTATCTTTTGCAAGGGTGTGCATCATGGTTATATCTTCTTTGGGTTTATTTAATGAGCTTCATGATGTGGTTGTCCTTCAATCCGTGGTTGAGTGTATTGCTGTTTTGGTGTGCAAGTTGGTTTAAGAGCTCTATCTTTCGGGTTTTACTTGTGGTTTTGTGTGGTATACTCATGACCTAGGCTCAAGGACCTAGTTGTGTGTGTATTTTTGTGTGATTATTTCCTTTCCCTATCCCAAGGCATTTCAAAGATTCAAGAAGGGGAAAAAAAAACGAAGAAAGAAGATGAAGTTTGTTCAAGTGCTGATCATGGTTCTTCTTCAAATTTATTCGCGGGGACGCTTCACACTTAAGTGTGGGAGGAATGATGACTAACAAATTTGTGCAAATAAAGGCACCAAAATTGCTCACATGGAAACAACTTTTTGTAAAATGACTCATTGCAATTGTACCCCTTTGTCAAAATTTCAAATATGAAGCAATGCAAAATGTGTAGTCCAAAAGGCTCACATCTTAAAATGTTGAAAGGAAAAGAAAGGTCAAACACATTTTGTCTCATTCCAAAAATTGAAGGGTCATTTAGATCTTAGCCAAAATGTATGCAATTCAAATTTTATAATATCAAGAAAAGGAAAAGGAAGAAGTTTGTCAAGTGATTTGAGGAGGTGGGAGGTTGAGGTGGTTACACCCTCTCTCTTCCTTTATCTTCTCCTCTCAAGCTTCATTTTTTCCCTCTCCCATTTTGGCACAACTCTCATCTTTCTTATTCTTGCTCCTTTCTCTTGTGCTTCATTGACAAATCTAATGCAGAGTGAGGAAGAGGAAGAGGGTGAGGATGGAAGAATTTCCTAATTTCTTGTGCGCCTCTCTCTTGTGTGTTTTGGAGGCATGGTTCTTGGTGAGGAAGAAAGGTTTCTTGCAAGTTTTTGTGGCCAACAAGTATGCTTGCAGCCTCTACCTAGCCGATTCGTGATTTATTTTGTGATGTGGCAGGGTGCTCTTCACATGTTCATATTCTATCATGGATACATCCGATCATTCAATGGCATGTTCATTGAACACCCCTTACCATTTATACAGGGGGTTAGCTAATAATTTAATGCATTTAGTGCAGGGCCTGAATGACCATCCCCTTAGTCTAGTGTTGTACTTCAGTAAGGTTTATGTAGGACCAAGGGTTTGCTTTCAACAGTAGGTTGTTGAATGGTGTGCTTTAAGGTTACATTTTGTTAGGCCCAAAGGGCCCTTTGTTCTTGTAGAGAATTGTTTGATTTCATCAGGTCAAGAGGGCTATTTGTTTATTTGGTGTGGGTACAGTTACTACGTTATGTTTTAGTGTTGCACGAAACAAATTGACAAAGCAACTAGAGGGAGCCTCTTGCTATGCAAAATCTTCTTGTGGCCAAGTCCAAGTGATATTCTTTCTTTATGAGTTCTTTCCCTTTAGGCTTTAAGTGTATATGTATGTGGGGTACTTTTCTTTTATTGGGGAGTGACATTCAAGGCATGAAGTCTCAAGGTTAGGTTAGGTGTGACTAGGGAGGTTTGAGAAACTGTCTGTCTCTTGTAATTTAGACATTTTGGGCACTCTAAGAGCTATTTTAGAGGCTAGTCCTAGTGACCCTATCATGCTAGCCTATTGGGCAATAGTTTCTAAGGATCACTATTAGTATGAAGCAGCTAGGGAAGCCTACCAAATAAAAGAGAAAAATCATGAATATATTTGAAATATATAAGATATTGAGGTATGTAAAAAGGGATTCTAACCCCTAGATAAATAGAAATAAAGAAAGAAAAATTCCAAGAGCAGATGTTCATTGCCTTATGAAGGCATGGTAGGTGATCCCGGGCTGATGCCTTGTCTTCTTAGGGGTGACATTTAGCCAAAAAAATAAATAAGGATGGTTGGAGCAAAAACAAAAGTGAGCAAATTTAGTATCGCCTTGTGAGAGCTTGATAGGTTCTTAGATACCAAGACTCGACTTGAGGCTGATGCCTTATTTTCCTTGGGTTACAATATGTCCAACTCCCTCCTTTTTACACGCCCAAGTACAAAATACTGAAAAAAATATGGTAAAATGAGAAAATATGTGATTTTCAATAGCTCAAGCTTTAGGAGTTCTTGGTCCAGTTGTCTAGGTCAGGTAGGCATGCCAAACCACCACTTAGAATGACTCCTTTGATAGTTCTTTTTAGCCGATCTGTGTTGAAGCAATTGGTTAGCAACTAGCTCTGAATCTTTGTCCAACTATGCTTTTGGCCTATCCCTCGTGGACCTCATGCCTTGATTGGGGTAGGGTGAGGTCTATGTTTTATGCTTTGTGGTGTATTTTATTTGTAGCAACTTGATGCTCTTTATGGTTTATGGTTATGCAGATCAGTTCGTGGGTTCGATGGGCTGAGTCATCCTATCCTATGGTTTCCAATGAGAGCTGAACTTTACAGCCGAATTTAAAGCACAAAAGTGGCTTGAGATCCATAAAAATGGCATTTTTTGCAAAAAATGCATGGATCACAAATCAAGGAGTTGGAGTTTTCCTAGGTGCATTTCGATTATGAGAATCCAACACAAGTGTATGTTCATCAATCGGAGTCCATTTGACCCCCCTTTAATGTTCGCAGGGTTTGGCATTATGAAGTGGCTACCTGATCCAAAAGCCAAAAAGCAAGTGATAAAGGCCAAGGTAATATTTTTCGATGCCATCATCTAGTCGAATTGCGAATCCAAGGTCATTAGCCCGTTTGTTTGGCTCAAAACTACTTTCGAACAGTGTGAATGCGCTGGAATGCATTCGTTTTTTTACATGTTAAAGTTGACACAGACTTAAAAGAAGCTAATTATCATGAGACATCACAATTGGGGTGGGGGAGGGGGGGAAGGGGGCATTTTTTCAGCACCCCATTTTTCCCTTAAAATTTTGAATTTTGCAACTATTCAAATCATGCCTCCTCCTCCTGGCCATGGATTCTTGCAATTCTTGGCTTCAGATATTGCTCCAAACCATGCATGATTTTATGCATTGTATGAGAAGTTTAGATTTTAGTCTTTCTCTCTCCTCTTTCTCTCTCACCATGAACACTGTTCATATGGGCTAAGAGGATGAGGGGGAATAGGTGTCGATTCATAATGATATCCGAAAAATGGAATAAGGAAGTGCAAAGGAGGCATCAGCGGGGCTGTAAAAGAGCATCAGTGGCTTCTTGTTTTTGAAATACGATGCATTGCATATGCGGATTATAGTGTAAGCTGTCTTGTATTGAATTTTATGATCAATCTTTTCTTCTTATTATGTAAAATTATTGAAAATTATTGAATATGCTTGAATATATCCCAAATTATAGAATAATTAGTAATTTTTACCAATTCACATAATGGAAATAAAAACCGTAAAACCCACAATGTGAGATTTAGTAGAAAATGATAATTTCATGGATTTTTATAGTTCAAATGGTGTTCTTATGGAGTGATATTGACTATAATATTAATTCACAATCCATATAGGCTTCATAAATTTAAAATTTAAAAAAATAGTAACTAATATTAAAATAAATTATAAAAATCATAAATGTTGGATTTTTTTATGAAAACTTTTAGTTTTCAAGTGTGAAAAATTACAATAAATTAGGTATAGGTGTGTGGATGTATGATGTAGGGCATGGAGATTTGCCTTAAGTCTACCTCCCTCTTTATGTGAAAGTGTCTGTCTATCGCTTCTCTATATGAAAAAGTGGCATGCAACACTCTCTTAAATCGGTGCATGATTGCAAAACCTAAACAATAGAAGAAGTGATTGTGAAAAGTTAAGTATCAATTAAATTCTAATTTCCATGTATATCATGATATATAGGACTCGCTTCATTTAAGTTTAAAAGGACAATAGCATGGATTAGTCTGGAGTTGTTTCTAAGCAACACAACAATACATTAGAAAGGAAATCATTGAAATAATATTTTTTCACACTACACATTGGCTGATTTGTGGTTAATTTGTTTGAGTATTATATGGTATTACACCTTGCATTTGCATTCATATACATCGTATCAAGAAAAAGGAAGTCTCCTAGATGCATTGTAATTGGTTGTTAAAACGACTGACTAACTATGAGAGTGTGAGGATCACTAAGCTATAGGATAGAATGATTTTATTTAGGAACTCTTAAGTGAGGAAACAACGATATCTCTTTGAATGTGTAGCTTGAAAAAAGAGCTGACAATGTTATGATTGTGTTTTATATTTAGATAGCGCATCCAGGGGCCAATGCCCAAGGTATGGGAGAGCCATAGGAGCCACAGTGATCGGCTAGGGGGGTGCTCTATATGTGTGTGTAACGAGGTATTAGTCACCTATATGTGTGGGATACTCCCTTTGTTGGAGTTGGAAAGGGGCAAAATCATTGAATTGTAAATCAATACAAACACATGATTTATTAAGAGCAATGTGTGTAGCCTCCAAACGCTCTTGGTGTAACATACCCGCCTTGATTACGTGATGAGTAACATTTTAATAGTCGCCCAAAGTTTACCTTCCAGTCAAAGCCATCCGTACTCTAACCAGAATGATCGCATTTTGTCTAGCTAGTTAACCCTAGGTCTACCCGCAGAGAAAGCATCCTATCATTACCCATGGAGGACCAACCTGAAGATTCCTAATTGATCTAACAGTCACCTATCAACAACTAGCTCACATCCAGAGGTGTCCTTCGAGAGGCTTCTTGTCCGAAAGGAGCAACTACCATTACCCTTGGTTCATAGAGTACAACGCTTTTTTCCAGTAGCAGACAGGATTTATGAAATCCCTCATAGTGCTCTGGCACAGCTGCCATACCTTTCCCTTAAGATAATTTATAGTTCGGGTTGTGAGACCAAACCATAGGTAAGTCAGTGAATCGGCCCTTCCTAGAGTTTCTTCCTAGCATTTGTTTTTGGGGAAACCTCTTAGTTAACCGAGATCACCCTGCCATAGGTTTGGATTCGTCAGGAATCCATCCACTCGCTTCCCTCTATGGAAGTTCTTAGTTATCTAAGTACCTACCACATTACGTGAAACATATAAAAGCACCTTCATTAATTAAAATCCATTTATGCATAGTTGTTCATTTACGTAATTTACTCACTGACATACAATCAGAATAAAAGAAAAACATTGATTATGTTCCATAATATATGTTCTCCATCCCATACTGAAAAATTACAATGTCACGTGATGCCTCATCCGGCACATCTGCACGTCACCAAGATCAGATCCATCTATAGCTAGTGTTTATAAGTGTCCCAAGTAGAACACATGCCATTACAGGGGACCAAGTAGTTCCTAGGTGCAAAAAGGATTTACTAACCAGATCCCCCCTAGCACCCTAACCACCTTCTACTTAATACAATCCCTGCTGGGAGACCTCTCGCCATCGGAGCGGTCCATGCTTCCATGATAATAAAAACGTCCTCTCTTGGTATGGGGATTCAGCACCTATTCTTGGGGAAGGTATAGGGCTCCTTAATTTTTATCTATTCCAATACTTAATTCAAATAGGACCTAATCTACAAAATCACAAACAATATTGATGTCTTCAAGCATTTATGACTTCAATCAATCATGCAACTTTCAAGTGATGATTAATCTAGTAGCAATCGGCACTTGAGTTTCACATAATGAACTCTTCCCCTTGGAATTTAACTAAGGGTATCTAGATTTTGGGGTCTCTAACTTCCCAGTTCTTGTAACCAAGTTTCTTGGCCTTAAGTCCGCCGTCTCTTCAACTTAGAGATATTTTTTGTCTTTAAAACCTTTTATCAGAGCTTCTAGATTAAAACTATATCCTTGGCTAGTTTCTTCAAAGTTTCATTCCTAGTAAATTCATCTTAAATTCACTAGTCTTCTTTCTATGGGGTTAACCTTAAAATTCCTTATGATTTCTCTTGAGTTCTAGGTTTTCATAGTTTCCCTAATCGTTTCTAGCCTATAAGATGTTCTTATCTTATTCGTATTGAATTTGAATATTTTTTTTTTTGAAAAACTTGTGGTATCGCGATTGGTAAAGGGTTGTTATCCTCATGTCCGTCACTCTATTAGTGACTCCCATGCTCGCAACTCCAACTGTTGCTTCCACGTTAGTATCATTCGCAATTTTCACTTTTGAATTATTTTTCTTTGGGGCCATGACGAAAATATGATTCGTAGAAGAAGAAGAACACGGCAGTAATACCAACTAGCAAAGATGTAAGACTCATGATGATGATGATGGTTATTGCAAGATTAGATGATGTAGGCCTCGCGGATGGTTCTTCTTGCTTTGTGGAGAGCAATATTTCTCTCTCACACACAAGCAAGGGTAAGAATAAGGGTGGCTCTTTCTCTAGTATAGAGCAAGAACGAGAGAATAGGTATGATCTCTCTCTCTCCCTAGTAGATGGAATAAGGATGAGAGTAGAGGTATGACTTCTAACCGGATTGATAGAATAGGATTGAGTACTTCAATGTCTCCTCTCCTCGAATTAGAGTAGAAGAGGATGAGAGACCTTCAATGTATCCCCTTCCTTGGGTTGATTGGAATGATGTCTCTTCGTCTCGCGAAATAGAGCCTCCTCCTTCTCGATTAGCATCTCATCCTCATCAAGATTGCTCTTGTCCCCCTTTCTTGGTATGGAGCCAGTTGTCGCACGGAATTTGTGTGAGGGTTTGTGAAGGTGCTCGTTGCAGGGATGGGAATTTGTTGTCAATCTTCAAAAATAGGTGAGAAGCTTTAAGCTCAACTCAAGCCAATCTCCATAGTGACTCTTGATGTTGGAACTTCAATGTAAGCGAGGGGCTTAAAGCACGTCCTTAAACCTTCTCTCTGAAATTCAATGGCAAGATCAAAGAAGGTGAGGAATAAAATCTCAACCTCAAGCCTTACACACACTTGTGATTTGATGGCACTTCTCCCCTCCTTCTCCTCCCTTTTATAGTTTTTCTCCACTCCCTCTCACATATGTTTTTCTTTGCTTTTTCGTAAAAGCTTAGGGCGTTTAGCTTTAAAGCTTATGCTTTTTTCACTATTTTTGTTTTTTCTGCCATATACATGTCTGCAACTTGTTTGGATCATAACTTCGTCATTTGAACTTTGAATATAGTTGTCCACGTACTCAAAACGATCAAAACGCATCTAGTCAACAAGCCAACGCAAACATGATTGCGAAAATCCATCAAAAATAGGCAAAAATGACCATTTTCATAAATTGCATCATTTTTCTCCATCTTTTGTCTTGGACGACTTATTCCCTTCTAAATAAGTCACAATATATGTTTGGATCCATCTAAAGTGGGAATTAAGTCATCTAAACATGATATTAGATATTGCAGACTATACTAGTAAACCAATCCTCCTTCCTGTAAATCCTATAGAGATTCTGCAATTTTTCCATGTGTGGACGTGCAATACCACGTATACGCACTTTAAAATAAACTAAGTAATGGGGACATTACACTTGGTAATGAGGTTGTGAGGGTGATTTGGTGAGCATAGGAACTTGGCTAGAGTCCTAGAGCTAGTGTCGGGGGCCCATTTTTTGTCCTTACAAGCAATCTCTACCAAGGATTCATTAGACAAGCTCACTATCCAAATCTCACAACTTGTGGCAACATAGATGGCTGATAGAGAAAGTAGAGATATATCTAAAGTAAAAGAGTCAAATTATCCCCCTAATCTAAATTCACAACTATAAATTATTGAGCATAAGGGAATACCAATACCACTTGTGAAACAAGAGGAACATCTTGTAGGAATGAGAATCTAATCATGAATATTCATGCATCTAATCCTCCAAGGATAAGGGTTCAACCACCTCCATGAAGATTTTAGACATCTTATCAATGAGTGCCTCTAAGAATTTAGTTCCCATCGGAAGTTAGACACACATCCCCAAACTTATAATGAGTAACAACGTTTTGTTGAAAGAGAACTCCACAATAAGATAGTATTGACCAAGTATAATAGGCACTTATCTTTTCCTTCTAATCTATAGGAGTGGACATCTAAACTAGAGTCCTATTTTGACATCTACCCTTGATCAGATGATTAGAAGATATACTTTGCTACTCTTCATCACCTAGGAGGCTTTGCTCATACATGGTGGAGGTATATAAAGAGGGAAAACTAGCACGTTGATGGTTGGGAAAACTTCAAGGCAAAGATGGCCCAAGTATTTGTATCTCCCATTAAAAAGGAAAAATTGGCTAGGAGGTGGTATCAGTTAGATCATCAAATGAGTATGAGTGTTAGAGAGTATACCAATCAATTCCTAAATCTTACCATGTGTACGAAAAGTGTAAGGTACAATGTGTCAGAGAGAGAACTAGGGAGAGAGAAAGAGGAGAGAGAAGACTGCAGAAGAGAGAGAAAAACTGCAGGAAGAGAGAGAAGAAGAGTGATGAGGAGAGAGAAAGACTAGATTTAGAGAGAGAAAGACAGGAAAGAAGGGGGAAGCCATAGAAGCTGTGAGCAAGAAGGGAGAGAAAGACTGTAATTGTATTAATTTGTCAAAAAGATGTGAAAAATTACATCTTCTCTCCTTTTATACCAATGTCAGTGTGACATGGCATAATATCAACATTATTAACACTAATTTGTTATTCCCAGCTTCTTACAATCCATCCCTTCCCAAAAGTTTTTGTCCTCAAAAACAAACCTAGAAACAACTAGAAAGAAGATGGAAGGAACAGAGTACTACTCTATTTTACAGGTTTACAAATGGAAAATGAATGAAAAATGACCACTACATGAGATGAATTTGAAGAACGGAAGTAAGCTTCAGCTATATACATGATTTGAAATACTTCAGAAGCAAATGGAACCATAAAGTCTTCAACAAATAATCCCAGAACAAAGTAGACAGCTTGCTGAGTAAACAGTCCCTGTGCTAGACCAAATCTGCCATGACTTTTGATAGAAGTGTCCAAATGAGATGTACCATATATCAAAACAAAGCTATTGAAGAGTACTTTAAGCCCATATAGATAGCTTAATTCTGAAAATTAGGTACGATAAAAACTGTTCTAAAACAACGTGCTGTCCTGAACCAGTCTGCATCATTACTAGCTCCATAAGCAATAGGCTTCAGCCACCAATGTCTCCCTCAAGTATGGATACTCATCCAATATAGAATCAGGTCTCCAAGAAGCCTCTTCAGATGGTAAACCTCTCCATTTGATCAAATATTCCACAATAGAACGTGATCGAAGCTTCTTTTCACGCTGACCTATAACAGCCTCTGGAATGTACTGAACAAGACCATCTTCATCAATAGGTGGCAGCTCATCAACTATATCCACTGGATCACCATAATAAGGCTTGAGCTGACTAACATGGAAGACGTTATGAATCTTTGTAGAAGAGGGAAGCTCTAGTCTGTATGCCAAATCTCCAATTCGCTTAAGGATCCTGTAAGGGCCATAAAACCTGTGGGCAAGCTTATTATTGGATCCATCTTTTAACGTAGAGTACTTGGATTTGGGCAGCTTCAACAAAACCAGCTCTCCTTCTTGGAACTCTAAAGGTCTCCTCTTCTCATCAGCATACATCTTCATTTGATCTTGAGCCTTCCTTAGATTCACCTTACATTGCTGAAGAAGGGTCTGCATTCTTTCCAACTCCTCCTTCCCATGAGGATTGAACTTTTCATTAAAGATGACTGTGGGTAAGGGCACCTTGTAACCATACAAAGCCTCAAAGGGTGAAACTCCTATGCTCGCATGAGTGGAATTGTTGTAAGCAAACTCAGCCAGGTGTAACCAAGAATCCCATGAGGTTTGGACATCATAGTAAAAATGGCGAAGATAAGTCTCCAACCATTTATTGACTCTCTCTGTCTGTCCATCAGTTTGAGGATGATAAGCCGTTGATGGAGCCAATTTAGTGCCCATAGATGTAAATTTGAGGATAAACTTTGAGTCCCTATCATGGACAATCACCTGCGTAATCCATGTAGTCTAAAAATATGCTCCATAAACTAGTTGGCCACTTGAGAAGCAGTAAACTGAATCTTTGTCGGGATAAAATGAGCTGCTTTGGTGAGTCTGTCAACCACCACATAAATACTTGTCAGAGAGAGAACTAGGGAGAGAGAAAGAGGAGAGAGAAGACTGTAAAAGAGAGAGAAAGACTACGGGAAGAGAGAGAAGAAGAGTGACGAGGAGAGAGAAAGACTAGATTTAGAGAGAGAAAGACAGGAAAGAAGGGGGAAGCCATAGAAGCTGTGAGCAAGAAGGGAGAGAAAGATTGTAATTGTATTAATGTGTCAAAAAAGATGTGAAAATTTACATCTTCTCTCCTTTTATACCAATGTCAGTGTGGCATGGCATAATATCAACATTATTAACACTAATTTGTTATTCCCAGCTTCTTACACAATGCCAAGTTGCATAAGTACAATTATGGTTTGGAGCCTAATCTCTCAGCTAATGTGATGGCTTAAAAACCAATCACACTTTTCTAAGAAATTAAATTAGCTAAAAGGTATGCTTGCAAGTACAAAAAGAATATTTCTACTTAGCCCTCTTTTGGATAGCATAAGGTTGTAAATAGACAATATAACTTTGAGGGAAATATTGATAAATCTAGCATATCTTTTGGGAGCCCTAAAGTCCCTACATACCCACCCTTTACTAGTCCAAGACGACAAGGTAATGTTAAGGTAGTAGTCAACCTAAGCAAGGAGGAAATGGGCCTCATAATGTTAAGGTAGTAGTCATCTTTATGCTTTAAGATATATATATGTGTGTACCTATTATAGTCATCCACAAATGTCACATAATATCGAGACCCACCAAGTGATGCATTATGCATAGGTCCCCAGACATCTGAGTACACAAGCTATAAAGGTTTGTTGCTATTATGTGTATTCTTGGCAAATGGAAACTTGGCTTGTTTCCTAAATTGACATGTTGAGCATACATGTCCCAAATTAGCATACTTAAACCTTGGTAGCCCTATAACAAGATCCTTATGGTGCATATTTTTTAGCTTTTGAACATTTATATATCCAAATTGCTATTTATGGCATATATCAATGTCTCAGATACCTGCATCATCATGAGCAAACATAGCAACATTCAACTACGGTATGTTTACATCCAATCTAAACATCCTGCCATGTCTTTGGCCTTTAGCAACCAATCTTCATCATTTGGCATACTCCTCTATGAAGCAGCCATCTCTATTAAATCATACATGTAGGTTTTGATCAAGCATCTGGCCTATAAATAATAGATTCCTGGTAATCAACGGTATGTGTAATACATTATACAAGTGCTTTTTCTTGTCGTCAGGCATAATAAAAAAGGAATGATCCCTGTGTGCTATTTCATGCTGAGAATTATCTCTAGTACATACATAGCCATTAGTACCTGATTTCGCCTAATTTTCAACTCAACTTGAGGCATCAGAATCTATATACCAGACATCATCATACTTTTCTTGTTGCTTGCCCTTGTTGCGTACATGAGTCGTAACAAAGAGTCTCTCACCAACCTCAGGCTCTACATGATGAGAAGATGCATAATGACCTTGTTGTTTATCCTTCTGATCAGCCTACTTCTTCCAACACTCTTTTGCAATGTAGCCATGCTTGCCACAATAATGGCAATCTTTATCCTTTTTTGCATTTTCATGACTAAACTGAGTATGCCAGGATCCTCTGCCCCTAGTTTGAGATCTTCCCCTCACATGATGAGAGTATCCACCACCTCTACTAGAAAATCCATGTTGGCCTTGTCCATGATTATATACATGCTACTAAGTTCCCTTGTTTCATCAAGTGATGTTAAGGTAGTAGTCAAACCTAAGCTAGGAGGAAATGGACCTCATAATAATTCAGCAAGTGATGGACAAAAATTTATACCTATGGATCTCTTTGGAGAAAGGAAATCAAAGGGTCTATACTTTAAATGTGGAGAAAATTATATGGATGACCATACTTCAAAGTGTACTTTCAAGAATGCTAAGACCAAGAATTATAACATGATTGTCCTTGAAGATGTAGACAAAGAAAAATTTGAGAACCAAAGTGTTGTTGTGCATGCTGAAATTGAAGATCATGTGGAATTTGATCATCAAGATCAATTTTATGACCCATTAGATAGCTTTCCTTTTGACCCAGAGAGTAAATATATAACATGAACTAAACTATAGCTGGGCATCACCAATACCAGCTATCTCTAATGTCAAGTCATTACCCAAATGGATAGATTCAATCAAACTGTGATAGAAATGGAACCACCCTCTATGAGGGGTCACATGAAAGGAAGCCCCTAAATCTATTAGCTAGCACTAAGTATACTCTAACAAAGCATCAATCAGCTATGAAGCATCAAGAGAAGAAGCTACAAGTATAAAAGCATCATCAGAAATCAGTATGCACAACATTAATCTCAATTGTAATGACTGACTTGCTAGGGACAATGTTGTGGTCATCATATTTATCGTGCACTTCACACTTGCCCTTTTCCTTGTGCTTGTCCTCTTGTATTTTATGGCATTGTGGCCAAATACGCCCGACTTTCCCATAGTATTGACAAGTCAATGAGAACTTATGGCCATGGGACTTACTGCGAGACTATCCGCGTGACTAAGAAGAAAGAGACTATTGAGAGTCTCTCCCATGGCAGTCATTATCGCTCCTATCATTATTGCCTCTAGCTATCAAAGCATGAGAGGTGTGGGAAGTATCAACATTCTTTCTATTAACCTCTTCATTCAAGAGTGCACCCTCTACACCCTATAAAGCTAGCCCATTTGTAAGCATGTTGACACATATAGCAATACGAAATATATCATGTGATTCAAGTAGTGTAACCAAGAGGAACAAAGGAGGGAGATTGCCCTTGAATTCAATCCCCTGTGAAGACAAATGAATGAGAATAGAATGAAACCCATTTAAGTGGGTTGACATGGAAGGTCCCTCCTTCATGCCAAGGTCCATGAGTTTCTTTGGCCAATACAGCTAAGAAGTGGGGCTCTACTTATCATAGGCATTATGATTCTTTCCCCATAAGTCCCATGTGGACTACCCATCAAAGACAACATTATAGAACACCTACTTAGAGAAGGAAAATATGATGGTGGACTTACATAGCTCATCTAATTGAGCCTAATCATCTGCATCAATACATTTGGGCTTGACACCCTCATGTTTCAAAGGCTTAATCTACATTTTCTACACTAAAACTCGCCAAATTTGGGCCTTCCAATAACTATAGTTACTGCCATCCTACTTGTCAATATTAAAGATAACACTATCATTGGAACCACCAACCATACTACTGAGACAAAATGAATGCACAAAAGGGAAAAATAGGTTGTTGTAATAACCTACAAATCAGCCCCAAAACCTCTACTAAATCAAGTTGAAAATAAGGGGTATTGACTAAATAATAACTATCCACAAACTCAATGAAACGAACTATCAAATGAAGGTGACTGTGTGTATAAACATCATGTTGAAAATGAAGTACAATAGTAAAAAAATCAATGCCAAAGATGGGCAATCACTGATATAAGTCAAACTGTAATTGCCAGGGAATAGCAACTAGCAGTGAGAGTGAATATGCAACTGGCATCGAGAACTGCAAAGAGTCAATGTGTCGAACTGAGATATGTCCCATAGGCATAACCATCATGCATAGAGTGGGTCTCATAAGTAACAAAGGAGACCAACCAAAGGCACAATGGACTAAGCAATGTAATGGAAGCTCAATACATAACCAACCAAGATGTATACATCACTGACAACATCATGACCACAAAGATAAGTGCTAGTCCAAGAGTAATGTTAGATGAGTCCACTAAGCATCAACTATGTACATAAAGCATGACAAGATTATATACATGTCACCAAGTCCCATGATCTCACTATAAGACCCTCAAGCTCAATTGCATAACCAAATACTCAATATAATATCCAAGTGCCAACAAGTAGCATCTCCCACTGGAACAAAAGTCGAATGCCAGATGAGCAAACAAAGCTCAAAATATCATGTGGAAGGCATCCATACATCCAAGATCCAAGTAGCATATATCCGTGAGCATCGGACCCAAGTAACTTGCAAAGCTCTTACTAGAGCATCAAATAACCATACATAATAATGAATGATGGCCAATATCAAGATTCAAAGCTCCAATCTTAGCTCAAAAGCATTCCAAAATCGTAACCAAGCATGTAAGATCAATGATATACACCAATGTAGCATCCAAAGTGCT
Source organism: Lygodium microphyllum (assembly GCF_053477565.2). Lineage (NCBI taxonomy): Eukaryota > Viridiplantae > Streptophyta > Polypodiopsida > Schizaeales > Lygodiaceae > Lygodium > Lygodium microphyllum. The sequence continues at coordinate 2,744,707 of NC_141137.1, read as the reverse complement.
CATCAGGAAGCATCCAAGAGCAATAGGCATGAACTTTCTCTGATAAAATAGCATTCAGACTTGCTTATTATAGCAATAAAAAACCTCTATAAGACTAAAAAAAAGAGTCAATCCCATAGTATTCCAATACATTGGGATAGCATCCCCAGATGATTCGGCATCAAATAGACATCTCGGGAAGCATAAGTGACCTCCATACACAATGAGTGAAGGGCTGTCCAGAATTGAAATACAGCAAATTGTCATAAACTGTGAGCTAATGGCTAAACCCAAGAGCTCCAAATAATGCCCAAACTCAATCCAAGGGTGTCGAGTACAATGCCAAGTGATTTCCCAAGGCTAGGGGCAATGTCAAGAGCTAGAGATGAGGTAGGATGAAGCAGGCCTGAGCAAGAAAGGGGGTAACCCAATCAGCGCAAATTGCACCTGCTATCATGGGCTCAATGTTGGCTAGGGGCTTAGCTCAATAGGGCTCAAGGAGAACTCAAAGGGAGCTCAATGAAGCTCTGAAACATGCATTGATGAGATAGGAAGTAAGTAAGCAACAATATATGCCGGTTCAAGTTGAGCCATGGCTGCCATTGAAATTGTGAGTTGAAGGTGTTATCCACAAGAAGCTGAAGCAATTTTGAGTTGGCTTGACCTCTCAGGGAAGATGGATCTAATATACCAATTGTAAAGGGATTGAGCCGCCCTGAAGTGGAAGCAAGAGCTATGGTGGAAGGAGAGAGAGACAGAAAGACAGACAGACAAACAGACAAACAGACAGAGATAGAGACAGACAGACACTCAAAGAGATAGAGACAGAGAGAGACAAGATGTGGGAACTCCAACAATCACAATGTGTGATCGGCCTTCCCTTTATTCAAATGTCACTAAAAAGAATAAAGAATAAAGTGACAATGATGGGCGCCCACCACCTGAAGTATACAGGTATGTGGGTAACTAATACATGGTGTGGATAGTGTCAATGTAACTAATACATGGGTGGCTAGGCACAACTGTCTTTATCCCCACAATCAAGGAGTTCAAAAAGTGCTCACAAATATTTATATTGCACCTGCATAAAGAGATAGTATATGAGCTAAAGATTTAGTGAATATTTCAGTATTGAAGGCTCTTCTTAAGGTATCTCCTAAGAGAGCAAGTGATCACCCCATTGATTTGTATCCTCACTCAAAGCCACTCTACATGCTATTAAAATGTGAGTATGAAGAGGTTGTCAAGCAAATCAAAGAGCTATTAGAGATGGGATTTATTGAACCTAGTTCTTCACCTTATGCTTCACCGATCTTGTTAGTAAATAAGAAAGATGGATCTTTCGGGATGTGCATAGACGATAGAGATCTTAACATGATCATAGTGAAGAACAAATATCCTATTTCTAGAGTGGATGATTTGCTAGACAAGGTCAATGGGGCTAAGTACTTCACAAAGATAGATTTGAGGTCAGGCTACCACCAAATTCTCACAAGAGAGGGTGATGAAATGAAAACAACCTTTAGGACTAATTGTGGGCTTTACCATTTCTTGGCCACTTTCAGAGTTTGATGAACAAGATATTGCAACCATTCCTCTTCAAATTTCTCTTTGTGTTCTTTGATGATATCATTATTAATAGTAGATCATTTGAGAACCATCTCTTGCACACAAGGAAGGTATTTGATTTGTTGTTGAGATACCAAAGCTCTTTGCTAAGGAGGAAAAGTGCTCTTTTATGCAGACCCAGATGGAATACTTGGGACATATTGTCAATGAGAACATACACATGCCAATCCTAAAAAGGTGCAATGTATCATTAGCCAACACATGGAAACACTACTTCTCTTAGAGGATTTTTTGGTCTATCATCATTCTACCTTAAGCTCATTAAGCATTATGTGACCATAACATCCCCTTTGACCGATACATTGAAAAATAGTTTTTTTTTTTGGGTGATGTTGTAGATAAAAGATTCAATTAGTTGAAGGATCTACTCATTTCTACTCCTATTGTAGTAGAGTTAGAATTCTCCAAAGAGTTTACTATGCAATGTGATGCCAATGGAAAAGGCATAGGTGTTTTATTGCTACCAAAGAATGGTATTATTTCTTTTGAAAGTTGCAAGCTTACAGAGAAAGAGATGGCTATGAATGTGTATCACCAGGAGATGTTGACAATCCTACGTGCAATCAAAAACTGGCACTATTATTTGTGTGGTAGTTGATTCAGGGTCAAGAGTGATCGTAGGGTCCTCAAGTATTTCCTCTCTCAACCAAATCTTACTCCTAAGCAACATAGGTGGGTGACTACATTGCAAAATTATGATTTTGACATCACATATATGAGGGGCAAGGACATGCATCTAGCTTATACTTCCAGCTTTGTGTCAATATTCTAGGCCTCACTTGGCATAAAGAGACACAATGCTTTTCTTTTGGCTACATTAAGCATGATATCTAGGTCCACGTCCTTATGGATTTGCATTAAAGGGGTACCATAATTAGTATAGTTATGTATTTATTTGACTATCTTCCAAGCCTTTCTTTGCACATTTATGAGAGAGACAGAGGGAGGGAGGGAGGAAGGGAGGGAGGGAAAGAAAGGCTTGGTTTCATTAATTTACATCCAATCCACCATGTATAAGTATACAAGGCAATGTGAGTAAATTGGATAAGAAGATACTCAATACTCTTGGTAGTCATGTTCTTTAGGGTGAGACCCAAATCTCTGTTGTCAAGTAGACTCTACTAGGTGATGTGTTCAAGGTCTAATGACATGGATTAATACTAGGAGCTCAAATTTGTTAAATAACTCTCAAGTCCAACAAATCTCAAGTATTTATGATACCCCAAGAAGATGCATGAATGTCACCACTCCACCATTGGCCACCCATGGTATAGTGTAATGTCCCCATTATATAGTTGGCATTAACAAAGCAATGTGAATTTTAGAGAAATTGTATTAGTGTGCAAAAAGTACCAATCAAGTGTTCCATTGAAAAAACATGAATTATTAGCACATTTGCAAATTTACATGTAAATAAATGTAGATAAAGTCAACTAAATTTAGCCATATAGTTAAAATAAAAGAAAAATGAAACAATTTATAATGGACCACTTAATATTGAAATTGGGAAAACTAGTTGCATAGATATATTCCAATTGTCAATCTAATGTCGAGAGTGCCCAAGGCTAAACCCATAAAGGATAGGGAAGAATATACTTTTTGTATAAAAAGTGATGGGAGAAGGCAAAAGAAATCAAGAGTGAAAAAAGAATCTTGGGTTTAGCTTTTTTTTAAGTGAAAATATAGGTGCTTAAAAGAATTAGCTTTTTTGGGGAGATAAGATACGCTTGACACAGCCAAATTCAAATTAGGCTACTTTTTTAAATACAAAAAGAGAGAATGAAAAAAGGCATGTTTGACTCTCTTTTGTCCGTCCCCCCCCCCCCCCAAAAAAAAAAATTGTATATAGGTCTTACCCTTCAGGAAACAAATCATTAGGATAAAGCCATGGAGCTACTAGATGCTAAGATCATGAGGATACGAATGGTGCTATTCATTCATGACAAGATGGGATGGATCCTCGAAAAGCATCTATATAAACCTTTCTCTTTAGGGAAGAAATCATTACTTCTCTATGTTGTGAGTTAGGACAAACCCTTGGAGGTATGAGATGTCGAGATTGTGAGGACACTGGTGGCATTGTTAGTTTGCGAGAGGAGATGAGATGGATCGTGCACAACATTTTCTAACATCTTGAAAACATAGTGGTCTCTTTTGTTGATCATCATTTTCGTATCAACCAAGAAACTAATGCTACATCTCCTCTTAAGCTTATTTTCACCTAATCTATCACCAAGCCACTTACTTAAGAGCATGTGCAACTTGAGATATTAGTGTTTGCACACCAACCCAAAGTGGTGGTGACTCCATGCAATGACAAATGATGAAACAAACATAACCAGATTTGGGTCAATTATGGGTAAGTGGCGATGGTTTCATGCAATGATGGATGGCCAAACAAGGATGTACCAACCCAAAATGCTAGTGGTTCCATGTAATGATAGATGGTCAAACAAGGATAACCAGGTTTTAGGTAGATTATGGGTAAGCAATTTTACTTTAAATCCCATTAAAATTTTCTTAGAGGTAGTCTCATAGACACATTATTGGGGTTATAAAAATAAACTCGAAAATGGTTAAAAAGACACGAAAGTTGAGAATTGGCTTGATAGAAACCTAAGAAAACCTCAAAACTAACTTAACTTGAGTTTTTTTCAAGAGAAATATAAAATGGAATAAAAGTAAGGATATTTTCATGCATGCCAAGGTTATAAATTGTTAAAATTTGATTTTTGTTTATTGTGTTGTGATTGTCTTTGGATTGTGAATGTGAATACTATCTTACTTGAGAAATCTATGTTTGTGATAGCGGATCAAAAAAGAGATTATAGTGATTTGGACCATTGGATCCCCATACCAATGCATCCTAGCATCTTGTGGAATGAGTGAAAAACTCGCCTTATAGGGTGAGGATCCTATGCTCTTGTAGGAGCTAGGTGTTTTATTTTGGGATCACTTGAGTGCTTGATAGGACCTTGTGATAAGTGCCCCCATAGCATAGGATTTCTTTGGAGACTCGAGGAAGCTTAGCATGGCTCTTAGCTAATAAATTCTTTATGACCGTGCAAGGATTGTGATCACATATGATCCTCTAGGTTTTGTAGAGAAGACACCTCACATGTGGTATTTAAGTAATAGTTAAGAATGAAGGACCTAATTAAGTTAGCAACACTTGTTTGAATTGAACCCTTGATCATTGTTGCCCACTAATCTCTTGGTATGTGCATCACTATTAACAAGAAATTGGAGATGGGGAGGCTATTTAGTTGAGAGAGATGTTCCCATTGATGTATTAGGTGGCTCAAATAGCTATTCATGCTATAAATTGTATTTAAGTTTATGGAGACAATACTTCCTCTAAATATTTTGCAATCCTGTTGAGGTAGGTCGTATATGAGTTATTTTTTGTTGGCAATTGGCCACACATGGAATTTATGCATGCCAAAACTTCTTGCTTCAATGTAAACTATGGAGAATTCATTGGGTGGAAAAACTAAATATATGTACTTCATGTGTGCTTCATATAAGAAGTAAATACTTGACATTGGCAATCAACCGGTGCTTGAAATGTTGTGGGTCTATTAGCAAGTGCTACAAATAGTACCAAGAGAAAGGCTAGCTATACTGTCAAGAAATCCTATGTTTGGAATCACATGCTAGGGTTATTCTGAGGTACCCTAGTAATATGTTATTTGTCACACCCTCCAAAAAACCACCAACTTATGATGATGTTGATATTGATTGGTTCTATGGAGAGAATATCTATGAACTAATGCATTGGATGATTGTAGATTGACCTTTGAGTTGAAATTTTTTATAACCCTTATCGCATTAATAAAGGAAACCCTTACTACTTTGTAAGAACTAAGTGAGATGTGCTTGTGGTTAAATGGTACATAATTGGTCAAATAGCTTTAAAATAGAATCTCATCTATGTGTGCCTTACTATGCCTAAGGTAATTTACAAGCTAACTCAAATATTTTACAAAAAGAAAGTTAATATTTCTAAGGTGCTTTTGGTAAAGATAGGTACTTGAATATGGTAGCTTGATGAATCATTGAAATTCATACCCAACTCTTTTGTTTAGAATCTTGGCAATGGATATTGAAAATATGAATCGACTTATATGGTGGCAAAGTTCTATAAGAGGTCTCATGAAGAGTATCTAGAAGTTAGAATCTCTTTGTGATGCTTTGAGGAATTGAAGCCCTATGCTATCTATAAGCTATGGGATCATTATACTTGTTGTTGCATCTACCATGTTCAAATTATTTTCTTGAAAGAGGAATTGAATACATTGAAACAAAGCAAAGTAGATTTCATGGTATTGCATGCAATTTTAGGTGTTCATTGTGCATGTCTAATGTGGCTTTCTTAATAACATGCCAAGTTGCCAATCATACATACACTAGTGTGATCACTCTATGAGAGTCTTGCTTTGCTCTCAAAGCCCACAAATGCTTCGTTTCATTCCAAACTATGTTTGAAAAAGGACAATGTAGTCTGTGTGGCTCAAATAATTTAATGTTCTATTCAAAAGAAGTGTCAAGAAATGCTTTGTACGTTACAATCAAGGTGTTTAAAGAGGTCACCTATGGTAATAATGATGAAGAGATAAGTGAAAGAAGTACGAGGATGTCATGATTTTAAAAAATGGGTTGTAAGGATTTTAGATCCTTACTTGAAAGTCGAATGAATAAATTCATAAGGCATAACTAATTTGCAAGATGGAAAGCTCAACAATTCAAGGAGTATCTAAGTTTCCAAGTGATGGTGTCATGAAGGTGTCTAGGGAGGAGAGAGAAGAGTGCAAATGAGAGAGAAAAGAGGTGAGACAAGCCATGAAAGCTTGGAGAAATTGGAGAGATGAAAAGAGTATTTTGTATATTATTGAATGGTGAAAACTTTACAAGTCTCTTGCATCTTTATACCTATGTCATTGTGACATGACATTATTTGCCAAATATTCCTAACATATAAGTCCCTTCCCAATTTTTTACATTCCATTCCTATCCTAAAATCGTTACCCCAAAAAAAAAGGGAAGTTATAACAATGGCTAAAGAAATGGACATGGCAAAGTATTACTTTGTTTTATAGCCTTACAAACGATACAAAATAGTTTGAAAAATGAAAATTTTGATTGAAATGAAGATGAAGCTAGAAGCCAATGTAATGTAAAATATCTAGATGTCTTCAAAAAGAATCTTCAACCACGCAATCTACATGGAAGAGTGTATGCAATCAGTATACATCTTATTTTATAGAAAAACTCTTTCGGACAAAATCTAGGTTGGTCCAAATGGGACATGCTACATTAGCAAATCTCTCAAGGAGTACTTTCAAGCTATGTAGGTATCACTTTGCTAAAAGTGATACCTACATAGCTTTACTAGCACTAGGATAAAATAAAATATACTCTAAAACATACTAATGTCTATGCACTTTCTACAACAAAATAGGCCCAACGATGACTATGCCTCAACCACCAATAATGTATCCTTAAGGTAGGGAAACTCATCCAATATAGATGCAGGCCTACAAAGAAGCCTCCTCAAGTGGCAATCCTTTCCACTTAATTAAATATCCAATAATGGACTTGGAGTGAAGCTTCTTTTCATGTTGACCTATGATCTCCTCAAGGACGTATTGTATAAGATCTTCATCAATAGGTGGTAACTCATCAACTGTGTCCCCACTTGATTCCCAAAGAAAGGCTTGAGCAAACTTACGTGGAATACATTTTGAATCTTAGTAGAAGAGGGAAGTTCCAATCCATAGGCTATCTTTTATGCGCTTAAGAATCATGTATGGCTCGTAGAACTTGTGAGCAAGCTTATTGCTCAAGAGCCAACCTTCAAAGTCGAGTGATGTGACTTGGGTAGTTTGAGCTTTCTTAAGATTCACTTTGCACTGTTGAGGAAGAGTTTGCATCCGCTCTAACTCTTCTTTCCCATAAGGATTAATCTTCTCACTGAAGAGAACTATGGGAAGTGACACATTATAGCCATACAAGGCTTCAAAGGGAGAAACTCCAATACTCACATGGGTAGAATCATTGTAGGCAAACTTAGCCAAGTATAGTAAAAATTTCCACAAATTTTGCACATCATGACAAAAGAGTCAAAGGTAGATCTCCAACCAATTGTTGACTCTTTCTATCTGGCCATCAGTCTGCGCGATGGTAAGCTATATATGGAGCTAACTTAGTACACATGGAGTTAAATATTGCATGCTACATGAACTTAGAGTCCCTGCCATATACAATAACCTGTGGTATTTCATGCAATTTGAAGATGTGCTCCATGAACTCACTAACCATATGTGATACAATAAAATGTATCTTTGTGAGAATGAAATGGGTTACCTTGGTGAGTCTATTCACTACCACGTACATACTGTTCCATTCCTTCTTAGCTGTAGACAATCCAATAATGAAATTCATGGTTATGTGTGTCCACTTTCCTTTAGGAATGGGTAAGGATTTCAACAAACCACCTGGCTTATGAATGTTGTCCTTATTGTATTGGCATGGAATGCACATGGATACATGATCACTCACATCCTTCCACGATCCTTTCCTTTGAAAATTCTTTGAGATCTTATCATAGGTTTTGAAAACACCCATAAGCATCTAGTTGTGCGTGAAGAATCTATCTCCTCCATAGTCTTTAGCTTGAAATGAGAAGACTAGGGGATGAAAATCCTACCATTAAACCATATGAGGCCGTTCTTAAGCTAAAAATGACACTTTTTCTCTAGAAGCCCTTTCTTTAATTTCTAAAAAATATGGCTGAGATATTCATCTAAAATATAGGCTTCATGTAGCCCTTCAATCTAGTCACTATGAAACTCATGGAGGCTGAAATTTGCATGCCCACATACTAGAAACAGAATCAACCATAGGCGACACTAATTATTGTATCCCTTTAGTGCTAAGTCATGAGGATGTGGTACCTAAACACTATTCTTATTAGATATGCTCAATGCCCCATCCTCGAAAGGTGGCACCAATGATCCATGGTGCTCTAAGTTTGTAAGTCCCCCATTATGAGGAGAAGCCATGTGTGAGCTAGGTCGTGACTTGTATGTCAAATGAGGTATATGTGACTAGATGGAAAAAATGTGGCCTTTATGGATCTAGCTACTGGTCCCCCCTAATGCAGCACCCTTGGCCCGATGATAAAGGGAATATTCCTTAGTCGACTAGAGATGATTCATAATATGATCAAACATACTAATTAGACTACCTTCTCAAAGTATAAAAAGAAGACCCCTTTAAAGCCATCATCAATCTATCTTTCACCCAATCAAATTTTTCCTAGCTACCCTTAAGCTCTTCACCTATCATCTATATGGATCGACATCTAAGCTTCACAGTGAAAGCACACAGATGGACAAAGCCATCTTTGTATTAGTTCATTTGAAATTAAAGTAGTCTATGTTCTTCTCATATTTGCTATGTGTTCTCTATTCCTTGTTCAGATTCTATCCACTTTGCCATGTAATTTTTACATGGTATTAGAGCCTAAGGGGCTCTAAGGAGTGAAGAGTACTCAAGAGGTAAGGGCTTCAATAGTGAAGAGGAAAAATGTCATCTATAGTGCTCATCCATCAGGTGTTACTACTACTATACCGACAACTCAAACATTGAGGATTCATCCACTAACCTTCAGTCTTAGATGGTACAAACTATACTTTGCGAAAGTTTAAAATTACAACTATCCTTGAATCTTATGAGCTTTTGGAGACAATGCTTGGGGACTAACCCAATACCACAACCCACCCCTGACCCATCAAATTTGAGTGCTATGATTCCTCCAAATGCACATCTTGTATGAGCTTGAAAACGAAGGAATGAAGATGTATTGTGTGCCTTAATTACAAGTTATTCTAACAGTGTTTTGACCTTTATTTAACATACATCTAAGGCATTAAAGGCTTGGAATGTATTGAGGAGTTGATAAGTTTTTGTTTACTTACTTGTAACTATTTTATGTCAGGAAGTTAAAAAGAAGGGAGACCAGGTAATGTCTACCCAAAAACATGATACCAGACAAGGATTTAGAACTTGGAGAATCAACTAGGAGCAAAGAAGTTTGCTAAAGGAGAGACAGCTGAAGCATTCATCACTCGAATAAAAAATCTACACGGCCAGATGGTTGGTGGTGCTCAGATACAAAAGACTAGTGAGGAGCTAGCTTTGAGGTGTCTTTGGATTTGTCCACCAAAGTTTGATGGATTGGTAACTTCCCTAAACACTCAAGTGAGACCCCAAGCTTTGACTTTGAGGAATTTTGTGCACTACTAATGGAGGAGGAGTTGAGGCTCAAAGCCTAAGAAGGTAGCAGCAACGGAGATGCTACATTCTCTGTAATGCAAAAGGCAAGGTGGTTCCTCTACCAACCTGACAAAAAGAAGAAGAGTGGTAAGAAAAAGTTTCAAGGAGAGTGCTTCTACTGCAAGAATAAAGGGCATGCAATTGCAAAGTGTTGTGTCAAGAAGGAAGATGAAAAGAATGGCACCATGAAGACTAGCAGAAAGGAGAAAACCAATAATAATAGCTGATGCAAAGTTGATAAAGTTATTCATATGGTGACCATTGAGGAATTGTGTTCCTCGGTGCAAAAAATATCTACTACTGACTCATGGGTATTGGATAGTGGCACCTCCCATCGTCGCATGTCCAACAAGAAATATCTATATAGTTCTATGAAGCCTCTACAATAATCGATTACTATGATGGTTGGCCTCTACAATAATCGATTACTGTGATGGTTGGGAATGATGCAAAATGCCATACTGAGGGCATAAGTACTATTTCCTTTGTTACAACAAATGGTGAACTCAAAAATCTTTCAAATGTCTTGTATGTTCCAGAGATTAAGAGAAATCTGCTATTAGTTGCTTCCATAACTAATATTGGCCATGAGGTGAAGTTCACTAAGATAGGTACAAAAATCATCGACAATGCTAGCAAAGTTGTTGGCAAAGGAGAAATAAGAAACAACCTATATGAGCTAATTGCTCTTATAGCCACTGCTAGTGTGGGCACAAGTAAACTTTTGCATGAAAGATATTGTCACATTGGTTTTATAATGTTCAAGGAGATGCATAAGTAAGGTATGGTTGCTCACCTACCTGCTGCAATAACTAAAATGAAAGAACCATGTGAAGCTTGTATAATGGGCGAGCAATAGAGAAATGTATTTCCACAAAAAAACAAAAACAAAGTGAAGACTCCTCTAAAGTTGGTGCATACTGACTTGTGTGATAAATTATCTACAAGAGCCTTAGGAGGATCTTTTTATTTTATGTTGATCATCGATGACTACAATAGAAAGATGTGGATGTACTTCCTTTATGATAAGGCTCAAGCTTTTGGTAAGTTTAAAGAATAGCAAAAACTTTTTGAGAATGAAATAGAGAAAAAAGTGAAGGAGTTTAGAACAGATGATGGTGGTGAGTTCAACTCAAAGGAGTTTGAAGATCTCATACACCTCAGTAGAACGGCATTGTTGAATGCCAAAATCACACCATTGTGGAAATGGCAAGGTGCATGCTTAAGGGTAAGGGATTCCCTAACCAAGTCTGGATAGAAGCTATTAATACTGTAATCTACATTCTTAATCAAAGTTACACAAAGGCTCTCAAGGGTAAAACTTCTCATGAGGCCTATTCTGGTAAGAAACCATCTGCCTCACATTTTAGAATTTTTGGATGTGAATATTATGCATATGTTCCAAAAGATAAGATAAACAAGTTAAATCCAAAAAGCACAAAATGTATCTTCTTGGGTTATAGTGATGAGAAGGCTTACAAATTGTATGACCAAGAGCCAAAGAAGATCATAGTGAGCCGTGATGTGATGTTCAAGGAGTAGCCACATTCAATGGAGTAGAAGAATATAATTTCTTCCACTTTATCATCGAGTGAAAAAATAGTCCACTATGAACCTATCCCAAGAGTTGTCCCTACCCTCAAGGAGAAGGAAGCATCATCTTCATATTATTTGGTAAAAGTTTACCAACGTGCAATCATACCACATGAAAAGTCATTGCCATGATGGGTGAAGTAGCTCCATGATTGCAATAATCATATGCCTACTACAACTAAGGAAAAGGAAGATGGACCAAGGAGGTCATTGAGAATAGAGGAGCAAAGAAAGGCTTCTACTCACATAGTCAATATGGCCTTGATGGCTAAGATTATAAGAGAAGTAAAGGAGCTAGCAGACATGCAAGAAATACTTGCTGATCCAGCATGGAGAGCAGCTATGCAAGCTGAGTATGACAACATAATGAAGAATGATACTTTGGAGCTAGTGGATCATCCAGAAAAAAGGAAGATTATTGGCACCAAATGGGTTTGGAAGGGTTGATGGTAGCTTAGAAAAGTGCAAAGCTAGATTAGTTGCACATGGATTTTCACAAGTTGAAGGATTTGATTTTCAAGAATCATTTGCTCCAACTACTGGAATGACCACTATTCATACAGTACTTGTAGTGAAGTGGCCAGTTTACCAAATGGATGTTAAATCAATGTTCTTGAATGGTGACCTCAAGGAGGAGGTGTACATGGCTCAGCCACTGAGGTTTGAGGCCCCCCATTTTGAGAACAAAGTTTGTAGGCTAAAGAAGGCATTTCATGGGCTAAAACAAGCCCCTAGAGCATGGCACCAACGGATAGATAAATTCTTTTTAGGCTTGAATTTCAAAAGATGTACCTTAGATGCTAACTTGTATATTTACATGGATGGTGAGAAGTCTACAGTGATTGTCCTATATGTGGACAACCTTCTTATTACATGTGACTATGAAGATATGGTCCATCAGACTTGAAAGTCTTTGAGATTTGAGTTTGAAATGACAGACTTGGGCTTGTTGTAATATTATTTCGGGATTGAAGTCTTTGGCCAAATCTTCATCTCTTAAAAGAAGTATGTATGGGAGATCTTAAAAGCATTTAGCATGACCAAGTGTAAGGAGATCTTAAAAGAAGTATGTATGGGAGATCTTAAAAGCATTTAGCATGATCGAGTGTAAGGAGATTGCTACATCTATGGAGGTTAATGTGAAGTTAGATAAATCAGCACTAGCAGACATTGGGAGGTATAGGAGCTTGGTTGGCAGCCTCATCTACTTGTGTAAGACCAGGCCAGATATTAGTTTTTTTATTGGGGTTTTGAGTAGGTTCTCAAACAAACCCCGAGAAAGTCATTGGAAAGGTGGGATGCAATGTCGTGCCGCTACGTGGACACAGTGTCAAAAACCCTCAAGTGCATCATCATCCGGCTTTCTTATTAATCTAGAGAGTCAATGTCATATTAGTCATGAGTGTTAGTATCCATAGTATGGATGGCTCAAAATTATGGAATTTTTGGATAATTTTAGTCTTATTTTTATATTTTGAATATTATTTTGTGTAAATATCCTCAAAAGGTATAGTAAATTTCTAGAATAGGGTGTACATAAAGTTGCTTTCCAACTAGTTTTGGGAGATCTCATAGAAAAAGAAGGGCTCCCGAATTCGCATCGCATGCAATTGCAATTTTATGGCATTCAATTTGCAATATGATTGGGCTTCTTTTTTAAAAAATAAACCCAAATTTTATTTTAAAAAAGTCGGAGAGTGGAGAAGGAGTGATCGGGGAGAGTTTTGACTCAGTGTCCTAGGGTTTTACCCCCCTTTCACAACCAACGGAACCATCAGATTTGTTGTCTAAGCAGTAGAGTAGAAGCTAGTGTTTGGTGCGAGTTTTTGGGTATAACAAGAGGAAATAAGACACAGTGAAGGGGAGATTCATTGTAAATAGGTTTTTTTATTCAAGGATTGGTTTTAGGATACTTTGAATCTCTGATCTCTTGCATGTATGTTGTTTCATCTCTTGTTGATCTCTACTCTATGTAATCTCTATCATCATCTCTGCTCTCATACAAGAATTTTCCTAATCTCTTACTATCGTTAATCCTCGCTTAAGAATCTCTCTTATACCATATATATCTATCTCTTATTCACTCCCATAGCCAGAGACCCAATGTCTTCTTGACATACGCACAGATTATCTTGACATCTTTTTGGTGAACCCAACATGAAGGTCAGGTGAAGAGTCACATATGGATGCAAGTATGGATGTAGAACACATATACTTTTGGGACAAGATACATAGATACTCCATAACTTTTTCTATATCTTGGGACATATGTCCCAAAAGTATATGTGTATCTTGTCCCAACAGCAGCAATGGGAGAAGCAAGGAGAGAAAGAACAAAGGAGGTGGAACAAGGAAGAACCAAGAAGACAAATAGAGAAGCCATTTCAAATGTAGAAAGAGGAGGAATTAAGGATGCGAATGCAACCAGAGAAGGATAAATGTATAGAGGAAGCACAAGCTTTTGTCCAAGATTCACTACTCGCTATCAAGTCTAAGTGATGACATGCTACTACAGATGTTTTTGATGCACTTACTAAGGAGTTAAGCACTTATGCAGTGAGTGCCTATGTTGAAAGTACGGAGGTTGTGATTTTCCCTATTGGGGATGCTTATGCTAGTGATGCTTTGAGTTGCCATACTGATGAGGTCTCTATAGTTACTATGGATGCTTTAAGTCACCACACATATGATGTTTATGAAGATACCTTTGATGCTGTGAGTACCCATGTTGCAAATGATGCCTTGAATGAGCCTAAAGTGGATGACAGAGACAATGCATATGTAGATTTTCCGAGTGCTTATGAGGAAGCCTAGGAGACTCATATACTACTGGATGTGGTAGAGACTATTAATGTGTTGACTTGTCATACCATGGATGCCTTGGAAGAGTCAATCATTGCATATGCATATTTTCTTATTGCGTATAAAGAGGCTTACGAAGCTCATGATTTACTTGATGCAAGGACTCAGAGGGAGAGTGGTGACTTGCTAGATGTACATGATTTGTAGGACATAGTTGCTATCTTTGAGTGACAACACCTAGAAACAATGCCTAATATTGCAAAAAAAATTAGCAAATTTGTACACAATTGGCACATTGTTACCAACTTTTTACATTAATTAATGGACATGCAATGTTGTTTCTATTTTTGGAGGACGTGTCTCTACAGGCTTGGCCAGGAGATGTCGATACAATGAAGTTTTTGTTGAGAAAGGTAGAGTTTTAGACAAAATCTAATAGATTTCCTTCGTGAATCCCAACCATGACCATCTAAAATTTTCCTATAGGGAATCGTTATCACCTAGAGAAGAGAAGATCCATTAGATGTCAAAGTCCTTAAAGACGTCCATTCTAAGGTTTAGAGGGGAGGAAAAGAAATAAATTGAAGGAAAAAAATAACAAAAAAGAGAAGGGTGATGTCAAGCACTAGTTCATTCGGGGGCAGTTTCAATGTCAGTAGATCGGTTGCGTGACATTGAGTTCTTCAACAATGTGCTAGCAATCTTTGAAGCTCTCCAAAGAAGTATGGAGCCACTTGAAGATGTGATATTACTTGCACTTGGTATGCTATTTTTTTTATTCACTGATTGGACTTCAGTTCTTTGGGTCAGATCTTGCATATAGGTGTATAAGGCAGATAGATGGCCAAATGTCCTACCCTATAATATATTGTTCACGTTTCTCAGATAGAGGACTTAAGTGCCCAAGCAATTTAATATGCAAGAAAACTAGTGGAACCCCCGGCTATGGATCTCAATCTTTTGACATGTTTCCTTCATCCATCCTGACACTCTTTCAGGTTGTGTCACTAGAAGGTTGGAGCTTTGTCATGTATGTTATGGAGACTGTTGAGTTTAAATATGGAGTGGCTTATTTTATCACTCTTATTGTGATTGTTGGATATTTCCTAATAAATATTGTGGTTGCTACAATTAGCGAAGTTTTCCTTCGAGTTCGTCATAAGCCTGGGGCTCTTTTGAAGAAGAATAGAAACACAAAGAAGTTCAGTTTCTATAATGCAACTGTAGTGACAGACAGAGAGAGTGTAGTGACAGACAGAGAGAGGGGGGGCCATAGTTGAGGAGCATGAGAGAGCAAGTGTAGTGACAGACAGAGAGAGTGCCCCAGATGGCCTTTCCTCCCCTTTCTTGTACAGATTCTGCAGGCCGTAATGCATCCATGACTGCTGTCGGAGGCACCTCGTAAGTCACACTTCCCCCTGCGAGAAGGATAGGCATACAGTTTAACGGAAGGAGCAGACCCCGGAGCTGCTGCTGCTGCTGCTGCTTCTTCTTCTTCTTCTTCTTCTTCTTCTTCCACCACCACCAGCAGCAGTATCTTCGGCTTTTGAGGTTTCATGTCATTCCCGGTTCAGATTGTTGTCAGCAAAGGCTTGTAAGGCTTCCATAGGCTATAGACACGATGATTTTTGCAGAATGGATGCTTTCATGCCAATTTTGATCAGGCTTTGATATGGTAAAAGTAAGAAAGTTCGATTCTCCCAAGCTACACGGAGATGGAGCTCAAAAGGGTGTGGATTGCCAAAGGGATCAAAGGTCAGAGCGCCTAACATTGTTACTGCTAGCGAATGCAAGAAGCATTGAGTCGAGGGCCTGGTAAGTAGCTAGTGGAAGGCGGCAGCAGTTGCTCGGGCTCCAAATTTCCCCTCTTCCTTTATTTGCAACAGAATTCATGAAGGTATTCCAATTCTGCCAAGGAGAAATGGAAAGGGAAAGAAGCTGTGGTGGTGGATGCCTTTCGGTGCTGATTGTTCTTCCCGCAGGGAGGGAGTAAGACCATCGAGCCACAAGTTACACCACCACCTTCGACCACTCTTGCCCAGCACCCCTTATGAGTTAGGGAAGAGGGAGAGGGCCATCCTTGTCAACATACAATCATCCTTCTTTCTCTCTAAGCTTGGGCATGCTGGGCTCTCTTAATGTAAGTCCATATCCACATCTCTTTTCCCTTATTACTTTTACTTTGAAGGATCTTGACCTTAGAGCCATTTTTGATCCTTCATTAATTTCCACTCGATAGAGGCTCTCGCCTAGGTATGTAAATAGAAAGGGAGTGGTCTTAAGTTGTTATGAAATCTAATATTTCATACTAATTGATTCCATGTTTCCTTCTTTGTGAGTGCACTTTTCTTGGACGGGCAAGAATCTCTCTCTCTCTCTCAGTAAGACGTGACATGGAAAATAATAATTACTAATAGCATCAATGACAATACGAAACTAAGGATGCATTTAAAATAAGACTTGTCGAGAACTTATGAACCATTTTCTTAGTTATAAAATCAATCGTTGCTTTTTTGAGACAAGAAGATAAGGACCGTTTTGCAAAGGATTATCCGTAAATATGAATGAATTTGATTAGGTGTAGAGGGCATTATATTTCAATCATGCACTTGCATGACTGCTACTCAAGTTTAGCAACCACACGAAAGACTTTGGTGCTATACCAAGTAGAGTGCACTAATGCAAAGACGAATGGGCACGCATAGATGGATCAATCCCTTATTATCCTTTGATGATTGGGCTATCACATAGTAGACCCAGCCATTAGCAAAAGGATTGAGTATTGGATATGTTGTATTTGTTGAGAGTGATGGAATGAGTGATAGTGTGGAGCATTTTCAATTAATCAAAAAAGAAATAGTTAAGATGCGACAAAGCTTGTATAATCCATGATGAGGGTGGAATGAATATGTTTTGTGCCACAAGGGAGATTGGATCTAGCAAGTTTTTGGCAACTAGACTTTTGATGCTTTCCTAGGAGAGAGTTGTAGGGTTTTCTTCCATGACTAGTAGAGTTTTACATGGAGCCACGACTATTTATACCATTGGTAGAAAGGCATTGGCCACTCTAAATGTTTGAGGCTCAGTTTTAAGATGAGAAAAAGATCTATCATCATCGGTTGGAAATTGATAACATAAAGGGACAAAGTTCAAGGCTATGTAGATATACATGTTGGGTACTATCTAAGCATTTGGATTCAGCTATAAGGCATGTGATTCGAAAGTAGATTGAACATCTAAATTGTGTGGTTTCATGCGAGCAGAGGAGATGTCCTTTTAGAGATGATTAGTAATATATGATCATGCCTAGCTAGGATTACATGATTTAGTATATTATCATAATTGTGACCAACCTTCGAGTCTACGAATGAAGAGTTTAATCTAAACAGGATTAAATATGAACTATTAAAAAGATTTAAGTACAAAGGAAAGTGTTCTCTAAAAATGCAAGTGAGTATGAAGCCATCAATCACTTTAGGACTATGTGCATTGTTCTGGAGCCAGGCTCCACAAAAATAACAAAAAGCATAAAGCTTCGCTAGAAGAAACCATGCCTCCAAAGCCTATCTAAGGTTGTGTGATCTCTTGAAGACAAGTAGAGGAGTGCAAAGGCATCACCTTGTTGAAGGTGGTGAAGAGCTCAGAGAGGGCTCTAAGGAGGCTAGTACCCAAGAGTGCAAAGCAATGGCAATTCTAGAAGGAAGAACCAAAGAGTTTCATGCAAGTTGTGGAGACTATATGAGAAGTTGTCAAAGTCATTGAGAATTCGACGTGAAGTTAGTGTAGAATGGGGGTGGAAGCCTTTAGTTATATCCAAGAAAGCGAGTAGATACTTCATTTTGTGTAAGCACGTAATAAAAGTTGTATTCTCTCCTTCTTTGTTCCACCATAGTCACAAACAATCACCTAAGCATACCTACTAACAATGATATTCTTGTAGTGGGATACAAAAGATGTCGACCCCCTACCTTAAGCTTCATACTAGATTATAAGACCACACAATGTAGTGTGCCTTTGAAAATTTTCAAATAAAAAGACCAGTAATGTAAATTTGCATGAAGTACATTTATAAACCCCCTTTGTTTTTTGAAAAGTATAAGTCAAATAATAAAAGTACAATTTCATTTGAACTCACATGGCTCATTATATTATGCTCTATAAGGTGCACTTCCTAGGAGTAGCTCTAAGATAAACTAACGTCACCAATCTGTAATAAAGCTAAATTCCACAGCAAGCTTTTAAACTGAAAATACAAGAAATAGACATAAAATGCCAGGAAGCCATAGCCAAGGTGGCTTGGCAAGAAATGGTATTACCAATATTGGTTGAGAATCAAATGATGAGAGGCTGTAGCATAGTATGCACCCCAATCTATGGTGGCCAAGAGTATTCACCCTCTTAGTTGGTGGGACTTTGAGACCTTAATTGAACCTTCCTGGGGTTGTAAACAACAAAATCCCCATGAATTAAAGCCTTATTGAAGCAAAATTTGATGAAGATTGATGGCTACCCTGTTTTCCCCAATTCTGAGATGAAGAAATTGCTTCAATCTTGCTTCAATGTTGTCAATGGATAAAAGCCACGTGCATAAGCAAGCTCTAGGAGTGAGTTGCAACCAAGGCTCCCTTCATTTGCTTCAGGAAATCAGAGATTCTATGTTGCTGTCCAAAACCGTCAATAATAGGGTTCCATGGGAGAGAAGGAAGTCCATAATAGAGAGAAATCTTGCCAAAGCTTAAAGAAGACCAATAGTCAAGTGCTTTAGAGCATTGTTCATGGTTAACTGGAGCACCATAGCTCATTTTATGGATGAAATATGTAGGAATATGCAGCACATGCAATTCACACTGCTGCCTATTACTGTGTACTTGGTCCAGAATGAAGCATAGTGTGACATTCCACCATTCCCTGGAAAGCTTGAGAGATGGAGAACAAGGTTATGAAGTGCTTTGGCAAGATAGAGATCAGAGCAAGAGATTTGATCAGCCTTTGGCCATGGATTCTTGAGAGAAGCTTGAAAGGAAAGGAAAGAAACTCCTGTTCTTGAAAAAGTAACTCAAGTTTAAACCAAATTAAGTCATGTAACCCTCATTTTGTCCATCTCTCTTCATTTTTGGACCAAAATTGAGCCACGGCCTACTAAAGTTGACTGGAACCCACCATTATCCACCAGTTCATGCCAAGAACCTCCATCTTAGTCACGGTTTGTGACTGATCTCCACGTCAAACCACGGTTATGGAAGAATTAACTCCTGTAACTGAATTTTAACTGCGGTTTTCCAATTCCTAGTCACTGCAACTAGATCTAATGCCTGAAAATGACTTCTGATAAGATCTAAACTAATGCTCTGATACCAATGTAATAAAGCTAAATTCCACAGCAAGCTTTTAAGCTGAAAATACAAGAAATAGACATAAAATGCCAGGAAGCCATAGCCGAGGTGGCTTGGCAAGAAATGGTATTACCAATATTGGTTGAGAATCAAATGATGAGAGGTTGCAGCATGGTATGCACCCCAAGCTATGGTGGCCAAGAGTATTCACCCTCTTAGTTGGTGGGAGGTTGAGACCTCAAACAAGTAATGTTTGTAAAATGGCAAAAAGATGCTACACATGTTACACCTCCACCTTTTATACTTACCCTAGACTAAGGCATTTATGCTAGGCATTTATGCTTTATTACACAATCTTGATATCATGGACCATCAAGTGATCTTGATCACTCTAACCTCTCCTCATAAGAAAACCTTATCAAAAACCTTATAGGCCAAAAAGAATAATGGATATGATGAACTCAAAAATTGACCCTACAATAAGATATTTCAAAGCAACCTACCAAGTGCTACCAAAGATTCTATTAGACCCCTTCATGAGGTAGGAATCGCTAACTTGATAGGAAGATTGAGGACATAACTAAGGGATCCCTAAGAGATTCTTAAGACTCAAAGCTACAATACCCTAGCCTAGGTAGTAGTTGAGAACAAAATTTCTATCTATAGAAAAAAAATCTAGAAATAAAGGATGAGATGGAAAGAGTTCAAAGTTATTACCCACAAGTATAGCAAGTGATTCAAAATGCTAAGGAGAAAGCTTAAATTCCATCAAAAGCAAAGAAACTAGAAAATTATCAATCAGGCAATGACCTATATAACCTCATAGAGCATTTTGAGAAGGGTTGTGTGGCTAATGATTGTACAACTATTGCAAGAAGTAAATACCTTTCGCCTTTTGCCTTGAGAACAAGGGAGAACCTAGTTCACAAGCTTGGGATCAACAAAAAATGTGAGATTTTTTGTGCTCAAGGATCTCTTCTCATAAAGACTAGCTACGAGAGCAACTTCATGGTCTAGCTTATGAATGCTAATATGGAGAATAAGTTGATCCATGAATATGTACTTGAAATCAAAGGTTGGTGTAAAGAACACCCACAAACAAATGACCTTTGAAAATGATGTTTTAAGAGCCTTATCAATAAATGCTTAACCTAGACCAAACTATCATAAGTACAATCTTTTGTGGGGTATTTTGATTTGATGGCATGCATAAAAGGAGCAGGGATAAGCCAAGAGCCCAAGCCTATTTCCCACTAGTGTAGGCCAAGCTAACAAAAGGAGTGAGAAAGATCATGAATCTCTCAAGATCTAGTTGCACTTAACAAAGAAATTCAAGTACTAATGATGCTAGTGCAAATCTTGAAACGTAGGGATGCTTATAGGTTGAATGTCCAATGTGTGCATTCTAATGGAAATCACTTACCATAGGAATGCCTTGAGCCAAGGGACATGAGGGTTTGTTCGAGTTGTAGAAGGTATGGGCATGATGATGTATTGTGTTGAGGCCAATGTGCATACTATACCTATGTATCATTATCCATTAAACAAATGTACCATGCATGAAAGAAGAGGCCCCTTATCTCTACTAGCTCACAAAAATCAAGATCTAATGCACCCAGATAGAAATCAATGGTCATGCATCATTAGGCCTCTAAACCCTTTTGTCAAAATCTTTGAGTGATGTCCCAATCCACTACATGGAAGAACTAAATCAATGAAGAAATGTGCACGAGCCCTTATGGATTCTATAGGAATGCAATTCTTGTGGACTAAAATTCATGGTACTATGAAGAGGGTATGGGATAGCCTCATGAAAAGATCTCTTGCTAGACCATATTTTTTCATGGTGCTTGAAGAAATAAGAAGTGGATAAAGACAATAAGATGGATCAAAGATGTGTAGATTGTTGATGTCTTAACATCCCTAAGTAAAAGCTTCATTTAGAAAATCTCTTATGCCTTGAACATCACTAAACTTGTTCTCGGTTTAAGCAAATTATGGCGGAACCTAGTCTAATTCCCTTAAGTGCTTTTATGAGAGCGCAAAGTCAAAAGTCAAGACCAATGCAACTCAATCATAAGAAAAAAGAATGCAAAGAAGAAGCCAAACAAAAGAGCAGCCAATAACGTACTCTTAAAGAGCAAGAGTGAAACAACTCAATCCATCAAAATAGATAACAAATGTAGGGTGTGGCACAACAACTCCTTTTGTGGTGATTGAAAAAGTCACCAATGGTTGGTGAATGCCTTCACCTTGAAAACCAATTGGGAATTGAAAAAGTAAAGAGTGGATCAATAAGACATATAAGCAACAAGAACCTCTGGCTAGGCAAATGTATGGTAAGTAGTACTCATAGGCTCTTGAGCATGAGACTTTGGTTTTGATAGAGCCAATTTTCTTGAGGATCCAATGGCCGTTCCTCTAGATCATGACAAGCTTGATATCTAGAATTGATGGAAATACATCACTAGACATCTAGGCCAAAAGACATTAATAGAACCCTCAGAGCCTTGAGAGTTAGCACCTTTTGGGAAGGGGCCGTAGTTCACATAGTGCTCGCAAGTTTAGCCCTAGAATATCCAATCAAAAGGTAAATCATATACACCATGTCACAAGCAAGTATTGTCAACAAAAACCTTCTTCAAACATAGAGTAATCCCTTGATTCCACACACAAGCAGTTGGCATCTCTAAGGTCAAGCTTATTGATGTACCAAGGAATTGGCTTGTCAACATTGTGAGAGCCTAGTTCTTAATCAATTTTTTCATGATGAAGGGGATTGACTATGATTTTCTCCTAGGAAGGCCATGGATGCAAAACATGAGATGAACCAAGGATTGGGATATGATGGATATACTCTCTATCTTGCTTTCTAAATTACCGTCCTTGCAGGTCATGACTTATTCTACTATTATTCTTTGGGTCCTTTCTTCTAGGGCTCTTGTGTTATTTGTGCAACTTACTTCTTTGAACTCCTCATTGTGAAAGGCATGCCAATCTAGAGTTGTTAATATGTGCATCCAATTCTTCTCACCCATGGGTACCAAGCATAATGAGGGTGTGGTATGTATCTATTCACTAGTTTGATGGTATCTAAGCTTCATGCCCTTTCAAGAGGATCTTAGCGATAGCATCCACATACATAAGAAAGGTTTCCATGTCTCCATTTCTAGTCTGACTACTTCCTTTTTCTTTGTGGAGAACACTAAAAGGAATGGAGTAGTTAATAATGTATTGTAGTTGAAACACAGACATCTCAAAATCCTTACATGAGCAATGATGGCTAGTGTATGTATCATAAGTTATAACCTAATATATGCACCATCTTTGATTGGTAAGACCAAATCCAATACTAGTTTCTCATCTTTTCAATAACATAGATGCCATAAGCAATGTATTATTGGCTAACATTAAGCATCCTTGTATCCATTCTTATGGCAATGCCCCTTCTTTGTCCATGAGTATTTTTGTAGTTATTAAGCTTTGCATGTTATATATACACCTATTTCTCCCTTTTAATTCACTACAAACCTAACTTTCTTCAAGAACTCTATTTATCTAAGGATATACTTTTCAACAACCCATCATATGTAGACTTCTATTATCTATAAGTATGTGAGTTCTATTTGAGGATGCCTTTTATGTATGGTCAATAATATCCCTACAAACCCCAACCATCTATCTTTTTCCCAATTTGTCTTACTCTCAAAGTGCTCATTACAAGAACATTGAACTATCCCTTACCTTTTTATCAATAGACCTACACTCAAACATTTGGTGTGATCTTCTCTTGAAATGTTAGAATGTTTCTACTCACAAATAATCCATTGATTAGTATCCATACAAACCTTAAGTATAGGACAATGTGGTGAATATTTCTATATATATCCCAAATCTTGTAAACATTGGAAAAAAATTAACATATTTCTTTGAATTTTTCTTTCATACGAATGGTGAAAGAGCTTTCATAAGCTCAAATGCCTTAGAAATGTGGGTGAATATAAAATCTCAAAGGTATATCACAACCTACTCAACTTTCAAAAATATATAAAATTTTAAGTGATTCATGAATATTAGCTACTAGGCACAACCCTAGACCACATCCTTTTTATCTTTTTCTAGCCACAAATGGCTTCACTTCACACGAACCTACCATCACCTAGTTCTCTCTACATGTGGCTTTCTATTTTATTATTCCAAAATAAAAAGAGCAAAAAACGGGGGAAAAAGAGAGAAAAACAAGCAAAAAAATAGAAAAAAGAAAGGAAAAAGTTAAAGTGAAGAAGAGAAAGATTCACAATCCCTCACACCTGACCCAACCCTAGACCCCTATCCCCAGATCCTCCCTTCCATGCCCCTATCCTCTCCATCTGGCCCCACCCACCAACCCTCCCTTCCCACCCCCAATCCTCCCTCCTAAACTAATGCCACCCCACCTCAAATCCCAAACCCTTCCCTAGATCCTCCACTACCTTGACTCCTTGCCCCATCCCACCCCCACCTCAGGAACCCCCCACCCCCTCTGGGCGCCTCATGGAAAGAAAAAAAAGTAAAGACAAAAAAGATAGCAACAAGAAAAGAAGAGAGCAAAGACCAACTGAAAAAAAATCTATTATTTCTCCCACCTAATTTTCTCTCTCTTCTCCTTGACTCTACAACATTCTTTTGCATACTTCTCTTTGCCAACTTCTCTTGCTCTCTGAAATTTTTGACTCGCTTTTTTTGTGTATTCAACATGTCTCTCTCCTCTCCTTGCCTCTACAACATTATATTGCACACTTCTCTTCAACTTCTCTTGCTCTCTAAAAAAGATTGACTTTCTTTTTTCCTCGTATCCAAGATGTTTTCACTCGCCCCCACCTCCATTTGTGCCAATATCTATGGATAGCTCCTTAACTTCGGTCATCTCCACATATACATTCCCAAAGCATCGCACTCCTCCACAACTAGCCTACCCACACTATCAACTCCTATTCTTCACCATCCCCTGTAGCTCATATGGCTTCTTCGCCCTCTTCACCAACTATTACAAGATTGATAGGGATTCTAGGTGTCATTCTCACATGTCTATCAGCACCCATCCTTCAACACCTATTGGACCTTATTATTTGCCCATTCATTTGGCTCTTCTTCAATATATTAATCCAAAGAGATGCCCAGGTAGCTAGATTATAGAATTTCCCTTCAGATTGTGACATGAGGATCCACACCCTCAAGGAAAAGCGTGCTAGAGATTGGCCCATATTCAAGTAGGCCCATGACTTCTTCTATGCCCTCAGGAACAACAATAGATTGAATAAGGTGTCCTCAAGAGGCTAGAACTCTTAACAATTTCATCAATTTTCTTGCTCTGCTTCTTGAGGATGTCACTTGCTTTTTTGGACTTTGGCATTGTAAGTGGTGGTGTCTACACTCTTAGATAATCATATTCTAATTTCAATCATGATGGTGGGAGTCTTAAAATATCGATCAAATATGAATGGTCATGGTGTTCTAAAAACTATAGCCATTGTGGTGGTGGCAAGTATTCAGAGTGAGCTTGATGAGAACCAAGGGCAATCCTAGATGCAGCATAGACGTCCCACAAGCCTAGTGGTACTCAAACAACCACTTCAAATGATCAATTAGTAGATGCTCAAGTCAAAATAATGCAGTCATGGTGATTAGCAAGCAATCATGGTGATGTTTGACTTAGTCATGGTGATGAGAAGTCCATTCAAGATTATGGTCTAGCTTAGTGATGAGAAGTCCACTCAAGGTGATGGTCTTTCCACACAAGGTATTCCCTACTTGATAGATAACACATAGCCCTAATCCACAAGACAATGTATAGTCAATTTTCACACTCAAAAGCATGAAGAATTGATTATTTAGTGGCTATAGAAGTAGTCATGGTGGTCATGGATAGCAATCACTACAATGAGAAATCAGTCATGATGGTGGTATTATCACTCAAAAGTGTACTCAGTTCATAGGCAATGGTTAGACCCAATCCCCAAGACCGTACACAATAGGTTTATTCCCTCAAAGTCATGAAATAAGATAGCATTTTTCCTCTACTAATGCATTTTTGGTGCTCACTTATGGTAGTCATGACAATGGTCGCGGTAATATGAAAATCACCCATAGATGATGGTAACCTCACTCCTAGTGATCTCATATGAAAATTATGATTTGATCTAGGTAATATGCAGATGCTTAAGCACTTCAAATGCAAGAAAAGAAGATGATTTAATCATGGTGATGTCAAACCCGCTCTTAGTGATCCGATTTCTCAATAATGATTAGGACTTGGCTCCTATTATGTAAGTGCACTAAGAACTTCAAATGCAAGCAAAGAGGATGATTTTAGGTGTCGAAACATGTAATTTTGGTGGTCATGGGCTACAATCATGGTGATGCAAAATCCCAATAATGGTGATGATAAACAAGTTCCCAATTATCCCATTTATTAATGGTGAGTAGGCCTTGGATCCTATTATGTGTATGCATTGTTTGAGAACTCCAAGACCAAGAAATTTGATAATGCATACCTCCATTGATGCAATCATGGTGGTCCCATCCTGTAATCGTGGTGGACAATAGATGTGTAGATATTGTCCCATGTTTCCAGTCAATACGAGTGACTAGTTATTGACCTCTATATGCTTCCTATTATGTTTTTTACCAAAGGCATACATTGACAAGATTTTTGGAACAAAATTAAAAGTCATGGTGATATATTCTAGCAATCGTCATGATGAAAAAACCTCTTCTACTTGCAAGCAAGGATAAGCTCAATGCATTTAGATGATGGGAAAACAAGAGTACCACAACTCTACTATATGAACCAATAGAATGAAGCCATTCCCTACCACTTATGAAGACAAAATAAATGCAAATATGAGTATGCAATTAATTCTATAGTCCATATACTTCCTCTTGCTCTACAAGCAAGATATGACATGAATTGCAACAATCCAAAATAAATTGTGCAAGCAAGCAAAACAATCAACGCATTCCATATACTTAGCTTGATAAAGGATTGTTGATCATTTTTTATATGATATTCATGTGTTATTAAAAGAACATGATGATTAAGATAATGAGTATTAATATATCTTATTCTCCGCCAGTTCATCCAACAAACCAGTTGCATTTTGATTTAATATTCCTATCTAAGCCAAGTGTGTTTTTGAGTAGCTGAACCTCCTCTAATCGGAGAGCACGAGCTCAATTCTTTTGAGAGCAATGTCAACCTATTTTGCCACGATGGGTAATCTTAAACTAGCTGTGCATGTTTTAGATTAGCCATGCCTTCTCTAATCAAAGAGCACAACCTCAGTCCTTGTGAGTAATAACGACCTCCTATCCATTCACATGGTGAGAGTTTGAGCAACCACAAAGAGGGGGGAATTTGTCCTGGTCCTAGCAACACAAGTTGAAAGTGTTATAGCTACACAACGGTGATATTTAGATGAACTAATTATTCCTTTAAGAGTTTCATCTCTTCTTCAATGGCATAAGGTACATTTCATATATGTGGCTTATACTCTAGCTCCAAACCAACAATGCCTCTCCACTCAATCCCCACAAATACAAGAAAGCAAAGCAAGCTCAAAGTTTGTAGTAGATTTGCAACAAACTCGCCAAATTTACATTTCTCATCATACTCTATCTACTCAAAGGAGCTTGATGGTCTCATGTTTCAAGGTATACAATCTCAAGCTCTCAAATCATTGATCCAATTCAATCCATTCATCTCCAATGCCACTAAGAAGAGAAGAGAAGAAAATGAGGAGAAGAAGCTTCTCCTTTTTTGTTTCACACTCTCTTTCTCTCACTCTCGCTCTCTTTTCCTCAATGGAAGCAACAATAGCTGTCTTAATCTCCACACATGAGATGGTAGAAGAGAAGAAAAAGAAGAGGAGAGCAAGCAATAAATAGAGGCTTCTCATTTCCTAAAATGTCCCCCTAGGATCCAACCTGCACATGACACAACTCAAACCATATCCACAAATGTAAGTAACTAGATATCAAACTCATCTCCCATCCATAGAGCCAAATAAAGCCTGGAAGCTAGCAACACCTTAGGTCATGACCACATCCCAAGGGTTGGCAGTCCTCCATACCGCCAACCTACACCAACCCGATGTATGGATGTATTGGCCTATAGGCCAAGAGTTCAACAATGGTGATTACACAATGATGTGCACAATAGGGCCTTGAGTCCTCTAAATAGGACTCGATTGCCCTAGTCTCGAAGTATCCTTAGTGCATTCGCACTAAGTCACTTTATAACCACTATGACCAATGCTACTAGCATTCATCTGGACGTCCAAGGATATAACACTTTCCCCCTTACGAATGATTATTGTCCTCAGCAATATCCTTAGGGATGAAGTGGAAAAAACGACTCTTCAAGGTACATATCAACTCCCAAGTAGCTTTCGCCTCCGAGTGATTTTTCCACTTGACCAAATACTTGGAATGAACAATCTAATTATTTAGTTCTAAGGTTAAGAACTAATTCACATTCGAGTGGAATATATCAAGTGACATCCTTGACCCACACAACTTCCTCAATCAAAAAAATCAATTTACATTGTCTCAATCATTCTTTTAAATGACTAACGTGGAACACAGGGTGAACTCGGATTTTTGAAGGTTAATCCAACTCGTAGGATGCCAAAAGACTAATGTGGAATAGAGGGTAAAGTCGGATTTCTGAAGGTAAATCCAGCTCATATGATACTCTACTTATCTTCTTGGTAATCTAGAAAGGACCACAATGCCTCGAAGATAGCTTATAGCACTTGCTAATAATCATCAAATCAGATTCCTTTGGGACTAAGATAAACCACATGGCCTCCTGGAGCTCTCAAGGAGTAGGATGTTGGTTAGCATAAAATGTGGCATTATCCTAGGCTATTTTAATGCTTTTCTTACTAATCATCAACATCTCCTATATAGCATGTAGAAAGTCAACCATGGACTGCATTTTCCACCCCTTGAGCTCAATGAAAAATCGGTAGTTTCAACTCATAACTATACATTAGCACAAATTGGCTATAACCAATAGTTGAATGCTTAGCACTTTTAAAAGCAAACTCAATCTGAGGGAGATAGTGCTCCTAATTAGATTGTCTATGGGAGACATATGTACATAGTATATCCTCCATGGTTTGATTTGTCCTCTCGATCTGTCCGTTGGGATGCTCTGAGGACAATATGGACAATCAAGTTTTCAATTTTTGAAAACCATTTGCCAAAACTTAGAATCCGTGTCATTGGCAATTTCGTCGAGCAAACCATAAAGTCTATAAAGATGTTCAAAAAAGAGACCATCCAACTCCTGGCTTTTCATTGTCGTCTTTATAGAAATGAATCAAGCCATTTTCATCAATCAGTTGGCCACAACACAGATAGTGTGTCTCCATCAAATTTAATAGAAGAAGATGATTTGAGATGTTACCCATGCGTGCATTCGGGTTCAAACAAGCATTCTTCATGTGTAGAGATTGAATAGGAGCCGGAGTATCAAAAGGAGATACTCCAAGAGAAGCCATGATGGTAAGAGAGGAGGACTAGACCGAAAGGACATTATAAGATTGGGAGAAAAAGAGAAATAAAGATAAGTCACGAGAGTTTGTGCTATTCAAAATTGAGTGAGAAGCAAGTGCAATTGAAGATAGAACAGTAAACAAAGTGTATTAAATGCAAGTCCATTCAGTCTTTTTTTTTTTGTGGGAGAAGCAGGAGGGCAACTTTCTAAAAATTCAAACGTTTAAGAGAAGCTCTATTAGTCTGGTTACACACCAAATGACAAACACCCACTTTGTAAGTTTTAACCAAAACAATTATTTCAACATTGGGTGTTCACAATTCTTTACATAAGGCTCCTAAATTTTAAGAGCCTCGTATTGGTCTAAAAATACTAGTTTTAAAAAATCAAAATGACACTCTCAAAATAGGAAGTTTTGTAAACTAACAGTTCTTACTAAATTTAGATGTTTCTATTTTGCACCGTCCTTTGCCTAAAAATGAAGACCATAAAAAGGACAAGTATTAAGGCACTTGTCACACAAGCTTCCAAGAGTTCCACCACGTGTCACACCTCATGACATGTGGTTGGACACTCATCTTATGCTATTACACTTTCCCTTTCTCTTTACACTAACTCTCTAAAAAAAACTAGTTTCCTCTCATTGTGTATCAACTTTCTTTATTATAAATTCATGTACATCAATCAAAGATAGCCCAAAGTTGGTCCCAACCCTCTTTGTTCATCATTAAATACCTCAATATTTCCTAGGATTTTGCTACTATTTTATAAGATAACAAACCTCTAAATTCATTCCGACACCCCTTTCTTGAAGTTTTCCATTTCAAGAACGAGAAAGCCATATCGATGTACTGCTAATTAACAACGGAAAAATACTAATTTTACATTTTTCTACTCATGTTTTTTTAAAAAAAATAGTTGTTTTTATTATTTAGTTAGTTTATGCATGTGATGCATGTGTACACGTAATTCCTTCATGTGATCTTGTGGGAGTGAACTATTTCTCCTCACTCTCAAGTTAATTATAATTGAGCGCATCCCTAAGGGACTTGGACTTGAGCCAAAAAAGAAAAGGGAAGGGGAATACTATCAAGGTGATTTTCCCATCATCAACCCTCAACTTGTCTCCTTTTCTTTATGTGTCCATGGCTATAATGTTCTCAATAATTGACATATTCAACTTCAAGTATTAATTCTTTCTATTTTCTAAAACGATCAAATCTTGAAACTGAGTATTATAATTGCAAGCCTACTACATAGTTCAAGGTGTTAATATCTAAAGTTGCAACACCTAGTTTGTATATAGAGGCATCCTCTAGTTCGCACTATCTCAAGGCATGTGTTCCAGTTTTGCTCCTATAGTCTCTTGAGAAATTTGCATCGCTCTTTTTTCTCTTAGTGTGCATAGGTTTCAATTCAAGATCTCTAAATCATGTTGGTTTAATTCAAGATCTCCAAATCATGTTGGTGTAATATTCTTACTTGTTCAAGATTTTCTACCTTGACAAATCACTTTCTATGGTTCTTCTTTTCACATTTCCAAAGGATGACTTTTGGAAAATGAGCTTTTATTCCACAACACAAATCAATAGATTAAAATCTCAATGTTCAAATCATATGATGACTTATGAATCACCATTCCCATGCCCACATTTTTTTAAACGCAAAATAATAATATTAATATTGCTGTCC
This sequence comes from Lygodium microphyllum, assembly GCF_053477565.2. Classification (NCBI taxonomy): domain Eukaryota; kingdom Viridiplantae; phylum Streptophyta; class Polypodiopsida; order Schizaeales; family Lygodiaceae; genus Lygodium; species Lygodium microphyllum. The sequence goes on along the minus strand of NC_141137.1, from coordinate 2,713,795 downwards.
GGAGATATATACAAGTGCATCTTAGAGGATCCATCTAGGGGCCAATAATAGGCCCACCTATATCCATAGTAACAAGTTCCCAAAACAAGAGAAAGCTAAGCCACCAATGGGGCCTTTCTCAGCAACTCATAGCCTATTTCGAAAATCTGCCTTTTCTTTCTAAGCTTCTTCACTAGAGCCATTGATTCTCTGACTATTTTTCCACTAATAACTGGGGGTTTAAGCCTAATTCCTTTTAACATAGTCACAATGTTTCTATTGTTCCACAAGGCCCTCAAGGTGACTGCTCTGATAATGTGCCAAAGCATATCATCGTCTCCTCATCAATGGTGCCCAAGTCTCCAAGAGCACCCCTTTCATTCTGAGGTTGGCATTTAACCCTGCATCAGCACCCCAGGCTTTGATACACCCCCAGACTGCCTGGGCCGAAGGGCAACTATGGAAAATAGCCACCAAGAAGTTAGCAACTAAGGGCAGAATCGCCAAATTTATGATCTTGCAAGTATGCCAGCTATGCTTCAGAACAAATGAATCAATCACACACATCTTGTTTTGGTTTTTGACCTTCTCATCCTTGTTCTTGCTTGTCTACACATTGACTTACTTGCACTTCTTCTACATGCAGCATTTATTCTACTTCTGCATCTTGTCATGTTCCTTCTTCAAATTCTCTCCCACCACTAGGCTTGGAATCACTCTTCTAGAACATTGTAGTACCATTGCCCCTCCCCCTTGGAACACCACCACCTTCCTACTTCACCTACTCCATAGCATATTTTGAGGGCCGAGGTTTCTCTGCTGCATAAGGTCACAAGTGCCCAGCATCTTCACTTCAGCATCCACCAAAGGGATGGAATCATTTTTGACAAGTTCTTTGTGCAGTTCAACACAATGTTCTCAGCAAGTGAGCAAGGATTCATCAAAGCGACTAGATAAGAGGGTATCAATGCACCCAACACATCTGCCACTTTGAAGGAATCTCACTTCTGCTGCCAGAGCTTGCATGCACTGACTTCAGTTTGCAGGCCAGGGCCAAGCCTCTATTATGAGTACCATAATCCGTAACCTAGGCCTGCCTGGAGAGCATGTTAGAAGATGCAACCACCAGGTTGCTACACCTGCATGATGTACAAGTCAAAGACTCTAGAGCTGCCAACCACAGGTGGAACTTTGATGGGATAACTGCTGCCCCAAACCGTTGTGGCAACGAGGAATGAATGGTCATCTCAAACCACAGGTCTTGTTCATCATCAATTAACTACTCAGTCAGTAGACTATTCATGCAAAGCCACACAACATAAAGTGAATGACCAAACCCCATCCACAAGGACAAGTAGATGACTCCTCGCCTGATGCACATTCTAGAATCCACATTCACGATGCACCATTATTTTACACACTTTCCGATGCTACAGCCTGATTGCTTTCTCCATACTTGTACAGAGGAATGGTTGGTTCATGTCTTAACTTTTCAACTACAACTAGGCACCACACACCAAAATCGAATGCTTAATGTAACTGAAAACTTGATAGACACCATTCTTCTCAAGTCAAAAACTGTCTCCAAGAAGCCACGACAGCAGCCATCATAGTAGAGAAAGATATCAAGGTGGGACACAGTGAATGCCACCAATACAATAACTCATAAATCCTCACCTAACACATATAGTTACACAGCGTTCCTATTGATAGCTCAGAGGTTTACAGTCTCATTACATTCACAAACTCAAAATACCAATGGGTCAGTTCTGCAGCAAAAAAGAACACCGTATGACTAGGCAGTTAAAGCAGCTTTTTGCACGCCCTGAATACTTCAACCCAGAACTTTGTTGCAAATCCTAAAACAAGATGAATAGCACAGATACCAAACTTTGGCTGAATGTTTTTGTGCATCCTGTAAATAGTCACTAAAAGGAAGCTGACAAAGCATTTCATCACTTAGCCATAAACTCATAAGAAATTCTCGGGTTAGTGAGAGACTTGGAAGACCAAGCTGATAGTGCCAAGCTAATGGTTTCAAATTCCAGCATCTATGTGTTTACACGCAGGGACTTGTGTGAAGGCTCCAATGTGGCCTGAAAAATCCCTAGTCCACAAACTACTGAAGAACAATGTACATGGTTGGAGATGGACCATCAAGTTGTCAACTGCACACAGAATTCATCTGTTCTCTGCAGATGGGTCTAGATTCAGAGCTGAAAATTTTCCCCACAACTTAGAAGTCCGCTAAAAGCATAGAACAAAGCCTTGTCCATAGATCAGATTGTTAATCCGCTTGCAAGGAAGATTCTAAATCAGAGTTTGAGAACAATTTCAGACCCCATGCCACATCCTCACAATGTTTGATGTATGGTAAAACTGCAGCAGTATCTCCTCCTCTGCTGTTGCTGCAATCAAAATAAGGAGGGGCATGGAAGCAGGGCTCCATGGAAGAAATACGGCTACAGGCTTGAGAGTGGGAAAGATTGGTAGCTGTTTCATTCTCAACGTGGGTCAGGATCCATGGCTTGATGCCTGCCAGACCTTGGGCTACATATCCAAATGTTGACACAGGGCTTGTAATGAGTTTGTCACTGAAGGAAAGAAGGCACATCTCAGCCCAAGCCATCAGGTTATGCCCATGCTTTGCTGTGTTTTGATGTTCCTCGTGGCTTGGTTGATGGACACTCACAACTTCCCTGGTCTCTGTGGCATGGTCTCTATAAAGCACCCTCAAATGTTCAGAGACATCTGAGAGCAAGGAGGTCACTAATACTGCCACAGAAGCTCCACTCTTTTCTTCTTCTTCTTCTTCTTCTTCTGCATTTGTCACTTCTTGCACTGTCGTTCTAGGGAGCAGCTTGTTCTCCTGCACACATGTCAATATCTGATCTACAAGAAAGGGTTGCGGTGCAGGTGGCCAGATGAAAGATCGCACCTGTATTCCAACAATTTGGGCAGCTTTGGCAAGATATGCATTGTAGTAGCGTGTTATCCAGCTCCACACAGGGTTTGTAGGGAAAAAGAGGTAACGGGCGATGTGATGAAAGTTGGCATCCCTTTGGGGAAAGAGGGAATCCAGCTCTTGATGGAATTCAGGGAGGTATAGGTACAAGGAAGGGATGAAATACTGGTTGGACTTGAGGAAGAGCCAGGGAATATCACGAAGAGAAGCTTGTTCTTCTTGACAGAAAAGCAATTTGTCATAAAAATTGTATCCATGAGTAACATCTAGCTGGACATAATAAGGAGGGTGGGAACTCGGCAAAGAAGGTGTCACGTTGAAGATGCCTTCTTTTTCCGGATGGCGCCTGAAGGGGACAAGAGTACCACCTTGTTGAAGAAGCTGGCCTACTGCGTGAGGTGAGGACTGATTGAAAGACATGGGAGCAAGGTGGACGAAATCTCGAGGTAAAATCCAGGATGTGCTGCCAGGAAACGGCTCACATAAGAGCTCATCCAAGTCTGTCCTTGGATCAAGAAGCAGCACACGTCTGGTTAACAGAGCATAAACAAATGCTGAGACTATGGAGATCAGCCTGTTACCCAAGCCACTGTCAGCAATCCAAACCATGTACTTGCACTCTTCTGGGGCTTTTCCTGCCCCATTATCTTGTTCTGTCACTGTCTTGTGGTTAAACATGCTGCCTTGCTCTAGCTCGTTCCTTCGTGTGTTGAAGCTAAGGGTGCCTGGACCACACATCTGGTGCAGGATTTCATACTCTCTTAGCTTCCTTATCAGATTAGCTGATGGCTTGTAAGTGGAATGTCGCCTAAAACGATGGATCAGACCCCTGCTCTTGCACTTTGTTCGATCTACATCATTTGCAAGGAGGCCTCCTAGAGTAAAATCGTCTTCCCTTCTGGCTCGCTCCATCGGCTGCTTGGTGATTTCGACTGCTGTTGAATAAATCAATGCTTTATATATGCTATGTGCGCAAATGCTTGTTTCAGCAACTTGAAGATGGTCCCAATTGTTGCATAAGCAATGTTCTATGTGTATTATCAATGTCGTGATTCAACAAAAAGTTGCATGAAAAATGTTGTGTGTGTGCTATCTATGTTTCCATGCATATATCCCGTTGATATAGAGTGGTATCTTCCCTACAGTGCAGATTGATCTCTTACCAGAGTACAGTTTTCCCACTTGCTGATGGGATCGAGTTAACAGTTTACCTTTAGACGAGGTGAGCGGGTCCTCTCCTTTGGGAAGATTGGAACGAGATCCGTGCAGAGAAGACAACGATGAAGAGGATGCAGATGATGATGATGATGATGATGATGATGAAAAGGTGAACACCGAAGGCAGGCAGAAGTAAGAACCGACCACGATGAGAGCGAGGAGAAGGACACAGAGGCGGGAATGGGGGTTTCTAGGCTGATGATGGTGATGGTGGGGAAAGAAATGATCGCCATAGCCGGATTTGTGCAGGCCATCCTCTTCTGCTTCTTCAGAGAGTTGCTGGTACTGAGGGAAGGTAGAGAAAGGGAGCTGTGCAGTCCGTCGAGAGCGCGCCATATCCATGGGCCTCCCTCTCTCTCTCTCTCTCTCTCTCAACTGTGGGGGCTTCAAAGGAAGAAAAGCTTCTTTTGCAATGTCAAAGAAACACTTAACTCCATGGGAATCTGGGAAAACATTTCTTCTCTCTGCTCCTCCCTTCTTCTTGTGTCCTGTCCAGTCTAGTGTGCATGTCTCTTCTCGAGTTAGTGGGCCCCCTCTGAATCCCAAACTTTGTTTGCGTACGACGTGGCTTAACAGTATTACTAAGGCCTAGGTCACGCCTGATCATGTGTCTTCACTATGTTAGATGTTCATGCGCGCCCTCGTCTCTCGTCCACGATAACCACATGGTATCACAAACGCCCGCTTTTAAAGGGCATTTGCTGCCCCTGCCAAGGGCAAGTGGTACAAAGGGAATATTCTACCCCTACCAAACATAGGGTGGCACAAAAGATGCAATACCTCTAGGTATATCTGCAGTTTTACTTCGGTCTAGCTACATGCACAACCAGAGCTTGAACCTTATCACCACCCTACTGAATCAATTAATTCCATTTATCAACCCTCACATAAAAAAGGTTGATGAAAACAAATTCGAAAACCGAAGTGTACACGAATACTTTTTCTTTCCCCTGAATTCATTCAATAGGCACCCTTGTAATATTTTGAACTTATTGCTTATGGTTGAAAGGCATCCTTTACGCTGTAAATGTTTGGTGAGAGCGAAGCTCACCCCATGCAAATTCTATATTGTTCCTAGAGTGACATCTAAAAAACCCACAACTAATGAGAAAGTTATGGAAAATCTCTATTCATTATTATGTTAACTGTATTTTGAGAAGCCAAAGTCAAAGCGCAAGTGTTAGACAATGTTTTTGGAATAATATTATTTTTGGAGCTTCAATGATTATTTTGGGGCATATGTATTATTATATGCACTTCATGGATGCATTATATTCATGGATGTATTATTTTGTGAGAGCCCGGCAGCTCACTCTCGTGCACATTGTATTATCACCCACAGTTGTATTGGTCACACCCACAACTATTGTGTGGGTTGCACATATGGATTTCTGACCAAAATAGACTAGGCTAGGTCTATTTAGGTTAAGAACAAAGCATGCTTCAAGGATTAACTGGGCTAGATCCCACAAAGTGGATAGGACACCCAAGAGAGAGCACAAACCCTAAGTCACCATTGTGGAGACCCTAAAATAAAAGGTTGGAAGCAAATCCTAAAATGCAAAAGGGGTGCAAATCTTAGAATGCAAATAGGGCACCACCCTAGAGAAGTAACCTAGCCCTTGCCATAATCTTGGTATTGGGGGTTAAAGACTATTTGTGCCTAGCCGCCTGCATTTACTTATAAAAGTACCCCACATACATGTTAACTACAAGTGGTGAGCACCCATCACTATCACTTTATTATTTATTCTTTTAGTGGCAATAGAATAAGGGAAGATAAGACACACATTGTGACAATTGGAGTTCCCACACACTAGTCTCTCACGTCTTGCTTGAACATCCATAGCTCTTGCTTCCACTTTTGCTCCATCTTTCAACTTGTTTTAGAGTGGGCATTTGAGGAGTTTCTTCGTCACTTGCTTCAGTGTTCGAGAAGAAGAGCTAATAACCCGAGAAACCACGTGTGAAGGGGGTTTAAAGGAGAAGGGTTAATAAAGGCTATAAGCCTTAGAGAAACAAAAAGAAAAGAAATTAAACAAATCGATGAATTGAGCTACCATTGAATTAAACGTCGCCACCATCTCCTCGATCTCATCGCCATTGCCTCAAGATGATCAAACCCTCCACCCATTACCAAATAAATTGCATGATCAGGGGAAGCCTCGTTAATATCAAGTAGTGAGAAGAGACACCATTCATTAAATCCAATAGCCTTAAGCTTAGGCTATAAAGCCTTCACCAAAGGCCTGAGCAAAGGCTAGTTTTATTTACTTTGTGCACCAGTTGTTGCTGAAAATCAAGTTGAGAGAGAGGTGGGGGGGAGGGGGGAGGGAGAAGAAGAAGAAGAAGGTAGGGAAAAGAGGAGGAGTGAGAAGAAGAAGGAGAAAGTATGAGGAAAGAGGAGAAATGAGGGGAAGAGAAAAAGAAGGAGAAGGTAGGAGGGAGGAGGGAGGAGGGAGGAGGGAGGAGGGAGGAGGGAGGAAGAAAAAGAATAAGGAAGAAGGATAGAAGAAAAAGAAGATCAAGGTCATCATCATCGACAATCCCTGCATAAGAGAATACCACTCCGGCTTATAGAAACTTCGTCCACTCTCTTGCCTCTAGCATCCTTGCAATGGCTCCTTCTTCTCTCTAGAAGGTCTCCGCCTTACAAGGAACCCTCCTAGCCGCTTGAGGCTTCCAATCAAGACTGCAAGAGCTAGCATGTGGGACTCCCTATTCGTGATGGCCCCAAAGAGACGATACTCTGGAGCAGAGAGCGTGGGAGTAACAAATGTGGTCCAAAAGTGGACAACACATCGTCACACGCAACACAAACCTAGGTTCTTTCATAGGTTAATGTTCGTTTATTACAAGGGCTAGAAACAAAAATTAAAGGCCTTTCAATGTTCAATGAAAAATCTATAGCTTAACAAATAGGCAAAAAAATGAGAATTCAACAAGAAATGAATGTTAAAATAAGTGAAACTATTAATTTAGATCTTAAATTTTGAAAGGTAGGAGAAATTGCATGACATCGCACTACATTGAATTAAACTCTTATTTAGTTGTATATAAACAAAGTGCACCAAAATAAATCAATTTTGAAATTTAGAACAATCTATTAGAAAAATCCACAAAATTTTAAGAATCAAGTAATTGCATCAAGAATGTTTTTCTTGGCATTTACAAATTATGTAAACATAAGGAAATATTTTTATTAGCATTTACAAATTATGTAAACATAAGGAAATAGTTTTCTTAGCATTTACAGATCATGTAAAAATAGCAAAAAATAAATTAAGATAGTTAAAAGTAGGTCATTAAATTCACCTGGCATTAACAAAACATTCTTCAAATAAAAATTTAGGAGAAATACGTGGATCCTCAAGAGTATTTATCAAAGTCTTGGAAGTAGACCGTGAAAATGACCCATTTGATGGCAAGCAAAACAATAGTCCTTTATGCAATCCTCGCTAGGAGTGACCTTATGCTTGCCGTCTTTTCTCTTCTCCCCTTTAAAGGATCATGGTGGAATTGAAAAGGCAATATCCTCATGGATGGGAGCACAAATGGAAAACTTCACTTGAGCTTAGAGAATCACCACAATGGACAAATCTCCTTCGGACTTGGAAGAAGAAGAAGAACCTTCAAGATGCTGCCCCTATGTGTGTTCAAGTTCCAATGATGAGCATCCTCCATATGTTGAGATTTAATGAGAACGTGCACATCAAAGGGAGATATACCATGAGAAGTCATGGTATTGACAAGAAGAAGAAGGTAGGGGGAAAGAGGTGGAGTGAGAATTCGAAGATAGTAGAGAAGAATAATTAGAAAGAAAGATAGAGAGAATGGGTGAGTGAGAGAGGGGAAGGAAGAGTGGAAGAGAAGAAGAAAGAGAAAGAAATTGCTTATGATTCTACCACAAATTTTTACACTGCTTGGTCTCCTTTCCATCTGTGTTGCAGTATAGATATCCTTTCCAACTAATACATGCGAGTGAAGAAGGTCCAATAGAAGGAAGCTTGGGAAATAAGGCAGGATGGATGGCTCCTAACTTTAAAAACTTGTATTTTAGAGTAAAATATGAATTTATACACTTGAAATTGGAAAAAAAATTATATTGATACTAAGGAGTGAGAAATTAAGAGAATGAAAGGGATTCTTAAATACAAACATAGAGTGATCTATAATAGGAAATTATTTTGAGTTCATTATTTGATTAACTTGTAAAGATTATTGGAAAATATGGGAATTGTTTGAAGCATGTAGTTTCTTAAAACTATGTGTATGTGATATATTCCCTTTGAAAACTCGTAATAGGAGATTGGACTTGTTGAAACTATTAACTAAAATAGTAATTTAGATCAATGATATTGGGAGGTCATTGGGAAAGGGAAACAAGCACATGAAGCTAAAGTAAACTTGTAAATAGGGACTTATAGTTGGATTATCTTTATGTATTAGTAAAATATTGAATTGTTTAGAGGAAAAGCATGCGAAGCTTGACATGTGTTTTGTGACCTAAATACTAGGGAGCATAGTGTGTATCACTTTATGTGATTACACTTGAAAGAAGAATAAGTTATTGTGAATTGTATCTCTTTGCCAAGTATTCAAAGAATATTCTTTTGAATTGTTGAACTAAATTTTAGGATAAGGCTTATTATTTTGAAACAAAATATGGTTCTTCTCCTAATCAAGGATAAGTTGATCAATTGAACTTATGGAATATCCAAGTGACAGTTTGCATTGATAGTATGGAAAGAGAATGTTTTTCCTAGTTGTTATTGATAGGCTCATTGCTTAATTATGTTTGCACAAGAAAACTCTAATGCCCTCATGGGTAGATTTTTTTTTAAAAAAAACTACACACTAAACGTCCCCCAAGGTTAGTGGTGGGACCCCTTCCCTAAGGGGTTGTTTGATTGTGTTGGAGATTAGGACCTCGACCCCAAATGCAAGAGGTCTCTCTCCATAAGAAGGACATCAGGCTAGGAGGTAATAAGGGTGCCAAGGGAGCTCTAGCCGTAAATCTCTTGGGTCCGTCGAGGACTAGCCTAACCACTATGTGACCTAGGATAGACTTTCTAAAAGACCGTGATACTAGATAAAGGTGGATTGGTGGATCATGTGCTTGAGATTAGACAGGAGTCCCGAATGCCAGATTGGCATTGTACCTTGGAGATGGTGCAGGACAAGTACATTCATTTATAATTGCTTTTAAAATATTGCTTTGACATTGTCTTTATGTTTGTGATATAATTTACATGAAGAAACTAGTGATCAATGGTTAATTAAGGGATGGAATGCCAGATTGGCATTGTACCTTGGAGAAGGTGCAGGACAAGTACATTCATTTATAATTGCTTTTAAAATATTGCTTTGACATTGTCTTTATGTTTGTGATATAATTTACATGAAGAAACTAGTGATCAATGGTTAATTAAGGAAGTTGCATTTTCATGTTAAATATAAATGTGTTAGGATAATTAGATAACTAAAACAAATCCCTAAGGAAAGCAAGAGGATGAAATCCCTAATGGATCCATCCTATGGATGGGTGGTCTCAGTGAGCGTCAAGATTTTTCCTTCAAGGAGGTGCTAGATTTAGAAAGTGGTCGAATGTGTGACTACTTAATGTGTTGTCTTAGACTACGATCAATGTTGTTTTAGGAGACTATACCCTACGAGTAGAGGGGTCAACATGTATCGCTCCCTCTCATTTCACACTCACTATGAATCAACTACAACATTAATCTACTTCAATTTGAGTTGACTTGTGAATGCAATGGCTCAAGGACAAACTATTAGAGGTGAGCGTAGTATAGAATTAGGGACCCGAATTTAGGTCAATCCTTATGGGTTACAACCAGAACCTTTCGTTATAGAGTGGACTTCAGAATACCTAGGTGACAAACACCATGTTATTCTGAGTATCAAGCAGTGTGGCTCAGGGAAAGTCTCTCGATGGACCACAAAGTCATGCCACTAAGGGGATCCTTAGTTAGCCATGTTACACGTCTTGGCATTTACAAATCATATAAAAATAGGAAAAATGAATTAAGATAGTTAAAAGTAGGTCATTAAATTCGTTGAGTAGAAGTACCCTCTTTAATGGAGAAAATTCCATTGTTATTAGTTAATTTGAAATTATTGAATTGTGTAGCCCTTAGAAATTATTGAATTACGTATGTAGCCATTAGAAGCTTAAGATATTCCAATCGATTCACCTTACCAACATAACAAATTGAAGTACAAACCCTAGTTCATGAAGAAACCAAAAAGCTTGTATGATTCTCAATCAAGGAAATAGAAGCCTAAATTCCCTAGGAAAGATACTCGCCTTATTAACTTATGTAGCTCCCAAGGTATAAATAAAAAATCCAAGGTTCCAACTTAGTTTTCACAAATTAAGACAAATTCTAACCATATCCTAACATATAGAAGTCTAAAAAATAGTCAAGACTTGTAATAAGGTCAATCGACCTGTTGGGAATAAAGGGTAATGTACCTAACCACTGGGCCTACCTACCTGGCATTGTACTCTATATACTATATACCTATCTAGAAAGCCAAAAGAGGTAAACTATTGTACCCACACACTGTGTCATTCTCTCTCTCTCTCTCTCTCTCTCTCTCTCTCTCTCTCTCTCTCTCTCTCTCTCTCTCTCTCTCTCTCTCTCTCTCTCTCTCTCTCTCTCTCTCTCTCTCTCTCTCTCTCTCTCTCTCTCTCTCTCTCTCTCTCTCTCTCTCTCTCTCTCTCTCTCTCTCTCTCTCACCTACATAGCATCCACCATTGAAGTTCCATTCTCTCTTCGATTCGCACACTTCAAACTGGTATCAGAGCTTGGGATTCAGGAGTAGGAGCTTATGCAAGAAGGGGAGCAATAGTTGGCTTGAAAGCTTGCAGCTCTAGCAACCATGGCAGCTCTTCATTGAGGTTTGTCTTTATCTCATTTTCTTTGACATCTATTAGGGCATCTCTAAACCTCATCAGGGCAGAGCTGGGGCATTGTTAAGTGTGACTTGAGCTCTTTTGGAAGAGCACTTCAAGTTGGAAACAAGACAACCATGTCTCTTTGCTTCTTATGAACCATAAGCATTACCATTGCCTTTGAGCTTCAAGAGGGAGCTTGGGAGGGTCATTTTGGAACCCCCCCCCCCCCCACATTAGCATTGAGTGATTGTAATCTTTCAACCCTCCCAACCAACCATGCACCATCATGTTAGCAACCATGAGTCTGTCTCAGTTCTAGACATATTGACCACATGTCACTATTTTGCTCATAACTTGAGTTAGAAAACTCAGATTTAAAAGCTATTTTATGAAAAGAAAGCTGGCTTTGAGCTCTGCAACTTTTTAGAAGAGCTTGTGAGCTTATTTGGAGTACAGGTATGTCTAAAATTGAAAACACAAAGCTATTTTCTGAGAATAGTCTTTACAGATCTTGGCTACATGCATATTAGCCCACTATCTTGATCATCTCCTTCATCGTTGGCAACTCCAAGACCATCATTGGATACTTGAGAGCTCACTCTTGAGCTTGGCATTTGATTCAAGCTTGGCATTGGCATTGGGAGTGTTTTACTTAGTTTCTTGGATTGTTCATAACAGTTTATAGGGCACATTGACAGTTCATGCATATGCTTGAATAGTATTGGTTGTTTGATGCTTATACATGTCCAAATGGATGCCTACTTGTCATGGGATGTTAGGCCTACTATTTGGTACTGATTTGGAGCTGACTTTGGCACTATCATTGCTCATTTTGACAATGAATTCACTGTTGTAATAGCAGGGGTTGAATGCAATTTTGTCAGTGAATGACATGCCTATTGGTTGCAGGCACTATCTTGGGTACTCAAAGTGATGTCTAGATGCTTATATTGGATGTCATATACCTGGGAATAATTTTGGAAATGCTTCGAGCTTAGGACATTTTGTCTTGGCTAGAAAATTATAGTTTGCAAGTACCATAACAAAGAGGATATTTTGGACAATTGGATGGTTCCCATTGAGGTCCTTATGTACTGATTTGATACTGATATTGTTGACATATGCTTGGACATTGGGCGCACATGCTTCATACCTCATTTTTAGGCTGACACAAATCAATTTATGCAAGCATTTTGGTGTTGTTTACAATGAACAGTAGATCTTGCTTGTTAGTTTGCATCTCTTATTGGTCACTTGTTTTTTGACAAATTTGGCTTGTCTTCTTGTCATTTGAGCTGCAATTATGGCTGATAACAGTGATTGTAGTCATCTTATGCATATTAAGAAGCTTGAAGGGGCACACAACTTTGCAAATTGGCAAAAGTGGTGCTACAATGTCTTGGTGCAAAAGAAATAGGTGAAGCCTATTAAGTTGAAAGAAGCACAACCAGCGGACATGAAGTAAGAGCATTGGGATGAGCTGAATGAGCTGGCTCGTTTGACCATTGAACTTTCAGTTTCCAATGCTTTGTTGTGCAACATAGAAGGGCTTGATTCTACCTATGCCATTTGGAAGCGACTGGAGGAATTGTATGCTCAAAAGAATGGTACAAGTAAAGTTTATTGGCTAAAGAAATTGATGGATTTATGCATGAAGGAGGGGACATCCATGTTTGTACACCTTAGTGAGTTTAATTCCATCAATATTGATGATGAGTTCAAGGCTATTATGTTATGTACTATGATGTAGAGAGTTTTTAGGACATCCATGAGCAACTCAAATGATATACTACTGTACTCTTATGTAGAGAGTTTTCTACTTACAGAAGAGATGAATCTGTAGAACAACGCATCTAACAACTCATCCAATGCTTTGTATACTAGAGGTAGGTCTTAGTAGTAGAGGGGGAAATCTAAAAGCAAAGGATGCAATAAATCTCTTGGGAAAGATGTGGAGTGCCACCATTGTGGCAAGAAAGGACACTTTAGGCGGGAATGCTTTAAGTGAAAGAAAGAGAAAGGAAAGAGTAAGAAGACTGATGATAGCAAGGATGAGAAGAAGGACAGCCAACCAACTAAGAAGAACAATGTCAAGATTGAAGAAGTCAACCATGAGAGCAACAATGGTCATGATATACTCCTTCTCTTTTCTTACTTCAATGCACATGCCTTGGTAGCAGATATGGATGATGACATGCATACGTGGATCTTGGATATAGGTGCCTCATTTCATGTCACTCCTAATTGTGAGTGGTTCTCAAAATACAATGGGGGTAGATATGGCATTGTCCACTTGGGGAACAACTATGCATGTGACATTGCAGGTATTGGCAATGTGCAGCTGCAGTTTCAACATGCATTTGTCTTTACTACCACCTTTGGTGATGGGAAATGGAAGATCTGTAAGGGATCTAGGGTTATTGTCAAAGGCTCAAAGAGTGATACTTTGTATCTACTACATGTATCTAGTGTGTGTGACCATGTTGTTGATGTGATCGACGAGTAGCAAAGTGTTTCCTTATGGCATGGCTAGTTGGGATGCATGAGTCAGACTAGAATGAAAGTACTTACTCATTTGGGTAATTTTCATTGTCTTCGATGTGCTGATTTTGAGCATTGTGATCATTGTGTTTATGGTAAATATGCACATGCTTCACACAAAAAGTCTCTTACATTGAAATATTTGCCTTTAGAGTTAGTACATTCAGATGTATGTCAAATGTCAGGGTTATCTCTAAGGGGAAAGAAATACTTTGTCACCTTTGTCCATGATGCTACATGGAAAGTCTAGATGTACCCTATTGGTAGTAAGACCAAGGTTCTTGACAAATTTAGGAAATTCCTGGCATTGGCTGAGAATATGATTAGTAAGACACTTAAGTATCTTCGCTTTGACAATGGTGGGGAATACGTGTCCAAAGCCTTTCAGAACTTTTGTGACAGCAAAGGGATAAAGAGGGAGGTCACTACCCCTCATAATCCACCCCAAAATGGAGTTGCAGAGCATATGAATCGAACCATTTAGGATAAGGTTCATACTATATTATCTCATGCTGCATTACCTCATGGTTTTTGGGTAGAGGCTGTTATGACAACCGTTCACTTGATTAATTGATCACCAAATAGGTCTTTGGGGGGGAGAGTCCCTTAGGAAGAGTGGTCAACCAAGCCCATCTTCATATTCTCATCTAAGAGTGTTTGGCTGTGAGGCCTTTGTCCATGTCTGTAAGGAGGAATGCAACAAACTTCAACCAAAGTCCTATAAATGCATTTTCATAGGATATGGTGACGAGGGTGAAATGGGGTACAGGTTATAGGATCCAAGAAAAGGAAAATAGTATGCAACAATGATGTAATGTTCCGTGAAGATCACATGCATAAGTAGCCCGAAAAGATTGAGGAGGTCAAATGGGTTGTTTTCAAGGAAGATATACATGTTGGACAATAGATTGATAGAATCAAATACCTGTTATAAATGACCCTAAAAATGTAGGGAATGATACTAAAAATGGTTGGCAAGGTATTGCCCATGATGCCCCACAGTCTCAACATGAAAATATGCAGTTTGGACAGCCAAATGTGGTAGGTGAGGATGCTGAAATTTCAAGACAACAAGCTGTAAATGCAAATTTGTAGACCCTACAGCCCGCAAATGCTCAACCTTTGCTTCACAGGTCGACCCAACCTTCAAGACCACCTGATAGGTTTGTTCCTAGTGCTTAGTATGTTATTGATTATGTCATGGTAATAGACACTAGTGAGTTGTCATGCTTCAAGGAAGCAATGACTAGACAGAACAATATGAAGTGGTTCAAAGCTATGATGTCAAAGATGGAATCTCTTGAAAAGAATGGTACTTGGGATTTGGTGCATCTGCCTAAAGGGCAGAAGATTCTTCCATGCAAGTGGGTTTATAAGATGAAAGTCACTTCAAGTTCCTCGCCAAAATACAATGCATGGCTAGTTGCAAAGGGGTACAAGTAGGAACATGGGATTGATTTTGATGAGATCTTCTCCCCTTTAGTCAAGATGACTACTTTGAGAACCATCTTGGTCTTGGTTGCAGCCGAGGATATGGAACTCATCCAAGTGGATCTAAAGACTGTATTCTTACATGGTGATCTGCATGAGGACATATATATGTAGCAACTTGAGGGTTTTGTGGCAAAGGGCAAAGAGAAGATGGTATGTAAACTTAAGAGGAATTTGTATGGGCTAAAACAGGCACCTCGAGAATGGTATCACAAGCTTGATACGTTCATGCAGTCTCAAGGATTTCACAGGAGTCAGGCGGATCACTACTTATATACCAAGAAGGTAGTAGATGGCAGTTTGATTATCTTGGTCTTATATGTGGATGACGTGATGATTGTAAGCAGGGATGTTCATGCCTTGGACTCTCTGAAGCAAAGTCTACATGGAAACTTTGAAATGAAGGATCTTGGTGATGCAAATCATATTTTAGGGATGCAGATACTCAGGGATGGACCAAAGGGGCTTCTCTATCTATCCCAGTAGGAGAATGTATCCAATGTTTTGTAGCATTTCAATATGGAGAGGGGGAAAGCAATTGGGGTTCCATTGCCTCCATATGTGAAACTCAATGCAGAGGACATCCCTACATGTGATGATGAGAAGGCTGAACTAGCCAAGTTTCCATATGCTTCAACTATTGGTAGTTTGATGTATGTTATCATTGCTACATATCCTAGCATTGCCTTTGTGGTGGGAGTGGTTAGTAGGTACATGGCAAACCTTGGCAATAAGCACTGGGAAGCAGTGAAAGGTATTATGAGATACCTAAAAGGCTTAAAGGATTTGTGCATCTTCTTTGGTAAGTAGAAGGCATCTATCATTCGCTTTACGGATGCACACTATGCTAGACATGCAAATTGTAGGAAGTCCACCTCAACGTATGTATTTACCTTCGCAAGGGGATCAGTCTCTTGGATATCCAAGTTGCACAAGTATGTTGGACTATCTACTACAAAGGTACAGTATGTGGCTGCCACCACTGAGGCATGCAAAGAGACCTTATGGCTGTCACGTTTGATTGTTGAGCTTGGTATTATCAAGGTTCATGTCCTCCACTATGATAATTAGAGTGCTATCATGCTAGCACAGAACCCTATCTTTCATGCAAAGACAAAGCACATACATGTGAAGTATCATTTCATCAGGTAGGTACTTGACAGCAAGAGCATTGAGTTGGTCAAGGTACACACTGATGATAACCCTACACACCTTGTCATGAAGGGTCTTCCAGCAAAGTGGTTTGCCCATTGCCAACAGATGATGGGGATTGGATAGGTATATCTCTTTAGCTTTGTACATAGTTAGGCTAAGCTGATTCTTTTTCCTCTACCTTTGAGCATGTTGCCTTTAGGGGGAAGATTGTTGGGAATCAAGGGCAATGTACCTTACCACTGGGCCTACCCACCCGCCATTGTACTCTATGTACTATATACCTATCCAGAAAACCAAAAGAGGTACACTATTGTACCCACACACACACACACACACACACACACACACACTCTCTCTCTCTCTCTCTCTCTCTCTCTCTCTCTCTCTCTCTCTCTCTCTCTCTCTCTCTCTCTCTCTCTCTCTCTCTCTCTCTCTCTCTCTCTCTCTCTCTCTCTCTCTCTCTCTCTCAGCATCAACCATTGAAGCTCCGTTCTCTCTTCGATCAGCGCACTTCACACCAATCTTCAACAAAGGTTTAGGTCAAGGAAGGTTGTGAGCAAAGGCCAAAACATTTTCAAAAATTAATTAAAACTAATGAAGGGTCCAAGGAAGAAAACAAATTAGGATCATGAATTCAATGGATAGTTAGTAAAATCCAAAAGGGAAACTAGGAGAAATCCAAGAAGAGATGAGATCAAGTTGGAAAGAATTGTAGGTTAAAACCTTACTTTGATTGCTTCTCTATTGTGTAGAAAATTTGTTTGTGCATACAAAAAGTGCATACAAGTTTACTTGATATGCTTAGGAAGTTTGATTGAATTGGTCAAAACCCTAATGTATTAAATTTACAATATGACAAAATGGAAAGTGTGCTACACAGGCTAGCTACCAATACCTTTACCAAGGGGGATTGGTTTTTGACACCTTGAAGAGTTCATACCAACCTCGATGGTGAGAGGTCGCTCTATAGGATCCTTGGGCAAGAGGAGTTGAGGGTGCCAAGGGAGCTCTGGCTAGTAAAATCTTAGGCTCCTAGGAATCATCCAAACCCCTGTCTGACTCAGAATGGACTTCCTGATAGCCTCCGTAGTAGTTAGGGGCAAAAATCTTGGTAAAGTAAAGGCCTTTAGGTTTTTCTTCTATATGGGCAAAATGTTAACACTTGTATAAGATTCTCTATGAATGAAGAAGTTGTATTTCAAAGGATTGTTTTCATTGTTTAAGTGTTGTGACTTAAGTTACATGAATGAACACTATGAGTAAAAAGAATAATTAAAAAAGTCAATTTTATTTGCACAACATAAATATGTTCAGTAAGTAGATAACTAAAACTATCCAACCAAAGAAAGTGAAAATGTGAGATTCATGATGAATCCACTCTAAGGCAAGGTGATCTCAATAAGTCGAGAGCTTCTTTACAATTTGACGCATTATAGTATAGGGAATATTGACCACATAGAATCAATTAGAACCTTGACTACGTATCATTTTAGGGGAATAGAGTGAGCCTTTACCCTACAGAGGCAAAGGCATCAATGTACCCATAGCCCCCTTGTATCTCACTCTCCTTGAACTAAGTGCTATATGAGTCGACTTTGATTCACATGCAATGTAGCACAAGCACCTGCTTCAAGACTGATGGTAGTTAATCTGAATAGATGACCTTAGTTTACTTAAAACCCAAAATTTGGGTCAATTCTTGTGGGAACGGCCAAGACCTTCCATTGTGAAGTGATCTTGAGAGAGTCTAGGTAGCAAACCTCATGTTATTCGAAAGTGTACCGAGCGGTGTTACCTAGAAAATCCTCTCAATGGACCACAAAATCCTCTTGATGACATCAGAGCAAAAATTAAATTATTGTATAGAAAGATTTGCTTGCAACCTTGTTTAGAGAAAAAGTTGACTTAAATACAATTTGTCCTCTAACAATCGCTTGAATCTCTTTCAAAATAATAAAGATTGACAAAATTTCTTGGTGTTCCAAGCAATGTTTACCTCCACAATGCATTCCATTGATTTTGATTGATAGGATTGCTTATTGCCATTGTATCAAGAATGTCGGTTGATGTGAAGTAGAGTCTACTGCTTCATCAATGTCAATCAACTTGCATATCTTCAAAACAACCTCAAAAGAATCAAGTGGATGGAAGACCTTAAGCTAGTCAATATATTTATCTTTGAGGAATCGTGGCTAAATCCCATCCTCAACATAGATAGAGAACAAATTCACCAAAATTGTTATCTTATAACCAAGTGCTTCAAATTCTCCTAGCCGAGCATGTTGCCATTTTAGGGCACTCACATCACAATAATTATTGTAAAGATGATTTCTCAAATCTCCCCAAGAAACACATAGCCCTAAATATATTTGGTGAGCCTCCAACCTATAAAATTATAAATGTATATGAATTTCACAATTAAAACTATTGTAACCTAAAAATCTTTCTAGCTTGATCTCAATTATCTCTATTTGATGTAATAAAGAGATCTAGCTAGCACTATTGTAGCTGTGAATAATAAAAGAGTTGAAATTTTATGCAAGATTGTGTATTTTCGTACTAGATTTATGTTGTAAGAGTAGACATTGTGGATTCGCCTATTGAAAACCTTAGTGTGGGAGCTCATGCTTGACTAACACAAGACTCACAAACCGCTTATTGTTTCAAGCATTTCAAGCTAAGTGCAATGGCTACCTCTCACATAGTTATACGCACTCTCCCACCACCTACAAGTGTAGTGAACTTACCTTTATGCTCGATCGAGTTGCCTCATCCCGCAAGCTCTCTGGTAGCTCCACGATCCAAGGTGCAACCTCAAGAAAGCTCAATCCTCAAGCTCCAACCTCCAACCTCCATTGCTATGCACAAGATAAGAGAAGGGAAGAGAAGAGAAGATGGAGAGCACAAGAACAAGAAGATGAAGAAGAATAAGAATAAGAAAGCTAGTTTTGGCCACACACACAAATAAGCTTCTTCATTCACTTTTTGCCTTTTATACATGCCCTACCTCCTCCTTGGGTGCCCATCTCTTTTTTGCATGACCGGCCATTTTAACCTAGATCCTCTTTTTATATTCCCTTCATATTTACATTGTTCCTTCACCTATGCCCATCTACCTTTACAAATTGCAGAGGAGGTAGCCTGATACTCTTTTACACAAATTTAGGGTGCGCTTTTATATTTAACATGCACCTCTCCCTTTTTCACTTGCCCTGGACTTTTAAAGTTGCTCCTATGCTTTTGGCCTTTTTTCTCCTATTTTTTTGTTGGGCCATCTTTTTTCGCTTTTCCCTCTGTCTTTTGATTTGTTTTCACTTTCTTTGCACTATGGTTAACATTACTCCCCTCCTAGTCGAGTGCTAGTCATGTGGCACTTGTTAGTGAGGGCTCGGGTGGTTGAGGGTTTGCCATGTGTATCGATGATGGGGCTTTGGGGAGATTGGCTATGGAGAAGAAGCATAACAAAATGGATGTGAGGTTGTGGATTCCAAGAAGAGATCGAGTGGGTAATGAGGGCCTCCAAGGTTAATGGTTGGTCGTGGGTTATTGAATGTACCTAGAAAGGAAAAGAAAGTGCACTATCTAAGGGTGTGCCTACCTCACCATGCAGTGTGCATGGTATTTGTGCCAGTGGAACTAGGAGTTGGGTCGACAAGCCTATGGTGTTGTCCCACACTTGAGGACCTAGATCGGGCAAGGGGAGGTGCTATGGGTGTGACTTAGAGAGACATGTCTGACCGTAGCTAAATGTAAACTCCTTAGGTCTAACCTAGGTGAGTGTGGCTTAGGGAGACATGTTTAATTGTAGATGAGGGAAAACTCCCTATGTCTAATCATAGGCGAGTGTGACTTAGGGAGATAGGTCTAACCATAGGCGAGTGTAAACTCCCTAAGTGTGGCATGCCCTTGATGTGCCCTAAGTGTGAAGTGGGGGAAGGAGCTAGGGATATAATTGTCCCTAGCTACACTGTATGTGGCACTCTAATGGTACATGAAAACTCCATTCCTTGCTTTTCTTGTGCTTTGTCTTTGTCTTTTCTTTGCTTTGCTTTTTCTTTTTGAATATTTAATACATTAGGAAGGAGTACACTAGACATCATCTCAATGCTCTTCAAGAGCTTCATTATTGTGAGGAGGCCTAAGAGACTTGTTAAGGAAGGGTCTACTCTATAAGTAGCCTTTTATGTTGATACATATGTTTAGGGGTGTCATTAATAGGAAGGGGTGACTACACTTAGTGAAGTGTCTATCGTTCATATCTTCAAGGACTGCCATACAAAGGTAGGAGCATGGCCCTCATCATGAGGAAAGCCATTGCGCACCTATCGATTCATGCATTAAGATAAAAAAAGAGTGGTGGCAATTGGGCCTCTTCTGCTGCAGGCTTTTACTTGAGTAAAATCCTAAGTACCCTAAGATAATTATAGGTAGTGATGAACACAGGATTGGGGCAGGATGAAAACTTATCGAGGAAGTGCATGATGGATGGGCGAACATCCCCCTCAGTGAAGATTAAGCGTTCCTCTAGAGTCCATACATTCACATTATAGATCTTGAAAAAATAATACCTGCCATGCACATCCAGGTTATGATTTACCCCTATTCTCCACAGATATGGCATGTAAGTGGGAGCTCCTCTAGTATGATGCTACAAAAAGCCATCCAACCATCAAGGTTGGAGTCCCAAACATGTTGCCACCATTTTAATTGGGCTTTGTATCTAGTGACGGTCTTTGGGATCTCCCAAACCTTGTCTTGCTAGTAGTCTACACGCTCTCTCTCCCACCCTATAGGGTATCTTTCTCTTTCATCTGTCCATTAGTTTCCTAATTGTTGTGAGAGCCTAGTCACTTGCTCCACCACTCTTAGAGATAGGACCCTATCTAAGGAGTGAGGGTAGTGGAAGGAGAACTCAAAAGGTTGGCGTTTGTTCTCCCACTTCTCCTAGACAGCTGGCCCAGTTTATAGGATAGCATTCTTCTCTTTGCGGGATCTGGACTTCAGGAACTTGCTATAGTTGGGCTCTTAGCCTCCTACGTGCTTGCTCCACCATCTCTCTTCTCTTCCTTTTTGCTTCCATCACCCTTTCTAGAATGGTACTTTCTTCGAGATCTTCAAGTGGCATCTCCTACCATGGGTGGGCTAGGTTCACATGGTTGCTCTTCCTGATCTTAGCCTTGCTCAAAGTTTGGCCCCTCTTCCTCTACTAAATCTCTTGGTTTTTCATTGGGGCACTGCATTTGCTATTCCTGCTCTCTAAACCCTAACTCCTCGAGCTCCTTTGTCAAGAGACTAGCCTACCTTAAGTATTGTCATTGTTGCTCAGTGCATAGGCTAGTGCTATATGCGGTGGTGCACTCTTGGAGTTTGTACCTTATGGCTCTTCTTATAATTTCCAGCTTCCTTTTTAACCCTTCTACTATGTCCTTGCCTTCAGCCTGGGTCACATGTAGCATGACATTAAGAAAGGCTTGTTGCTAGACTTCTATACCTACCTCCACTGCTTCCGCCCTTGCTAGTGCCATGATTTTTCACTTTCCATCAAGGCAATGCATTTGGCAAGGTGTCTGAGCCTTCCAGCACTCTTTTCTTCCCAAGCCCTAGCCTTCTCCTGCGTCTTTTCTATGCTCTGAGTCTGGCATTGAGATAACACCATCACCATATGTTCCTACTCCTTCCAGATCTTGAGTATCTTCTCCTTATACTATTTGTGGTGGTTTAGCTGCTCTTCTAGTTGTTTTTGCTCTAGGAGGGTCACATGGAGTGGGTTTTCAACCTTTGCTAGCCTTTTTAACTAACAGCTTGTCTTTTTGTGCCTTGGCATTGTGAAGTTATTTGAGGATTTGTTCCTTTTATTGTTTCTCCTCACAAAACTTTGCATAGGCTTGGGTCTTCACTCTTTCGAGCTCCTCGAAGCTCATCTCCAATTTTCCTTAATTGCTCAAGGTTATCCTCCATGTTTTTATTTTGTTATAAGAGGACTAAGAAATCCAACTCTAGCCCCCTATCTTCCTTATTTGCTTCCAACTCCTTCCTCAAGTCATTTATTTGTCTCTGTTGGGTGGCTATTTGCTTGGTCTCTTCAAGCTGATAAGCCGAGAATGCCTCTCTTTCCACCTCCAGCTTTGCGAACACTACCTTTCTCTCTTCCTTCACCTTTTCCAATTGGGCTAGTAGCTCTTTTACGTATTCATCATAACTCATTAGCACTGGCATAGCTGAGGTTATGGATGTCATTGAGGCTTCTATTCTAGAGTTCTTTGGGTCTTTTCTTGACTCAACCTCTTCATCCTTGGCACTGGTGTTCCTCCACTTGGCACTAGTTCAAGCTATTGCACTGTGTTGACTAGGTACTACACCCAAGCCATCGCATTACTTTGGTTCACTATGGCCTCTACAATTTTTTGTGTGGTGGTAGGCATGGCAACCATGACAAGTGGTGGTGGGTGTAATGGAGTGTTCCCCTTGCCTGCTACTATAGGTCCTTGAGCTACTTCTGCTCTACTGTTACTACAGAGTTAATGCCTAATGCATATTCTAGGCTCACCCTTACCAACTCTTTTGATTGAGAGGTCTGTTCGGTTAACAATTTGAGGGCCAGAGCCATCTACTCATCGTCTTCTCTTTTTAGCCTTTCCTCCTTTTTTTGCTTCCTCCTTCACTCCTCTTCTAGCTTTCTTGATTCTTTTTGTGTGGTGTCTAAGTCTTTGTCTCCTTCTGTCGTAGCTCCCTTCTTTTCGTGCAGGGAATTCTCAACATAGCTTTCCCCTTTTCTCCCTGCCTCAATGGGATAGCTCCCTCCTCACCTCATTCACTAACGGTTCTTTTGCTTGAGCCCTCTTGTTGTCGATGGGCTTGGAGGTGAGCTTCCTTCTTCTTTGCAGCTCGCTCTGCTTCTTCCTTATTGGGTGAATGCATTGGTGACCCATGGGTTGGTGAGCGCTCAAGTGTTTCTTCCACCACTTCTTCCCTCTTTACATCTCTCACAACTTCCTGGATTATGGCAGTTATCATGCCCTTGAACCCTATGTTGGCCACTTTGGCAGATGGTTACTTTCTTAATATATCAACTCTGGAAGCCAGAGAGTCCCCACCTGGTGCTCTAGGTCTCATGGCTAGTGTCTTTGCTGCTGCTGAAGACTCAATGGTTTTACACATGTAGCTATTTGAATTGACTTCATTCAAGGATCTAGCTATAAGGCTCTTGAGCAATGGTTCTCTGATCCTACTCATCAAAGCATTGTACCTTTGGCTGGAGAAGAATGCATGAACCATTTTTTCTTATAGTTTGATGCCGGGGTTGGGGATGTCAACTAAATTGATCCCATCATTTGTGTACACATAGTCCCTGTCCATCCCCAACATGCAGTAGATGTCTCTCTTTGGTCACTTCTCAGGCTTGTTGATAAGCCTCAGATCCCTTTCCACCATTTCAAGACTCAACTCACCTTCTACTCTTTCAGTCTCCTCACCCTACCTCATCGTCATTGTGCCACGGTTCTTGTTGGTGCTAAAGGATTGCAGGAACTCTGTGCACTTGTTGTAATCAATGCCTTGGTTGACCTTCTCTAGATACTTGTTGAGGTTGCACTCATTGATGGTTTGTTTCACAGCATGTTCCTTTATCATCCTATCTTCTAGGTTCTGAATGCTTGTGTATTTGAGATGGTTAAAGGCTCTCATTTCAACAATAGTTGTATTTGGCATGCTCCTCTTTCGAGAATGGAAGCTTTCTGCCTTTGTTGTGAAGCCCTACCATCTTGAGTTCTTGTCATGATGTAACAACTCACTATTAATTCACTTGAAACCACTTTTTGCAAAAAGATAAGAGGATTACAAATGTATGTTATGGAACGGTGAAATGTTCAAGTATAGAATGAATTTTTTTACTTCAAGAGTCCACACATTCCAACAAGAATTTCATGAAATTTTTTCTCAAGTATAATTTTACTGTTTTGCTTTTGAAATCTAGTTTCAAGTTCAAGTCATGTTTTCTTGTCCTTGCCCCCTTCCTCTCCCCCCCCCCCCCAAACGAATGATGAAGATCCTTTCTAGTATTGAAGGATGAAGGGTTAAGGGCATTAAAAGCACTGGCTGACTGAGCTTTATTTTTTCATGAGCCAATCATAGAGCTGTGGGTTATACTCCAAGTGGGTGTGACGGTCCATGTCATACAATCTAATGCCTATGTGTGTAATGTAGGTCAGCACATCACTTAGGAAGTTACCAGATTTCATTTTACTAGCGATGTCATTTCTTCCTTAGTCAAGATTAAGTCCAAATAGGGGTGGGCCATAACATGATTGTTTAACGGTCGATTGTGAGTGATGGCCAAGACCCTGAATGAGATCAGGGCCACATAGGTCGGGTCATACTCAGAGGTTTTGATTACACATCTTTTGCTCGATATTGGTCATAATTTGGTAGCCCTCTTATTCCCATTGGAGATAAAGAACATACCATTTTCACAGGAAGGAAGAGTCAGAGTAAGCTAGCTTTTTCAACTCTTCTAGCTCTTGATTTGTTGTAGAGACTTTACCATTGCTTTGGGGATCCATCATGGCTTTGGGGACCCTTCGTAGTAGCCTTGAGTGTGCAATAGGGCTTTGGGGACCCATCACGACTTAATTGTTCATATGTTTCTATAGTGCTAACTTTGTCTCCAGGCTTAAGGTGTGAGGTTTTAAGATTATGAGTTCGTATGGGTTGGCTCCTAGGTGGTGGCGGTTGTCATTTGGGTACCCATTTGAGCTATTGCTTAGTGGTCTTGGGTGTGTTTACAGGGGGTTGCGGCCAGTTTGCTTTGGTTGGGGGGTGGGACAAGTCACAACCCCCCTTCTTAGTCTTGGCACTAGGTTCTTCTACTGGTGGCACCATGGGCTTAGATAGAGGCACACTGCCCTTGTTGAAAGTCATCACTATTCAAACACTACCAATGGTAGAGTGAATACATTGTAAGTCATAATCAACATTGCAGTGTGCTTGTTTCTTGAATGCATGTCCTAGCAGATTTCCTTATCGATAGCCTTAATGTGTTAGGCAACACGTAGAATATCATTGTTAAGCTTTTAGTCTCAATAGAGACAGCTATTTTGCACTTTCCTAACAGTGAGTAAGACTACCCCCCAAATAGGCTGAGTTTAGCATTAGTAGGTTGCAACTAGGGTTGAGTAATGAGGGTCCAATGGTCATGTGTAAGAATATTAAAGTCAGTTCCCTTGTCAATGAGTGCATTAAAGGCATGCATCTTTTGGGCAGCGATCGATATGCGTAGGTAGGTAGGTGCTACTACTTCCTCATCCTCATCCTCTATCTTAGTGATGGTGGCAACTCTTACATTCACTGGTGGTTCCACCATTATAGGCTTGTGCAGTGGATGTGTTGGAGGGTAGCACTTCTTGAGGTGGCTGCCATTAAAGAAGCCTATACCCTCTCCCTCTAGAGTCTTGAGCTCTACATTATTGGTTTGACTAATATTATGGACCTTGAAAGGTCCTAATCCTCTAAACTTCATCTTCTGCTTATGGTCCTTTATAGAGTACAATAGCACTAGGTTGCCCTCCTCGAAGTCACATTGTTTGACATGTTTGTCAAACCATCTCTTGCATCTTGCCTTCTCATAGATCAATGCATGGATCACTAGGAGTCGGGTCTTTAATAGGCATTCTAACTCTTCTAGGCATTCCTCCATGCTTCCTTTCCATCCCATCTCTCTTGGACTGCCACTCTTAAGCTTGGAATGAATAGCTCCACTGGCAAGATTGCTTCAATCATCCCATAGATTAGTTTGAATGGTTTTTGCCCTACGGCCATCTCATAAGTTGTTCTATGGACCTATAGTGGTGCCATGAGCTTATTGTCCCAATTAGTGTGCGAGGTGGAGACTATTTTGGTTAGGACATTTACTAGGATCTTATTCATGGATTCCACCACTCGACAATTAGCTTAAGGGTAGTATAGTGAGGATTTTCTATGGATGATTAAGAAGGTGGATAGCAAATGGGCAATCACTTCATTAATGAAGTGCATGCCTTGATCACTAACTAGTTTGATGTGGGCCGAATTGTGAGATCACCTACTCCCAAAGGAACTTAGTTGTGGTCCTAGCATCATTCTTCCTAGTGGCCCGAGCTTCCGTGAGATAATCCATCGCTACAATTATATACTTCACCTATGAGCACTATATTGTGAGGCTAATCATCCCAATGAAGTCGATTCTCCATTTTTCAAAGGGTTGTCATGCTATTATTGGGGTCAACTCCATCTTATCCTTATGGATGGGGATTTTAGTCCTTTGGCACTCGTAATGCTTCATGAACTTATTTGAATTGCAAAAGAGGATGGGCCACCATAGTTGAGATTACAGCACCTTGTGTGCTTTAGTATCTCCACTGAAGTGTCCTCTAGCAATTCCACCATGCACTTCAGCACAAGCACATCATGCATCTCATGCTCACACATGTATCTTTGAAATAACACATCATGTTTTAGTCTATAGAGTTGGTTGGCTATTAAACTGATAGGATTGAAACTTGAGGATAAGGCACTTTAGCCTAGCCTTCTCTATAGCTCTTTTAGGAATTCCATGCTCTAGGATTTGGACTATGTTATCTTTCCAATACAGTGTTAGGTCAGCCCTAAATAGGTCTCATTCACTGGACATGCTAAAAAGGTACACATCAAGTAAGTATCTATGATGTTCTATTCAGCAACTTCTCCAGTGGGTATGCAAGACATATGATCTATCATGTATGCTTACTTTTGTGTACAAGCATGAAGAATTCAAATTCTAGAAGAAAAACTAACCATCTAGCTATGTGTCATGTAGCACAAGGTTTGTTCACCAAATAATGAAAAGCTTAATGGTCAATGAAGAAGGTGAAGGGTGTAACCAAAAGATAACAATGGAACTTCTTTACAACGAACACTATAGCTAGGCCTTCCCTTTCTATTGTGGAGTAATTCATATCTATATTTATGAGTTGTCTATTAGCAAAACTCACAGGATAATCAAGAATATGCTCACCAGGTTATCCCAAAGTGAACTTTGATACATTGATATGCACATGGAATGTTATGTTCCAATCTGGGGCTCGTAAGATCACTGCGATCTTAAGAGCCTTCTTTAGTTCCTCGTAGGTGCATTGGCATTCCTCGGTCCACTCAAATACAATCAACAATTTGTGATGTGCATACTTTAGAACAAATCATTGATAGTACCTTGTGTGTCCCAGGAAACATTGAACTCCCTTATAGTTTGTGGGTGGTGGTAAATCAACAATGACTCTAACTTTGGAGAAGTCTATGGCAGTGTTGTTCTTACACACCACATGCCTTAGGATACATCCATGTTTTACCTAGAACTAGCACTTTAGGGGGTTCAAGGAGAGACTATACATTCTACATTGCTCAAAGAGTGTGTGAAGTTTATCTAGGTGTTCCCTCCAACTAGAGTGGATAGATAGATCATCAATAAACACCTCTAATTCTCACCTAAGCATGTCTTTGAAGATGGCACACATCAGGCATTGAAAGGTAGCTGTGCATTCATCAGGCCAAATGGCATGACTATGTAGGCAAATACACGCCATTCGATCGCAAATGTTGTCTTATGTCTATTGTTAGGGTGCACCTACACTTGGTTGTAGTTTGAGAAGCCATCCAAGAAACTATAGGATTATTTTCCTGGTACTCTTTCAAGTATGTGCTTCATCTAGGGTAGTGGATAATTGTCTCTCTCTTAGTCGCAACATTGACATTTTTAGTTCACACACACTTGAATCTTTCAATTGTTCTTCAAGACAATTACTATAGGTGACACCCAATCTGTGTGCTTGATTTTGTAGATAAATCTAGCCTTCAATAGCTTATATATCTTCTCAACGGCATGTGCGTATTCGGATTCATCAAGTATGTTCATTGCTTAACTCGTGTTGCATTGGGAGTCATGGGGATGTTATGAGTCACAACCCTCAAATCTACTCCTTTTAGCTCATCTAAGGACTAAGCAAACACATCCATGTACTCTTGTAGGAGAGCGATGAGATCAACCTCCTCTTTCTCAATCAAGTCATCTACTACGAACACGGGTCGAGGCTTTTTCCCTTCCTCTACTAAGTTAACTTCCTTGACCTTAGCAAGCTCTTCTATTAGTTTGCTTACTTGTCGTTGCCTTTTAGCACCCAGCAAGATCACTACCTTGTTACCCTTTTTTTTAAACTTTGTGAAGCCCTTTGATAGATCTTGGGGCTTTTGATCCTTTTGACTGTCTCCTCCTTTCATCCTTCAACCACCTGCATCTTAGGTGGACTGGCATGTCCTCTTTGGTGTATGTGGTCTTAAGTAGTCGGGATATTTTTAGATCACTTTCAAAGCTCACTTTTGACTCAAAGTTAAACTCACAACCTTCGCTAGAAGAAGGAGTTTCCCCTAGTGGTCGCAGCTCCAAGGCCAATTCAATTCTAAAAAGTAGTGCGGTACTAGGTTGAACTAATCTAACTCACTCATAGTCTATTCCACCTAGGTGGTCCAACCAAAGGTCGCATTCCATCCTCATGAACCCTCTTTCGGTCCTAAAGATGTTGGCTTTCTGTGGCTTGGATTCTACTTGTATCCATTTGATCACTCAGCCGTCTATATTGTACTCTATTGTCTCAATCTCTCCCTCACTTTCCTCGTTCGTAGAGTAGCAATCTTCGTACTCCCTGTCTGAATCCTCATATTCTAACTGCTCGTAATTTCTTAGGCTTCCACTCTCAACCTTCTTTTCATTCTAATTAGTGCCCAATTGTACAATAGGTCCAAGTCATGCACTTTGGTCCATTGCCACTTCAACTCCTCCATGAGGTCCTTGACAGTGGGTAGTTGGGTTACTAGCGATCTCTCTCATCAAGTGTTCAAAAATCTCTTGGAGCTAAAATTTGATAGATGGAATGTGGAAAGGAATAGGTGTAAATTGACTCTTAGAGCTCCTGGCCATCATGCAGAGTGGTACTGATGGTGTGGTCCTACTCTTTGGTAGATGAGATGGTGTGGCTTTGTGGGACTCATTGGTTGTTCTCACCTTCTGCTTATAATCCTCCTTATCATCTGAGAATGGTAGATCGATGGTGGCTAGCACATGCATCCAATATCACTCATCCTCAAGGCAAGGGATATACTTTCTTAGTGACACATAGGAATTTTTGACTTGTGAGTCTCCTTTCAAGATGGTAGAGATGGCATCTAAGTCGATCGGTGCAGTCTTCCAAGTGTCCATCTCAATGCTTATAGCTTATGATCTATTGCCTAAGAATATTAGACCATTACCCCAATCTTCTATCACTCATGCATTTTGTATTTGGGGTCAGCCTAGTAGGATGTCATAGTCCACTCCCTTCATAACTATGAAGTTCATTGAGAACTAAACTCCTACTATCTTTGAGGGCTAATCTTTCAGTAATTCAAATGGTCTAACCTTCATTCTGTTGGCCAACATGACATTAAACCTTGCAATCTCCATAGGTGGGTTACCCCAGGCCTGCAAGACTATATGGTTGAGCACACTAACTCCTACTCATGTATCTACTATTCCCTTTCTCATGGTGTCTCCTAATGCTACGACAAGTAAGACTATGTGCATTTTTGTGCCTTGCCAAAAAGTGCTTATGTGCAAGGACTTAGGCACTGAGTTTAGGATTAATTGTGGTGAGGCAAGCCAGTCGGCGGTCCAAGCTCATTAGGTCCTTCTACCCATTGCTTCAACACTTGCCATAATGTTGGGTTTGCCTAAGCAACTCTCCCTGAGGTTCTCGAGGTTATTAAAATTATTACATTTGGCATCATCTAAGCTAGTATACCACATATGTCCTTTGTCTCCTAGGCAAAGTTCGAAAGATTGTGCACATTGAGCAATGTTTGTGAGGCTGTTCACCTCGCACACTTGCTCAAACTACTCTATGATGAAGTTGTACGGGTTGATACTTGTCATTAACTTGTGATCGAGTTACTTAAAAACTGCATGTATCTTGGTTTGGCTCTTAGAATTTGGGGTGATTCCTAGCCCCGATAGGAACATAGTTGCTAGAGCTGCTCTATTCTGCTCTGCAATTTCTGCTTTGCAATTGTATTATCTAAGAGTCGCTTCATAAGAAGCTCGCTCAATGTAAGATCCACCTCTAGCATTCTCTCCCTCTCAGAATTTGGTCCTACCCTAGTTCTATTTACGAGAGTGAAGACACATTGGACCTCACGCATGTCTATGTCTTGTCTCAGCTTCTGAGCTTGCTGCTCTTGGTTGTAGGTGGCTATGCTTTGCAACACTTTTCTTGCCAACTTTCTCTCTTCCTCAAGCTCGGCTATGATCTCCTCCGTTGGTCTACCATGATGCACCATTTTGGCTTGTAGATCATATTGGTTTACCAGCTATTGGATATCGGTTGGGAATTTTCATAAGTCAAGTTCATCATCTCCAGGGTTGGTGCTAGTTTCTGACATGTTGACAATTTCCTGAGCAACTAGGGTATCAATAAAATTGATCGGGTCATGCAAAGCTATGTCCCTAATCATGCTGGACTTTGTTGCTCCCTAAGCCGCTCTATGACTCAAGCCTATCAGTCTTCAATGATTGGTTTTCTTGATCACTCGTCTAGTGTTTAGGGGTCTTTTCCTACTAGTGGGTTCATTGACTTATGTTATCTTATGTGAGTTCCTTGTTATTCGAAACAATCCTCAATGGTACATGCACTCAAATGCTCAAGTGATACTTATCAATGTGCACTGTGCAAAATCAGGCTTTCTGCTTTTTTGGTGCACTGCAAGTGTTTAAGTGATATGGTGTGCGAGTTCAATGAAAGCAATGCAAATCACATATTTCCAATCACTTTCAACTAAGCACAGCTTCTTCATAGTATGGGTGACAGTCATTATTAATGGCCCATTTTGGTCCCTATTATGTTCTAGATGCATGGTTTGAGGGATAGTAGGTTCAGTTAGCTACTTCAGGTCTCTGGTGGGATAAGCATCTAATGGACGGTGACCACTGTTGTTTTTGAATCATCAAGTTGCAATTCTTAGTTTATCGGTTCTATGAGCCATTCTATGCATGTGGAGGTTTATGGCGGTGTCGCCTAGCTTGGACACTCAACCTGCTCTAATAGCCCTGGGATGGGTTTGATGTGCCAAAATTGTTATTCTGTAAACTTGTCTGAGTTGTAGACTTTGACGTTAAAATCCAAATCACGTGCCCATTTGAGCGTGATGCCTCGGCTGTCCAAGGCCGAGAATGCATGGTCGTTTGAGGCTGACTTGTCTGAGTCCAAATGAGGTTCAAGCTATGAATCTGGGTCTCAGAATTTGACAGTGTGGTCATTCGAATGGACTATGACTCCAACACTATGAGTCATTCAACATCGTCCGAGGCCGTAGAAGACACATGAGTGCAATGGCAGGCGTCTAGAATGACAAAAAAACAATTAAATACTCCTCACGCCTATAACATTACAACCAAGGTCCCAACTATGATCAACCAGCATCAAATGACACTCAAAGCATATATGTAGGGCTCGAGATGATGCGAGAATATAAATTAGTGAGAAAATCTATTCTCTTGCTCTCCCTCCCTCCCTCTCTCTCTCTCTCTCTCTCTCTCTCTCTCTCTCTCTCTCTCTCTCTCTCTCTCTCTCTCTCTCTCTCTCTCTCTCTCTCTCTCTCTCTCTACTAAATACATAAAAATGAGCTCTCTCCCCCTCTTCTTGGCCTCTTAAACCCCTTCTCTCTTACTATGTTACTTCCCCCTTCTCTCCCTTTCTCCGTTAATGCATTTAAGCCCTTTTTCTCATTGTTTTACCATGTTTTAACAACAATAACCCTATTGTTTGTTTCCCTTCTTTTCCTTATTTCTTCCTACCTTAATGCATCCAAAACACAAAGCAAACACCTATGCTACTCCAACCTACTCACCCAAATCTTAAAAATAAAAAAACTTACTTGCAAAAAGGAGTTCGAATACCCTTTGACTCCCTTGCTTCCTACCCATCTCAAGCATTGATTCGGAGCAAACCCTACTTCAATGCTTGATTTGGAGCACACAAGCACTCAAAGCTTGAATCCGTTAGTCCCAACAAATGAACTAAGATGTGGAAGCTCATGCTCAATTACCAAGACCCACATATCGCTTATTATTTCAAGCGTTTCAAGCCAACTGCAAGGCTACCTCTCACATAGCCATGCACACTCTCCCACCTACAAGTGTCCTACAAGTGTAGTGAGCTTACATTCATGCCCAATTGAGTTGCCTCCTCCCACAAGCTCTCCGGTAGCTCCATGATCCAAGGTGCAACCTCAAGCAAGCTCATTCCTCATGCTTCAAGCTTCAAGCTCCATTGTCATGTGCGAGACAATAGAAGGGAAAATAAGAGAATAAAAAGACAGGAAACGATGGAGAGCATCTCCACCATGATCCCTCACCCTCACACACTCACTCCCTCACACTCCCTCTCAAGCATAAGCACAAGCAATAATAATAATAATAATAATAATAATAATAACTAGTTTTGACCATACATAAGAATGAGCTTCTTCATTCACTTTTTACTTTTTATACATCCCCTATCTCCTCCTTAAGCATCCATCCCTTTTTTTACATGACCAGCCATTTTAGCCTAGGTCCTCTTTCCCTATTCCCTTCTTATTTACATTGTTCCTTCCCTCATGCCCGACTAGCTTTACAAAATATATAAGAGGGAGCCTAATGCTCTTTTACAAAAATTTAGGGTGTGCTTTTATATTTAACATGTCCCTTTTTCTTTTTGCACTTGCCCTAGACTTTTAAAGTTACTCCTAAACTTTTGGCCTTTTTCTCCTATTTTTTCATTGGGCCATTGCTTTGCCCTACATCTTTTGATTTTCTTTCGCTTTCTTTTTCACTTCCTTTGCACCATGATTAACACTTAGAGAGAGTTAGAAGTTGTAAACATACAAAATGTACATCTAATCTTGCAAATGTTAATAAACCCAGGGTATTATGCCTTCCATGCCTATGCTTACCCCGGCTAAAGGCAAGAGAAGGAATTGCTTCTCAATCAAATCAAACCACCCGAGTTTGATGGCAAAGGAAAGGATGTTGAGTCTAAAGCAAAAATTTGGATTATCTATGGAGTATTACTTTGCCACCATAGATACTACTCCTTCTAATCATGTAATGATAGCTACCTGATGGGTAAAGCCAAATTGTGGTGCAAGCAATGGTGCAAGGACCAAGGGTTTTTAGAAGAAACCATCACTAGGGAAAAGTTGAAGAAAGTTGTACGCATGCAATACCTCCCACTAGTATATTGCATCTTAAAGATGAATGCATTCTTTAGTTTGAAGCAATACAAATTAAGCTTAAAAGCCTTCTATTTTAGATTCATATCCCTTTTAAAGTATGCCCCATCCATGGACATAACCTAGCAGGTGTTTAAGTTTTTCCATGGACTAAACCCTCCTCTAAATACCCGTCTCGAAGGAATGTGCCCATCCAACTTACAAGACACATTAATTCAAGCAAGGCCCATTATCCAAGAGCTACAAACAATGTCCAAGAGTGAAAAATTTAGGGGACAAGATTCTCTGTACAAAGAACTATGTAGATATGTCAAAAGGATCCAAGGACAATACCATATTGGTCAAAGGAAGAAGGCCAAGACAAGTGCAATTGGAAACTTTGTACCTACAATTGGCAACAAGGAGGCATCGAGATGTTTCCATTATAATGAACATGGCCACTTTAAAAGACAATGCCCAAAGTTAGGCTAATCAATCTGCCAAGGACAATTTCATGGCTAGAATTAAGTAGTCTCAACAACAAAAGAAAAAGTTGTTGGAATAACCTTCAAGGGAAAAGACAAAGAAGGTGAAGGGTTCACTTTAGAAGCTACTCTCAATAGGAAGGACCCAAATCACCAGTTCTCAGTTATCCATACTCATGCAACCTATCAAGGTAAAGCCTTTAAGATTTTGATCGATCTGTGGAAGCACCCACTCCTTTATCTCACCGAAGTGTACAAAAAGACTAGAAATAGACAATATACTTGTATATAAGTTGTTAGTAGAATTAGCAAATGGGAAGGAGACAATTTTTACTCAGCAAACTAGATGAGTGGAATTTAACTTAGGAGGCAATCTTTCCAACATGGGGTTCAAAGTTATGGAATGTAGGAGCCTGCAAGTGTTTGTTAGTCATGGATTGGCTAACCCCCAATGACACTCATATTCATTGTGGAAAAGGTCAAATCACATTCTTAAATAAAAAATGAGAGTTAGTAACCACTCAAGGAGAAGTTGAAAGTCCTAGAGTCCAACTAGTGAAAGCTTCTTGAATCGTGAAGGGGCTAAGAAAAGGACTCTGCCTATCTACCTAATCAAACATAACTATCCTTGTTAAAGGAATACATAGATGTGTTTTCCTAGAAGAGATGGCAAAACTTCCCCACCAAGAGAATTTGATCATGAGATTAAGCCCCCCGAGCTACTCCAGTAGCAAAGTGATCCTATCGCATGTCTATTCCAAAAGTTACTGAGTTGAAAGATTAACCTAAGAAACTCTTGGACCAAGGATACATCATGCCAATTAATTCACCATGGGAAGTCCCAGTGCTATTCTAAAAAAATAAGGATGAAACCCTTTGTCTTTGCATCGATTACCATGGACTAAACCAGGTAATGATTAAGAATAAGCATCCAATTCCAAGGATAAACAAATTACTTGACCGTCTTTAAGGTGTAAAGATCTTCTCAAAATTTGATTTAAGATCAAGTTATTACTAGATAAGGATCAAAGAAGAAGACATTTCAAAAACAAGAGTATGACTTTGAGATCAAGTACAGACCGGGTAAGGAGAAAGCCATTGTGGATGCCCTAAGTTGCAAAGAATTTCTCAATGGCCTTAGAGGAACCCTCTAAGGCAAGATCTCTAGCGACAATGGTGTTAATGCCTAGTAGCTCAACCATAGAAATGGCCAAAGAAGAAGCAAGTAAGGATCCAAGGTGTCAACAATTGATAAAAGAGATCCTATCCAAGCATATAAACCCTAAGTTTATATTTAAGTATTTGAACTTCTCTATAAAAGGAGGACTTGTCTACTTCAAGGCAAGACTGTGCATCCCACGGAGTCAAGATCTCAAGAAGAAGATAATTTGGGAAGCCCGTGATTTTCCTTTCTCGTGACATTCAAGCTATGAAAAGACTCTCAACACTATAAGAAGAAGCTTCTGTAGGAAAAATCTCAAAGGAGATGTACTTAAAAATGTCATTGAATGCTTGAGCTGCCACAACAAAAGCACGTTAAGATGATAAGAAGTCTCCAACCACTTAACATCTTGCAAATGAAATCGAAATTAAGTAGCATGGATTTTGTAGTTAGATTACCCTGTGTCCAAGGATGATACAATTCAATCCTAGTGATCATGGATATGCTAACTAAGGTTATTCAGCTTATGCCACTTAAAACCAACTACAAGGCTTTAGATATTATAAGGACCTTTGTGATGGAGATCTTTAGGCTGCACAGATTGCCCAAAAGGATCATCAGCGAATCGTGATTCTCTTTTCACTTTTCATTTTTGGAAGAGCTTATTTGAGGCTATTAATAGCCAACTTTGTTTCAGCACCACCTATCATCCATAAATTGATGGGCAAAATGAACAGATTAATCAAGTCATCGAAGACATACTTAGAGCTGAAGAGCACCCTGCCACGGCACAATATGAACCACGAACCGGCCAAGAGAGGCTGCAAATACATTGCTGGCCACAAAAACCTGCAAGAAAACTCTCCTTCTCACCAAGAATCCATATCCTCAAGACACACAAGAGGAAGGCACACAATAAATTGGACAATTCTTCCATCCTCACCCTCTTCCTCTGCCTCACTCTCCATTAAAAATGAGCATGAAGCACAAGAAAGGAAAGCAAGAACAAGAAGGCAAGTGTTGTGCCAAAATGAGAGAGGGAGAAATGAACTGTGACAAGAGAAGATAAAGGAAGAGAGAGGGTGTAACCACCTCAACCTCCCACCTCCCCAAATCCCACGGCTGCAACCACCTCCTTTTCCTTTCTTGAATTATAAAATTCAAATTTGCATACGTTGACTAAGGTCTAAGGACCTTTCAATTTTTAGCATGAGACAAAAGGGTTTGACCTTTCCTTTTCCTAGCAATATTTTATAGTGTGTCTCTTTTGGACTACACATTTTACATTGCTTCATATTTAAAATTTTACAAAGGGGAACAAAAGCAAAGCGTTAGTTTGCAAAGGATGTTTCCATGTTTAGCACATTTTAGTGCCTTTATTTGCACATATTTGTCGATCATCAAGAGCTTATTGCTATAGGGAACCTAAGCGATGGATGCAAAACCTACCTTTGGTGAAGTTTTCCTACAATACATCCTAATCATCAAAGCATCCAAATGATTCCATGCCAAGCTCTATATGGACAAGAATGGTTAACTTGACTAAACTTTTCTAACCCTACCTTAAAGGTAGAAGCTTCCAAGAAGATGTTGGAAGAGATGGATAAATAAGTTAAGGCTATTAGGGAAAATACTCAATTTGCCAAGGATCAATACAAAGCATTTACTAATCTAGGAAGACAAGAACGGACCTTCAAGGAAAGAGACATGGTTTTTGTTCGTGTCTCCCTGTCCTAAAAAGAGTTATTTATTCTTGGGGTAATTCAAGAAACTAAGCCCAAGACATTGTGGGCCATACAAAATTCTTAAGTTTTTGGGACTTATAAGTTACAACTCCCTGAACACTTGAAATCTCAAAATGTATTTCATATTAGTCTTCTAGCATGTTCTTGATAATCAACAAGGTATGCCAAGCCAAGGAGTCATTGACCTTTAACTTGATAGAATACTTGATGTAAAAGAACAAACCCCCTAAAATAGAACTATCAAGGAATATCTCATCTAATGGAAAGAATATCCTAAAGAGGATGCCACTTGGATGGATGAAGATATCATATGTAAGCAACATCCCTAGTTTCTTTCATGATGAGGGACTAGAACCCACATAAGTCTTAAAAAGCTCTTCATGAGATGTAATAAACCCTACACTTGTAATAAGAACTACCTTGCAATTGCTATTTTCCTTGTCCTTGTAATCATTACATTGCCCTTAACTTTCAATATTGTATGTAGTCAGAGTAGCGCAACAGAAGCGTGATGGGTCCATGAGTCCTACAATCCAACTTATTCCCCAACTTTGAGATGATGACATCTCAATTTCTCTAAGGGGGAAATGATGTAATAACTCGAGAAACCACTCGTGAAGGGGGTTTTAAAGGAGGAAGGTTAATAAAGACTATAAACCTTAGAGAAAAAAGACAAAAGAAATCGGGCAAACTAGCAAACTGAGCCACCATCAAATTGAACGTCTCCTTGATCTCATCACCATTGTCTCAAGATGATCAAACCCTCCACCAATTACTACACAATTGTATGATCAAGGGAAGCCTCACTAATATCGGTTAGTGAGAAGGGATGTCATTCGTTAAATCCAATAACATTAAGCCTAGGCTATAAAGCCTTACCCAAAGGCTTAAGCAAAGGCTAGTTTTCTTTACTCTATGTGCCAATTGCTAAAAATCGAGTTCATAAAGAGAGAGAGAGAGAGAGAGAGAGAGAGAGAGAGAGAGAGAGAGAGAGAGAGAGAGAGAGAGAGAGAGAGAGAGAGAGAGAGAGTGTGTGTGTGTGTGTGTGTGACAAGAAGAAGAAGAAGGAGAAGGTAGGGGAAAAGAGGAGGAGTGACAAGAAGAGAAGAGGAAGGAGAAAGTAAGAGAAAATAGGAGAAGTGAGGGAAAGAGAAGAAGAAGGAGAAGGTAGAAGGGAGGAAGAAAAGGATTAATGAAAAAGGATAGGAGAAAAAGAAGAGCAAGAAG
Organism: Lygodium microphyllum; assembly: GCF_053477565.2. Lineage (NCBI taxonomy): Eukaryota > Viridiplantae > Streptophyta > Polypodiopsida > Schizaeales > Lygodiaceae > Lygodium > Lygodium microphyllum. Next base: position 2,675,622 of record NC_141137.1, on the reverse strand, counting down.
AGGTCATCATCATCGACATTCCCTGCATAAGAGGGCACCACTTTAGCTTGCGAAAGCTTCATCCACCCTTTTGCCTCTAGCATCCTTGGAATGGCTCCTTTTTCTCTCCACAAGGTCTTTGTCTCATAAGGAATCCTCCTAGTTACTCGAGGCTTCCAATCAAGACCAACAAAGCTCGGGAGCTAGCATACGAGGACTCCCTATTCACGATGGCCCCAAAGAGACGATACTTTGGAGTAGGGAGCATGAGAGTTACAAATGCAATCGTGAACATGGACAACACACCATTACATGCAACACAAACCCAGGTTCTTTTATAGGTTAATGTTCATTTATTACAAGGATTAGGAACAAAAATAAAAAGTCTCTCAATGTTTGATGAAAAATCTATAGCTCTATAAACAGGTTTTAAAAATGGCAATTCAATAAGAAAGGAATGCTAGAATAAGTAGAACTATTAATTTAGATTTTAAATTTTGAAAGGTAGAATAAATTACACGACATCACATTGCATTGAGTTAAACTCTTCTTTAGCTGCATATAAACAAAATACACTAAAATAAATCAAATTTTAAATTTAGAAAGATCCATTAAAAAAATCCACAGGAAATTATGAATCGAGTAATTACATCAAGAATGTTTTTCTTGGTATTTACAAATTATACAAATGTAGATAAATGTTTTTATTGGCATTTACAAATCATGTAAAAATAGAAAAAAATAAATTAAGATAGTTAAAAATAGGTCATTAAATTTGTTGAATAGAAGTATCCTCTTTAATGAAAAAAAATCATTGTTACTAATTAATTTAAAATTATTGAATTACGTGTGTAGCTCTTAGAAATTATTCAATTACGTACATAGCCATTAGAATCCTAGGATATTCCTATCAATTCACCTTACCAACATAACAAATTGAAGTACGAACCCTAGTTCATGAAGAAATCAAAAAGTTGATATGATCCTCTTTTGAGGAAATAGAAGCCTAAAATTCCTAGAAAAAATACTTGCCTTATTAACTTACATAGCTCCTAAGGTATAAATCAAGAATCCAAGGTCCAAACTTATTTTCCACAAATTAAGATAATTTTTAACCATATTCTAACACATAGAAGTTTAGAAAAATAGTTAAGACTCATAATAAGGTCAATTGATCAACCTTCAATAAAAGTGTAGATCGAGGAAGGTGACGATTAGCAAAGACCAAAACATGTTGGAAAACTTAATAAAAACCAAGGAAGGATCCAAATTGGGACCGTGATTTCAAAGGGAACTTGGTAAAATCCAAAGGGAAACTAAGAAAAATCCAAGAAGGAAATGAGACCAAGTTTGAAAGAATTCATGCTAGGTTAAAACCTTACTCTAATTGCCTCCTTATTGTGTAGAAAATTTGATTTAAAAAGAATTGCTTGTGCTTGCAAATAGTGCACAATAATTTACTTAATACACTTGGGATGCTTAATTAAATTGATCAAAATCCTAATGTACCAAATTTACAATAGGATAAAAAGAAAAGCACACTAGACCTTCCCCAAGGCTAGCTGCGGATCCCTTCACCAAGGGGGATTGGTTTTTGCCACCTTAGAGAGTTTGGACCAACCTCAATGGTGAGATGTTACTCCATAGGGAATCCTTGGGCAAGAGGAGTTAAGGGTGCCAAGGGGAATTTGGCCAATAAACTCTTAGGCTCATAGGAACCATCCAAACCCTTGTGTGCCTTAGGATGGACTTCTTGAGGCCATGAAATGAAATGGTAATGGACCTCTATGTGTTTGGTCCACACATGGTACACTAGGCTTCTAGCTAATGAAATGTTACCAAAGTTATCACAATAGATGATAACCTTCTTATCCACATGCATGGCCAAATCACCAAGTAGCTTCTGTAGCCAAGCTAAGCTACCTTACACACTGCAATTGCAACACCTCTATACTTTGCCTCTGTACTAAACAAGACAATTGTTGGTTATTTTTTGCTACTCCAAGAATAGCAACATTACCAAAGGAAAACATAAAATCACCGGTAGACCTCCTATTTGAAATATTACTAGCCCAACTTACATTTGTGTAACCATGCAAGTCCAATGGTATGCTTGCACCATAGAGCAAGGCATAATCCAATGTGGACCTGATGTAGCACAACGTATGTCACATTGCATCCAAATGTGGCTTCCATGGAAGCTACATAAACCGACTCTCCAAAGCAATTATGTAGTTTAGGTCTAATCTAGTCATCATCAAATAGATAAGGCTACCCACAATTTTCTAATACATAGTATGAATGCATTGATTCCATAAGTTAGCTTAACGAGGGTTTGTCCCATGGTTGTCTTGAAATCTATTTAATAAACCCACACTATTATCATGAGCTTATGATCCCAATCTGAGTGTGAGGCCAAAATAGTGGTTAGGATGCTAATGAGTATCTTATTGGTGGATTGTGCTTAGCCATTTGAAGGGGATAGTACAAACAAGACTTCCTATGCAAGACCAAGAATGTGGATAATAGGTGTTCAGTGACTTTGTTCATGAAGCAGATTCCTTGATCACTAACTATCTCAATAGGTGTTCAATGACTTTGTTCAGGAAGCAAATTCCTTGATCACTAACTATCTCAATGGGGTAGTCAAAACGTGAGATGACTTACTCCATAATATTATTTTTATAGTTTAGGTGTCATTATTGTGGGTGGACCTAGCATCTACCCCCTTGAGCATAGAGGCAATGGTGGCCACAAAAGTATGGCAATCTTGGGAATATTGGATAGCAAGATTAATGGTCCCATAAAGCCTATACCACACTTTTTGAAGGGTTGGTAAGCGATACCAAGGGAGAGTTCCATTTTGTCATTTCAAATTAGTGGTTTAGTTCTTTGGCACTCATGCAATGTTTGACAAATTTGGTTATATCCTTGAATAGCATTGCCCACCACAACTAGGAGTATAAAACCTTCCTTGCCATGGCATTTACATCAAAATGTCCACTTGCAGTCCCTCCACTTGCTTCTTATAACACATCCACAACTACATGTTCACATGCATGTCTTCAAAGAAGACAATCCTACCCTAGTATATACTATTGATCAATGATCATTTAGTAATGCTAAGTTTGATCATGAGACAACTAAGACACATCTTTTCGATAGGGTCACTAAGTAGTCTATTCTTGAAGATGTTAACAATATCATCCACCCAATGGGACAACCATAGAAGATTCAAATTCCAACAAGAGTAGAAGCCCTCAAATGATTTAGCCTATAGCACAAGGTTTATTCACCAAGTATAAAAGAGCTTAATGGTCTACAAAAAGGATGAATAGTGCGGAAAATAAATAGTGGCAATTCCTCTTAACAACATACATCATTTTGCTAACCCTTCTATTTCTACTGTTGAATAACTCATTTCGGCCTCCGTGAGTTGTTTGCTAGCAAAACTAGGGAAGTCTATGTTGTGCTGACCAAGTTGACACAACATTGCTCCAATTGTTATTTTGGATGTAGTAATATGTATATGAAAAGTTATTGTCCAATCCGAGGCTCATAAGATAGGTGTAGTCATTAGAGTCTTTCTAAGTGCTTCATATAAAGCTTGGTATTCATAGGTCCATTGCCAAATTACCAAAAGTTTGTAAAGCGGTCTCATATTGTAATATAATGAAGCATAAAGTTTCAATATTACCCAACATGTCTCATTAAGCATTGAATGCCATTTTGATTGGCACCCCTTTGGTGAAAGATCGATTATCACTTTTAAGCTTGGAAGTATTGATTCCAATGCCATCCTTGGATAACACACAGCCTAAGATTATGTCATGCTCAACCCAGAATTTGCATTTCAATGGGCTCAAGGAAAGCCAATACTACTAATACCTCTCAAAGACCAAGGGAAGCTTCTCAAGGTTCCTCTCCCAGTTGGATTGGACATAGAGGTCATCAATGAATATATCAATCCATCATCTCAACATATCCTTAAAGATGGTGCACGTAACCACTATTCTCATCCAGCAAGTGCACCTATGAGCATTGTATATCTAGTTTCTCATTATGTAGTGGGAAATCACAAAATTGCCAATATGCCTCAAAAACAGAAATATATTATGTATCCACCAAAAAACTTTAGATCTCATCAATCTCATGAACATGCATAAATTTTGGTACTAAACAAACCCTAATATAGGATTTTACGGTTGCATGATCATGTTCTATATATATATAATATATATATATATATAAAGCAATTGCAATTGTCAAATATGCCTCCACATTTATATATGTATTGTGGTTTTTACTCGAATAAGAATTGTATGGAACAACCCTTTGATTACTAATAACATTACCCTTGATGATCATTCTATTTCCATTACCTCGCCTTCTATAAATAGGATAGCTAGTATCATTGAGATAAAAAATTGATGTGTGCACAAGAGATCATGCACAGGGATACATTGTTGTCATGTGCATAATGGTATGCAAAGGTCACGCATGCTACAATGTGCACTAGGTAGTGTGTGTGGTGGGTTAGTATAGAGGGATCATTCTGCTATAGTCTGCACTATGGGGAATTTAAGGGTGCATTAGTGCACGTGTACATATGCATATGTGCACAAGTTTGTGGGTACCAAGGTGAAGTATCCTAAAGTGTGCAAGGTGTATGCACATTATTGATTCACCAACTATTGCTATTGTGGTTGATTCCATCTACTGCAACATTGTGTAAGGCCATTGTTAGGTTGGAGAATTGTATTGAGGAGTAACTGACATCTATGAGTGAGAATGTATGGCAAAACTCAAAAAGGGATTTAGTTGATACATTCCTTCTAGCATTGAGGTAGGCAAGTCTCCTCTTACTTGTGCATGACTAGTCTAGACTCCACTTTATCATACAGTCTCATGCCTTCCACTACTTCCTACAAGCTAACAAGTTTTCTCAATTCTATAAAATTAATTACTTCTAGCTATAATCCTCTAAGAAATGCTCCCTTTTGCATTTCTTCATCCAAAATTGCGATTAGACAATCTCTTTAATACAATTCCATTCTAGAGACATATGACTCAACTCTTTCTCTAATCAACTAATTGAAAGGTGTGAATTCTCATCTTATTTACTCTTTGAAGCCTTCTTGGCTAATTGTAGTGAGCAAGGCTTACTTTAGTTTGTCCCACCTACCAAACACTCTAGCCATCCATCTTTTTCATACTAAACATTCTAGCTTTCCATCTTTTTCATACCACTAAAATACCACAGCCTTCAAAGTGGTGGGGAATATCACTAGTCAATGCTTAGGGTTTTGGCATTGTTGGAAATACATGCTACCATGTCATCTACTACATGAAGATCGGGGTCTTTGTTACATTTTCCCTTATACAATGGTAGGAAAATTGTATCCATAGGACAATCATCCACATTTCCAAGATGGATCTAGATAGGAAGAGGACATTGGTTTGTAGTTTGAGCCATTACAAATTCTCTAAAGAGCTCTACAAGAATGTCAATGGATTATTTAGATGCTACTTTGTTAGGTAGCTTTTCTTGCAATCTTTGTCTTCTTTTGTACATCTAACGTTGTTGTAAAGCTTGTCTCCTTACTCATTCATTCATTCCAATGATAGTGTAACCATGGGTATTAGTGGGATATAGAAAGGATCAAAGGGACAATTTCCTTGAGCTTATGGGATCCTTTTGCCAATAAAATTTCTAGTTCTTGCTTATCAAACTCTCTAAATTCAACTCTTGTATTACTACATAGGGGGTGAAAGTGGTTCTAAAATCCTCAAATTTCATTTGATTTAGTAATTCCATTATGCCATTATTATAGTAGTGCTAGCTTTGAAGTGTTGCAAGGGTAAAGGTAATGAATATCACATAGTATACTAGTTTGCAAATGGATTTTTGATTGAATTAAAAGGAGACTATCACTATACCAAGCATCCCAACTTGTTGTAGAGCATCCATGTTGAGATCCTAGCTTTTATCCTTAGTGTCAACCTCTATCACCCAAGATTCTTGTAGCTTCTTAACTATTTCTTTAATGTGCCTATCTAACAAATGCATATGGCACAAATTTTTGGTACTCCATCAAGAGGCAATTAAGATAACTTTCATTTGCAACTCTCTTGAAATAACCAAACTCAATAACCTAGAACTACTTGAGCCTACCTCATAGGGAAAGCTTTACTTGAACACCATAATGATTCACCTGAAGCAAGGACTACGTTATTACTATGGTCTCCTATTGGCATTTCCTAGCATCAGCTTGGGGTGACCACTTTGCTATCATCCCTTAAATTGAAGTAGACCATTGCAGCACTTGGTTCAAAGAGAGTGACAAATTAGGGGGAGGGATATGCATCGGCTCCTCTACCCATAAGGTATAGTTTTGAATGTGGGCCCCTAAAATGGCATTGGTTAGGATCTAGGACAATACACCATGATGATCAATGTTTGATGCTTCCTAAACGTTCCTAATCTAGTGTTCTAGAAACCTCTCGACTAAGTGAGACCACCCTACCACAGGGTAGATTCGTAACCACCTAACTCCCTCAAAGAGTAGTTTCGATTTTCTAATTAAAAGTCTACTTCATTAATTAACCCATTAAATAGTATTCCTTCATGTAAGTTTAAGCACAAACACAAATACAAATGAGAACTAAAATATTTATTCTTAGTTACAATAAATTTTCCAATCCATATTAATACTCCACCCAAAAAAACCCACCAAGTTCGTCCTCCTCAACTAGCATCATGGCCTTCTAGAAGATCCATCCCAACTAGTAGAGATTAAGCTAGTCCTAATACACCCAAGGAATAATAGCATGAGCCCCTTGGCTACTTGGCACCTCCTAGCCAATGACAAGTCCCTACGAAGAGATCTCTCACATATGGTGATGGTAATCAAGCTCCTTGTGAAGAGCTAGTGCAAGTAACCTTGGGGGAGGTCTAGTCTGTACATCCATTATTTAACATGTGTCAGATAAATTATTTCTTAAAATCCACAAACTATTCAAACACTCCTTTTAAGTGATAAGTATACTTATGCATAAGTATTTTTCTAAGCCCTAAGCCTACAAGCATAGGTTTTGCTTGATTTAAGCCACATTTTTTATCTTGGGTCTTAGGCTTTACCAATGAGATGCCTTTTGTTGGGCTATTTCATCCCCATCTGAATAACAAGAATGAGATGACACTCCTATTTCAAACATCGAAGGCATCCTTCTTTGAAAATCTAAGTAGAACTAAGTTATCTTTTTGTTTCAAATTTATGATCTTTAATTGGGATATGTTTTCCATTTAAGAATGAAATTTCTCATCAATATACTTTGCTAGATAAATTTCTAGCAAAGAGTCAATGTTTTTTCTAACCCCTTCCTAGCTGAAGAGATCAATGTCTCTTTACTAGTTTGTTTTATGAGATAATTAGATAACCACAATGTCCTTAATTATCTTAATTTTCTTTTGAGTTTTAATCACATAATTTTAAAAAAATGAATTTTTAACTCTAATTTATGACATTTTCTTAATCAATCGTTTCATTATTATAATATAAATATTGAATTATTTAAAGAGTTCTATGCATAGACTACGTACCATCATGAGAGGTGTTATTCCTATTGAATTTTCCCTCGATTTCCCTCCTAAGCACATATACTCTTGTCCATCTACTTGACTCTCAGGGTGTCCATAAGGACCGTGGGACTCAATTAGTTGTGCCCTAATTTGTTATCATTTTCTAACCAATCTTTCTATTACTGTTGTATTAAAATCCTTTTTCAAAAAACACAAGGGAGGCAAGTGGACTTGAGTTGGTGTGACAAGGACATCACTTCTATGTGCTCTTCTCATATAGCTCTAATGTTCCTTTGTTTTGGGATCTTGCACATGCCAATTCTCCTAGCACATCTCTTATCTCACTTCTCCTTTGGACCCTTGTCAACCTTTTAAGGCTCATGCGACATCAAAGTCAAGGCTCTAATGTTCCTTTGTTTTGGGATCTTATGCATGCCAATTCTCCTAGCACGTCTCTTGTCTCACTTCTCCTTTGGACCCTTGTCAACCTGCTAAGGCTCATGCGACATCAAACTCAAGACTTGTCAAGGCAAAAGGATAAGCTTAAAGGAAGTGTGGAGCTTGGACGAGCAATAATAAAGTCTTAGCTTGTGAGGAATGAGCTCAAAAATAAGATAAAAGAGGAGATATAGTCATAGGAAATGGAGAGGGGGTTGGTATGGATAGTTGGAACTTTATGAGGATTAATTTAGGAGTAGATAGATGGAGCAAGGAGAGTGATTTTTAGAGGGTGAGGAAATCCCTAAGTGGCTTGATTCTCAAGGGTTTGATCATTACCCCCTTTTCCTTTAATCTCTCTTGCTTTTCTCTCTTACTCTCCCTCTCTCTCTTAAGTGCGTGTGTGTGTGTGTGATCAAAATGTCATGTAACCTGTTAAGCCTTTGGACTAAGGCTTTATATAGCCTTGATTTTTAGCTTCCCTCCTTCTCTATCTTTGTGACTTTGGTTTTCCACAACCTCACTTTGCTCAATCAAATAGTTTATGATCCTTAACTCCTTTTCTATACCACAATCGAGCAATAGGAGACAAAGGTTTGGATGATGATAATAATAATGCAAATGACAATGGTGATGATGACATCCATAATGAGAATGCCAATGAAAAATAGTGTACTTTGTGTGAGAACAAAAGAAATAGAAAATTTGTTTTAAAAGCTTTATTGTAAAGCTTTAGCTCTAATCCATTTAGATCTTTTTGGCCCCCCTTCAAAATATTACATTCTCTCTTCCTTAGAGAAATCGATATGTCCTCATCTTGAGAGAAACATGGGATATTGTTTACATAGAGTATCTTCATCAATCCAATTGGCATCCTCTTTGGGATAGTCCTTCCATTGGATAGGGTATTCCTTTAAATTTATACTTCTAAGGATCATCTCTTTTACATCAAGTATTCTCTCAAGTTGAATCTCAAGGATTCCTTTGCTTGCCATTACAATTTGTTAATCATCTAGTACATGATTGAGGTTGGGTACATAAGCCTTTCACAAACTAATATAAAAAACATTGTGGATCTTTAAGTGTTTGATAAGTTGCAACTTGTATGCATTGGTTTCTAGGAACTTGAGGATCTTGAAAGGTCCACAACATCTTGGGTTTAGTTTCTTAAATTTACCCAAATGATAGTGAGCTCTTATTTAGGTGGACACAAAGAAACACCATATCTCCTTCTTTGAAGATCTACTCCTATCTTCCTAGATAAATGTATGCTTTTTGGTGATCCTTAGTAGCTTGAATGTCTTGTCTTATAGCCTCAACTTGTTCATCCATATAATCTAATATCTTATCGGAAGCTTCTACCTTTAGTTGTTCAATTAGAGAAGTTTAGCAAGATGAGATAGTCTTACCCATACAAGGCATGGAATGACGCCATCTTGATGCTTTAGTGGTATGAGGCATTGAAAGCAAGTTCTACTAAGGGTAGATGTTGCATCCACCGCTTAGGTTCTCTACAACAATGTGCCATTAGGGTGTCTTCTATGACTTGATTGACTCACTCTATTTGGCCATCAATTTGTGGATGATATGCTGTATAAAAGCATAGTTGTGTCCCAATAACTTCAAAAAAGCTCTTCCAAAATTGTGAATGAAAGAGGGAATGATCCTTTTTGGCAACCCATGAAGGTTAAAGATTTATTTGACAAATAACCTTGCAATATTTGAAGCCTTAAAGTTTTTCTTGATGGGAATGAGATGAGTGATGTTTATTAGTATCTCCATAATCACCATAATAGAGCTATATCCTACCTCGATTGAAGGCAATCCTACCATGAAATCCATGCTAAAGAATTTCCACTTCATCTAAGGAATGTCAAGGGGTTGAAATCTGACCCTCATTTTAACACTATTTGCTTTCACCCTTTGGCAGCTTAGGCATATTTAGTCACATAATTAGGTACACCATCTCTAAGCATTTCCCAATGATAGCTTTTCCCTATTGCATTGAGTGTCTTAGCATAGCCAAGATTTCTTGAAAATGGAGAGTCATGTGCTTCCCAGAGTATCTTATTCCTTTGTTCATGACTAAAAGGAATGCATAATATTTTCTTAAAGTACACAAGCTTTTCCTTAATTGAGAAGTCCTGATACCTACGTTGCAACTTAGAATATCGATCCTCAAGTTGAATATCCCTTCTTAATGTGGTTGATATTTAGGATCCTTTGCAGCTTCTTCTTTTGTTAATTGGATAATGGGTTACTCGACATTTATACTATGGCAACTAGTAACTATACCCTTAAGGGTTCTTCTGCAATGATAGTATTGAGGAATGCCTTGTGGCTTAAAGCATCTAGAACTACATTTTCCTTGTCTAGTCTGTATTTAATCTCAAAGTCATATTCTTGTAAGACTTCTACCCACCTTTGTTGTCAAAGTTGGGTCTTGGATAAAGACCCATTTGAGACTTTTATGATCTATTACCAAGGTGGATTTCTATCCAAGCAAGTAATATCTCCACAACTTGAGAGGATGGATGGCAACAGTTATGAATAGTGTTGTTTCTCAACCCAATGAAAGAGCGCTTGCATCTAGTCATAACCTCAAACTCTTGGCTTAGGTTGGGAAGCTTCGAAATGGGCATTGTTATTAAAGTTTTATTGAGTATTTCAAAGTTGGATTTCTCAATTCGAGTCCATACATTGTTAGGTCAAGCCATTTTATCTACCACAATTTCTTTTTTTGATATTATAAACTCAAGCTACTCAATTTGTATTTTGAAAAACTTATACTTCTAGTTTTTAGCATGTAGCTTGTAAATTCTCATTATTTCAAGAACAATACATAGTCATGGCTCATGTTCCTCATCTTTCTTAAAATAGCTCAAAATATCATCAAAGCAAACAATAACAAAATTGTCAAAATAAGGTGAGCATGTTACCTAAGAATAAGCACAATAAGCCTGATCCTAAGTCCAAAAAGTGTATCTTTCTTGGATATGGGGAGTCATGAGAAATGGGCTATCACTTATGAGATCTTGAGTCTAATAAGGTATTACAACCAAATGTCATTTTTTATGAGGATAACATGCATAGACAACCCATTAGAACACTTGACATCCATATGGTATTGTCCTAAGAGCAATGTATATAGCTTGTTTCACATGATGTAGGGCTTAGATAGTAAAAAAAAAAGCTAAGGTGGGAGTGCCATGAGGGGTGAAAAAATTCATGTCTTATAAGATAGACAAGTGAAACAACAAAATGCTCCTCTTGTGCTTGTTTTATGGTGGTCTGTGAGGGTTTCTAGAGTACCAAATAGATATGCGCTCTATCTATAGACCATGTCACAATTATGGATTGTGATAAGCCTTCTTGTTATGCTAATGCTATGATTAGGGATGATAGTCATAAGTGGAGGAAGCCTATGCATTCAAAGATGGTTTCTCTAGTAAAAAATGCTACTTGGGAATTAGTTCCTTTGTGTTAGGGCAAACCTACATTACTGGCAAGTGAAACTACAAGTTGAAGGTATCCCCATTTGATGCATTGCCTAAATACAAGGCAAGATTGTTGGCCAAGGATTGAAGCAAGAGAAGGAATTAGACTTTAGATGTTAGGCATGTAACCATGGGTAGATTGCACTATGATCCAATGACATCACAGTTGAAATAGTTATTTTGTTTCTTTACAACAGGGATAGTAGAATAATGATGCGTGCTATGCTTTGGCAACTTCATTAAGGAAGCAATTTTCACATTGCTTTCATGGTATGCATCACACAAGGCATACAATAATGTCGATGTACAATCATAGTCGAAGATAACACATGGGCATCATTTCTACATTGCGACATAGACACATACAATAGCTAGCAAGAAGGCCAATGATTAAGATACAATGAGAAACATTATTCTAACAACTTTGACAACATGACCATTAAGGAGCATTGTAGGGAACAATCTTTTAACATCATTGAATGATTTTTTCAAGATGGTTGATGCAAATGAACTTCTAGACATCTTGATGGTGTTGTCAACATAGGCAAGTCCATAAACACAATGGAAGGAGATACGAATAATTGAAGCAGTAGTTTATTGAAAGGGTTGTTCAAGGTATTGTAGTGTCTTATTTCACACTCATAACATATAGGAAGCTTGTAGTATCTCCTTGTCAAAGCAAATGCATGCTTGTTGTTAGATTGTCAAGCAAGATTAAATTGTAAGTCCCATCCATGCCACACATAATAAGCACAACATACCCTCCTTGAAGTGGCTTTAAACTATGCCCAAAGAAACTTAGCAAAACATAGGAATGATCATACATGTTCAATCAAATTGTCATCGCCGCAAACCTTAAGTAGTTCTACATTTTGGAGAGACAACTTAACTTCAAGCTTACCAACCAGCTGTTGTCAGATGCTTATAGATATTTGTGCCTCTGGAGAAGCGCAAACGTGGGTTTGTGTACTGACGTACCCATGGAACTCAACCCACACTTCAAGCCAACTCTTGGAGGACCCCATTGGCACCGACCATGTTTTGTTGCAACAAATTCATTCGTTTCTAGTGGCTGGTATTGATGAATGACCTTAGAGTTGGCCCTTGGGTCCAAAACAAGCACATTGCCACATAGCAATGCATAAAAGCGAGGGAGAGAAAGAGAGAGGCATTGTCGCAGCACACTGCAATGCATAGAAACGAGAGAGGGAGAGAGAGACATTACTTCCACACAGAGATCTTATTTGCAGGCTGAACGTGAACGTAACCCGATTTAATTCAGCAGCATAGGGGAGGATCGTCCCGCCATCCCGACATGGCATTCTCTTCTGCCGACCTGTCGGCTATCTATGGCCTCCTTCAGAATGCACTCAGCCAAGACGAAGCTCTGCGCAAGCCTGCGGAAGCTACCTTGTCTACTTGCGAGAACAAACCTGGCTTCTGCTCTCTTTTATTGGTGAGTTGCTTGCCTTCCTCTTTCTTGTGTGTGATCACACAATCAAGATCATCAAGAGCTTGATGCATCAGCTCCTGAAAAAAGTGTAGACTCAAGACTATCTGAAATGCCATGGCAATCGAGTAACCTTGCATTTGCATCAACTTATCACAAGAGGGTTTTATCCTGGTTTTTGCTCGAACCAGTCTTTGTCCAAGGTATCCTAGCCTCTTACTTCTAGCTATGATCCTTTTGAATTTGCAGGAGATAATTGCTGCCAAGGATCTGGATGCACAGAATAGTTCAAGGTGGTTAGCAACAGTGTACTTCAAGAATAGTATCAACCGCTATTGGCGGCAAAAACGTGACTCAGTGTAAGGTGTCATCCATGATTGCATATCCAGAGTACTTGGTTTTTTGCCTATTTTCTGTGAACAGCGCTTAAAAGAATCATTTACTACTCAGTCATTTATATGATTCCCTCTGATTAATGGGATGTATTCCGTAGTTGGTGCTCGCCAACTTCAATGCCGTGTTTGGTAACCATGTGACAATGTAAACCACAAAAATATTTATAACTTTTGGAAGGCATAAGAAGCAAGAAACAACCAAGGAATCAGTTAGTTTGGAATTAGTGGTTAAATGCGTCATTATAGAAGTAAAGTGGGCAGAATGACTTCTGAGGAAACTTTATTGTTGTAGCTTCTAGTATTGTCTAGGCCTATGTATGCAATATGGCTAAGTGCAAATGCTCCTTTGTGTAGGCAATTGATGAAGCATATTCTCTTTTAGAGTCCTCAATCGTTGGGCAAATATCAGTCCTAAGTACAAACAACACTTTGTAAATTATAGCACAAAAGTTCATGTATGAAAGTGCAAGACTTGTGGGAATATTGTGAAGTTTCTAAGCACATTGAGCCAAAGGCTCTAAAGGTGGGTACATTTTGCCAAATGCTCAAAGGTGGGTCTTTTAGTAATGGCAATATACATGGGATTGGTGCGCATTGAGCATGCCAATATCCTTGAGCTTGTAGAATGACATAGGCAGCCATTTTGCCTTCTATGGCTTACATATTCCATAAAGAAGTTGAATATATTTCTTTTTCAATCAACACAAAATCCTACTTAAGAAGAGTTGGTGCTCCAATCACTAATCGATACATCAACTTTGATTTGTAATTTATGGGTTTGCCACACATCTCAAATTACATAGAACTCATAAAATTATACCTACAAGCATACATGAACTTGGAGACATCACCTAATCCAAGGTTCCAGCCAAGAGCCCTCCATGTAGTAGAGGTCGAGTAAAAATCGCCAGCCATAGATAGTGAGTTGACACGTTGCACCCTCATTGTGCTACATAGGGGGTGTGAGGTTGTCGTCTAAGTATATCTTCTTACCCTTGAGTGCTTTCTTCTTGAAAGGAAGGCCCTATTCTTCTCAATGCCACTAATCTTGATGAACAAGGTCTTTGCTTTCAACACATCTTTATCCATCCACTATGCATTTATGATATGTACATCTTGAGCTCCAACCTTGATCTCGATTGTTTTGGCATCCTCTTATAACTGCCCTTTTTCTCCCAAGTAGAATTCCATACATGTAGTATTCTTGCATACATTTTGCATTCATCTTGTCAACCTCTCTATTAGGCATTCCCTTGTGTTTCTTCACCATGTCGATCCATTTAGCCTTCTCTTCAACCTTTGCCTTGGTCTGCTTGGCAACTTCAGCAAAGGATTTGATTTCTCTCTCTACTTACTTTTTTATGTTGTCTAGCTCCCTTGTGTCATTGGCATACATCCATGCCATCTTGCATTCCCTTTGTTTTCATTCGAGTTTGGCATTTGGGTATTTCCTCCTTAAGTTTCTTTATGATTTTATCCTCCCTATGCTGTGTACGCATCTAGTTCACTTTTCCATGACATGAGCTAGGTTTGTATGCCCATTTGCATCTCACCCTTTGCATTTTCCCTTTTATTTTCTTTTTTAATCTTTGCGTACATTGTTATTTCTATGACAACCAATTCTGTTCTCACTTGGGGGCTTGCATTAGCTTCTTCATCTCAACATGCATTTCCTTGGAAATTTCGAAGTGTGCACTTCCTCTATTATTTTTACATTTAATTTCAATTGTATGTGCTCTTTTATATTTGCAGCCCATGCATACATTGACTCTTTTAGATTCCTTTGCATTTCACACACACACACACACACACACACACACAGAGGACAAACAAGCAACTAATTCATTGGAGATGGAAATTCTAGCGGTGTCTCCTTTTCTTACTTTGGAAGGCAAATCCAAGGAGAGACCTAAGTTTAATTGCATGGCTTGTCTTGGATTGACCTCAATGGCTGATGTCACACTCTTGCAGGAGGCACTTTGTGGTCCTTTCACACCATCAAATGAGTCTTTTGGGTACCTCATGGCTACAGTCCTTTCATGACATCACTTTTTCAGATTTTGGGGTTGTTGGCATATTTGGGTCACTTGCAATGCATTCATTTTTGATTTTGCCTTGGGCATTCGACGTCATGTTGCAAAGCTTAAGGGACTTCTTTAGTGGCAGCTTGATCTTATAAAGCATGCTGATATGTTGGTCAGAGATGATTTAGTTACTTGGCATACGGCAATCTCCTTTGTTCCTTTGTTGTGGCTTTGTATCTTTTTGTGCATGATGGCCTAGAGCCATCTTGCATTTTGTAATTTTGCAATCTTGTACTTTTTTGTAATTAATACAATTACCTATTACGAGAGAGAGAGAGAGAGAGAGAGAGAGAGAGAGAGAGAGAGAGAGAGAGAGAGAGAGAGAGAGATTTGAGGTTGAAAACGACCTATGAGAGAGAACCATGGATATTGTGGAGGCTAGGCTTTGTGTTGTTGAGAAACCCTTCACCCTTCACCCGCAGTTTGCATTTTTATGTTTCTTCGTTTTGCGTTTAGGGTTTGCAGGCCCAAAAATGGGCTCCATCCTAGATTGATGGTGCCTATTTATAGGCCACTCTCTTACTCATTCTTCACGGCTGACTCATTTAGTCTGTCACCTCTTCTCTCCAGCCTCTCCACTACCCTCGCATCCCTTCAGGAGGACACATTGCGGTTTGCGGTTCGTGGTTGTCTTCATCATCTTTCTTGTGCTATGACACCCTTGTTCCCTTGTATCACATTCACTCCATGATTCAGGTCTTCATCATTCCATTCATCAGAGTCTCTTTTCTCTTCTCTTCTCTTCTTCATGTTTGCCGAGTTCACTCCGTGTTCCTCCACGCAAACCCTACTGTCTCGTTGGTACGTCATCTTTTGACACGGTATCAGAGCCGGATCTGCTCAAACAGTGGCAAAGATCCTCCACTCGAGTGAAGGCAATGACCGGTGGTGGGTTCGGCATCCACTTCTCTTCTTCTTTTGCTGCATCAAAATCTCGTTTTTGTAGGTTTCAGGTGTTTTCAGCTTCTGCCCCCGCCCCTTTCCTGGAGGACATCGCAGTCTCAGCTGTCTCTTGCTGTCATCTACAGTCTGGCGCTTGTTTTCAACCTTCCACCTGTAGTTTGTAGCTGTTTACAGCAGAGTGACTATTGCTGATCACTCTCCATTCAGTAAACAATCTCGTTTTTGCAGATTTCAGGTATTTCAGCTTGCTGCCCACACCTCGGACGTGGAGGACATTGCGGTCCATGCTGGCCATTGTTGTATACAATAGTGTGGTCCTTGCTTTCAGCCTACCACATACTGTTCGGAGCTGATTTCAGTATGCTGACTGCTACTGCTGGTTTTTCTTGCGTTTTCGGTCTTTCTCTCTCCTGTAACTTGCGTTTTTAGTCTCTCTCTCTCCTCCTCGTTAGAGAAGACAAAGGCTGGTGGCAAGTTCGGCATCAACATTTGATTTTTCTATCATTTCCACTGCGCATTGGGAGATATCCTTTTTCTCCTCCCTCCCACCCTCCCTTATCTAGTTTACCACACCGGTACCAAGGCGTCTCCATCAACAGATTCCCTTTCTACTGGGTGCTACTACTGCGGCATGAACGGTCATCCCATCAAAGACTGTCGACATTGACCTTTGCTCCCCACTCCTTCGGAGTATATGCGTCTTTCACCAAGCACTCCTTGTGCCACCTTTCCTTTCATGGGCCACAGAGATCGTTTTGCATCGGCTATTAGAGTATTATGCTTAAGGCAACAAGCTGCGCCTGACGCGCACTAAGTCCTTTTGAGCACACAGAGGCTCTAAGATCTTGCAAGGTGATAAGCCCTCTTGGAGACCACCCCACTGCGCGGAGGTTTTTCCCACCCACTTCTGGGTACAGTGGCTTCCACATCTCATATCTCCACAGTCCACTCTCATGAGAGCGTTGGAATGTTCCCCACCCTTGGCTCTCATCTTGAGCCTCCTCCTTTCCTACCCTCTTCCACTTAGGTTCAAGAGGCCACTTTTGGGTGCTTTCCAGTGTAGAAATCGATTAGGCACGGAGATTA
Organism: Lygodium microphyllum; assembly: GCF_053477565.2. Lineage (NCBI taxonomy): Eukaryota > Viridiplantae > Streptophyta > Polypodiopsida > Schizaeales > Lygodiaceae > Lygodium > Lygodium microphyllum. Next base: position 2,658,208 of record NC_141137.1, on the reverse strand, counting down.
AGGCAGATTGTCGTATGCGTATTGAGAGACGGAGAGAGAGAGCGAGAGCAAGCAATGTTGAGTGTGAGCACGTTTTTGGTACAATGACGAGTGTACCACTTTAGGTTTTAGATAGATATATATATGAAAGTACAATGTGCTAAGGGTGTGTTCACATCCGTGCACAGATAAAAGGCACGTTGGCCCTTTATTCCCAACAACCTCCCACCTAAAGGCAATGTGCCTTAAGAGGAGAAAAAAATCAGCTAAGTCTAGGTATGTACAAAGCTGAAATAAATATATCTATCCAACTCCCATTATCTGTCGGCAATGAGCAAACTGCTCTGTTGGAAGACCCTTGGTGAGAAGGTCTATAGGATTATCATCTGTATGCACTTTGACAAGCTCAATGCTCTTGCTGCCAAGTACATCTCTAATGAAGTGGTACTTCACCTGTATGTGCTTTGTCTTTGCATGAAAGACATGATTCTGTGCTAGCATGATAGCACTCTGACTATCACAATGGAGAATAGGTAACTCTGTGATGCCAAGCTCTTCCACCAGACATGAAAGCCATAAAGCCTCCTTGCATGCCTCAGTGGCAGCCACATACTTTGCATGTGTAGTAGACAATGCAACACACTTTTGTAGCTTGGAGATCCAAGAGACTGCTCCTCCTGTGAAAGTAAACACATACCCAGTAGTGGACTTCCTACAGTCCGCATGACCAACATAGTCTGCATTCGTAAAGCCAACAACAAATGCCTTCTGCTTTCCAAAGCAGATGCACAATTCCTTTGTGCCTTTGAGGTATCTTATAATACCTTTCACTACATCCCAATGCTTCTTGCTAGGGGTTGCCATGTATCTGCTAACCACTCCCACTGCAAAGGTGATGTCAAGACGTGTAGCAACCATAGCATACATCAAACTACCAACAGCTGAAGCATATGGTATCTTGGCCATTTCAGCCTCCTCATCATCAGATGTAGGGTTGTCCTCTGCACTAAGTTTCATATATGGAGGCAATGGAACCCCAATTGTTTTCCCCCCTTCCATATTGAAACGCTACAAAACTTTGGAGATAGACTCTTGCTGAGATAGATAGAGTAAGCCTTTTGATCTTTCTCTGAGTATTCGCATGCCAAGAATGTGATTTGCATCACCAAGATCCTTCATGTCAAAGCTGCCATGAAGACTTTGCTTCAGTGAGTCCAAGGCATGACTATCTCTGTCAGCAATCAGTATGTCATCAACATACAAATCCAAGATAATCAGGCTGCCATTTGCTACCTTCTTGGTGTACAAGCAGTGATTAACTTGACTTCTATGAAAGCCTTGGGACTGCATGAATGTATCAAATTTATGATACCATTCTCTTGGTGCTTGTTTCAGCCCATACAAACTCCTTTTGAGTTTATATATACCATTTTTTCCTTCCCTTGTTCAACAAACCCTTCAAGCTGCTGCATATATATGTCTTCATGCAGATCACCATGTAAAAATGCAGTCTTTACATCCATCTGTATGAGCTCCATATCCTCAATTGCAACCAAGTCCAAAATGGTTCTCAATGTGGTCATCTTGACTACAAGAGAGAAAATCTCATCAAAGTCAATTCCATGCTCCTGCGTGTACCCTTTTGCAACCAATCTTGCTTTGTACTTTGGTGAGGAACCAGAAATGACCATCTTATAAACCTATTTGCATGGAAGGGTTTTCTGCCCTTTAGGCAACTACACCAAGTCCCAAGTGTCATTTTTTTCAAGAGATTCCATCTCTGACAGCATGGCTTTATACCATTTCTTGCTGTCCTGTCTGTCCATTGCTTCCTTGAAGCAAGATGGTTCGCCACAGTCTGTCAACATCACATAATTAGCCACATTAATTGCACCAGGAACAAACCTGTAAGGTTGTCTAGTAGCTTTAGGCGATCTCCTAACCCAATGGTCATTGTTTGCTGGCTGTTCCTGCAAATTTCCATTTTCAGCATGCTGTTCTAGATTGCAGCTTGCAAATCAGCATTAATAGCTTGCTGTCCTAGCTGTTCCTGCACATGTAATGACTCATTTTCATGGGTAATAGCTGGCTAATCATTTCCAGCATCATTTCCTACATTTACAGGTTCATTTACAACAGGTATTTGCTGCTGTACAGCGGGCACATTTTGCTGTCCAAAAGGTATTTCTTCCCAGAATACAACCCTACGGACCTCCTCAATCTTTTTGGGTTGTTTGTGCATGCGATCTTCCCGGAAGATAATATCATTGCTGCGTACTACTTTCCTTTTCTCGGGATCCCACAATTTATACCCCATTTCACCCTCGTCACCATATCCTAGGAAAATGCATTTAGAGGACTTTGGCTCAAGTTTATTGTGTTTTTCTTTACGAATGTGCACAAAAGCCTCGCAACCAAATACTTTCAGATGAGCATATGAAGGTGGCTTGCCCGACCACGCTTCTTGGGGAACTCCCCCTCCCAAAGACCTGTTTGGTGACCGATTAATTAAGTTAACGGCTGTCATAACAGCCTCTACCCAAAAACCATGGGGTAATACAGCATGAGACAGCATCGTACAGACCTTATCCTGTATGGTCCGATTCATACTCTCTGCAACTCCATTTTAGATGAGTATATGAAGGTGGCTTGCCCGACCACACTTCTTGGGGAACTCCCCCCCTCCCCACCCAAAGACCTGTTTGGTGACCAATTAATTAAGTGAACGGCTGTCATAACAGCCTCTGTCCAAAAACCATGGGGTAATACAGCATGAGACAGCATCGTACGGACCTTATTCTGTATGGTCCGATTCATACTCTTTGCAACTCCATTTTGGGGCGGATTATGAGGGGCAGTGAGCTCCCTCTTTATCCCTTTGCTGTCACAAAATGCCTGAAAGGCCTTGGACATATATTCCTCACCATTGTCAGAGTGAAGACACTTAAGTGTCTTATGTGTTTGATTTTCAGCCAATGCCAAGAATTTTTTAAACTTGTCAAGCACTTCATCCTTGCTACGAATAGGGTAAACCCATACTTTCCGTGTAGCATCATCGACAAAGGTGACAAAATATTTCTCTCTCCCTAAAGATAATCCGGGCATTTGACATACATCCGAATGTACTAACTCTAGAGGAGAAGATTTCAAAGAAAGAGACTTTTTGTGAGACGTCTGAGCATGCTTGCCATAAATGCAATGATCACAATGCTCAAAATCAGCATAACGAAGACAAGGCAAGTAACCCAAATGAGAAAGTACTTTCATTCCTGTTTGACTCATGTGTCTCAACAGGCCATGCCACAACGAAACGCTTGGCTGCTCGGTCACGGCAACAACATGGTCACACACACTAGATACATGAAGCGGATACAAAGTATCACTCTTGCAACCTTTGGCAATAACCCTAGATCCCTTACAGATCTTCCATTTTCGATCACCAAAGATGGTATGAAAACCATCATCATCTAGCTGCCCTGTGCTAATCAAGCTCTTCTTGAGGTGAGGTACATGGCGTACATGCTGAAGTGTAAAGACATCATCATCATCTAGCTGCCCTGTGCTAATCAAGCTCTTCTTGAGCCATGTTAAAACTGTAACTGCACATTGCCAATACTTGCAATCTCACATGCATAGTTGTCCCCAAGATGGACAACACCATGTTGGTCCCCTGTATAGGCGGAGAACCATTCACGATGAGGGGTGACATGAAAGGAAGCACCTGAATCGAGAATCTAGGTATGTATGTCATCATCTGTATCTGCAAGTAAAGCATGTGCACCAAAGTGTGAAGAGACAAAGAGTACGTCACTTCCACTGTCACTGTCACTGTCATGAGTGACTACATTCACCTCTTCAATTTTTACATTGCTCTTCTTAGGTTGACCGTCCTTCTCTTCTTCCTTGCTATCATCTGTCTTCTTGCCTTTTCCTTTCTCTTTATTCCATTTGTAGCAGTCATGTTTAAAGTGACCTTTCTTGCCACAATGATGGCATTCAACATCTTTGCCACGTGATTTACTGCGTCCCTTGCCATCATATTTGCCCTTTTGTTGTGATTTGCCCCTAGTATGCAAAGCACTGGAAGGCTTACTGGATGCATTGTTCTGCCAATTCATCTCTTCCATAAGTAGAGCACTCTCTACATCAGCATACAAAAGGATCACATTAGAATTGCTCATAGCAGTCCTGAATGTATCCCAACTCTCTGGTAGAGTGCAAAGCAAGAAAGTAGCCTTAAATTCCTCATCAATCATGAACTTCAAGGCAACCAGCTGGCTGAAAATGGAGTTAAACTCACTCAAGTGAGTAGACATTGCTGTACCTTTTTTCATACGCAAATCCATAGGCTTTTTCAGCTAATACACTTTGCTTGCAGCACTCTTTTGTCCATACAGTTCTTCCAGTCTAGTCCATATAGCATATGCAGAATCCAAACCTTCAATGTTGAAGAGCAAGGCATAAAAAATCGATAGCTCTATAGTTGAGCGTGCAAGCTCATTCAACTCATCCCAATCGTTATGATCCATGTCCTTAGGCTTTGCCCCTTTGGTTTCGATCGGCTTTGCCTGCTTCTTTTGTAACAGGATATTGTAGCATTGTTTTTGCCACACTGCAAAATTATTTGCGCCTTCAAGCTTCTTTATGTGCATCAAATTACTGCTATCATTGCTGCCAGCCATGATTTTCAGACCAAATGTGACAAAAAAACCAGCAAATGCAGGCCCAAACAGTCATCCAAGTGACCAAGTTACAAACAAGTAGCAATCATCAATAAATGACCACGCAGAAGTACAGATTTCAGATCTGTAATTAAGTTTCCAGAAGCACCAAACCAAGTGCTACAGCATTATCGAACTGATTACAGTTGTTCCAAGGGCATGTGCATCACATTACATGAGAAATCCCAAAATTTCAGCTGCAATTTCTGTTGTACATGTACCCACGGGCATAAAATTTGACACGAACGGTCAAAAGCCCCAAAATTTTGTGCTCAAAGCATCAAATACACATCTGCTTTTCCTCTGTCATGCATAGGACAAGCTAGTTTTGCCAAAATATAGCAATTTCAGCAAGAACCCCAAATTTTACCAAGTGTTGATGTCCAAATTGCGCGGAATTTAACCTGCATGTACATAAAATGAACAAATGCTGCACAAATTCACCCAAACTGCAAAAGCCCCAAATTGCACGGGGTCCAACGTGCATCAATGTCAAGAAATTGGGTAAATTTCAGCCCAATTTGCGCATGTACATTAAAAGCCCCAAATGTCGGAGGCAAGATTTCACAAATTCTTGCAAATTTTGAGACAAATTTGCTTGTCCTGCATCACATTCCCCAAATCTGGGAAAATCCCCAAATTTTATGGGTCCAATGTTGAGAAATTTCACTCAGATGAGCAAAATTTCAACAATTTTGGCGAAATGCCCAATTCAAATGCGCACAATGTCTACAATTCCAATGCAGATGCCTCAATTTTGCATGAACAGTACTCAGTTTGAAGAAGCTCAAATTTTTGGGCCAAAATTGCACAAATCTGACCTTTTGTGCTTGCGTGCGCGAACCCCCTGTCAGGCCAAGGGAAAATTCAAGAAGAATTTTGAAGGGGAAAAAAATTTGTGACCTGGATAACCTGTGGGGCGGGTCGCGTGACCTGCCAGCGTCACGGCGCTTGCTCGACCGCCATCCCGTGACGCCACGTGCTAGCGCTTGGTCACTGGCGTGGCGTGTTTGGTGCCCGTGTGCCCTTGCGACTGCTACGCGACATGTTAGCGCCTGGTTGTTGCTCCCTGCAGATGTCACGCCTACTGGTCCATGCTCGTCACGCCCACTGGTCCACGCTGGACGAAACCTATTGTCGCTTGTTGGACCATGCTGGTCAATCGTCAGCTGCAATCGCTGTTAGCTGTTGCACCAGTCGACTGTCTCAGGCCTGCACTTGTCGACTCTCTCTCCAGCACACGAGCCTGCCTGCGACTCTCCTGCTCGCCTTTGAGTTGTCTATTGCCAGCTTTGATCTTCTACCTTAGTCTGACGATCGTTTGCAGCACCTTATACTTTGATACCAGTTTGTAGGAATCGATTAGACATGGAGATCGAGGCAGACTGTCGTATGTGTAGTGAGAGTCAGAGAGAGAGCGAGAGCAAGCAGTGTTGAGTATGAGTACGTTTTTGGTACAATGACGAGTGTACCACTTTAGGTTTTACATAGAGATATATATGAAAGTATAATGTGCTAAGGGTGTGTTCACACCCGTGCACATATAAAAGGCACGATGGCCCTTTATTCCCAACATCCAGCTTCTTCTTCCGAGCATCAAATACCTTCTTCGACACATCCGGCGGCACTTCCTTCGTCATCAGATGCTTTGTAGTTCGTGAGCCATGAGTGGTTGGATTTCCTTTCTCTCTCAGATTGAGATTCAGAGGGGGATTTTCTTACTTGGTCCTCAAAGGGGGACTTCTAGTTCTTCTTCGGTTTCATAGGGGGCTTCTGCTTCTACTCCTTCCGATTCAGAGAGGGACCCTATGTGCCATGAAGTTCTTCACATACCGGCACCTTTCACTTTCGAGGAGTGGCTCTCCTTTGAGTAGTCATTTCCTCTAGTCATACCCAGGATCTAGAGGATCTACCTAGATCGGGGCCCTTGGGTCTTCAGCAGTGACTTGGTGGCTAGGCCTTTGTATTCCTTCCAGCATGGAGTTATGGAGCTAGTGGCTTCTCTCCCAAGGTTGAGTTTCGACGTCTATAGCTCATCCAATCTCTTGACTATCTTCAAAGGTCTCCTTTCAAGTGGTATTCTTAGATTACAGGGTGGATCTTCTTTGTCCCTTGGTTAGCATGGAGCCAACTCTCGAGATCGAGTATGGGCATATCCTTATGGTTCTCGGCACCACACAAAGTTTGACATTCCTCCTATGCATTGTATGTTTTCATTATCTTTGTACCAGGGTGCTTGGGCAAGTGAACAATTTTCCCACGAGGGACACTATCCAAGTGGCACTTGCTGCATGAGCATTCTTCAGCATGTAGCATTGTATCTCCATCTCACTCTTCTCTTGTTCCCCTTTTGGGCCTTAGAGGGGGTGTTGAGAAACCCTTCACCCTTCACCCTTCACCCTCAGTTTAGGTTTTTGCATTTTTGCATTTTGCATTTAGGGTTTGCAGTCCCAAAAAGGGGCGCCATCCTAGACTGACCATGCCTATTTATAGGCCACTCTCTCACTCATTCTTCACGGCTGATTCATTCAGTCCGTCACCTCTTCTCTCCAGCCTCTCCACTACCCTCACACCCCTTCAAGAGGACATTGCGGTTCGTGGTTCGTGGCTATCTTCATCATCTTCCTTGTGCTATGGCATCCTTGTTCCCTTGTATCACATTCACTACGTGATTTAGATCTTTATCATTCCATTCATTAGAGTTTCTTTTCTCTTCTCTTCTCTTCTCCACGTTTGTCGAGTTCACTTCGTGTTCCTCCCCGCAAACCCTACTGTCTCGCTGGTACGTCATCTTTTGACAGGTGCGAGGCACACGAACGACTCGTAACCCTTCTTCTTAGGACCCCATGATGTCTTATCAGGCTTCTCCATCACTAGAGGCCCTAAGGAGGCATTATGGACTTGGGGAGGAAGATGATACTCCATCTTCACCTTCACCTTCTTTGTTTTCTCATGTTCTTGATTTTAGTCTCATGATAGAGGAGTTTGAAGAGTACTTTCGCATCACATATGGTTGTGAGAGAGAGGGAACAGATCGAAGCTCAGCTGAGAGTACAATGTACATAGTTGACAATGAAGAGTGTAAGAGTGAAGACATGGCTCCCAATGGATTAATCAAAGAGTAATGTGTAAGTACCAAGTACAACCCTTAAACCTAAGGGTTGTTAATGTGCGTTCACACTTGAAAGGTGTAAAATACGATAAGTGCCCGAATTGTGTAACATAAGCACATAAAATAAAGGAGAATAAAATTGGAGGAAAAGACCTCTCATAAGGGGAGTAAAAAGTGTCCTAGTTTCCTACTGAGGATCACCAACACTACTCTGTGAGTATAGGCGTGAGTCAAACGCAACAAACCCCCTTGGAGTGAAGAGTGATTAACATACAAGGATCATCCACGAAAGGAGATCAAATTTAAAGCATTTGCAGAATGCTTCAAATTTGTTACGAGGAAGAGCTTTGGTGAAGATGTTTGCCACATTAGTGGTGGTAGGACTGAAGACAAGGTTGATATCTCGTGCTTGTAGCCTCTCTCTAACAAAGCGATAGTGGGTATCTATGTATTTCGTGCATGCATGAAACATTGGGTTCTGTGCCACTGCTATGGCACTCTAATTGTTAATAAACAAAGGAGTAGGCTTTGTGACAAATACATCAAGATCAGCCAACAAGCGTCTTAGCTATACACATTCAATTGTGGTAGTGAAAGCTGCCTTGTATTCAGCTTGATGTGGCAATAGTGGATTGTTTCTTGCTAAGCCAAGAGATGCAAGATGAGCCAAGAAAGAAACAATTTCCACTCATAGAGTGAAGTGAATCAAAATCACCAGCCCAATTTGAATCACTATAAGCATGTAGTTGTAGTGGTCCCCCCTTGGCATTAAGCAATCCAAGAGTCCTAGTCCCTTGCAAGTAATGAAAAACACGCTTCACAGCTTGCCAGTGTGACATGTGTGGGCCGTGGATATATTTGCTCAGGGCTGAAACTGCAAACTGAATATTTGGCCTTGTGTTGCATAAATAGATGAGACATCCAAGTGTTGGAGCATATGTATGGATGTCAAACAAATCATTGTCATCATGCAAGGACAGCTTGAGTCTAGTCTCCATTGGTGTGCAAACTGGCTTGCAATCCTGTAAGCCAAACCTCTCAAGAAGTCTACCAATATATCTGGACTGTGACAATGCAATGCCTCTAGCATCATGAATGGACTGAATGCCCAAATAGTAGTGTAAAGGCCCTAAGTTTGACATCTCAAAAGTTTGTTGCAAACTTTGTTTGAATGCTGAAATCTGGTCAGTATGTGTCTCTGTGAGCAGAAGATCATCTACATAAAGACGTATGACTAGCAAGGATCCCTCCTCTTTACATATATAAAGAGTAGACTTTGATGAGCTGTTAATGAACCCTTGGCTGAGTAAAAAGGCATCAATTTTTGCACACCAAGCTCAGGGAGATTGCTTCAAACCATACAAAGCCTTTTTCAGCTTGCATACCAAGTGTTCGGATCCCTCAACTGCAAAACCAATTGGCTGCTGTACACATTGCCTGTTGGGAATACTTTTTCTGCTGTAGAGAGTAACCAATAAAGATGCACTTCTTAGCTTTTGGATCCAACTTGGATCTCAACTCATCTGGCACATGAACATAGACAATGCAACAAAAAATCTTCAAATGAGAAATATCTGGTTTCCTACCAGTATACCTCTCCTCTAGAGTCATCCCATGTATTGCTGCAGTGGGAGTCCTGTTCATTGAGCATGGCTTCACATACCTTATGCATTTCTGCAACCTTGAATTTAGGCAATCCTGCAACAATATTTTGGGCTTGCATTGATTTAAGTCGCTGTACATTAACATGACCAATGCATTTATGCCAGATATCAATATCTGCAACTACATCGCATCAGTAAATGATTGATTTTCTTTAGTTCTTTGCATCTACAAGTTGTTGAGACAAGGCAAGAGCAGTAAATGATAGATTTTCTTTAGTTCTTCGCAAAGAAAGTCTGAAATTTCTTCTCCTCAGCATTCTCTCTCATCTCCTAGTTTTTCTACAGCCTTGCTCTGGAGATTACAGCATTGAGATTACCAAAGGCTAAGAAATTTCAGATTTCTTTGGTGTAAAGCCTAGTCTGTATAGCAAAAATTAGGGTTTAGCGGCAGTCTCAGGAAGTTTGCCAGAAATTGGAAGCCATTGGTAAAAAGTGGATCTATAAGCTGAAAAGAAATGTAGATGGATCCATTGACAAGTATAAAGCCGAGCTTGTGGCTAAAGGCTACGCACAAAAGAAAGGCATTGACTATGAGGAGACATTTGCTCCTACATCCCCTATGACTACCATTCAGTCTATGGTTGCTTTGGCTGCCCATTGTGGTTGGACTGTGTACTAGCTTGATATTAAAACTGTATTTTGACATGGGGAACTTCAAGAAGGTGTGGTTGCTATCTTTTGGGGGTGTCTTTACCTTATTTGCATGCTCTTGCAAGTGGAGATAAGATTGGGGAAGTGAGCATGTTGTAATTTTGTTCAAAGGAAGATATACCATGTTAGAGATGTCGTTGGGTAGGATGGTGGAACTCTCATCAAGGGTGAGCACATAGTCATCCTCTCCAACTAAAGAAAGCTTGAGACATAAGCAATCAATCATGTATATGGAAAACTTGTTTAAACTTATTAAGGAAGGTTCAAAGAGAAGATCTAAATAGTTTTCACAAAGTATATCATCCATGACATAATTTTTGTAACAATTACTTTTTATCTAATTATTTGTTAGGTCTACTAATGAATATATCTAATCCATAAGCAATATGCAAGCTTTGAATGGATCCAATCCAATGTGCAATCACATCTTTCTCTTCTCTAAATAAAAAGAGATAAGTGTGCTTTGCTGAATATTCAGATCAGCCATAGGTTGAATTTATGCATTGCCCAATGGAGTAGCTGGCTGAACATTATGTTCATACCCAAAAGCATGAAAATGGCCAACTGAAGGTTTCCAGCGGTTCCAAGCCTCAAAAGGCGTAACATTCATGCCTTGGTAGGGCACCTGTTCAAAACATGACAAGCACACATAATTGCTTCCATCCAAAAACCATGTGGCAAACTCTTTGCTTTCAACATACATCTGGCTATTTTCATGAGTGACCGATTCTTCCCCTCTGCAACCGTATTCTGTTGTGGAGTATATGCAGTAGTATACTGATGGTCAATGCCTTTCTACTTCAAAAAATTATTTAGCATGGAATACATGTCTTCCCTCCTCGGTCTGAATGGAGAGTCTTATTCTTGCAACTAGATTGATTTTTAGCAAGTGCAACAAAAGCCAAAAATGCATCATACACGTCTGACTTTTTCACCAATGAATAGACCCAACAAAAACGCATAAAGTCATCAATGAAGGTGACAAAATAATAATAGCCACCCAATGACTTTACCTGCATAGGTCCACATATATCCGAATGTACAATTTGTAATCTGGTAGTTGCCTTAAAAGCAACATCACGAGGAAACGAGAATCGATGCATTTTTCCCAAAATGTATCACTCGCATATATGCTTAGAAGGTCTCTCCAAGAGAGGTAAACCATCTAGCATTTGTGTACGTTGCATAAGCATCAAATTGCCTTAGTTAACGTAACCCATGCGAGTATGCCATAACTCTGTCTGTGACATAGCAGGAGTAAGAGTAGATGCTAAATAGACCGATCGATCAAGTGAATAAGCATCTAACTCATAGAGTCCATGACATAATGTGCCAGCCAAAACCAAAGTCATGAATTCTTGATCCTTGACCATAGATTTGTCATCATTAAATGTGACTTGCATACCACACTTTGCCAAATAAGAGATGGACAACAAATTCTTCTTTATGCCTGGCACAAATAATGCATCTTGTAAACGGAGAGTAGAGCCATCAATGGCTGTCAACACAATCTCCCCAATACCTCTAACAGGGTAAGATTCATTGTTGGTACACTACATGGACTTGCCAACAAGAGTTGCAATTACAGAGGGAAAAAAATCCCTACGGGATGTAATGTGCATAGAAGCACCACTTTCGAAGAACCAAGTGCTAACATCCTCAGTAGAGCTGAATGCTCTTTTAGTCCAAGAAGAGTCATAACTGCAAGTATAGAAACAGTAGTCACGGTCTACAACAAAAGACGTGGACTTTGTAGCAGTAGGTGTATAAAAACAGACATCCATGACTTCCTTTTCTTCTCCTTGGCTATGTGCTTCTTACATTCTATGATGTAATGACCTGGCTTCTTGCAATAGTGGCACTTGCGCTTCTTGGCTTGGTGCCCCCTTGTTTCTTGCTGTTGTGTGAGGTACCTGAACTCCTAGAACTATGTGGAGCATTTTTAGACTGGCTGCCCTTGCCCTTCTGCCTTGCCATAAAAGCTTGTTTAGAGGCTATCATATCACCACATTGTTCTTTCTTGTTTGCTCTTCTCCTAGGAGCAAACCAACCAACTAAAGGAAAGTAAGTGGTTGCAGAGAGATTTTCATGGTGAGATTCAGGACCATATGAAATGCCAAATAAGAGGGCGGGAATGAATTCAGAGTAGTAGAGATCAACTGTGTATCCGAATAATACTCATCTACATTCATTAGCTGCTTATGCAAGTCCTGAATTTTGTTAAGATGATCTTGCATGGAATCACCCTCATCCACCTTCATATTCTTAAGCTCTTTCTTCAAGAAAGAGATGTGTCTCATTTTTTTCCAGCAAACATTTGCTAAAGTGTCAGCCATGCTTCTCGTGAAGAAATTGCAGACTGTATGTGTGGGATTTTAGACCGCTGAACTGCCAATGCAATCAATGACAATGCTTGAGCATCCCATGTGTCCCAAGCTTTTTGTGTTGCTAACCTCTGGGGAAGTGGTGTGCTGGTGCGGGCTAAGCGGGCCTTTGACCATGTTCTCCTGGAGTTGTTACATGAGCCACAACTCTAGGTTGGACTTCTTCACCACTGACATAATCCCAAAGATTATTCGCAATCAGCACATTTTTCATTATGAAAGACCATAGAGAATAGTTGTTGCCACCCAATCTATCCTCCTTGGATACATATGTGAATACATCACCTTGTCCTGATTGGCCATGGTAAATGTCATTGTTCAAAGAGCACAAGAGCAAGACTTAAAGTTGGACCAACCTGGAAATCTGAGAATTTCCAGAAATTACAGTGAGTACCACATTGTAATTAACAAATCTGATCATACACTGTCAAAACTGTCCAATGTACACAGTGCTCAACAGCACAAAAATGCAAAAGCGCCAAAATTTTGTTGTCCAAAATGCACAATTTCAGTCTATTGCAGACTAACCCTGATGTACATTTGCCAATGTTTGAACTGAATCAAAAAGCCCCAAATTCCTAGCCCAAAATTCAAGAAATTTCTGCAAGAAATGTGTCCCAGACATGCAAGAGCAGAAATAGCCCGCCCGAGCAAAAGCCCCTGTCTGAAATTCAAATCTGAATAAAAAATTAATAATTTTCTCTTTTTACCTTTAATGTTGGCAGCAAAGACATGCGGCACATAGCTGAGCTGGCAGGCGGACGGCTCAGAACTGGCAGGTGGACCTAGCTTGTGGCGGCAGCTTAGGACCGGTGGGCGTGGTAGCTGGGGGGCGGTGGTGCAGACCAAGGAGCAGTGGCGCAGGCGGGCTGCTACAGGTGCTAGCCACTTTTTCAGTCGAGCTGGAGTAGGCGATAGCACTGGTGGACATGGCAGATGAGGGGCAGTAGCACTGGTGGTGCTGGCTGCTGGCGAACTTGGTGGTGGCACTGGTGGCGGTGCAGATAGCTGTTGCAGACGGAGGTTAAGTTCCAAGCTGAAGTTGGAGCTAGGCAACTAGTTGTGAGCTCCGAGAAGAGATTGAGTCGAACTCAACTCTAATACCGAATGTGAGAGAGGGGATAGATCGAAGCTTAGCTGAGAGTACATAGTGGACAATGAAGAGAGTGTAAGATTGAAGACACAACTCCCAATGCAATAATCAAAGAGTTACGCGCAAGTACAAAGTACAACCCTTAAACCTTTAGGTTGTTAATGTGTGTTTAAATCGAAAGGTGTAAAATATGATAAATGCCCAAATTGTGTAACATAAGCACAGTGCCCCAATGTCCTACCAAGGATCACTGACACTCCTCTATGAGTGTAGGTGTGAGTCAAACCCAACAATAGTTGAACTCACGCCCTTTCTACCAACTTTACTCCTCCATCTGGATGGGTTGGTGAGGTTGGCTCTCTCTCCGATCATGGAGGACATACGACATTTGGGACGTCTGGTGATCCATCTTCTTCTCAGCTAGGCCTAGTGCCAGATTTGTACAACCCCTTTGAGTCATATGAATCAAAACCCTCTCTTGTTTCTCCTTTAGGTGTGCAAGATTTGGATGATTTTTTGTGTGTAAACTTCAATAGAGGGGGCTCTCAGAGCGGACATCCTGTTAACAGGTTTGTCAGCTCATATATGAGTCTATGCATGCCTATTAGGGCTGGGCATATTGCCTTTTATTTAGGATTATTTTAGTGATTTTTGTTTGGCATTTGTGGTATTTTATGTTAGTTGGCCAGCATTTAATGTTGGTTGACTTTCTTCTATTTTCTTTCTCTTGTGTCTTGTGTTTAGCAGTTTATTTCAGTACTTGTCTATTCTTCCATTGCCGCACCATTTTTGACATGGTATCAGATTGTAGGATCTAGGTTCCTATTGCGATTTTCTGTTGATTACAAGTCTTTCTTCCATTTGTTGATTAGGTGACCTGTTGGCAGTTGCTAGTGGTTTTCAGTCTGTGGATACTCAACTGCTGCTTGTGTTTCTAGACTAGCAACTTGCATTTTCAGCATGTGTCTAGATTCCAGCCTGCAATCGTCAGCTTGCTCCATTAAATGCTCAACCAGCCTATGTTTTTGGTTTTCTGCCCCTAATTGTGGTCGTGCCGACCGTTTTTGCTGTTTCTGGCAGTATTTGACTGGTTTTTCTTCATTTTCTAGTAGTTGCCCTTCGTTTCTAATCAGATTTTTGGTTATATTGCATGCGAACTCTCATTTTATGATATCTTTGCTACTAGTTTGGTTGTATTCCCTCTCTCCATACCGTCTATTCTTTATCTTCTCTTCTTATCCTTTCCTCACGGCTCCTCTGTGCTCTTCTACAGATGATAAGTTACATGGATCTGACTATCTTACTTGGAGTGTTGTGATGAAAGCCTGGTTTGTGTAGAAGCGAATTTTGTACATTGTATGTGGAGCTATTCCTCGGCGTTAGCATCCTTTTCCTCTTCTTGAAGATCTTGATGAGGATAACCATGAGGAAGCCGTGCTTACATGGGATTCAGATGATGCACGTGCGTATTTTGCGCAGCTTTGGTTTATTTCTAAAGAAGTCCTATTGGTGGTTACCTCCTACATGACCTATCCTGAAGTATGGTTGAAGCTTTAGATGTTGTACGAGGCATCTTCCCCCATGCGTACAGTGACCCTATATGGACAGCTTCAGCAGATGGAGTTTGAGCTGAAGGACACCATTCAGTTCTTTTTGCTTTGTGTTACACAGGCATAGGATCAACTTCGACACATGTAGCTTTTCCTTCCCGAGGCACGTCTTGCGAGATTAGTTCTCTTTAAGCTCCCTCAGAGTTTGATGGAGTAGCAAATGCTTTGAGGGCGCAGATATAGTCTACACCTGTGAGCTTTATAGGTTATGCAAGCTATCCAAAATCCCATTAGCACAAAACAGAAAAGTGAATCTATCTTGAAGCTATGAAGCATTGTACTTTCCTTTCATTTTAAATGCAATGTCATAGTACTTTTGTCCTTTCACTCAAGTGTCTGTGTCATTGTCTACATACACAAGATTGTCATTATGAGTCCAAGTCTCAATCTTGAAACCTAATTCACTTATGTAACAAACAGTTGCCATGTCTGTCTTCATGAGTTCACACTCTGTCTTTAAGCCACCATAGCCATGCTCTAGATCCGTGTTTTTCACATGGTATCAGAGCTCAACTGAGCATGGCTCAACTCCCCTCACTTCCCTCTCAGCTCCTCTTCACTTCTGGTCAGCTCATTGCTAGCTCATGAACTCAGTTTCCACCTTCATCTTTACTCTTCTCTTCATGTTTGCCATAGCCAAACCTGTACCTTGTCAAATTGAAGCTCTTGGATCTCTCTGTACAAGGCATATCTTTATGAGCTTCCTTCTAGGGATTTGATCCCTGACTCTAGGCACTTCTACATGTTACATCACAGCCAGACATTGTTGATCAGAGAAGCTGGCATTGTTCAAATTCTAGCTCGCTGTCTGAAATGCGTTTGTCTCTAGTTGTATAACCCCCGTTGCCTTTGCTCGCTGCAATTCCTCTTACATATACAAGGCATTTAAAGCCCTTGGTCTAAGCTATCTTCCCATCAAATATCCAGTCGAATGGTGTACGCTTTGATGTGTTGGAAGCAAAAAAACAGTCGCATCCAGGAAACCCTATTGTGGCAGCCATAGGAAGAAGCACCAAAGCTTATATTTGTTATCGTTCCTTTATTCCTCTCAGTTCAAGAAACTCACTATCACTGTGATCTACTATCACACTAAAGACCCAGCAAGATTCACCACTCAAATCATTAAGGAGGGGAAGTTTTATTGGAAGATTTGAAGACCTCAAGCATCATCAAGCTCCTCTAAGGGTTTGCCACTCTCTCTAAGCTGAATCCTAGCTCAATTTCCAGCAAGCATTTAACTGATTTACCAGCAAGGAGGGGACTCAAGTTACAAGATAAGTATCGAAGAATCATCATCAAGCTTGACATCTAGTTTTTCACCGCTAGTATCTCTTGATACTAGCCTAGTGATTTTTGGCACTTGTGCTTGTTAGCACACTCAAGATCAACTCTTTTGCTGCTCAAATTTGAGAATTTGGTGCTGATTTGTTGCTGCTCCAGCCATCCAACATGGGCAAAGACTCACCGATATGTCGCTTCAAAGGAGTTGGGTCTCACACCTGGCAAACCCGCATCAAGCTCATCGTGATGGGCCTATGGGCTATCACCAATGGACAAGAGAAGAAGCCCCTGGATGCAACTCTTGCAATTGCCTGGCAGAAAGGAGATGATAAAGCTCAAGCCATTAAATAGCTTGAGTTGGATGACAGCTACATTCACCATGTGTATAACTATGAAACATCCCATGATACATGAAAAAGATTGGATACTTTGTTTGGTGCACAATCCAAGTCCTTAAAGTATGGTTTATTGATTGAATTTTTTCGACTTGACATGAAGCCTCATACATCCTTGGTATCCCATCTAAACTACATGGAAAGTCTTCTAACCCAGCTTGTATGCATAAATTTGAAAATGGATGAAAATATATGTATTGGTGTCTTACTAAAAAGTTTATCTCCTGATTATGATAATGTTTCAACCACTGTAATCAACATGCCAAATGGTAAATTGGTTGATATTAAGGCCTCTCTATTGGAAAAAGAAAAGAATATAAAAAATAAAGAAGAGTCAAGTACTCTAAGGACGAACAAATGTTGTATGTTAGTAACAAGAACAAAGGAAAAAAGGACTAGCTATTTTGTGGCTTTTGTAAAAGGATCGGACACACCGAGAAGTTTTGCCATGCTAGAAAGAGATCTTAAAAGGTCTATCTTGCAGTTATAAAAGAAGAAGAAGACCATGAAGAAGAAGAAGAAGAAGAAGAACAGGAAGAAGCCACACCGATCCTTCTATTCTCACTACTTTGATAGACTTTTTTGAAGCCTTGTATAACCTTGCCCTATCTTTGGTACCCACACTTAGCTTTTTCTGCGACAGCCTTTGGTGTTTACCATGTTTGTGGTGTGCCCACACTCTACATGTGGTGACTCACTAAAGCCTCTACACACTGTGTCTTTTTGGTTATGATTGAGGAGGGGTGTTGAGATTTAGGCAATCACACCCAATGTAGCCTCTTTGTATGGAGCAACTTGGGTAAAGGATATGCAGGCTATCCACAATCCCATGAGCACAAAGTAGAAAAGTGGACCTATCTTGAAGTTGTAAAGCATTGTACTTTCCTTTCATTTTAAATTCAATGTCATAGTACTTTTGTCCTTCCATTCAAGTGTCTATGTCATTGTCTACATACATAAGAATGTCTTTATGAGTCTAAGTCTCAATCTTGGAACCTAATTCACTTGTGTAACAAACAATTGTCATGTCTGTCTTTATGAGTTCTCTCTATGTTTTCAAGCCACCATAGCCATTCTCTAGATCCGTGTTTTTCACAGACGGTTAGTGACTCAGCAGGTTAGTTGATATTCAAAGCAATTCCTCTATAGCTTATGTAATCTCCGTTCGTATCTTATGTAAACTTTGTCATTGGCTAGTGTTTTTTGTGTCTTGAACTTCTTGTCAAACACTTTTCTAGGCATAAACAACTCTCATTATTTTCAGCAATGGTTTGTACACCACACCACCATTACTTCATTACCTTTTCCTCCTCGTCATCGACATCCTCAAGTGAATAGGCAGATTGTCTGCTTTGTGATGGGTTGGACATGACCATCCCTTCTTATTCTTCCCTAAAGTCGAGTTACTTAATTGATAGCAAACCATCTCTCAAAACACCTTGATATTATTTATTTAAAAAAAAAAAGTTCATCGTGGTTCCATTCACCTTTGTAGAACTTGGTAGGCCATTGGATAGCCGATGAGCACCCTTTGTCCAATGCCGTGTCCTCTCCGGGGTGATTACTTGAACTTCCTTTGAAACCAGTCTTCCTCTTTGAATAGGGTGGTAAAACATGATGAAATGCTTAATTATAACAATTAATAATTGAGTATAAACTAAAATGCACACATTACCTTAACAATCTTGGAAAATGGACATTTGGTTGGCCCCAAAATTGACGCCCATTTTGGTATTTCTTTAACTTTGATTGCCAATGGACAATGTATAAATTGAGATTCCACAATCTCCTTTGCTAATCCAAAAGCCCCTTGCTGTACATACAACTAGTAAGCAATTTGGATCAATTGCCCCTTGATTTTCACCTAGGACTTGCACAAATGGAACCACCAACTAGCTAAATGCTACCTCTATTTTCAATGCTATCCCCTACATGTTGAGGCCCTTAGATGGCTGTCTTTTGCAGCAAATTGCTGTTCTTTGATAAAAAAATAGACCAACAGCTCTCTCTCTCTCTCTCAGGCTATAAACTAAGTGAATGGCTAAGATCTAGCCCCCAAAAACGTTTTCTCAGTTTGCATGGGTATTTTTGCCAAGTGGTAGCCTTTGAAACCCATTTCTCAGCATTATCTAGCCATTTAATTAATTTTCAGGATTAAATAATGCTTAAAATTTAATTTTCAGGATTATCCCCTTTGTAGTCTTGGTAGGCCACTGGGGGTGGCCATCATGCATCCTTTGTCCACTGCCCTGGTTGCTTTAAGGTGGGACGCCTTGGGAAAAAACTGGGTTAGCCTTCCTTTCTAGCCCTATTTTGGTAGTGAGGGGGGGTGTTAACCTAAAAATGCGTTACATGTTGATTAGCCTCTTAAACAGTCCCAAAACATGCTTATTTAATGAAAAATGTAAAAATTGTGTGCGGCTCAAAAGAGTTTATGTGAAACCCTACTTTGGGAGGGTACACCCACATCTATAAATAGATAGGCTGCCCCCATTCAGTCTTCATCCTTATGTGCAGGTTTCTCACTCTATTGTGCTGATTTCAGCCATCAGTCGCACCTACCATTTGCTGTTTAGCCGTCACTGATTGCAGCCCATTATTATCCAATCCTAGGTGGCTTGTTTTCAGCCACCACCCTGTTATTTGAAGGACTTCATTTGTTGCGTCATCATAGCACTTGATCAGCGTGTGTTTTCAGCATTTGGTGTTAAGTGATAGGTTGCTGCCATCTCTCCCACTAGGCAACTATGGTAGTACCTGCGTTTTTGCTGTCCAGCTGGCCGCCTACACCAACAAACACTCTCTGTTGTTGCTTGACAATTCTTTGCCTCATCAATTTCCAGCCTTCTTTGGTGGTACATTGTTGCGTTTACCAGATTTCAGCCTTAGACTATTGTTCTTTGGTGCCCAGCTTGCTGCCCTTCATTATTCAGCACTCTCTCATCTTTGATTGGTGGTTACAGTACTTAGGATCCGCCTCCAGTGGATGTCACTCTTCTCTGACACTATTGCTCTATCCTTGAGCATTCTATACAGTGCGCACTCTTACATTCATTTATTGCATTGATTCATTCACTTCAAAGTTCTCTTTCTCTCTTTGTTTATGTTTGTGTTTTTGCATTTTGAGTTTTGGCAGCTGATCAGGCTGAAACACAGATTTTGGGGCAACATGCAGTAGTAAGCCCAGAGAACTGATGTAGATAGCAGCTGCCTAGTTGGCCAGCATCGTGGAGATAGCTGGAAACAATCCAAATCTGCAATGGAAGGCTGAGAGATAGGTGCTGGATGGTAGATAACAATGATGGATAGCTCCCTTTCGTCCGTGTATGGGGTGTGGACAGCAAAGCTTTGGCAGTTGCAAGCTGCAAAAATGAGATTAGGCTAAATGGAGGGCAACTTGTCTATTATAGAAAGTTTGGGGCCTCCCAAATTAGGGTTTGCATGTGGGACACAAAAACTCTCTAGGACCACATTTCTTTTTAATAAAGCTAATACAATTTTAGCTCAATAGAAGGGAGGTGGTCCACATTGATCCCATATCCTATGAGCCAATACTTGACATGTGCATACCATGAACTCTCATGTCTTGCTTGTGCTAGTTGCTTGGAAGCCTCGAAAGCTTTCCTAGGCAGTTTGTTTGGGTGCATCCTATGTACTTTGTGTTTGCAGCCGATGGTTTAGAAAAGGGCTTCCAGATGATGAACAAGGTGCTAGACAGCAGTCTGAAACCAAAAACACAGCCTTAAGATGATAGAAAAGGCTGGTGACAGCAGCTGGAGACGACTGAGAACCAAAGCTCAGCAGGTACAGGTCCTCACGAGTGCAGTATGGCGCCATTGGCAGCTGGGGAGCAGCACTGGATGACTGGCAGAACCTCTAACAAGCTGGCGGCAGCAGTGGCTGATGAGCTTCAGCACTGGTGTTAGGGGTGGATCCTTTACATGATCAGAGAAGATGACGGAGAGCTTTTAGCACAGTTTGGATGTGATAACGAAAGAATAGATAAGGTTAGGTGCCCACAACATGTCCTTGTAGAGGAGATTTTTGGTAGCCCATTTAAGGCAGTGGATTGAGCAACAATTCTAGGATTTTTTTCTTTGACAGTAGGCACACTTTCTGCCTACTATGAAAGTACCTATAGAATTTCACATTGCTATCACTCCATCTGCACATGCAGCATGGTCCTGCACAGCTTTTTAATGGAGAGATGTTATTTGTGTGCTGCAGGCTTAATGATGCCATCGTTCCTTTCTGACCTGCACAATGAACCTTGTCTTAAGGTTCTCAGTCCAGCTATATCACCAGTATTTTGCAGCAATATAGTACATATTTTACTGAACCTACAGTCTGGTTTCATGTGTTGAGACTTCTCTCTACTCAACTAAATCCTTGAAACCTATCCTTCTATCCTCGACCAGGATCCTTGAGGAGCCTTGATTCAAGGGAACATAAGTTTGATAAAGACCAAAAGAGGATTGAGGCAAAGGATGTGCTATGAGAATTTATGCTCTAGCAAGATGGTCCCAAAGTGAAGAAATATTGGAGTTGGATGAGCTCTAGCGCATGGGAGCAACGTCCTTGTCATGCAAACTCAAATCTAGATTATTTCCTTTATACTTTGAAGTAATCTTGATAAATAACAATAGACAATTGGATGAATAATGTTGATAATCTAGATCACAACTATTAGGCATTGGGTGTTCCTACTAGTTGAAGGCATCAGGCTTTCAGGGGTGTTATGAGACCTGTTAAGTTTGATTGGATTTGTGAAACTGCACTCGCAATAACATTCATTCCTTACAAGGAATTATGAGTTAAATATTGCTAGGAGGGATTGGCTTAGCCAGTTGCAAGGCACGCTTTGTATTTGACCTTGTCAAGTTGGTTCAAAGGCATGCATCTTGCCTTTTGGTCAAAAAACATTGAGACACACCCTAAATTTTGTAACAATTCAATTACTGGTATTGCTAGTTTGAATGGTCAAATTTCCCATTGCAGTGTATGGCTAATGTCTTCCTATCGAGAGAATTGGGTGTAAGTTTTCCCATGCAAAGAGATGAATATTTCTACGAGCATTGATGATGTGGCTGTCAAGAATGATTGAGCATGAGTCTCAGACAGTTGACCAAACTTGCTGATTACTTTGGGGATTACTGGCTGGGATTGAATAAAAGCTTCTCTTTATGTTTAGATTTTTCGACATTTGCATTGCTCTGTATTGTCAAAAGTAAAAGGCTATGCTAATTCATAATGTTGTGTCACTTGAGAGTGTCAACCCTGGAATTATTACCTTTGCAGGTTTCAGCTTTATAACATGGGTGAATTTCATGTTTCTATATGCAGTGCAATAACTGACTCAGAAAAGCCGTACTTGCGAAGCAAGGTCTTGGAGCTCATTCGAGAAGAAAACAATCAGGTTACTTTTACTGTTTAAGATGTCTTCTTCCCATTTCTTACTGCACATCACTTGTCATGAGATCACTGTAACATCAATCGCAGCTGATCTTCATGTTTGTGTTCATTTTCAAGAGCTAAATGCTTGTTTAAGTTTGAAAATTTTCAGCTTGTTTAAGTTTGAAAATTTTCAGAGCTATACCCCTGAATGAAACACATGGTAAAGTTTAGAGTCTCTCTTAGGGCTTAAAATCTTGCTGTATCTTAAGTTTTTTTTGGACATATGAAATATCTATAGTCTGTATGCCTGTGGATGTTGATACCTTTTTGTATGCCTTGAATAGGTTGCAATTCAGTTGGCAGTGATCATTTCGAAAATGGCACGGTTTGACTATCCTAAAGAGTGGTATGAAAAGATGACCAATTGACTATTGCACTAGCCAGTGTTTGTGAAGTCCTAGATGGTCCAGTAATTTGAAGTTTAAGTTGCTCATTCAGTGGAGAGAGTTGTGAAGTGATCATAATTGAGAGGATGGACTTAAACTTTTGATTCATTGTCTTCTTTAGGCCAGATCTTTTTCCAAGTTTGATTCAGAAGCTCCAGGGTGGTGATGCCCTTAATATTCAAAGGGTATACATGGTGTTGAACCAGATCTTGAAGGAGTTATCAACCAAAAGACTGGCAGTGGATCAGAGGAATTTTATTATGGTATGAAGACTGTGTTCTCCCTGTTACTTTCTTTGAGCGGGTTAGTAAATCTCTAATAGGTAGCAAGTGGCTGGAATTTTGTACTGCATCCAACTGAAAAATTTTAAAATGAGAAGGATCGTTTATATTGTTTTTTGCTTCAATCTGCCGATTGGTAAGCAGAGCTTCACACATTTGAGCTTACAGTCAAAGGAGCTTCATAAGGACCAACAAAATGAACAGGTCCTCAACTTCAACTCACCAGTATAAATCAAGTTTTCATCACACCCACACACCCCCACACCCACACACCCAGCCACCCAGCCACCCATGGAGTTAGCAGTAGATTACTTCTTACTTATCGTGATTGTGCTCTTATAGCATGATGCGAGACATGCAGTTATTATATAGCAATTTGTCTTGTACACCAGTTTGGACTCTAGTAGACACTTGAGACATGCACTTATGATATAGCAATTTGTCTTGTATGCCAATTTGGACTCTAGTAGACATTCATACATCTTTGTTCCTTTGCTACGTGCACGCATGTGTATCCACCACTAGTTTGTCCATCCCATGGATGCCACCATGATTGGTCCATCCTCTTGACACCCAGCCAAGCCACCTCCACGTGATCCACACTCCACACCATCTCCATTGCCAACATCTGCTATTGTGAATCTTTTAACCATCTTATAGGGTAGTCTAATCTCTCTTTGTCTCTCTCTTATTGTTATCGTAGAAACCTGCACCTAGGGTTGTCTCTATACGTGGTATGGATTGATATGTATGGCACAATTTGTACAGCCATACCATAGGTATTTGTACGATTTCGTATGAAAAATCAGGGCCTTTTTGGCCACTCTCCTTGTTCAAAGTCAGAGAAAGGTTGGAGCTAACCCCGTGAAGAGCCAAGTGCTCTCTCACATATCTTTCATTATATTTTACCCATAACTCAAATGACTGTTTACAACCTAAGGTCTCAAGGACCATTCACACCAAAAAACTAAGTCCTAAGCACCGACTTATTTAATGTCCGCATTATGTAGTACAGCTGGACAACTGAAGTGTCGGGTACAGTCATATCAAAGACAGAAAGACGAGCTCGAAGTCTAACACTTCCCCTCAAGCTCAAGACAACATCTGTACACCAAGCAGCTATCTGAAAACATTGAACTTATCTTTACCTAGAGACTTAGTAAAGATATCTGCAACTTGTTCATCAGTCTTCATATGCATGAGATCAACTCTCCCTGCAAGAACCATCTCTCTAATGAAGTGGTAGTGTATCTCAATGTGTTTTGTCCTGGCATGGTATAATGGATTCATGGCCAGGAGTACACTACTAAGATTATCACATAGCAGAGTCACTGGAGCATCTACTTGCATGTCCAAATCAGCCATAAGCTTGAGCAGCCATGCAATCTCATATGCAGCCAATGCAGCACCCCTGTACTCTGTCTCAGTACACGATAAAGTAACCGTAGGCTGCTTCTTGCTGCTCCAGCTGATCATTCGGCTTCCAAACCCGAAAGCATAGCCACTTGTAGATCTTTGGTCATATGAGCATCTTGCCCAATCTGCATCCGTGTATCCAACCAGTTTCAAGGGCTTATCTCTCATATAGAACAGTGCGTCTGACTGCATCCAAGTGCGGCTTTCTGGGCTTCTGTATAAACTGGCTTATGAGCCCTACAACACAGCTCAAGTCAGGCCTAGTGATGGTCAAGTAAATCAGATTGCCAACCATCTACCTGTACATAGTCACATCCTCAACTTCAGCTCCAGTGGTCATGTCTAGCTTTACATTATGATCAAGAGGTGTATCCAGTGGTTTGCATTCAGCCATGCCATACTTCTTCAGCATTTCCATAAACCATTTTCAACTTTCACCACCTCAATGCCCAAGAAATACTTCAAATCACCTAAGTCTTTCATGTCAAATTCAGTTTTCAGCATCTTCATTACATGCTATATGCCCAAGTCATCATCACCAGTGATTATCAAATCATCAACATATATGACCAGCACTACCAAGCCACTGTCAATCTTTTTCGTAAATAGGCTGTGATCAACCTTGCCAACAACAAATCCCAAGCTCTGCAAGTAGTTACTGATCCTTGCATGCCAGGCTCTCGGAGCCTGCTTCAGCCCGTACAATGCTTTTTTCAGCCTGTATACATAGTGCTAAAAATCAGGGTGTACATACCCTTCTGGCTGATCCATATAGACATCTTCTGCTAAGTCACCCTTGAGGAATGCATTCTTTACGTCCATTTGCTGCAATTCCAACCTCTAGCAGCAGCCAAAGTAATCACAGTGTCTATGGTTGCCATCTTGGCAACAGGGCTGAATGTTTCCTTATAATCAAGTCCATACTGTTGGGCATACCCCTTAGCAACCAGCCTGGCTTTGTACCTTTCCACATTACCATCTGACTTGCATTTGATTTTGTAGACCCATTTGCAGCCAATGGTCTTTTCCCCTTCAGACAGTGACACAAGATTCCATGTTTTATTTTTAGCGTAGGCATTCATATCTTTATCCATAGCTGCACACCAATTCTCATCTTTTATTGCTTCAGCATATGTACTCGGTTCTTTGATCTCCATCACTTTTGTCATGTAAGCATAGTGCTTTGCAAAGTAGCCATTGTACGTCAATCTGTCAATAAGATATCTGACTCTCTACAAGCGTCTAGGCTGTGGTGCACTGCTCAATTCCTCTCTCTCATGAGGCGGAATGTACCTGCTCTGTCTCATGCCACGCGTATAGATAGTCGGAATACCAAGCTCACTGTCTAAAGTGTCAATAGACTCATATCCAGAAGTCATCCTACCAGGTGTCATTATACCAGATGTATCCTTAATAGCTTTCTCTTTTCCTTTGCTGTCCAAGATATCATATCTTTCCCTCACTGACATACTGGTATTAGTGGACAGTGAGCCAGAGCTTCTCAATCTACCTGTCCAAGGAGATATTGTCTGACCATTAGGACCTGTCATAGCAGTACTCTACTGTGAACCAACTGTAGATACATGAGTAGAAGGCGTATCCGACGGCACTACAGCCGGTGATACATACCAAGAGGTCATCTCATCAAAGATAACATCCCTGCTCACCAAAGTCTCCCTGGTAGAGGGATCATAGCATTTGTATGCCTTCTTGTCCCTGCGAATCTCCAATGAAAATACACTTATGCGCTTTTGGATCCACCTTATTTCTTTTCTCATCTAGGATGTGCACATAAGTAAGACAGCTAAAGACTTTCATATGACTTACATCCGGCTTATAGCCATACAGCTTCTCAAATGGTGTCATCTCATGAATACCTGCAGTGGGAGTCCGATTTAAGATATACATGGCTGTCATAACAGCCTCATGCTAATAATAGAGCAGCATCCTCTTCTCGTTCATCATGGCACAAGCAACTTCCATCAATACCCTGTTCTTACGCTCAGCCACTCCATTCTGCTGTGGAGTATAACTGTAGGTAAGCTGCCTACGTATGCCATTTTCAGCCAGAAAATTGTCAAACTCTTTTGACACATACTTTCCATTGCTGTTTGATCTCAAGTAAGAGATATAGCAGTCAAATTCCTTTTCAACCTGCTTTTTAAACTGTTGAAAAACAACAAACACCTCATTCTTTGTTTGCAGAATATACACCCAAGTATTGCGAGTGTAATTATCAATGAATGTCACATAGTACTTCGAGGCTCCCATAGATGCATTATGGGTTGGCCCCCAGACATCAGAGTGCACTAACTGCAACGGACGTGTACTCTGCCTTATATGCCTGACAAATGGCAACCTCGACTGCTTATCAAACTGGCAAGTTCGCATACATGACCAATGTCTGTGTATTGGAACTTGGGTAAACCTGTAACAAGTTGTTTTTTCTGCATAATTTGCAGCCTCAACAAATTCACATGTCCCACTCTCTTATGCCAATTTTCAAATCTCTGACAGTTCTAGAACCATGGGCAAACATAGCTGAATTCAGCTCTGGCAAAGTGGCACAAGAGTAAACATTCTGCCATTCCTGTGATCGATCCATTTCCAAACTCTTCAATAAAGCATCCATGCTTATTAAACCTAACCTGCAAGTTGTGCTCTGTCATCTGACCTATAGACAGTAAGTTCTTCATTATCAATGGGACATGTAGTACATTATGCAAATTTTTCTTTCTGCCATTATGAACCACAAGAGACACTTTGCCTTTATGCTCAATGCTATGCTGCGTGTCATCACCTGTGCATACATAGCCATGTCGTTCAGCTACCATGTCAGTGAACCAATCACCGTGAGGGGTCATGTGGTTCGATGCCCCTAAATCAATGTACCATACTGCATCATTAGTGGATTTTTCAGCAGCCCTATCTTTCACACACTACATGGCAAACAATCTATCTCCTGAAGCATCATTTTCCTGACTGGACGTAGCAAAATGTCCATGTT
Source organism: Lygodium microphyllum (assembly GCF_053477565.2). NCBI lineage: Eukaryota > Viridiplantae > Streptophyta > Polypodiopsida > Schizaeales > Lygodiaceae > Lygodium > Lygodium microphyllum. The sequence goes on along the minus strand of NC_141137.1, from coordinate 2,630,774 downwards.
GTTTGCCCTTTTGATTGCCCTGCTTCTTCCAGCAGTCCTTGGCAATATGACCATACTTTCCGCAGTAATGATAATCCTTATCCTTATTCCGATTGTTAGATGGACGCTTTTGCTGCTAGGAGCCTCTGCCTCTAGGGCTAGATCTTCCCCTGCCTCTAAAGTTTCCACCACCTCTTGCATTCGATACCTGCTGGTTGTTATTGCTATAGGATGCATTTTGCTAGTCTCCTCTGCCAAAACTATAGCCTCTACCACAGCTGCCATGGCCGCGTTGATTGGAATAAAAGACTGCATCCTTGCTTTTGGAACTGCTTGACCTTGTAGCCAAGCTAAGTTTAACCTCCTCATGGATAAGCAATGCAACTAGTTCATTGAAATCAGGCATTTCAGCCCGCACAGACACAGAAGTATCAAAAGACTTATACTTAGGCCCCAAGCCATTCAACTTCAACCTGTGATCCAACAGATGCCAGCTGATCTGTAATAGTTTTGATCTCCGTGATATAATCCTGTATAGATCTGCTCTTTCTCTCCATATTGTTAAATTTTTACTTTAATCGGATCTTTTTGGCACTTGTGGTTGTGCCACAGTACTTGATCAGGATGTCCTAAGCATCCTTAGGAGAGTTGCAGTTCATTATCTGCATTACCATGGCATTTGATATACATAGAGACAACTAGTGCAACACCTTGTGAGCTCTTTCTGTCCAAGCTCGATGTAATCATCTTTGATCAGTTGTAGGTTTTCCTGGGAGCTCAGGTTCGGCTTCTACTCTAGTCACCAATTCCCAATATCCTTTCCCGATTAAGTTCTCCATGCGGAACTTCCATATGGCATAATTATGGCTGTCCAATTTCTCCTCCACAATCTGGGTAATATTGTCTGTCCTGTCAGCATTTGCCATGTCGTATGCTTTGCCTGACTACGTGTAAGCCAAAATCTTGCTAACAATTCAGTTTCAACCTGCAACTGTCTATGACAGTTTTCAGCACTCTATGTGCTTAGACAGGCAGTACTTCAGCCTGAAAAAACAATGGTACATACACCTCCTGACACTTGGCAATCACCTAGGTATTGCAGCCTGCATGTACGGACTGCATTCAATGCAAAACCAGTATGTATTTGGGCACCTTGTTCATGTACAGACATGCAGTTTGTAGGCTGAAAAATAACAGTAAACAGCAGCTCCTCTTTGAGCTCAACACAGAGGGTATGTGCCCCAAGAACACTTACAGCAGTTCAGAGATCTATTTCTGCATATGGGGTTCCAGACATGTCAATCTGACACTGAGTACATCATGTACTGCAAGTACAAGTGCAGAATATTCTACCTGCAAATTTCAGTCAGCTAAGACCAGCCAATCACAGTGTATTTCAGTCCACGAAACTCCTCACAGTGTCACATACATATGCCATCACAACTGGAGATCAATACATGATCATTTCAGCATCCAAAATGGTCCTAACTTCAAGAGCTAATGTCATACAATGCATTTACTGTTTATAAACAGCCAAAGCCATGTCAATACATTTATTTCCAACTTCAACCTTCAGCAATCAATAGCTTCCAATACGCTTCTTAATCCACCAGCCATTAAGTACGCTTCTTAATCCACCAGCCATTAAGCAGACATATGCCAGGTTATATAAAATGACTGAGCCTTCTAATGCCATGTAATGCTTCCAATACTTGCTGTCCAAAGTAAATGACAGTTTTCAGCTTGTGAAAACTTTCCAGATCTAAGTATTTTAACAAAAAAAAAAATCCAGCCCAAGGCACAAGGACAAGTGCATATGTCCTTCTTGCATGTATCTATGCTCCAACGATGCCAGAGTACATGTCAGAGAGCTGCAATGTATAATAGTTCAGACCTCATTCTAACTCTGCAAAACTGTTCACACAACCCAATGATGAGCTCAACATAAAGCATTTGTTGATTAGATGCCTTCAACACCTTCTAAAGGTGTGTGCACAAGCAGTAGAGCACTCCAATAAGCTCTTAATCTCTGATTTGCAGGCAGGAAAAGAGGGCTGCCTCAGCAGGCACAATCACGCTGTCCAGGCCAGCAGCTTCTTCTTCTTGTTCTTGATGATGATGATGGTCATGAGCAACACTATGGTGCTTAAATAGGCCTTGGAATGCCCCCCAACAAGCTTTGATCAACTTGTCTTCAAGCTTTAGGTTCTACTTCACCAATGCCATCCTATAAAGAGCCCATTCATGGCTCTGATACCATGTTCAAAGTCAGAGAAAGGTTGGAGCTAAACCCGTGAAGAGCCAAGTGCTTTCTCACATATCTTCCATTATATTTTACCCATAACTCAAATGACTGTTTACAACCTAAGGTCTCAAGGACCATTCACACCAAAAAACTAAGTCCTAAGCATCGACTTATTTAATGTTCCCATCATGTAGTACAGCTGGACAACTCAAGTGTCGGGTACAATCATATCAAAGACAGAAAAATGAGCTTGAAGTCTAACACTCCTCCCCCTTGTTTTAGATTGTACCCATCACTGAACAAGCAAATGGTGACCATTGTCTTAAATCACCAGTTCCTTTGGTATGATTTTTTTGAAAGATCACAATAGACACTATTGAATTGCTTCAATACAAGGTTTTTCTTTAACTTCTTTGTGTTGGGTAAATTAAGAGAATGTAAAGGTGCCTTGAGACAGTTATTCCTTAGGGATGAGTTCACCACGTTGGCATTGGCAGACACAGCTATAAGTATTCTATGCCCTTACACACACACATAGACTCTCTCTCTCTCAAGCCTCTCCTCTCTCTCTTTCTCTCTCTCTCTCTCTCTCACCCAAAAAAAAAATAAATCTCTTTCGAGCCTACACTTCTCTTATTTGTAAGATCATTTATGTATAATGCAGCCACTTCCATCTATGTACTTGTAACTTGTAGCGCATGTGGCATATACCATAGAGGTTTTGGTGTGTTACCTTCAAGTATTCCTTTTATATACTCTAATAGCATTGCTATTTAGACGTTAAACATATGTTCTATAATCTCTAGTCCTATATGTGTGTGTGTGTGTGGACTAATATCGTACCATATTTAAGGTATCATTTAGTACCATATTTTATCGTATTGTAAGGTATTGTATCTTTTCTTTCTGACAACTATGTTTGTACCTCTCTCTCTCTTTCCCAAAGTGACTATGGGCACCAACAACAAGTGTCACTTTGGGCACCAACAATAGGTGTTTTTCAGTTGGATGGTTAGGATATCCTCGGAGACTTGCATGAGAGGGGGAGAAAAGAAATACAACTTGGTATGGAGCTATTTCAAACGCATAGCCAACCTATATACATAGAGTTGCGCAATTGTATCGTGCGAAATTTGTTACTGGATAACGAGCTAGAGATTGTTCAAAGTAGATGAAGACATGTATGGAGGAGATACTAGGTACCATACAAGAGGCCGTGTAGGTTGATATGACGTAAATGCTTGTGTATATGCAAGGAAGAAATGGAGGGGCAATTCTATGCACCATGTGTGTCTCATGGAATTCAAAGGATAGTTGGAAACTTGAAGAAAGACATTGCGGAGAGTTGTGTTATGGTATAACTCTAAGAGGGGTTGTAAGAGTAAAAAACATGTAAAGTTATTGATGCGAGGTAGCGTGGAAAGAAGCCATGGAATCAAGCAGGTAACACTGAGAGTAAGTAGATGAAGCAGTGGTCCACTCAGTAGCATCAAGAGACAAAGTAGCTAAGATATAGAAATCATCAAACTTAGGTTGCACCATATTTCTCTCTTCAATCTTCATGTTGAACTTACTAAGGACAATGGTATGATCATTAGACTCTACATTATCTTGTGCTTTCCTCTTGCCTTTCTCATTGTGCCTATTATTGCACATTTTATGACATTGCGACCTAATATGATGCTACTGCCCACAATAATGACATATTAACGAGGATAGACTATTATAGTGAAGAAGAAGAAAGACTAGGGTTCTCAACTTCCTACCTTGTGTATATTCTCTATGTGTTTTATACACAAGAGCTCAAGTTGCTCCCGCGCCTCCGTCCCCCCAATCTTCTCATTGTATTAGAGTAGAGTTTAGGCGAGGAGGTGTGAGCTACAAGCACAAGAGTCCACAAGAAAGCCTTCTTGTGGAGTATATTTATGGCAATCTCTCTCATATGATCTCTGATAGATGAGCCGTCTTCATGAGCTTGGATTTTAACATCTTTCAAATGTGTTGTACGTTCAAATATATTATCAGTTGCTTCCATAATTAATCTTGGGCCTTGGCCATGTGGTGAGGTTCACTAAGATAAGTGTAGAAATTCTCAACAATGCTGGGGTAGAGTTATCGGTGAAGAAGAAAGAAGGGCAATATGTATGAGCTAAGTGCTCTTATTGCCATTGTTGGTGTGGGCACGAGTAAACTTTGGCATGAAAGATTTCGTCACATTGGTTTTGTAGTCTTAAAAAAGATGCATAAGCAAGGTACAGTCTCTCACCTACTTGTAGTGATTGTAATCAAAGAACTATGTAAAGCTTATATGATGGGCAAGCAACAAAAAAAGGCATTTCCACAAGAAAGCAAAAACAAAGTGAATGCTCCTTATGAGTTGGTACATATTGACTTGTGTGGTAAAATACCTATAAAATCCTTGGGAGGATCTTTTTATTTTATGATGATTGTTGATTATTACTGCATTAGGAAGATGGGTGTACTTCCTTTGTGATAAGACTCAAGCTTTTGTGGTAAGTTTAAAGAATGGCTAAAACTTATTGAGAACGAAATCATGCAAAAAACAGGTGGAGTCATATGTACAAGATGAGGGGGAGGCAACCTCTCATGAAAAATGATCACGATCATGCATGAAAAGAATCACCCCATCCTCAATTCCATTCATGAATTATAATCCAATATTAATAAAAAAAATTAGTTTGTATATATTATTTATCAATGATCAAACACACAAAGCAACAAATTATAACTCATAAGCTATAGAGAGCTTACCGATCTCTTGGCTTTAACTCAAATGATTATAGTACTAAGTTCATCTTGATATAAGCTTTCTATGGCTCCAGTGCTTAGAATTCTTATACAAAGGATGGAGTATGTATGAAACAATGTGGATTGGTTTATGAAACCAATTTATCTCTCATTCCATATGCAAGTTAGATCACCTACTCTAAAAGTTGCATAGTATTTCTCATTAGTAGTTTACCATTAATAATTTCACCAAGCGAATATATAAATTAATGTTTAGCATTTAACTCTCCACGAACAATGTAGGGCATCATGACATGGCCTTATGAAGCTTGTGCATATAACGATAAAGTAAGCTCATTGTACACCCCTCGTGATCAAAGAACTGCAAGATAAAATAGAGAGGTGAGATGATTTCTTTCATAGCCTTCACCTCATTTCAAAACCCATTACTCAATATGTAAGTTATAATCTCTCGTTTTTCAATTACTTGACTCCCACTCCATGCATTTCACTCCTCGCTATATATAAGTCCATGAAGAGATTCTTTTGTTGCACCATCCTAGACTATGAGTCAAGACACAAGACTCAAAATACTTGAAAGTTGAAACATTTGTTTTATATGCATAATAAAAATCATAAATGATTACTTAAATAGCTGAAACGTGTCTTTGTTGACTTAACAATGTCGTATTGGCAAACATCTCTAAATAGAGACAAAGATAATAACTAGCGAGTGATGAAATCGACTATGTGCAAGGCTTTCTCCAAGGTTGGCTCCACCTAAGGAGGTGATATCATACCCTCCATCATGAGATCAAGTAAATATAAGGCGTTGGAGTTCACACAATAGTGGGATAGTCTCTCTCAACATACTCAAACATCTTGGCATGATTTGAGCCATTATTTGTTCTGACTTGCACATGTTGCGTCCTGATTTCATCTATGGCTCTCATGATATGAGAGTAAATCAACTCCCTAGTAATGCTTAAGCTAAGGGTTGAAGCATCGCCACATGCAACGACGTGGTATTGGTACGACATGATACTAAGATATTAATTATGTGTCTACATCTCTACGAGTGTTAAGAGTCAACAATTGTTATCAACAGCTACTAATTATTGACTTTGTGTACTTAAAAATTAAAAATAGAACGAGTAGCATGCAAATTAAAAGCATTGAATGAGTACAATTTACCACTTACTCTATCACTCCATCCATCGGATGCAATGCTGTAGCCATATCAATGTCAACATGACTTCAATCTAGTTAATTCATTTTGAATGTACGTCACTTGAGAATGGTCCTTAGAGACTTTGAGCTAATAAGATATAAGTCAATAGCTCCTGTTGCAACTATGGCAGCTAATACATTATAAAACTTATTATAGGTTGGCGCTTAAGCAATGTTGAATGCAAGGTTGCATTGGTAGAAGAACCTATGCTTACCTAAGTGGGCCTCTTGATTTAGCCTTGGAGCAAAGCGTGCTTGGAAGGTGCTTTAGTTGCGTTCTCTACCCCTCTTTCTTGATTGGCTTGCCAAGCCTTGCGAGGGCCTAGTAAGTAGAGATGTGTCCTCACCAATAAGAGAAATACCCTCACACACAAGAGAAGAACTAGTATTAGCAAGTGTACATGCTACCTCATGATTAATTGGAATGGAATCTGCCGGTGAAGACACACCAATCGCACCATTGGATGGTTGTGATGCTCGTGTACTTGTTGGCATATGGGAAGTGTTTGGAGTGTCTTTCTCATCATTCTGTCTTGCTCCACTTGAGTTTCCACCTCCACTCATGTGATTCCTCTTTGCCTCTTTCCATTCTTTTTCAATTTGTTGTGAGGTCAATGGCCTTCTTAAGAGTGAGCGCACCTCAGTCGATTTTGCTTGTGTGCCGCCATGTGTTAAAAAAATACCCTCGGGTACTCTCTTGCAGCCACGTTTACCCTTGCTCATGGTCAATGTGAAATGTGCTCTCGTCTGGGTGGAACTCCCCTGCAATGTGTCTTTATAAACCTTACAAACCATAATTTTGGTTCCGGATGTTCCATAGTGATGGATGAACAAGGTATCCTCCCAAACATCTTAGGTAAAATCCTTGTGAGGAGCCATGAAAAATCCAATTTGAACTTTGAAGCCTTAAGGCAAAGAAGAATGAGATGAAGAAGGAATGGCAAGTATGGGGAGAAGAATGAGAAAGGGGTAGAGATAGAACTTGGAAGACAAAAGAGATAGAAGAGGAGAAAGAGATGGTGGAGTAGAAAGAGATGGAGGAGAAAGAGTAGAAAGAGGGGTAGAAAGAGATGGGAAAGTAAAAAGCGATGGAGTAGGAGAAGGAGAGAGCGATGGAGAAAGAGGTGGCTGAAGGAGAAAGCAATGGAGGAGAAGGCTACGGCTACAAGCAACTATAGGCAAATAGGTTGGGGAGGCACGAACATGTCGAGATGAAATGGGCCAAGGCTGCGGAGTCTGTGAGTGAGAGGAGAAAACACAACAAAAGTCTTTGGATAAACCGCAGGATGGTTTGGGACTAAATGTGCTCCAGAAGCTTTTTTTTTTTTGGGATTAAAAATTCACCTTTAAAGTTTCGTCTCACAACTCCGTTTTGTGAAATGAAATGAAAAGTTTCATTGGTTTTAGGGATTTCGCATTTCGTCAGGACAACATATATTTGGTTACTATGATTGAGTAGCAAAAATTGGAGCCATTGAGGCTTGATTTGTGCTACAATAGTCCACGTTGGCAATGATTTGGTAGCCATTTGTGGCTGGGTTTGGAGCAAAATAGGTAATGGTCTTGATGCATGCAAGCGTAAGGGCTACTTAGGCACAAGGGTAACTTGTTTTTCAAAAGCAAAGGATCTAAGCAAGGAATCTTCTTGAATCTAGTAGGGGGATTTCTTAAGCTCAGGTTTTACTTATTTTGAAGAAAGGTTCTACTTGCGTCCATAACAAAGAAATAGAAAGAGAGAGAGACTTGGTGATTTGGTGAGATACTTTTGAGGATCACATTTCTTTTTAATAAAAGTAGGGTAAATTTGAGTTTCGGGGCTGTTTCTAAGAGCTAATGATACAACATAAAGGAAAGTGGCCTACTAAGTCAAACAATGCATAACCGACTACACTAGTCGACTGGCGCTATAACTATGCCAGCTGTAAATAGGTGTAACACACTGAATATAATAAGTAATGAGTCAGTGGCCATGTGAGAGTCATAATAACCACCGACGTGCAAGTGTAGATGTGTGGACCCATCTAACCAGGTGGTCCATCATTAATGTCCGCATGTGTTGAGCATGTCATCTCAACACTCCCCCTTAAGCTCAACTGCATCTCTACAACTCCAAGTAAGCTTCGAAACTTTTGAAGCTTCTCTGTACCCAATGCTTCGTGAAGATGTCAGCTATCTGATCCTGTGTGCTGACATACACCAAATCAATCTCACCTGCTAGTACCTTCTCTCTCACAAAGTGGTAGTGTACCTCAATATGTTTTGTCCTGGCATGGAACACAGGGTTCCTAGCTAACTGTATACTACTCATGTTGTCACAGTAAATGACAACTGGACCTTCCACCTGCACATCTAAATCAGCCAATAACTTTTGCAGCCATACTACCTTACATGCTGCAACAGCAGCACCTCTATACTCAGTCTCTGTACTCGACAAAGCAACTGTAGATTGCTTTTTGCTGCTCCAAGTAACTGCTTATAATGCATTTTTTATGATGGAATGTGGGATATTCACGTGTATGTATAGAAAGAAATCAACTCGTAGTCGAAAATGATTGAAGAAACATAAACCAAAATCAAGGAAACCGCACAATGGAGTGATATGGTTAGAAAGTAGAAATGACACCTATACAAAAGGTTGAGGTCATGTGTCCCACTCTTGGGAAAGAAGCAAACCATATATGCATGGATGCATTGCATGTTTTTTGCATGAATGGAGAAATGAGAGTAAATCTTGAGAAGACCAAGTTGATAGTGTTCAAATACCACACAAGCTTGGTTGACTGCAATGAGTCATTAGTTTGCCCTAAGGGGATGTGATTGAGTATGCTAGCTCCTATGTATACTTGGGGTTATATTCACCAGATCTACATTTTCATTATGAAATGTAGTAGCTATGGGGTTGGATAGAGGCAATGCAACCCTTGGAGCATTGCGGGAGGTGCACACTTGTTTAGTTCTTGAGACCTTGGACCAAATTGTGGTTGTTTATATAGATTGGCTATCTCATTCTTACTATATGGGTCTTGATAGAGTTGTGGTCTATGGAAAAAGATGTGGTACGAGTCCTCGAGAGGCCATTACTGATGATGATTGCTTGTATGATTTGGAGCAAACCATTCATACCTTGTGATATCTTTTTAAAACAAAGATGGGAGCAACACCCATGGTTATGGAGACCCTATACTAGTTGGTGACTTGCTTATAGCAGATATGAAAGCTTCCTAGGCTTAAATATTTGCGATTAGTATTGACTTCCTCCAAGGAGTTGGCAGAGAGTGAGATACATGTTATTACTATACAAAGATGTAGTCGTGGTTTGGGATACATGGTTTACAGATGGATGCACTTTTGTCGCTATTAGTATACATTGTATTGCTCACATTTAGATCTCACTCATATGGAGCAAGCTTGATTTATTAGGTTAGATATTGTGAAGATTGATATGCATTGTGCATGAGTGCGTTCTCTAGAGTTCCTTAACATGAAGATTTCACAATATCAGGTGCCACTTCTTCCACATTTCACTAGAGGGGTGTAAATAAATACTCTCCTACAGATAACAAACACAATCGTACGATAAAGCACAAACTGATATAGAACGCATTTAGGGTTAGGATAACTAAGAAAAAATAAACACTAAAGAAGATAATGAATCAATAATGAATATTGAATATACACAGTGCTCAATGTAGCAAACACACAATGCAAATGTGAAATACTAACCCTCGAACTCCTGTATCTCTAGGGCCAGGGCAAAGAGTATGAGCAAGAGAGTGTATTGTATTGTGATGGATCCCAAATCGTAGTAGATAGCCTCCAAAGATGTCAGGCAGCAAATGCAGCTCAAGAGAGGCTGGATCAGTGTCTAATGGAGCAGTTGGTGGCAGAATCAACAAAATGCTGATCGCTTAATGAGGTGGCAGTTGGTTGATGGGCTGGAACAGCAAAATGCAGATCTGGGTGACACATGGCCATGTAGGTGATGGCTGAAACAGAAAAACACTGACAGTCTAATGGCACTAGCAGTTGACGATTGCAGATTTGAGGTCAGCACTGAGCAGGTCAATGGTATCAGCAGCAAACACAACAGTTTTTGATCATACAGCAGATTAGAAACAGATGGTAGAGATATATCATATACTTGATGAAGGGTATTCGCTTCAAAAGTCTCATCTATTAAAAACAACATACTGAAAGCCATCCCAATCCTACACATTAAAAGGAGAAATAGAAGAGGGTTTTGGCTCATATGACTCAAAAGCATTATATGAACATGACATAAGGCATGGCCGTGATGAAGAAGATGGATCGCGGAGTATGCGGAATGTCATGGTCCTTCCAAGATCAAGGAGATGGTTGGTCTCACCAATTGGTCCAGATGGAGTAGTAGCACTCGTTGGAGGGGTGTAAACTTGACTGTACGTGATGTGCAAATACTCCTCAAACTCTTCATTTGTAAGATGACCAAAACGAAAAGAAGATGGTAAAGGTGAAGGTGTGTCTACCTCCTCCTTGAGACCATGATGCCTTCTCAGAGCCTTCAATGATGGAGAAGCTTGATAGGGCGTCTAGGATCCGTAGAAGAAGGTGCTTGAGACATTATGAGTGAGTTTGAAGTTGCGTGTGAGCCTTGCACAAGACTAGTCTCCACTCCACAATCACCGTAAGATACTCTTTAGAAGAGCACCAGCTTTGATACCATGTGAAGATATGCTAGGGCTTGCAATGAGGAAACATAGCATGTACAACCAAGACTGAAACACAAAGACTCAGATGGGGAGACAAGCAAAACCCTAAATGCAAAACACAAATGTAAAACTCAAAACTCAAAACTCAAATAGAAAGACAAATACAAAGAGAAGAAACTCTGAAGTGAATGAATGCTGTAAATGAATGCAAGAGTGTACAGAATGCCCAGGGGCAAAGTGATGGAGTGTCGGAGAGTGACGTCCACCAGAGATGGATCCGAAGTGTTGTGACCACTAGTTGGGATGCAGAAGATAAGGAAAAAACTAAATGTTGATCAATCACTGGAGGGTCGGAAGACTGAGGCGATAGTTGTGGAAGATGCCTAAGTAGAGGGCGGCGGTAGAAAGCTGCAAATGCACATGTAGGAGGGCCGTCGGTAGGAAGGAGATGTTCGACAGTTGCCACCTGAAGGAGAAAAGGCGCAAATGCAGATTGCACGCTGATACGTGATGGAGAGGGAGGGTTGTCACTTGTCGCCTTGTTGATTGAGTGTTGAACGTAGGCAAGAGGAAGCGGTTTGTGGGTTGGCGATGGTAGATAGACTTAACGTAGCAGAGAGTGAGAACTTGTACAAATGGGGATGAGATTGAATGGTGGGTTGCTTGTGTTAGATATGATCAATGCCCCACCCTCATTAGGTGCTACCAATGATCCATGGTGCTCAAAGTTGTAAGGCCCCCATTATGAGGAGAAGCCAAATGTGAGCCCGGACATTGGTTGAGTCCTGACTTGTATATCAGATGAGGTCTATGTGACCGGATGGCAAAAAGGTGACTGTTGTGGGTCTAATCTTTGGGTTAGACGGAGTGGTTAAGCTGGTAGCAACTCGAGGCACATTGCATTGAGTTGCGTGGTAAGGGAGTTAAAAGGGGCCCCTATTGTGGGGTCCGGGGGCCGCGGAAGCGGCCCCTGGCTGGGGGGTCCCAGGGGGGCCAGCGGCCCCCCTGGCGGGGGTCCGGGGGCAGCGCCCCCGGCCCGAAGGTAAAGGGAATATTCCCTGGAATATTCCCTGGCCGACTAGTGGAGGCTCATATGGTAGGTCGGTCAGCAGGCCGACCTAACGACCTTCGCGGGCTATAAAAGCTAAACCCCTTCGCAGCCATCTCACACTCATCTTTCACCCAGTCAGAGTTGTTGTTCCAGCTAGCCTTAAGCTCTTCACCTATCTTCTGTCTAGATCGCCATCTAAGCTTCACTCAGTGGAAGCGCACGGGTGGACAGAGCCATCTTTGTATCAGTTGTTTGGAGTTAAAGAATTTACTGATTCTCCTCTTATCTGTTGTGTACTCTCTATCTCTTTCTCAGATTCTGTTCGCTGCGCCGTGTAATATTTTACAGCTTGTTTATTTGTAGATGTTGAAAGGTGCTCCAAAAAGTTAGGGTTTTGGGGGACCACTGAAACTCTCTTGAACTACGTACCACTTTTTCGTTTTTCATTAATTAAGCGTTTTTTGAGACAATTTAAAGATGCTAATCAGCTATAAAGCATGTTTTAGCTCAATAGGTGATATCAATTTGGAGCCCTCCAAGTACAGGTGATAGCAGCCCAAGGTCCTTGTGGTGCAGGTGACAACATACAGGTCGACAATTAGTGGCTATTTTGGGTTTTGGTCCTCTCATGACATCTCTCATTGATACCATTAGTCTTGATGTAGTGGCATGCATAGCATTAGATTTTTGGGGGAGGGGGGATTGAAGAGATTGCTGTCTTGTTCCCTTCGTCAAGAAGGCCCCCTTAGTCCCCTACCATTTGTAGTAGTAACACATCCAATGCTTTCCTTGTTGGATGCGTTGGCTAGTGATGATGAGATCATTGGATTAACTCTTTCAAGTGGGACTAAAATTTTGGGGAAATCTCTTGTTGATGATTCATTTATGCTTCTTAAGGTTGAGAGATCCAGTTTGGATCATGCTATGGCCATTTGGAGGGCTTTGGGCTTGTATATCAATGCACAGAAACCTAGTTTGATCAATTGTACAAAGAGTGATCTGCATGCTTTGGATTAATGGGGGGCTTGTGAAGAGATTGCTCTGTCTCGTTCCCTTCGTTAGGGATGCCCCCTTAGTCCCTTGCCGTTTGCAGTAGTGATACATCCAATGCTTTCTTTGTTGGATGCATTGGCTATTGATGACGAGATCATTGGATTAGCTATTTCAAGTGGAGCTAAACATTTGGGGAAATCTCGTTTATGTTTTTAAAGGTTGAGAGATCCAATTTGGATCATGCTATGGCCATTTGGAGGGCTTTGGGCTTGTATACCTAGTTTGACAACTATATAGAGAGTGATTTGCATGCTTTGGGTTGGCTTGGGGGGGGGGGGGTGTTTTTGGAGGAGAGATGACTCGGCACTTAGGTTATCCCATCAGGGTGGATATGGCTCCTCTTGCTTTGCTCGATTGGATGTCTTCCAATGTTCATGAAAAGTTCATGCATTGGGAATCCCAAGGCTAGCCTCTCCAAGTGCGATCTACAAGTAGGAAAATTGTCTAGGTCAAGTGTGGGTGTCTTGGGAGCATGTTACTACGATGAAACGTTAGGGTGATGTTGCATTGTTGGATGTCGAGATTCATATGACAGCATTGTAGTTGGCCCTCTTGCAATCTTTGTGTACAACATCATCCTTGCATAGACATTGCTAGGTCTTTTGTTGAGGAGACGCATGGTTGCACTACTATCCAAGCCTCTTGGTGGGATGCATTGAATTTGACATAGGCATTTAGAACTCCACAGTCTTTCCTTCTTTTCTACTTGATTGCCTCATGGTAGGAGATTCTCCTCTCCACTGTTTGGCACCCCCTTGATTCTAGAAAGGAAGCTAATTTGTTGCAAGATGAGTTTTTGGCCTTATCTAGGTTGCTTGATTCACCAAAGTAGCACATGGAGAAGAGCAAAACATGGAGAGGGATAAGTTTAACTTCTAGGTGCCTCATGGATACAAGATGATTCGGGTGACTTTGGAGGACCAGCTTCGGCAGCTTTCCCCTTTTCTTGCTTTTCAGCCTTCATCCCCAAGGTTGGATTGGGCTTTTGTGAAACCAGTGGATTTTCAGAAATGGTCAGCTTAGTCAGATTTACCATGAAATGGTGGAGGATTAGAGATGGGTGACTGAGAAAGCAAATAAGCCTGGTCTATGTTTGACAGTAGAGCTAAGTGGCATGATCAACTGCTACAACTATGGAAGTCCAAGCTTCCTTGTCAGGGGAAAGCTTGTACATGAAGATTTCTTATCAGTGGTCTTTCCATAGGGGATGTGCTGCGTGGTTGCAAGATCCCTTGTGGTAGATGTATCTTTTGTACCGCATGTGATGAAACCGTTGCGCATCTTTTTATTTCTTGCCCGGTTGCAAGATAGATTTGGGACTTCATTTTTTCAGTATGGACCTCTATGACATCTCAGTGGGACAGCCCTCTGTTCTTGGGTTTTGGGCACGATGCCATCCACAGCTATGTTACAGCCCCATCATCCTTGTCTCTTTCAGTTTTTGTGATGGACGTTCTTTGGCACATGTGGCGGACTCATGATGCATTTATTTTTGACTCGGACTTATGTATCTGCAATCATGTTGGTCATGTGTGAGGATTGCTATTATGGCAGATTACTTCCATCGTTTCGGCTGGTCTAATCCTCCGATAGATGGCTGCTCCATCTTTGGATATAGTTTGCACCACCCCTGTTGTGCCCACTTCAGGATCCCCTTCACTTGTCCCAGTAGCATTGTACTTTGTCACCTTTGCAGGCAACAGGGTGGCAGCTGAGGAAGGTATGTTGGATGCCAAACAGCCTGCACTGATGAAAATGCCAGCTGGCTGATGTGCAGGAGATGGCTGAACAGCAGGGTGGCGTGCAGAACCTGAAAATGCAGCTTTGTGGGGCTGTATGATCAGTCACCAGCAGCTGGGAACAGTGAGTAGCAGTGAATAGGCGCTAGGGGCTGATGATGATATGGCAGCAGTCTGCAAGGGCTGGACAGCCACTGGAGGAGGTGTTGAAGGTGGAAACCTGCAAACAAGGTTGGGATGAATGGTGGGCAGGCTGTTTATTTATAGATGTGGAAGAATCCTCCCAAATTAGGGATTTGCTTATGGGACATAGAAACTCTCTAGGATTGCGCATGGTTTAATGAGACTTTTGGTACTTTACATTTTTTGGGGGTGTTTTAAAGAGCTAATCAGTTCGTAATGCATTTTCAGCTCAACACCGTGACATCTTGCAGCCAAAAACAGCTATAATTTGGATTGTCCATATCTGCCATGCAACTGACTCAGTGATTCTTCCCCTTCCTCCATCAAGTGATGGCTACCTCCTTGCATTTGTGATCCGTTGGAGTATGACGTATTCCAACATCTCTAGGACTGCTCATCAATATACAAAGACCTGAGTGGACACCTCTTGCTCCTTGAGCATCCATTGTATTCATCTCCTATACTCTGTTTGTTCATTGTGCACATTCATTGATGTCATTCCATCTTTGAGTTTACTAGCTCCTTCACAGGGGAGCTTGAGCCTAAATTTAGATATTGTCTATATTCCATGTGAACCTTGATTATACTTAAGAATAGTAAACTTGCTCAATCATAATATGCTTATTAAATTAAAGATCAGCTATGTAATCTCCATTGGCACCTTTATCTTGTTGGACAACACATAGCTTGATTTTTTCTTACTAGCCGTGCTTATTAATAGAATCAAGTCTTGTTAACTATGATGAATTCTGGTGAAGTTTCTTTGATGTTGATATGCAGATCACATCTCAACTGTTTGAGTATACCTGGTATCATTGGCATGAAGATTCTCAACGGCTCATGAAGGATTTTACAAGCTTTTTGGAAACTGGCATTCTGCCTCCTGACACAAGGCTTGTTTGTGAGCGCTGGCTTCTTTGCTTAAAGGTGTTGCGTCGAATGCTTAAATTTGGTTTTCCAAGTGATGCAAAGTCTGTTCAGGTACTTGGCTGATGTATTTGGATGTTGATGAAATGTCATTGACCATTTTTAAAGAAAAAGTTTGTAGTCCGTCTTGAATTACTGTAGATTCTTTCTCAAGTTTAGATCCATGTTTATGTATATTCACAGCATGTTTGTGTGTTACAGGAGGTTTCTGCTGTCAAGCAAGCGTCTCCACAGTTTCTTGAAGAAATAAAATTATTTTTAGGATTCAGTGAGTAGACCTGCCTTGGATTTATTGTTTCCCAGAGACGTTGAATTACCAATGCCATGTTCGTGTGATGTCTCTTCCCGGTTGAACGAAAGCTGGCATGTGTTCTTTTGGTCAATATTATAAGAAAGAGTTTGGCAGCTAGATAATGGAATAGTTTGCTGCCAACTATTCTTATGATAATATTCACAAAAGTTGAAAGGACTAGAGGGGTTACTGGGCTCACACATATTATGCCCATTGAAGGGCTGAGATGTATTTTCTTTTTAAAAAAGTGGGAAGGAGAGCACACTTAATCTTGCTTGAGAGGGTCACGTGTTGATGTAAATATGTTTTGTTTGTCTACCTGTTTTTCTGAGTTTTTCAAATAGTTGATTATTAGAAAGTACATGTAGTATGACCCGCGTTGCTCACAGAGGATCACACATTGAGTGAAGATATTTCTTAGGACTAGCTGCTTTTCTGAGTGTTTCAAATGGTTAATTCTTAGATGGCGCATCTAACATGACCTGCATTGCTATTTTGCAAAAAAGCTTGGTGTAGGCATCCATCAAATCATAGTCTGTCAAGACAAAACTTGCCTGATGTTTTTCCCTGGAATTTTGACTGTAGGATCTGCACTGCAAGAAGGCCATCCTCTTCGTGGTTTTCTTGACACTGCATGTCTGAAGCTGATGAAAACTCTTGTTGAAGTTCAAACTGTACATCCGTATACGTTTACAGATAATACAGTTCTTCCTGCTGTGTTAGACTTTTGCTATCGAATGGTTACAGAACCACAAAACTACAGAGACTCATTTGAGCAATTCCTTATCCAGTGTATGATATTTGTTCAAACTGTACTGCAATGCCTAGAATACCGAGTGATAGGCACAGGCCGTGTGATGGGTCAAACAACTGCAACAGTTACTGAAGCAAAGGAAAACCTGGCCAAAAAGGCAGAGGGAGTTTTGAAGTCTCTTCTTGATAACAAACGTGTCCTATCACTCTGTGATGTTTTAGTTCGAAGGTAGTCAGTTCACTTAAATTTACAGTGTTATGATTTAACACCACCTATCGTTTTCTTAATTTGGGTTGGTATTCACTGTCCAGATACTTCTCTCTCACTGCGGCTGACCTTGAGGAGTGGGCACATGATCCAGAAACTTTTTATCATGAGCAGGACATGGTCCAATGGAAAGATAAGCTGCGTCCGTGTGCTGAGTCATTGTACCTCACTCTCTTTGAAAACTACCGTGAGGTACTAAAAAATTGGCAGATATTGCTTTTAACACTTCAAAAACATTTTTTGGATCCTGTCAGCATTATAAATTGGGGGGTGTTTTCAAAGCTTGTACGTAGTTATGTGCCTATCAAAGCTGATCGTATTTCTAACTGTATTTTGTTTTGATAAGCAGATATTAGCCCCTTTGGTTGTTCAAATCTTGAAAGAGGCTTCTGACAACTGCCCTCCGTTAGCTTCAACTGCAGAGGTTGAAATCACAGAAAAATATCTGTTGAAGGAAGCTGCATACAATGCTGTTGGAGTTGCAAATTATGATCTCCATGATTTGATTGATTTTGAAACTTGGTAAGTGTTTCTGCCAACTGAGGTGAAATATTGACCATTTAATTTTGTGTAAGAGGAGATTTTGACTGCTAATGTGGCAAGAAACTAGAAACACTAAGAGGTTTTCTGCATTTTTTTTGTTAATCCAGAGATTACCATGCATTTCAATGCATTTTGAGATTGCAAATTTCTCTCTTCTTGGATTGAGCTAGGTACAGAAGTACTCTTGCACAAGACCTTAGTAATAGACAGCCAAATGCTCGCATTCTCAGACGAAGGGTGGCATGGCTACTGGGGCAGTGGGTCAGCAAGGTGAAAAGTTTCACTGTTTTTGATTTATAACAGTTATTCTGCTTCTCAGTTCAAACTTCCATGTTTAGTCAATTTTGGTAAATCTCAAAGTTTCTTTTATTTTTTGCCTTGTTTTTCATGTTTGAACACAGACTGGATAAATGATTAGAATAATCACGATTATTTAAAACATAAGGTTGTTTCATCAATCAATTCTCATCCTATTTAGAATCTCCTTATTCAGTGGTAACTTATTTGCAATGTTTCAGTGAAAGTTTCTAGCTGAGTTTTCTAGATGCCATACGTTAGAGTGGTTGGTTTTGTTGCTTGGGGCTTGGACAGAAGTTGCCGCTTAATTACTACAGTATGCAACCTCACTGGTTAGGATGTGAGTCAACTTCAACTTTCTTGCCAGACCTTTTTTGTAACTCTACATAATTGTCTCCTTTGCAGCAAGTAATATACAAACAACATACCATAAGAGTATGTTCTAGACACTTGTTGCTGACTTTGTGGTGACACTAGATCTTTCAGTACGCTGTCTTGCAATCTGAGAAACAATGAGTTTTTCTCTCAATGAGTGAAACTCCAAGAGCGTCTTTAAAGCTATTACTCTATCTATTACAAATCAAACAGAATGAACAGAATGCAAGAAAACAAAAATAAAAGAACAAAAAAGAAGAGAACACCACTGCAGATTTTATGGATACTGGAAATCTGGGGCAACATGTATTTGGCATTTAAGAAACAAAGAATATCTCTCTTCAAAAGGCTAGGTTGACTCATGATATTCTGATAGTTGAATATATTGAACTTAAAACCTGATTCTAATCACGCAAAGTGCAAAGAGAAGATGAGCTAGAGCTAAGAGGCTGAGTGCCTACCTCACCACAAGCCTCTAGGCCATGTTAGAAAACACAGTGGTCAGATCTTATGTGTTTTTGTAGGATGTAATCATAGAATACTTTTAATGTCCAGTTGCCAGTGATCTGGTCTATTCTGTTCCAACTTCCAAGGTACTAGCTTCTTCTAAGGCTCTTTACTTGTTGGGAGGAGGCCCCTAATAGTAATTTTGACCATCAAAGCTTTATTTTGGCAATCCAGGTTAATGATCCCAACTCTGCCTGTGACCTTTGGCTGAATGATAACATTCAAGCTTCTTTATTCTGCTCGGGTGGCCATCATTCAAAGCTCTATGTTGGCAATCCAGGTTAATGATCTCCACCCTGTCTCTGGACCTTGGCTGAATGATAACATTCAAAGCTACAGTCTAGCTGGGCTGCTAATGTCCTGGCCAGATGATGACCAGGTTGGGAGGAGGATTCAAAGAAGCAAGGTCACGATTATCCTAGAGGCTGTTCACTATCGGTTAAGCACGTCATTTCTCAGCATTTTCTGATACATTTGTGGAGACTGGAGAAAAGCCTTAGGCCAAGGAAGTCACACTCTTCCTTTGGTTATCTGGGAGTGAGAGTCTGGTAGTAGGCATTTGTCTGAGTTTAGCTAGAACTCCAACAGCGTCCAAGGTGCGGTGTGATAGAGCAAACAGTGACACGTTGCATTTGGGACTTGTCCTAGGGCCTAGGATTTTTGGAATAGAGTCCTTAGAGTGTTTGTCAATGTACTCATGCATAGATGGTAGCAACGTGGTAGCAGTGGCATGGGTCAGAGATAAGAGGACATGCTTGTGGATTTGAGACCTTCCAAGGGACCATAGCCCTCAGTAGTAGAGGGTCATCCCCGCTCTTTTATTAGTCAGGACCGTAGGACATTGCTGCAAATGGGAGTTCATTTGCAGCATTATTGCTTGATATATCTGGACAGGGAGATGCAGTGAGGCTATAAATCAGTAGGATGTCTCTACTCTGGATATCCTCACCTATATTTGGAGAGAGATTGTTCATACTCTGAGAGCCGAATGGGAGATGCAGAGTGCATGAATAGGTGTACTACCTTCTTACACATTTGGGATTCTGGAATCTTCTTCCAGTCAGGGATACTCCGTATGGTTTGTTATTATGGACCATCACACTCAATATGTTTTTTAGCTTTAGATACCTTCTTTCAGTAGATAGTGAGGGAGTTGTTGATCCGGCTCATTCTTTGCTTTTCATGTAGTAGGAAGTTGTACTATGCCTATTTACCACAATGTTGATTATCATCTGTAGGAGATTTTGTGTTTCTTTTTAAAGAAAAAAAGTTTTCTTTTCTTCGTGGTCGTGTTGGAATTCATCCATATTATCTTGCTTTGAAGTTTGAGAACTTAACAGTTGTCCAGAGTTTTAGCAGATTTAGAAGTCTGAATGTTAGTGATTTTACAATCATCTACAAGTCATCATGGTTGGCCTACAGTTAAAGAGAAAATTCTGGTGAACTATCAAAGCCAATAACAAAAGTGTTCTGTTTAGTTGTTCTAAAATCACGAAACTGGAAAACAAAAACTCACAAAAACTCTCTAAAGATGGAGGACTTGTTTTAGATCTCTTACTGAGACCAATTTTGGGATCTATTTAACCAACTTAAACAAGTTTCTTTTAAAGAAAAGAAGAGTTGATGAATATCAGTTATATCAGATATTTGTGTGACTGAAACTTATGCAAATGTGAGTGTACATTTTGGAACTGAAAACTTTCCTTCTCTCTTGGAGATAAGAACAGGAATTTCCTTGGTTCTCAATTTGTGGGGTTTTCCTCTTGTTCAAAACTTTTTAAGCTCCGGTTCTCTATCGTTCTCAGTTCCAAATTGTTTTGTAGAATCAAGTTCATACTATGTTCATAATGTTGTAGGTGTGCTTGTCTGTGTACTTGTTGAGTTCCTAAGTGAATAATTCATGTCAATCAACTTCTGTACATGATCTTCCAGACAAAGCAGTTGTATTCCAGTGTGATCAAGAGTCATGGGATTGTGTGTGTGTCACTCCCAAAATGCATCCCCATGAGTCAGATGTGCAACATCTGCACAGAATATCATATATTTATACCTATACTCTGCATGCGATGCACTTGTTCTAGACACCTACCACACAATGACACGTGCCTATCCATTTTGTATAGGATGGACTTATAGGACCACACATCCACTAGCCATATGCACTTGTTTAGCTGCTAGTAGGACCAAGCACGGTTGAGGCTTCTTCCACATGGTAGATAGCCCATTTTACGGTTTTCTATTTATCACCTCGCTTAGTTGTAGTTTGGGTCTTTCGCCTTATCCAAGATCAGAGGGGCTGCTGCAACCCAAAACAGTGGATGGAATGCCTCTTCTCAGAGCCTCATGGAGTGCTAGTTCAAGTCTTGGAAACCTGTTATCTATGCTGCTAGGAGCTTTTGGTTATTGTTCTCAGCTTGTTTTCTGATGTTTGTTTTGTCAAATTGAGGTTTACTTTTGCGTTCTTGTGTTGGAAATGCAATCCACACTTGCTAGAGAAAACTAGCTCACTATCAGTGTAGTACTGATGAGTTGAGACTAGGTTCGAATCCTAGGCCAAATGGAGGAAGATTTCCATACTTGGATAGACCAGAGGTCATCCATCACCTTAAAGTTTTGGGGGCTAGATGGCTAGCCCAATTATGGAAAACATCCAGTTAAGTGTGCATTGGCGTGAACAATACTAGGATGAATGGCCTCTCGGGAAGGGGAGGTATAAGGGTCCCCACCTAGTTTCTAACATGGTATCAGAGGATAGGGGGCTTTGAGGAGTGAAGAGTACGTGAGAGGCAAGGGTTTCAATAGCGAAGAGGAGAAATGTCGTCTGCTGCATTAAGTAGTGGTGTTGGTGTATCAAATGGTGTTGTTGTTGTATTTGCAATTCAAACACAGAGGATTCGTCCACCAACCTTTAGTGAAGGCAAGTTAGATGGTACAATCTATACTTTGTGGAAGTTTAAAATCATAACTATCCTTGATTTTTATGAGCTTCTAGAGATGTGCTCTGGATTGACCTAGAACCACAATCCATCTCCGACCCATCAGATTCGAGTGTTATGATTCCTCCAAAGGTGATCTTCTACGAGCTTGGAAACGAAGGAATGAAGATGCACTGTGTGCCTTAGTTACAAGCTGTTTTGATAGTGTTTTGACCTTGATTCAACACACAACCAAGGCATCAAAGGCTTGAAATGTACTAAGGAGTTAGTATGAAAGGTGAAATCAAACAAGGATTTAGAACTTGGAGAATCAACTAGGAACAGAGAAGTTTGCTAAAGGAGAGGTAGTTGAAGCATTCATCACTCGGATCAAGAATCTGCGTGACTAGATGGTTGGTGCTGGGATACAAAAGACTAGTGAGGAGCTAGCTCGGAGGTATCTTCGGATTTGTCTATTAAAGTTTGATGGATTGGTAATTGCCCTAAACACTCAGGTGAGACCTCAAGCTTTGACATTTGAAGAATTTTGTGCACTATTAATGGAGGAGTTGAGGCTTAAAGCTCGAGAAGGTAGCAGTAGTGGAGATGTTGCATTCTCTGCCAATGCAAAAGGCAAAGGTGATTCCTCTACCAACGGTGATGAAAAGAAGAAGGGTGGTAAGAAAAAGTTTCAAAGAGAGTGCTCTACTGCAAGAAGAAAGGATATGCAATTGTAAATTGTCGTGTCAAAAAGGTAGATGAAAAGAATGGCACTGTGAAGACTAAAGGAAAGGAGACAACCAATACGGTTGAAGTAGTCTTCCTCGCGACAAATTTGAAGCATTTCACAATGCTTTAAATTTGATTTCCTTTGGTGGATGATCATTGTATATTGATCACTCTTCACTCCAAGGGGTTTTGTTGGGTTTGACTCGTGCCTATGCTCATAGAGGTGTGTCAGTGATCCTCGATAGGACATTGGGGCACTTTCTACTCTCCTTACGAGAGGTTTTTCCCCCAGATTTATTCCTTTTTATTTTATGTGCCTGTGTTACATAGTTTGGCACTTGTGGTGTTTTACACCTTTAGGGTGTGAACACACTTTAGCAACCCTAAGGTTTAAGGGTTGTACTTTTGTACTAGTATCTTACACTCTTTGATTATTGCCTTGGGAGTTGTGCCTTCACTCTCACACAGTCTCTTCATTGTCAACTATACTCTCAGCTGAGCTTCTCTGTGCATTCTCTCACCTCTCACAATCATCTAGCTTCCTTTGAATTTCTGATAAGAGATGGTCTCAATGGCAGTCCCTTTCAAAATAAATAAAGCCTTTTAGCATATGTAACACTTTTTTTGGGGCTTTTTAAAGGAGCAAAATTAGACATTAATGCATGACAATTAAAGTTAATACAAGCGATTTTGGTGACTCAACAAAAAGTTCATTCTCCTTCCCAACATGACTTTGGAGATGCTGCTAGAAAAACTAGTTCAAAGGAAGCTTTCTAAAAGCATCCTTTATCCTTAAAATTTGACATAAGTTTTGAGAAAGCCAAAAATCTTGAAAATTTTAAAGGATTGTAAACAAGACCTATTTTGAACATAGCTCAATCCTAGAGGACAACATTTAGGAGCTTGGACATGTCTAGTTGTTAGCTCAAGAAGTTGACATTTGTTGGCCATTTTGACGCTTGGACATGAGCTTAGAAGACGAAATACCTCGAAAGGACTATAAACACGAGTTGTTTTGGGTATATACCACTTTTTGATTCTAGTTTTTGAGCTTAGAGGTGTGATGTTGGTAGGTGAATTGGGTGGTCGGCCTCTATTGACTCTCAAGACAACACCATAGGACAAAAACCAAGAAACTCTCTTAACAAAAGTTTTTAGATCAACGCCATAAAAGGCAAAACAAGGTTCCCTGCATCAATTTCTTTCAATCGAGAGCTCAATCCAGCATTATAACAGCCGAAATGTTCAAATTTACTGGTCTCCTCATTTTTATGAGCGGACCTGTTGCAGATAACTGCTGTTGCAGGTAACTGTGCTGCTGCACGTAATGCGGAGTGCTCCAAAGTTTTTAGATCTGCAGGCAGCAAATTGCATCTTTTAGTCATGTACATGTATTCCATCATAAAAACATATATTTCAGCACGTCCCCTGATAAATCTATAGAGCTTCAAAGTTTGCTGCAGGTGCTGCCGTTGTAGGTACTGTGGGACTACGGAAAACACAAGGTTGCGGGCAGCAAATTCTCTCTTTCCATTTCAAATATAAATACATATATTTCAGAATATTCTTCCCAGATACACATTGTAGAGCTTCAGAACCTGCTGTGGAGTGGTGAATACCATTGTAGGGATTGTGGAATTGCGAAACTGTAGGATTGCGGGTAACAAACTATTTTTAATTTTAGATCTGTATACCAACATGGACAAGCATGTATTTTAGCATATTCCAAATAAAACACCACAAAGCTCTCAAGGCCTATAGAACCTTCGGAGATGCATAAAACTTCCATTATGTGAGTATGAAACATAGCCACATGAAAACGTCTTTTCATTCCAAAAGAAACATGGAATTTCATTGCTTTTGCTGTTGTGAATCCTTCGAAGTTTCATTAACTCAAGTCGTATGTTCAGCCTTTAACAACAGTACATGATTTTTATGACATACCAATCCTTTGATCACAAAAACTCCCATTTCCCTTCTCTAATTGATGAGAAACATCTGACGCAGTGCATTCCTTCTCTAACTAGTGAGAAACATTTGATGCACTGTATATACCATCAATAACACAAAGCAAAACAACCCTCCTACTATTTCTCTTATCGACATCACCTCCTCTAACAAAGGAATGCACTCGCCACGCTTCCTTCAGTAGGAGAAAGGAAAAGAGAGGCTGAAATCAAAACCTTATTGCTATATTCGGAGAACAGAGGAATTACAGCAATGGATTTGACCCCATGACCCCATTCTTTAGCCCATCGCTATCAGTTTTGAAAACCACACAATCTTCTATCACCTATTGCAGATCTCTTCTCCTCTTTCTGTGTTTTTTGTCTTTTTTTACCCTCTCCCACATTTTTCCTCTTTTATTAAGGTTCCTTCCTCATGCAAAGTCGCAAACATGCTGCTAAATGCTTAAAATTCCACTCAGGATCCCAAGTACGGCATCGGGACTGCAAATCTTGTTTGCAAGACGGTATTTCCTTCAGCAGGAATGCATTTCAAAACTAAGTGACAAAAACATGTGGCAAACATGCGAGTTACCACTTAAGACTCCCATCCATTGATATGACTTGCTATGGGAAAGCTTTGAAAGTCAAACGAGTACCATTTTTAGTACTTGTCAGTTTGTCCTCATGTGGTGACATTCCCACGGCTAAGCATTTTCACACACCATGATTAGCCCACCCCTTGGTTTGGAACACAGTGTGAACAAACCTTTATTTAAAAATCCAAACCAACTTTGACAAAGACATGCTTTGACTTCCAAAATCTTGTCAATTAGGACACCTAGTCACAAAACTGCTCATAACTTTTGATCCCTAACTTGGATCCTTGAGTTTGCAATTTTACATTTTTGCATGCAGTCTACTATAGATCAAGCTTCTAGAGCGTATATCTCCCGTATACTTGCTTGGTTAACTACCAAACTTGGTAGGGATTCTCATTAGGTGTAATAGTACACTTTGAGCACGCTATTCATCATTCAGAACCTTTTGATTAACACCAAATTCTAGAATACCAAATTTGTCCAAAACTACTAAACATAACAAGCTACTCTACAACTTGTATATATACTACTTACAACATCCGTGTTTACGTGATTCACCAAATGTATTTCTTGAGACGAAACCCATTGATCTTGCTTTTATGAACTGTCCCACCTAGATCTTGTAACAAATAAGTACCATTTTTGAACTTTTGCTCGATGATAAAGGGTCCTTTCCATTTGACTTGGATTTTAGTTTGAAAAGTAGAATCCAAACAGCTATCATATCTCATGACTAACATTTCCTTATTAAGGTCCTTTCTCTTCATTTGTGCTTTGAACCATTTCTTTCTTAAAAAGTCAAGCTTTGAGTTTTTCACATCAATTCTTTCAAGTAAAGAAAGTGTATGTAAACCCTTTTGGCTGAAAAACTCGGCTGCCCATCACTTCGCGCAAGCTACCCCGCCCCCGGACTGTTCACCACCTCCCCTCCCCCCCCCCCCCTCGTGGGATTCACAGCGCCTGCCCCTGCTATTCCCCTCTGTCACCATCGCCAGCCCCCTCTTGCCTCGTTCAACACCATTGCTATTGCTAGCCCTCCACCCCTCTCCTCCCCCCCCCCCCCCCCCCCCCCTCCGCGCCCCTTGCACTTCCGCTCCGCCGCCCTAGCTTGCTTTGCTGTGTCCGCCCTGTCCCTCCTCTGCCTGTGCCCACCCTGCGTGGCCCTAGCCCTGCGCCTGCCCTACTTGGCCCTGTCCCTGTGCCTTGAGGCCCGACCTCCTGTTAGATGGACACACCACCGGCAACAACAATAGCAACTTCCTCCCCCTCCCCTCTCTGCAGTTTCTCCCTCCCCCTGTAGCAACTCCCCCTCTTTGGTAGCACAGCAGCGTGATAGGTAGGTTCTGAGTAGGGACACGCAATAGAAACCTCTGGTTAGACGCCAGCGCACTCGGGGAGTGCCCCCTAGTCAAAAACCTTGCGTGTTGTCCTTTCTGAGGAACAACTCTTAGCTGTCCGGGCCACAGAGTTGGAGCTTAAAGAAACAACGATATTTGGTCATGCAGTTGGACACTCCCCAGCAAGGGCCCACTGCGAGATTGGCTTCACTCCACATTGCTCATTGGCACAACACAGATCGTGGAGGCAGTCCTCATGGGCCGAGGGATCTTCATGGTTCGACTCACCGCTGCGGACGCATCTCGGGAGTTAGTGGAGAGCTCGTCCTATGCCTCCATGAAGGGGGTCATTTACATGGTTTCCTGGTATAGCGGCGTCACGATGGAGACTTTTGTGCTCCACAACAGATTTCTCAGACACCCAATCACCTTACTTTTCCTCGGACTGGCGGTAGAGTACCGCCAGCTAGTGGAGGACTTTGGATGGCTCTTTGGCACAGTTCTTCCTACCTCCTTCGCTTTTGCAGTGACAGCCGTAGGAGTCCCAAAGGTAGGG
The DNA here is from genome assembly GCF_053477565.2 of Lygodium microphyllum. Taxonomy (NCBI): domain Eukaryota; kingdom Viridiplantae; phylum Streptophyta; class Polypodiopsida; order Schizaeales; family Lygodiaceae; genus Lygodium; species Lygodium microphyllum. Next base: position 2,603,811 of record NC_141137.1, on the reverse strand, counting down.
GTGGCCATGAAAGACAAAAAATATACAAAAGTTCTTGGATATTGAGGTAGGAGGTTACTTCTTTAGGCAACAGGTCATTGTGATTGGGCAACCGGGGCAGTGCCTGCGTTGCTACGACTTTGGGCATTAGGCAGCAAATTGCACACATTTCGGAGCCAAGGCAGCTCCGCTGATGGGCCGGCAGGTGGACGCTGACGGCTTCACATAGGTCTAGAGACGACAGAGAGGGAGACGGCAGGGGGGGCCGCAGCCAGCTCCTCAGACGTAGCCTTGGTAGCAGGGAGCAGGAGGGTGAGCGACGCCCCCTTGGCGGAGCATCCTGCAGCGCCTCTCCCCCCTTGATCCGCACCTGGTTGAGGTGATGCCCCCCAGATCCACCCCCCCTCCTCCCATGAGAGCTGAGGAGCCACAGACGCCGATATCCTCCTTGCACCAACAGTTTTCACCCTTCCACACAGCTACGAGCTCTTCTGTCCTTGTTGCTTGCTACACTTTCCCGAGATAGACACAGCTGTTGCCATAGGAGTTCTTCCGCAGTGGCTCCTAGTCCTACCTGAGAGTTGCGGAGTGTGGAGAGTTCTCACTACCTCTAGAGGTAGGGATCTTCGTGGTTCGTAAGTCAAGGAGGGGCAAGGTCCATCTACTAGCACCGTCGGGGATGGACCAAACTACACTTTTTTCCTTCTTCTCTCATTTAGGGGATTAGATGGCGACACAGATAGAGGAGTTGAAGAGTTAGGTAGCGGACCACATCTCCCAGTGGATGGGAGAAGGACTAGCATTGTTTGCACAACAGTGGCATGGTTGCATGATGGACATTCACTGGTGGGTTGGTGCCGAGATCCCACACTTGACCATCATCTTCCGAGCCCCTCCACGGTGGAGAGCTCCAAGGGATATGATCGAGTGGCCCCTGGCATAGGCGGCCCGGTTCTACTAGTGTACAGAGTCACGACCCTCAGCATGGCTGATAGATGCATTGATAGTACCACCTGGAGCATCTATCACCCCTATGGTCTGGCCGAGGGCCACCATGGGAGATTGGAGTTCACCATCCAGACTTGCGGGAAAGCGTACTTGTATGCTCCATAGTTTCTCCTCTTCATCAGCAGTCTCCATACCGAATAGATGCCTGTTTGGACAGTCACAGGTTTCCCCATGAGCTTACGCCTTGCATCCTGAAATGTGAATAGCCTCCACTACAGTGGGGCACGTTGTTCCAGGAAGTTGATTGTTCAGCAGGAGTTGCACCCTGCCCTTGTCGGACGGATCGACATCTTACTTCTACAAGAGCACAAGCTCACTCTCACCCAGGCCCAATGGGTAGGGAAGGTACTCCTGGGCAGCTCGCACACTTACTGGGAGCACGCCATAGGTGACTATGGCAGGAGTGGAGGCGTATGCATCTCCATTGGCCCGAGTCTCCCTGCCTATGTACGAGAGCACGGGATGATAGTGGCAGGGAGGGATCTATGGATCAGATTGGATTTTGGGGACTCATGCCTTGGAGTCCTCAATGTCTATGCCCCTATGGAGGTTAGGGGACGTAGCAGGTTGTGGGTGGAGATCGCGGATGGACTCCCAGAGGCGGACTCCTCGATCGTTGGAGGAGACTTCAACAACTGGGAGGCTTTGGAGGACTAGCAGAGCAGAGACAGAAACTACCAGGGCATGGCTGGGGAGGAGCAGGAGGCATGGGAGGTCTTTCTACTGGCAATAGGAGCACGCGATGCTTGGAGAGACCTTGCCTTCCAAAGGAGGGAAAGGTCGCTGGACTTCTCTTGGGGATACAGGCGGCTAGGTGGAGTCTTGCTGGAGCGGTTGGATAGGTTTTATGTGGGAGAGTGGGGGGGCTCTCGTGGAGGCTAGATCGAGCAGTTGGCAAGCATCACGTTGTTTGATCATTGCCCGGTTCTCTTGACACTAGATCCCCGAGCATCTGCCTTAGACACATGATCTTATTGGATCCTTGACTCGATTTATAGGAGGGAGGAGGTGACAAGACAGATAGAGCATATTTGGATTAGAGAGTGGGGCAAGAGGGATTGGATCACAGAGGAGGTTGCTGAGGTCCTAGCCGAGTTGAGCAGAATTTGCTAAGGGGTAGCCATACAAGCCAGGCAATAGAGTTGGGAGGAGGAGAGAGCACTCTGGCGGGACCTTGCAGCCACGTAGAGATTATTACAAGAGGCACAGGTTGTGCGCCCGCGAGCAGCCATTGCTGGTCTAGAGGATAGGTGCTAAGAGTTCTCTTTCCGCACCTCAGCAGCTTTCTGGGCATGGAAGGGCGACACGATGTGCAGGGAGTTTTTCCAGGCGCACCAGCCTCGCACCTCAAGAGAGCAGATACATAGCCTTTGAGATCGGTATGCGAGGACTTGCTCTAGCCTAGACGAGAGGTGATGGAGATTGCCACCGACTAATACAATCACATGTTTCAGTAGGAGATAGCCTCAGCTAGAGGACAACGACATAGGCAGCAACAGGTATGGGATCACATCCCGTCCCTCCTCTCAGAGGAGATGGGACGCTCTCTCCTAGCCCCCCTCATAGAGAAGGAAGTGGAGGAGGCTTTTCATACACAAGACGGGTAGAAATGCCCGGGAGAGGATGACCCCTCTAAGGTCTTTTTCACTACCCACTGGGAAGTGGTGAAGGACCCCCTACTGATGGCCTTCCAAGAGATTTTCACTTCAGGACATACTCGGGAGCCTTTCGACAGGCCTTATTAGTCTTTTCCAAAGGGGGAGACCGGTTGGAGCTTTCCCAGTGGAGACCGATCACCTTTTTGTCAGTGGCCTATAAGGCACTGGCAAAGATGATTGGTAGGCGACTACGCTCCATGCTTCCAGGCATCATTCATGATACACAGGCAGACTTTGTCCACGATAGGAGCATCCTCGACAATGTATTCACCTTCTTTGAGACGACAGAGTGGGCAAAAACTAGCCATACTACTCCTGGACTTGGAGAAAGCTTATGACAGGGTGGAGTGGGATTTCCTAGAGGGCACCATAGAGAGGTTGGGTCTCCCCCAGGCTTGGATTCGCGGGGTCTCTGCACTTTACAGATCGGCCACTAGCAGGGTTCTCGTAGGTGATAGGCGAGGGGAGGAGTTTCGGCTGGAGAGATCGGTTCGGCGGTAGGGTTGCCCCTTGGCCCCGTACCTGCTCCTACTCTTTGCAGAGGTGATGTCTCATTTTCTCAGGTCATGTGTGAACGGATTATGCGGCCTCCGACTTTCCGTGAGAGAGGAGATTGAGCTGTTAGACTTAGAGTATGCAGATGGTACAACACTCTACATAGAGGACAATGAGTTGATGCTGGAGAGAGTGAGGTTGGGTCTTGAGGTGTTCTGTTCTGCAGCAGGAGCGAAAATCAATTGGCGAAAGTCAATTGGTTTCCTTACAGACCCGGACTCCAGCATGGAGTGGGGCATTCACCTGGGATTTAGATGGGTGAGCAGACCGTCCGTTACCTAGGGTTCCAGGTAGGACTCAACATCACTCCCGCCCAACAGTTTCTTCCAGTCCTCGATTCTATTCGGAGCAAGTTGACCTACTGGAGCATGGCTCGTCTCTCACTAGCAGGCCGAGCCTTGGTGGTTAACCAGGTCCTAGCGACGGCCTGGTACATCGCCTCGTATTGGTGTTTCTCATCCTGCGTAGTGCAGCTTTGCTGCATAGTGCGGAATTTCCTTTGGTCTGGGTTAGACGGCTCCAGGGATTCCAGGGCCATGGTGGCGTGGGCGACCATCATACGGCATCGATCAGAGGGAGGCTTGGGGATCATAGATCCAGAGTATGAGAGTATGGCCCTCTTGGGCAAGCTAGTTGTCCGCGGCCTCACACCAGGAGGGCAGACATGGAAGGTCCTATTGTAGGAGGGTCTTCAGGACTGTAGACCGAGGCTTGGCAGTGAGTGGAGGCCATCCTTGAGATGGATCATCATGTCAGCCCAGATCACCCCGCCTAGATCACCTTTTCTACGCAGCTCGCTCCACGTGTGACAGGGCCTCTGTAAGGCCCTAATCCAGAACCCCGAGGTTGCCAGGAGGAGATAGATTGTCAGCCGGTGATTTGGAACCCCCAGGTCAAAGATCGAGAAGGGGCACAGATGGGCGAGCGCCCCCACATCCAGTGGGCTGGTTGGGAGGCCGGCCTGGCTCGTACCATTAGGACATGGCGTGAGGTGTATAGGATGATGGACGGTGCCGCAATGAGTATCAGGCTGCAAGAGAGGAGTGGAGCTGAGGAGAAGGGAGATAGATGCAGCAATACCTCAGGAGTGGCTTGCTCGCTCGAGACGAGAGCCGATAGAGCTTGGGGAGGTATGGGCCGCTAGGCTTTCACCAGCACGCATCCCCCTACAGGTGGCACGTAGAGTGGGCGATGCTCCACCTGGGACCCTCTTCACCATACAGGAGGGGGGGCGTTTGGCCCTTGATAGAGGGCAACAGGATGAGGGGATGGCTGTTCTTTCATGGAGGAGGATCCGGGTGATAGGCCTTCAGGGAAAGACATGGCGGCTGGACCCTTTTGTCTTTTGGGAGGAGCTTAGGGAGTGGCGCCTCTCGATATGGGAGGGTAGGCCACTTGATGAGCTCGAGTGGGACCCGGGAGAGTGGCTATGGTCGGCCATAGCAGTCACCAAGGAGCCGCCAAGGTTCCTGGAGTACATTGCCAGGATTGACAGACATGTACTGATGTAGGAGGATATGGATTGGGCGCTGTCACATAGCAGGCATTGGGCGGAGTACGGGATTATGGAGCCTTTCCGACGGACCTTGTGGTGTCACCCATGGGATAGTTGGAGGCCGAGGAGGATATTGTATTTCTTATGATTGGTGGCACATGGAGGCTTGGCGGTGGGAAGTCGGCTTGCCCCAAGGAGGGAGGTTGTATGTGCTGCACACAGTAGCCTCTGGAAACACCAAAGCATTGCCTTTGGTCGCGTGAGGCGGCGCAGCTTGTGTGGAGAGGTGCATGCCGCATCCTTCGCCGTATAGCACCCAACCTTGGATGTATCTCATGGGGAGCTTTTTGCTGGCAAGCAGTCAGCCAGGGTCGCCATCTTCTGTATGAGGCCGGGATGTAGGACACGATATTCTTTATTGAGACAGGGTCGTGCGCAATGGTCGGTTTTGAGGCTCTACCCATCCACCAGGTACTGGAGCCCACTGTAGACCGCTCTGAGGTATGGGAGATCATAGGGAGTCTTACTGGTTGGGATATCTGGAAGGCAAAGGCTTTCAGCGGAGAGAGACTTTTAGTATAAGTGTCCTTAGCAAAGCTCTGGACCTCCATCATTCACTCCCTCTGCGGTCAATGGGAGTAGGTGCAGGGCGATTCCAGGGCTCGTCAGGAGCTCCGATGTCATTTCATGCGCACTTGGGGCGGCCATGACCTGTTTTTCCTGACGCAGATAGGCAGCCCCAGATGGCGATACACCCCCCCCCTCCATGGCTTCTTGCCCCCATCCCCCCTAAACCACCTTGAGAGGCTTGTATACATGATATACTTATGATATACTTGTGACTTTCATCAGCTCTAGCTAGTCTGTTGAGCATGAGCACTCCGTTGTAATCAGTTTTTTTGAGTAATATAATCAGCCACATTTTTACTGGGAAAAAAAAAGAACCATTCCTTCCTTTTCAAAATTTGTTCCGCATAACAATCCATTGCTTGTTGTCTATCTAGCTGTAGTGTATGCAATGCCAGTCCTTTGTCAACTTCTAACCCTAGTTGATCTAGTTGACATCTTCTTGCAAACTCCATTATGGGAAACATGATATTCGTAGGCATTTTAGCCTCTTGATCATGTACCAAATAAAAAGGGGGAGAAACGTATACTCATCTTTTGAATTGTCCTACAAGCCTATAAAGCTTGATATAAGTGCTTGTCCCAATCCTCTGGATGGTCTTTCACTTGTTTAAAGAGAATCTTTTGCAAAGTCCCATCGCATTGAGGGTAGTAAGGGGTAGCAAATCTATGCTTCAGATCTAACGTCCTTGACACTTCTTCAACTAGCTTATTTCTAAAATGGGACCTTGATCTGCTACTATTTCCTATGGTATCCCAAACCTGTAGCATATTGTCAAAAGTGGATGCAGTGATGGAAGTGTGGAAAACTACTATAATAGATTGCTGAACACAAGAGAAAAATAAAAAGAGAAATACTACAAAAGAAAATAACATTGCACAAAGAACTCAGAAGCAAAGAGATTCTCGGGAAGTGGAATCCATTTACCAAGAAATGAGACAATATAGATCCAAGGTGGGTCACCGGTTGTTAAGGCACCAACACCGGCTCTGTCTCTCCACCAAAACTTGAAGGTGGTGATTGAATATGATTGAGGAGGAGGAGCCCCATTATATAGGCATGAAATAGGTATTAAATAAATGCTACTTGGCTAGCATTATGACATCAATAATGCCAAAATTGACATAAAATGACCACAACAAAAATGCCTAAGATAAGTACAATGTGCCCAACCCTAAATGGCATGCATAGACTCATACATGAATTGACATATTCGCTAACACCCTCTCTCAAATCATGGGTGATCTGGTACAATATAATGATACAATGATAAGAACCCATCATAGTCTATACAACAATAACCACCAGAAGATAACCATGGATATCTAGGTAGGGAGTGGCTAGCCCACCACCAAGATGCCTCAGAGAGAATCTGATGTCAATGTCGATCGTACTAGCTCTTGAAAACAAAGAAGAATCATAGTAGCTCTTAATATTTGTCAACAATGTCTCATAGTAGCACACAAGACCATCTTGTCAAAAATGCCTTTGAACTTATGGGACCATGGATTCCCCACCTCTAGCCAGACTGCCAAAGTGTCCCCTCATGTGAGCTTAGGCTAGGAGCCAATCCGGTCCATTGTCAAAGAACTAGCTCATCATGAACTTGGATGTCAATCCCAGCTCCAAGATTTGAAGCTACCATACTTCGGTCGATGTGTTAGGGACATCCCTCTGTGGAACTTGTGCACTTGTATACATGTATAGATGAGGCACTATTGCCCCACCTCACCACCCTCTCACACTTCCTCTTTGGCACTAGAGAGTTGTGAGGGATGACCACATGACCTACAATAGCAATTTGGAAGGGAGGGCCTTGCAGCCATTGTCGGGGCCACATAGTTGGAGCCTAAACCTAGATGCGGAGACGAGGAAGATGTATTGAGAGAGTTGTCACCCTTTGTCACCATCCACTTCGCTCCTACTCCTTTTGTAAAGCTGCTAATGTCCTGCAGTCCTTCCGAATGTGTCCCTTCTTGCCACAATAAGAGCATTGAGACTTCTTTTTCTTCTGCTTTATGGCACCCCTCTTTGAAATTGGAACATCTGATGCACCAAGAGATAGCATCCTCATAGAAACTTGAAGCTGAACACAGCAAGACTCCAACATAACACTGGTAGACAAGTGAAGAATGTCTACATGTTGACCTTTAGGAGGAGATGCTAGAGGAGCCATGATGAGGGAGATAAGAGAAGATGAGGAGAGGCAAGGGATCTTGAGGGAGAAAAGAAGACCAAAAATACAAACTTGCAAGGATTGCATGAGTTCAAAGTAGTAAAGAAAGCAAATAGAGAAAAGATCAATAGTAACCAGAGTGTAGTGACGAGAACACGATAACCGAATGCACATGAACCCTCTCTAAAGCCAAGCAGTGTATCACAAAGTGAAAAGACGGACTAAAAACAACCAAAACCAGCTGGAAACATTGTCGCCGAGCCTTGTACAAGAACAAATAGTCAAAACACAGACAGTAGCTGCGGTAAATATAGTCGACCTGCATATAAAACAGATTGCCTCAGCTTGCTGTCCCCAAAATACTAATGCGGAAGGGTTAGTAACAAGTCCCCATCCCTAAAACAGCCCGCACAGATGGCAGACAGCAAGATGCTGATCGAAACAGTCTGAAAATTAGCAGAGGATGGTCGCCTAGGACGGAGAGCAGTTGCAGCAGTCAAGAATAGTTCCAAGCGGGAGATGGAAGTCATAATGCAGACACGAACCAGGAGAAAACGGCAGCAGGAACTGTGATCGTGAAATCTGATACCATGTTAGAAGTGAATGTAGTGATGTAAGTGTGGAAAACTGCTCTAATAGACTATTGAACACAAGAGACAAAGGAAAAGAGAAACACTGCAAAAGAAAAGAACATTGCACAAAGAACTTAGAAGCAAAGAGATGCTCGGGAAACAGAATCCATATACCAAGATATGAAACAGTACAGATCCAATGTGAGTGATTGGTTATCAAGGCACCAACACCAAAACCAGCACCAGCTCCCTCTCTTTACTAGAACCTGATGGTGGTGACTTACCATTGTCAAAATGACTAAGTGACCAGAGAGAGATTAGGGTTTGCGAGGGAAAACAGTGTGTGTGTACAACAAACACTGAGAGAGAAAAGTAACACAGAAGATGATGAAAGATGAATCATGGTGATGAAGTGAATCTGATACAAGGGTGCTGTAGCACAAAGGAAGCCTTGGACTGTAGGAAGATTGCTGAAGAAGCCTTTGAGTTTCTTTCCAGCATGGAGTCACGGAGCTAGTGGCTTCTCTCCTAAGGTTGAGTTTCAGGTTCTACAGCTCATTCAGTCTCCTGACTATCTTCAAAGGTCTCCCTTAGGTGGTATTCTCAAAATACCGGGTGGATCTTCTTCACCCCTTGGTCAGCATGGAGCCACCTCTTGAGATCGAGTATGGGCATATCCTTATGGTTCTTGGCACCACACAAAGTCCGACATTTCTCCTTTGCATTGCATGTTTTCATCATCTTTGTACTAGGGCGCTTGGGCAAGAAAACAATTTTCCCACGAGGGACATTCTCCAAGTGGCACCTAATATATGAGCATTCTTGAGCATGTAGCATTCCATCTCCACCTCACTCTTCTCTTGGTCCCCCTTTTCGGGCATGAGAGGGGGTGTTGAGAAACACTTCACCCGCAGCTTGTGTTGTTGCGTTTCTGCATTTTTCGTTTAGGGTTTGCAGCCCCAAAAAGAGGCGCCACCCTAGACTGATTGTGCCTATTTATAGGCCACTCATTCATTCCTTATGACTGATCCTCCAGTCCGTCACTCCCACTCTCTCTTCGTTAGTCTTCAAACACTCTCTCTTCCATCATCTCTCCTCTCCTACCACCTTCTCCACACTCTCTTGGTGCCAGCATTCATCTCTAGTTGGCTGTGTTTATGGTGGCAGTGTGTTCCTCTTCAGCTGGCATCCATTATCCATTGTTGGCGACATCATCTTCTATCCTCCTACACCTTGCATTTGGAGTCCACACTCTCTTGATGTCAGCATCCACCCTATTTGGCATCATCCTCCACCCTTCTGGTGGCTCCACCTTCTTGCGTTTGGCTGCCAAGGAGGTTTCTCACCATCTGGCATCTCTCTCCAATAGGCGTCACCCTCATTAGAGGTAGTTCGATCTTGCGTTTGGTTCCTGGTTGCTTCCCACCCTTCTGATGTCACTCCATAGTTGGTGTTTCACTCCCAAAGGCTATCTTCATCTGTGTTTTCAACATTTGGCTCATCCTAACCACCTGGCGTTACCTCGTCAGGCTTGCGTTTGTAGACAGAGGCTTCATTGGCTGTCTCCTTGCTCGTAGGTACCACTCTTCATCCCTGTGTTTGCAATTCAAAGGCTCCTCAACCTTTGATGACAGTCTCCCTACTTTAAGTGGCACCTTCTCATCTTGCGTTAAGAGAGCCACTCCTCGAAAGTGAAAGGTGGTGGTGTGTGAAGAACTTCATGGCACATAGGGTCCCCCCTCTCTGAATTGGAAGGAGTAGAAGGAGGAGCCCCCTTGGAAGCTGAAGAAGAATTGGAATCCCCCTTTGAGGGCGAAGTAAGAAAATCCCCTTCTGAATCCTAGTCTGAGAGAGAAAGGGAATCCAACCACTCATGGCTCATGGCTCACAGACTGTGAAGCATTTGATGACAAAGGAAGTGCCGTCGGTTGTGCCGAAGATGGTATCTGGGGCTCGGAAGAAGTCCAAAAGTACCCAGAAGTGGCTTCTCGAACCTGAGTGGAAGAGGGTGGGGAACAGTCACGGGCTCTTAGGAGAGTGGACTGTGGAGGAGATGTGGGCTATGGAAGCCACTGTACCCGGAAGCGGGTGGGGGAAACCTCCGCGCAGTGGGGTGGTCTCCAGGAGGGTTATCGCCTCATAAGGTCTTAGAGCCTCTGTGTGCTCGAAAGGACTTAGTGCGTATCGGTTGCGGCTTATTGCCTTGAGTATAATACTTCGATAACCGATGCAGAACGATCTCTCTAGCCTAGAAAGGAGAGGTGGCACAATGAGTGCTTGGTGGAAAACGCATATACTTCACGGGGGTGGGGGGGTGGGGAGCAAAGGTCGAAGTCGACAATCTTTGGTGGATGACCATTTGTGCCATAGTAGTAGCACCTAGTAGAAGGGCAATCTGTTGGTGGAGACGCCATGGTACCGAGGTGGCAAATTGGAGAAGGGAGGGTGGGAGGGAGAAAAAGGATATCTCCCAATGCACATGGGAAATGATAGAAAAATCAAATGTTGATGCGGAACCCGCCACTAGTCTTTGTCTTCTCTGATGAGGAGGATCTTTGTGGCTCTCTGAGCACCTCCGGCTCTGATACCATGTCAAAATGACTAAGTGACCAGAAAGACAATAGGGGTTGCGAGGGAAAACACAGTGTGTACGGCAAACATTGAGAGAGAAAAGTAACACAGAAGATGATGAAAGATGAATGATGTTGATGAAGTGAATCTGATACAAGGGTGGCGTAGCACAAAGGAAGCCTTGGAGTTCAGGAAAACTGCCGAAGAAGCATGTGAGTTGCAAACGCAGGATGAGGAGGTGCCATTTGGAGTAGGGGGACTGCCGTCGAAGGGTGAGGAGCCTCTGAATTTGCAAATGTAGGGATGAAGAGTGGTACCTACGAGCAGGGAGATAGCCGATGAAGCCTCTGTCTGCAAACGCAAGTGTGATGAGGTGACGCTAGCTGTTGGGAGTGACGCCAGGTGATGAGAATGAGCCAGATGCTGAAAACGCAAATGAAGACAGCCTCTGGGAGTGAAACACTAGGTGTGGAGTGATGTCAGAAGGATGGGAAGCAGCTAGGAACCAAACACAAGGTGCAATTTTCTTAGATGAAGGTGACGCGTGTTGGAGAGAGACGCTAGATGGTGAGAAACCTCCCTGGCAGCCAAATGCAAGAAGGTGGAGCTGCTAGAAGGGTGGAGGATGACGCTAGATAGGGCGGATGCTAACGCCAAGAGAGAGTGGACTCCAAACGCAAGGTGTAGGAGCACAAAAGATGCCGTCGCCAACAATGGAGGATGGATGCCAGCTAAAGAGGAGCACACTGTCACCATAAACGCAGTCAACTGGAGATGAAGGTTGGCGCCAGGACAGTGTGGAGATGGTGGTAGGAGAGGAGAGAGAGATGATGGCAGAGAGAGAGTGTCAGAAGATTGACGAAGAGAGTGTGGGAGTATCGGACTGAAGGATCAGCCGTAAGGAATGAACGAGAGAGTGGCCTATAAATAGGCATAGTTAGTCTAGGGTGGCGCCTCTTTTTGGGGCTGTAAACCCTAAACGCAAAACGCAGAAACACAAAAAACGCAAATTGCGGGTGAAGGGTTTCTCAACAACCATGACTACAGAGGAGGAGCCCCAATATATAGGTGTGAAATAGGCCTTAAACAAATGTTGGCCGGCCAGCATTAAGGCATCATAAATGCCAAAATTGGCATAAAATGGCCACAACAAAAATGCCTAAAATAAGTTAAATGTGCCTAGTCCTAAATGGCATACATATACTCACACATGAACTGACATATCTGCTAACACATATATCCTCCATAAAAAATTGGACTACATTCTCTTTCTTACATTTTCAAATGCCTTTTGCTTCAAGCCATTAGGTCATATAATCAATTGTAGTAAGAATATAAGACTTTCCAGTTTTAGTACCTGGCAAAGTTCCAATAAAATCCAAACCTATTTCTCAAATGGCCCATAGACAGCAATAGCTTTAGTAGGTTCATCAATCAACACCCTCTTAGCGAATGATTGACAAGCATGGCAACTTTTACATGAGTGAGCAACATTAGCACTCAAACTAGGCCACATAAGTCCTGCTAGCAAGATTTTTCTTTTGGTTAGCTCAAATCCAAAGTGGCCTCCACATATACAGCTCTAGTGTTAATGTTCCTACTAATAGGCTAGGTAAGTTAGCTCTAGTATTACTCTCCTTGCTAATATGCCAAATTTGAAAGTTCTACAGTTGCTTAATTACTCCCCTTTTTGCTATACATTGTTTTAGACCAACATGTAAACTTGCATATTTAGCCTCATTATTGCTTTGTATTTCCTTGCTTTCTTGACTTCTTGAAAAATCTTCTTGACCTTTAACATTCAAAATAGCAAATCCCAAACCTTCCCTTTTTAACATTTTTCTATAGCTGCCATTAAAAAACAAAGTGGCATCTTTATCCTTCATTTCCTCATGAATCTTAGGATGTGGGATAAACTTTTGTTTTATAACAGTTGCACTTCCAGCAGGCTTTTGATAGGTCAAAATGTCAGCTAAATTAGCTCTTGCAGTATCCTCATTCAGACAAGTAAATTCGAATTCTTGTAGAACCAATAGCCATTTAGTTACCCTTGGGGCATTTTCAGCAGATCGCAAAACCTGTGGCAGCAATTGGAAAGTAGTAAGTACTACAAATAGTTTTTGAATCAAATATGATTTCCATATTTTAACTACGTATACCATTGAACAAAGCTCATTAATTCTTTTACAATTTTTGGAGAATCTATAAGAAGCATAGCCTCAACTTTGCTAGGTTTAGGTGAAATGCCATTAACTGATACTTCATGACCCAAGAGTATTACTTTACCTTTTGCAATCTTGCATTTATTAGGATTTAGTTGTCCTCCATCTTGATCTAGCTAACCTCATCAAGATTTTCAGTATGCAAAGCTCTAGAGCTGTTTATGTAGAAGTCGTCCATGAATACTCGTAGGGATTTCCCAATGAAAGGAGAGAGTATCTTACTAACCCATCTTTGAAAGCTAGCATATCAATTCATCAAAACGAAAGGCATTACCTTGTAATAGAAACATCTCCAAGGAGTAATGAATGCTGCCTTTTTCAGATTCTTCTTTGCTATTTTGATTTGGAAGTATCCAGAACATCCATCGCATACACTATAAAGCTCATGATTGGCTACTTGATAAAAAATCTAGTCTTGAAATGGAAGAGGATAGTAATCCCTTTTGGTTGCAACATTGAGAGGCCTAAAATTAACACATACTCTCCATTTCCATTCCTCTTTGGTCTGATTAGAACAGAAGATATCCATTCTACATCATCAATGGGGTAAGTAAATCTGCCTGCACAGTTTTTGAACCTTAGCTCTAAGTACACTTTCTTGAATTGTATCAAGTCTTCTTAGCTTCTGAGCTATTGGTTTACATCCTTCTCTCAATTTGATGTGATGCACAATACTATTGATATCCCTTGTTGAGAAACCACTTCTTTAGTTTACACACTTCATTTAGGGTTTCGCAGTTATAGCCCCAAAAAGGGCTGGTGTCCACATTTTGGCCACTTTTTTAGTGGGTGCCCACACAGTGCTGCGACACCCTGGACAGCTTATGCCTTATTAGGCGGTCACTTCATTCATTCTTTACCACCTCTCTCTTCAGTCATTCTTCACTACCTTCTTTGGTCACCACCACCACTTCCCTTCTCTCACCAGCCCCTTCCATTGTCCTCACATCCCTTTAAGAGGACATTGTGGTTCGTGGCTCGTTGCTCTCTTCACCTTCCACTTTTGCTTCAGGCGCCTTGTTCTAGCATCAGGCCTTGCATTTGGAGCATCCTCCACCTAGCGTCACCATCTCTACTTGGCATCAACACTGTTCCCCTTTATGCTCCACCTTCACTTGCGTTTCTTAGTCTGGAGGTCTTCTCCTTGTTTGGTGTCATCATCTCCAGCTTGGCATCAGCATCCTAGCCTTTGGCGATAGTCTCCATCACCTAGCTTTAGTGATTTCATCACTCATCTATCACCAGGGCTGTTGGGACGTGCGTTTTTGCAGCCTAATTGCTCTTCCATCACCTGTTGTCACTCGTCTATCACAGTGGTTGCTGAGACTTGTGTTTTTGTAGCCCAGCTCATCCTCCATCATTTAGCATCATCATTATCCACCTAGCATCAGCATCTAGGTTGCTCTCCTTGTGTTTGATAGCTTGGATACTTTGGGATTTGCATCTTGCTATCCAAGTTACTCCTCGGCATTAGAGGATTGCGGTTTGCTCCCTCGACAACCGATGATCATCTTCCTCATCTTTGACAATATTAGAGAATTGTAGTTCACTCCCTCGATAGCTGTCCTTCACCTTTGAGTGATCACTTCGATAGCCCACTGCCCAGAGGACCGCACTTCACTCCCTTCACTATGGAGATTCCCACGGGTGCTACTGCTTGATTCAAATAGACAGTACACTTCTCTTCTGAGCTTCGCCTCCCTTGTATCAACTTTTCTTCTCATGGCATAATTCAGTGCATCATCACTGTGTTCCTCTTGTGTTTCTGAGTTTCTCTTCTCTCTCAATGTTTGCCGTACACACTTTGTGTTATTCTCCGTAAACCCTACAGTCTCTCTGCACTATCGCTTATTGTGACATGATATCAGAGCATCCCTGTTATATTGACACCCCTCAGTTGATAATATTCATCAACAAATAGCTTATGGGTATTTTTGAAAGATGGCTGAATATTTAGCTCTTTCATCATCAATCAAGTCATTTCCCAGCATGTCCATCAACTTAGGTAATCCAACATTCATGTCTTGTTGCTGGTCACACATTTCTTGCTGTGGGTTATGCATTTCCTACTGTAGATTAAACATTTCTTGTGTAGGATTTGTTGTTTTTTACTCTTCCTTTGGACCTTGAATTGATAGCCCAAAAAGGTCAACGTCTTTAGAAAGTAAACAAGATTCCGATTCTCTATCTTCTTCATCAATGCTAAAACTTTCTGAATCACTGGTCTCATCTCTTTCAGCATCACTCTCATCTCCACCTTGAATGATAGACCTTGTCTTCATGTCAAAAATCACCCTCTTATGAGTAGGTTAGTCCATATAGAGTTTCAATGGGCCTGTACACCAATCCTGTCTAGATCTCATGCCAATCAACCATGGTTGCCCCAAAATGAGAGCATATGCCCCTAATTTCATAGGCGTAACATGAAAGTCTAAGCATGCCCTTTGCTCTCTAATATTAATCTCCAAGTTTTCAAGAATTCCCAAACAATTTCCCTTTGAGTTGTTAGCCATTTTAATATTAAATATTGACTTCCCTATCATTTTAAGATACCTTTGCAGCATTGCCCCTTCAATGATTACATAGACTTGTGCACCTTCATCTACATAATGCATTCATAACATGTATAATGTCTTTCACATTTGACAAACATACAACCCCCACATGCTCACCCTTTTTTGATACTAACTAGTCCATGCCATTGTCTGCTGAAGGATGAACTCATTTGCAACAGTTGCCCATATGTAACATCAGCCTTTTTACTTTTATGATCCTCAAGTAGGTTGTAGGGAACTTGATTGATTCCCAAGGCAAAATCCCTCATTCGTGTTCTCCTTCTTTGTCTAGCCTTTTTTGATAGTCTCTGGCTCATCTTCAAATTGTTTTCCTTTCTTAGTTCTTGCTGTTCGTTGAGTTTCAGTTTTAATATTCCTCTCCTTGGCTCTATTATTAGCTAGAAAATCTGCATTTTCTCCATGCTAGTTTGCTTTAAGATCATACCAAAAGGGTCTTCATTAGGTCTTCTTTCCAATTCTTGCCTAGTAGGTTCATGTTGTTGCTATTCCTGCTGTGGCTAGACATCTTGGCTAGCATTCCGTTGGGGCATGGGAAACATCTCCCCTCCAATTCTTCTTGGATATGAACAATCAAGGGCAATATGTCATCTTTTGTTGCAGTTAAAGCATTCAAAGTTCTCCCACCTATTCCTTGGAGGTCCTCTAAAACCCAGTTGCAATAGAAGTTGCCTAGCTTGTAGCATATCCATGCTCAAATTCAGATTTGCCAACTGTTCCGCAATTTCTAAATTACACGATCATTGGGTTTCTTGTAACTTGATGTACATCATTTTCAGGTCTTTGAAACACCTTGGGAAGATTTACAGCTTGTTGTTCTATATTTCTTGCAGCAGTATCAACCATGTTGGGTATTTCAATTGCATGTGTAGGAATATTTCTTGACTATTCCAACCTTATTTGCAGCTTCCTTTGCTTTTCCTTAGCTATTTTAATTGCATCGTCAAATGAGTTAGGGTCTTTTATCAAGATATAAGCAAATAAACAAATTTATCATTTTTCAAGAACATGATTGGAGTTTGCTCCATACGTTGTGTGACCTCTATCCATCTCTTTTCAAACTTGGCAGCAAATTTAGACACTTTCTCATTCTCTTCTGGAAACATTATTTCCAAAGATTTCCATAGACTCTTAGGAGTTTGCCTTGCTGCAAATTTGGTGGTAAAACCGGTTTTAACTTGATTTCAATTTGCTTCTGTTTTCTCATTCAATGAATCCCACCATAGTCTTGTAGAACCTTCAAGCAACATGTCAATTATTTGAAGTTTATCAGCATCAGTGTCTCTGTGATCCTTGTAGGCCATCCATTCCAAAATCTTGATAAACTTATTTGCATCCTCATTTTCATACCATAAAAAGGTTTATACCCAATCCTAGCCATGCTTGAGTTATAGGTTGGTTTCCAAACCTTACACTTCCCAATTGATATGATTAGCAAGAGATTCTCAGCCGGGGCTGAAACCAGCCTTCCTCCTCAGATAGGGTGGTGAATCCTTGATTACAACTTAATTACAGCAAGAAACAATAAATGCAAATCTGAAAATACAAATTTACCTACTGATCCTGGACAATGCACACGATTGGCCCCAACAATGGTGCCCCTTTCGGTATTTCTTTAGCTTTATTGAATAATTTGATTTACAATGGGATTCTCCCAATCCCTTTCGGTATTTCAACTCTCCTTGCTGTCCAAAGTGACCAGCAAGTCTTCAATCTATTTTGCTCCTTGATTCGGGCACTGAATTGGCCTTCACCCAATTTATAAATGATGGAAATGCCCCAAATTCAATGGCTGGCTAGTCCTCCACCTGAATTCAATTGAAATTCACCTTCAGCCATGTTGAATCCAAGTCTTGGAGCTTCCAATTTTTGGCATGCTTTCCAAGGCTGTTGCTAAGCCCTAATTTTTGCTATAAATTAGGGTTTACAGCAGAGAAATTTGCAAGCTCTCAATCTCCAAGGGTCCAAATGCCGAGACTTTCAGAGTAAGGCTGTGAAATGATTGGGAGATGAGAGGGAAAGCTGTAGAGAGAGAAAATTCAGAGTTTTGTTGCGAAGAATGAGTGAAAATCAATCAAGTGCAGCTGCTGCCCTGCCAAACAGCATGTAGATGCAAAGAACAGAAGAAAATCAGTCATTTACTGATGCTGCTCTGTCTCAACAGCTTGTAGATGTTGTCTCTTGCTGTTGATTGGTCTTCTTTTGTCTCTGGCTGCCTCAGGAGGTCCTCCGATGGCTACAAATTAGACCAGCGGCCTCCCCTCCCTCCCTCTTGCAGGCTGAATTTATAGAAATGCCTCTCTCCAGGCTCTAAAAACGTTTTTCAGTCTTGCATGGGCATTTTTCACAAGTGGCAGCCTTACCAAATGGTTTTTCCAACGTTTTTCATAATTAAATATTAATTCTCAACCTTAAAATATTGAAAATTAATGTAATAATTATTTCGGTGTCCTGAAACATAATCAGATTGGCCAATAATTAAATTTGCTAGGCAACTTCCATTTTGAGTGTCTCTGCGCCATCTTTGACGATCAGATTGGCGTTAGGTACCATTAAACGCCACTTCTCTAGTGTCACCAACTGACACTTATGGCCAAATGGATGACTTAGGCCAACAACTGGCACCAGATACCACCAAGTACCTGTGCGGTATAACTTATAGTAACTTTGCCTTTGACATCTTGTGATTTCTTTGGGTCGCCGGCTCGTAAATTTACTTTAACCCTAGTTGCACCTCACATGTGCAACATTTACTTAATCATGTGATTAAGAATTAATCCACATGTTAAGTGAGGTTTCAAAATTACATGTCCTCA
The DNA here is from genome assembly GCF_053477565.2 of Lygodium microphyllum. Classification (NCBI taxonomy): domain Eukaryota; kingdom Viridiplantae; phylum Streptophyta; class Polypodiopsida; order Schizaeales; family Lygodiaceae; genus Lygodium; species Lygodium microphyllum. The sequence goes on along the minus strand of NC_141137.1, from coordinate 2,585,558 downwards.
TGATAGCCCTCCCCTTCAAATCTTTGCAATCGTCCTTGATTGCACTTCCAAATGCATGAAAAGCAAAGTACTACATTGGAATTTCCATAGGGCATCATAGTCAACACAACATTGCACACTGCTGTGCAACCATTCCATATGTCCAACATATGCTGAAAATTACCAGCCAACATAACATAACATAAGACTCACAAAGAATCTCAAAAACATTGCTAGATTATCATCTGACATGTCTATTTCTAATGAGCTCAACTCATCTAGTAAAACCAAATCACAACATAGCATAACCAAGCATATACCATGGCTAAAACATCAATGGTATCATAAGATATGTTGTTGTCCATGAAACTAGATGTAAACCATTGAAAACTGAGCGTAATTTGATTATAAACTGATCACTTGTTGATCTGAGAACTGATCACAAACTCATTGCAAAAACTGACCAGCAATCTGTGTAAAAATTGGTGCACAACTAATCCAAATAGTGACCATAAACGGTTCTCAAGCTGATAAAAAACTAAGCTGAAACTGATCAGAATTTTTGTCTCAAAATTGAGGCAAAGTTAATGCTAAATTGTTCATAAGCCAATGTAAAAGTATAGTTCCAATTTCCTGGTGAAACTCATACTCATCTGCATACATCTTACAATGACTAGTATACTAAGTAGTGATCTCATGGCAAACATACTGTCAGTGCAGTATCTTGGATGCATGCTGAATACATCTGAGATCCACTACATACGAGATCTGTCCATAATTGGAGGAGAAGTGCTACCTCTCGCTTTAGCATCAGGCAATACTCCGGACCCTTGCTCTGCTAAACCTGACGGAGCCCGAACTAAAGTGAGGATGGCCTGTTAAGTTATCCTCTTCCATCTATTTGGCATCCATTGGTGAGTAATTCTGAAATTTCACCAAGTATCTCTTGGAAACTTTACGTTTGACCTTTCTTTTCTTATGTGCCAAAATCTACTCAGGTACCAAAATCTCATCTAGCTCCTCAACCTCAGACTGAATTTTAGCAAACATATCCTTTGGCACATCACCATGAAAAGGCCTCAACAAACTGACATGAAAGTCATTGTGTATCCGCCAATGTGGAGGTAATTTGAGCTGATATGCCACATTGTTAATCTTCTCCAACACTTGGAAGGGCCCATAGTATCTCATACTCAACTTGGGATACAATCTTTCTCTTCCTTTCATCTTTTTCAGTCTCGCTTTTTCAAAATGCAGCAATACATAATCACCCTCTGCAAATTGCAAAGCACGTCTATGTCGATCAGCTGCTCTCTTTTGCTTTTCTTGCGATCTCTTAAGTGCATACTTTATCTTTGCATAGGCTACATCCAAGTTTTCCACATAACGATTAGCCTCAAAGATCTTATTCTTAGTTTGCAAAATAGGTGGTACCTTCTTGCCACCCTCAACCACCTCAAATGGACCTTTGCCCTTAAAACTATGCATTGTGTTGTTGTAAGCAAACTCAACCAGGGCAAATACTACTCCCACTGTGTCTTGTGGTTTGAAACATAGCACCTTAAAAGATCTAAAGCTGTGGAATTTGCTTCCTCAAATTGACAATCTGTATGCGGATGGAAGGATGATGAGAATTTCAGCGTGGTATCCATATTCTCAAACAAGCTCTTCCAAAATAAAGTGGTTATCCGGGGGTCTCGATCACTAATGATCGACTTTGGCATACCATGATATTTAAAGATGTGCTGCAATAACAATCATGCCATATGATCAACCTTTATTTTCTTCCTCACTGGAATAAAATGGGCTTGTTTGCTAAACCTGCGAATGATAGTCCATATCCCATCATTCCTTGTAGGTGTCTTAGGAAGCTAAAAAATAAAGTCCATCGCAATGCTCTGCCAAGGCCAATCCGGAATAGGCAAGGGCTGCAATAAGCCCGGCAACTTTTGCCTATCATACTTTACCTTTTGGCATACGATGCATGCCTTAACAAACTGTTCTACATCATGCCTCAAAGCTGGCCAATAAAAAAAATGCTCCATTGCCTTGACCGTGGTATCAATACCTTTGTGTCCTACATACGGAGGAACATGACTTTCAGTGAAACCTCTAGGCCTTAACTGCTTTGTGACACATAGTCGTCCATGCATCATCAGAAATCCATCTCTTAGCACAAAGTGTTCATGAATTTGGCCATTGTAAAGCTGATCATAAACATTAGCAAAGTCCGAATCAGCAACATATTGCTCTTTCATGGCATCCATAGTTGTCAGGTACGAAATGTACGGTACGATAAAATACGGTACTAATTGGTACCTTATGATTTTATAAGCTACGGTACGATATTAGTACGAAAGAAAAATTAAGATGAATTTTTAAATAACAAACAAAAATCATAAAACATTAAATGATAGATCATAGAATACATGTTTAAAGTGGAACTAGCCATTTCATTACAAAATAAGATAAATACATGAGGATGATGGTTGACCATCGCGGTTGCATGGGCTACACAAAACATGTAATACAACTACAGTCTATAGTCTAGTATATATGATACAAAAGAAAAGAGAGACCTATGTCATATGAATCTATGATGAGGCATCATCATCATCATCATCATCATCATCATCAGAACTATCTGAGTGCTCATTAAGAGAGTCTGAAGATCACTCCTCGGTATTCGATGATGAGACACACTCATATTCATCCTCACTGATGAGGTTACCATCATCATCAAATGATGGCTCCCTAGGTGGCGGATGTGTAGGCAAGGGGGGGATGTCATCATAAGGCATAGGATGTGAGCTACTAGAGCCCCGCCTTACATATGTCTGCAAGCCACTCGAACCACCCCTCCTCGATGATGGAGGGCGTCGAATGACTATGCCTGTGCTACCATCTACTCGAACTCCTTGCCCACGAGCACGCTGACTGCGAGTGTCACGAGTATTTGTTGCTATAAGCTCTCTATAGAGCTCTGCAAAAATCATCTCCTCCTCCTTGTCCACCTCCTTATGTATATTGGAAAGAGTGTCGCCCGTCAACTTAAATGTATCAACATTCACCTACACAATGCAGTGATGCATGTAAGATTGATCATTGTAAATGCTAAAGTCTAAATTGTAAAGAATAAAGTTTAAACTTCAAAGTTCAAAGTTTAAAAATTAAAACAACAAATTTTAAACTTTATGGTTAAGTGTTTAAACTTTACTTGCTTTGGACTACCCATGCTCATCATAGCCCTCATCATGCGTAAGTTAGTGCGGCAATAGACTAGCCGCTCTAACTGTCATGTGCTAAGCCGATTACGAATCTTTGTGTGAATTGGAGAATAGTCACTCCAATTTCTCTCACATACACCAGAAGAGCAATCCCGGGCAAGGACCTCATGGCTAAGGGCTGAAGGGTCTCTAGTGCGTATCCAAAGTTTTGCCACCAAAATAAAGGCTTCACAAGTGACTCTCTTCTCCAATAACTGGGAGAAGCAAAAGCCACATGCTCTCTTTGATCTGCATAGTATCCTAGCTCCTCTAGCACTGCATTGTGGCCGGATGCACCAATGCGGCAAAACCATGGATGGGCTTATGTATCCATGCCCATCTGCTCTCTGCTATCTCTAAAACATGTGCACGCTGTGTCTTTGTGATCATTGTACAATCACGTGTCTCCGCCAATGCTGCTCTAAAAAAGTGAGCGAGAAGGCCCATGGTGGACCCCTCGCAACCACTCATACGTAACACCCTATAAAAGGGAGTCACGACAATGACAACGGTACAGACTTTTTGCTAAAACTGCTCATTAAGGCACAAGCGCTGCATGGCTTTGGCCTCCTTTGTCTCATTCTCATCCCACTCATTACATAGAGTGGACATCACTGTTTGGCGCAAGGCGGACCGCACCTCATAAAGGTGCTCCAACAATAACCAGATGTAAGCAAAGAGAGTTGAAGAAGGCTTCTTCACCTCCAATGTGCTGTGCTCACGATACATCGCAAGCACCTTTATCTTTACCGTGAAGAATGTGACAATTGATGTAGCTTTGTGGACCACCCTCTTCACCCACTTGAGCTTCTCAATGTCCTTCATGAGCAAGTTCAAATAATGACTTGCACATGGATATGTATATCTCAATGATAGCTTGTCGAATGTGGTAGTAGATGAATGCGCCCGTCGGTTTTTTTCCCCTCTTGCCGGTATCAACAGCCCGCAAAAAGTAAGTGCCGAGTGGACATGAGACGAGTATGTTGATGATGCCCTGTTTCTTACGATCACTCCATTCTTCGGTGAGAATAGAGCAACCATATTTTATCCATGCGGCCCGAATAGGATCAAGGGCTCTATCAATCCTGTCCTTCTCTTCATCAATCTTTCTCGTCCTCATGTCGTTGTATGTGACACCGGTCCATCCTTCACATGGACCCACATTGGCAATGGCTTTTACCATCTTTCATTGCTCTTGCTTTAAGACATTGAATGCAAGATTGTACTCAATCACCGTGCGTGCAATTTCAATGTCCGCAAGTTGTTGCCTTTCTCTAAGAAAGGCAATCGATCCACGCACATGACCGGGAGCTTGAGAGAGAGACGATTGTCTCTCCGGCATCGCATGAGCCTCCACTTTGTCTTTTACCGGAGCCGGCTGCAGATGTGGAGCCCCCACCATCAATGGTAGAGGCCTCTTCCGCATCGGTTGAAGATATACCCACATTGGATGCTTCCTCGTTAGTAGGCATAGAAGTTGGTGCTGATAAGCCACTTCCTCCTCCTCTTGTGGATCCCCCTCTTATCTTGGCGAGAATCTCCTCTGGAATGTTTTGAGGGATCTCCTTGCATGGAGCAACTTGCCCCCCATCTTGGAAAGATGTTGGAGAAGCCGAGTTGCACCACTTGTATAGCGCTTCCTGCAATACTTGCATGTCCAATGGTGGGAGTTGAACTTCTTTGTCTCCCTCTCCACATGGATCACATGCAAATTAAAGGCCTCGTGCTTCTCACGAGTCATGGTGCCGATGACGGATAAAGAGGCGAGAGAGAGAGAGAGAGAGAGAGAGAGAGAGAGAGAGAGAGATCTTGACTCTTGAAAGTTGAGAGGGAGACTTGAGAGGCCCGAGGGTTGGGGTAAAGTTGAAAGAGCAAGAGTGAGAGAGAGGGGATGGGAGATGAGAATGACAAATGCTTTGATAGGGTGCGGGATAGAGGGGATGGGAGATGAGATTTGAGAATGGAAAATGCTTTGATAGGGTGTGGAAAAGAGGAGATGGGAGGTGAGATTCGAGAATGACAAATCACACGTCCATGAGATTCAAGAGAGGAAGATGAGAATGGTATGTCACAAGTGCTTGCTGAATTGGTGTGGAAGCATGGAGGAGAGGAGCACCTTTTGTAAATGAGAGAAGGGTCAAAGTCTAAACAGTCAAAGAGGGGTCAACGGTCAAAGAGAGGGTTGCCAGCTAGAAGGAATCCAAAGAGGATTGGGGAAGGGAGTGGATGGCTGGAAAAGGGGGTGGGGTGAGATATCCAAGGCTTTCCACCCCCCAAAAAGTGCCACGCAGGTAGGCAGAGTAAAAGCGGGAGCGAAAAACGCAAGGCGCGGGATCCAGGTGGCGTAGGCGACATGGTAGAAACAGGCCCAAAATCTTGTACGAATTCGTACAGATACGTACCGTACTGTATTGTATGGTTCGTACTGTACAAACCAGTCCGTACCACACAGGAAGGCAACTATGATGGTATCCAACTCAGTGTGATAAACCATACTGACAGCTAAAATTTGTGGCTTACGTGATAGTGCATCAGCCATAACATTCTTTTTACCATCAATATGTACAATCTGAAAATGAAACATAGAGAGAAAATTTGCCCATCTTATATGCTTCTCTGACAACTTCGTCTGCGTCAGAAAGTACCTCAAAGTTTGATGGTCTGTCTGCACTGTAAAATTAGCCCCCAACAAATAATGTTTCCATGTAGACAGTGCATGAATTATAGCCAATAGCTCTTTTTCATAGATGTGCAAATTCTTTTCTGTACCGTGGAGAATTTGGCTCTCATAAGCCACAACTTGGCCGTCCTGCATAAGAACAACCCAAATGCTGTTACCACATGCATCACATTGAACTATGAATGACTTCCTTAGATCGGGCAACACAAGCACATGATCTGAAGTCATCTTTTCCTTCAACTTTTCAAATGCTGAAATTTCCACTGCTGTCTATCTAAATGGTACATCCTTCTTTTGTAAGGCATGCAATGGAGATGCAATTTCAGCAAACCCGCGTACATACTTTCTATAGTAAGAACATAAACCCAAGAAGCTGCGGATCTCATGCACATTCCTCAAAGGTGGCCATGATCGTATTGCTTCAACCTTTGCAGGGTCCACGCGAATACCATCAGCCGATACAATATGCCCCAAAAAGTGGATTTTATGCAAGAAAAATTCACTTTTCTTGTCATTGATAACCAGCCTATGGCCACGCAGTTCATTGAACATCATATCCAAGTGTTTCCTACGCTCTGCCTCGTTCTTTGAATAGACAATCATGTCATCAAAGAAAGTGCCCACAAATCCTCTATGTGGCCTGAAGATACGATCCATCATCCGATTAAAAGTGACAAGAGCATCCGTAAGTCCAAAAGGCATAACAAGAAACTCATACAATCCAAAAGATGTCCTAAAAGCTATCTTAGGCACATCTTCTGATCTAATGCATATCTGATGATACCTACTTTTCAAATCTATACGGCTAAATATGGTTGCCCCTTGCAATCTATCCATAACATCATCGATCCGAGGAATCGGAAAGCGATTCTTTATTGTGATCTTGTTCAAAGCACGATAATCAATGCACATATGCCATGAACCATACTTTTTCTGCACCATAAGCATTGGAGAACAAAAAGGAGATGAGTTGGGTTGAATCAACCCTTTTTCCAACAGCTCATTTACCTGAGTCATAATCTCCTCTTGTTGGGCTGCATTGACTCTGTAGGGTGGCTTATTAAGTGGGCTAGTTCTATGGATAAGATCTATGCCTGGCCTTTCAGGCAGTAGCTGTCCTGGAAGTGACTGAGAGAAGCAATCAGCATACATTTTCAGAAATGATATGTGATTCTTCTCTAACTTAGACATGTTCCCAACATTCTCACTATCATCTTTATCCTTAGTAAAAACCAAGTACGCATTACTTTAGAAATGGCAGCTGCAGATATAAAAGGGACAGATTCACCTTTCAACTTTACATTAAGTGTGAGTACCTTTCCTTATGCTGAATAGTGAATTTTTTTGCATGAGAATCAATCATTGCATGCATACGGTGACACCATGGCATACCAAGCAATACATCACAACCCTCAAGTGGAGCAATGAAGAACTCTTCATTGTCCACATATCCTTGTATGTGCAATTGAAGCTTTCCAATGAGTGGTGTGGCAGGCTCTGCATGGCCTTTACATGCCATTCCAACTTCCCCCATGGGTCCCATCTCATCCTCACTGATGCCTAGACGGGTGGCCATGTCAACAAAGATGAAGTTGGCTCGTGCACCATTATCAAAGAAAATCAATGCATGCTGATCCCTAATTTTGCCCCACGCTTTGCACAACTCAGTAGCATCATCATTGGGCTGATCACTAACAACATCGGGCACCAATCCCATTGATGTTTTAGGCTTCTTTTCTTTAGAATCTTCCTGATTTTTTGATTTTCCGGCTTGCTTCCTTATTGGGACAGTCCCTTGCAATGTGACCCTCCTGTTCACAAATAAAACATTTATTTGCAGCCATCAATTCCGTACGTTGTGCCAATGTTTTCGAGCCCTTTCTTTGTTGTTTTGGCCTCTTTTCAGGCTGATTTTCAGATCTGTCCCTTTTCTCAGCCTTAAACACCTTTTTATTCGTTTTCTCCCCACTCTCTAGGAAACCCGAATCTTTTCCGTGCAGCAAAGCATCGACTGTAGCAGCAGTCTCTATAAGTTGAGACATGCTAGACACGGCGGATTTAATGCAAAAATCCGTGATTCCTTTGGGCAGTCCACAAACATATTTTTCCACTTGCTCATGAAGGGGTACGGGGCGATAAGTAATAAGCAGCAATGCATCCCTAAACTTATTATATTGCTCCAAATTCTTACATTCCTTAGCATCTAGCTTATCCTTAGCTGTCATGATGTCCATCTCAAAGGTACTTGTCAACCAATTTGATGCAAACATTTGCTTGAATTGTATCCATGTTGACAGTGCTCTACCTTGCATCAAAAGAGTGGACCACCACTGTAATGCATTCCCTTTCAAGAAAGTGGCTACCTTTCAAGAAAGTGGTTCCCCCCCTGAATAGGCTGCATCAAACTGTTGAATGAAAGTCAAAGCTTTCAGCCTATCTTGTACACCGCTGAAGGACTTAGACTTCACTGCTTTTCGACCCTCATCATAGTCTTTTGCTGCCTCTTTGGGTGTCAAGTTGTCATACACTGGCTGCCGCAAAAAGAGTGCCTTTGCTGAATTCACATCAAAACCAATGTGAAACGGAGCATTTGCATGACCAACATTCATTCCTTGAGCCCCATAAGCATTCGGGGGTGTAGATGCAATACCAAACATGCTACTTTGTGCCCCAGGCATCAAGTCAGTGCTGCCATACATAAGGTTTTGCATATTTCCAGCCATACCCGAATACATTGGGCCTTGCACTCCATGCATTGGTTGCTGCATACCATAGGGATTTGTGCCATACATTCCCATATGCGGTCCTTGTCTAACCATAGCATGAAAAATCGTGCTTCCACCAAAATATCATGGCTGCCCCATCATAGCATGCACGCCTGGCTGTCCAAGATCCATTGGATTGGCACTTCCGTGATGGCCTTGCATTTGCATTCCTTGCCCTGTAGGTACCAACTTTTTTATTTCATTAGCATCTTTGGGAGCTTCAAATGAAGGGTTTGGCATTCTCTTCGGTGCATCTTGCTGTGCCGAAGGTGTAGAGGACGTCTTTTTCTTCTTGCCTTTGCTGTCCTTCTTTGGAGCATTAAAAAATCGGGTAAATTGAGGATCCTTTGCTAATTCAGCAAAGAGATTTGTTGTTGTCCTTATCCAATTCTTGAACTGATCATCAAATTCCTCTTCACTTTGCTGGTCATCAGCCTCCTTATGCCCTGAAGGCCGTGTATCTTGCCGAACAGTAACATTTTCAGCTTGCTGTCCATGGTGTGGGCCTTGTCCAAGGTTAGGCAATGCATTTCCTTGATTTCCATGTGAACGTTCACACTGAGAGGCATCATCGCTGCTTGAGTCCATCTCACTGTATGAAGACATATTGTTGTAATTTCTCAGCTGAGAGCAAAAATCAGCACTAGCACAAAGCTTTGACTTGCAATCAGGCGCCTCGAGCCCACCAAATCAAGGGATTGAGTGGTATCCCGGCAATGGAACCATGAAACCAGCCTTCCTCCTCGGATAGGGTGGTGAATCCTTGATTACAACTTAATTACAGCAACAAACAATAAATGCAAATCTGAAAATACAAATTTACCTACTTATCTTGGAGAATGCACACCCGATTCCCCAACATTGGCACCCCTTTTGGTATTTCTTTAGCTTTATTGAAGAAAATGTTGATTTACAATGGGATTCTCCCAATCACTTTCGGTATTTCAACTCCCCTTGCTGTCCAAAGTGACCAACAAGTCTTCAATCTATTTTGCTCCTTGATTCGGGCACTCAATTGGCCTTCACCCAATTCATAAACAATCGAAATGCCCCAAATTCAATGGCTGGCTAGTCTTCCACCTGAATTCAGCTGAAATTCACCTTCAACCATGTTGAATCCAAGTCTTGGAGCTTCCAATTTTTGGCACGCCTCCCAAGGTTGTTGCTAAACCCTAATTTTTGCTATAAATTAGGGTTTACTGTAGAGAAATTTGCAATTTCTCAATCTCCAAGGGTCCAAATGCCGAGACTTTCGGAGTAAGGCTGTGAAATGGCTTGGAGATGAGAGGGAAAGCTGTAGAGAGAGAAAATTCAGAGTTTTTTCGTGAAGAATGATTGAAAATCAATCAAGTGCAGCTGTTGCCCTGCCACAACAGCATGTAGATGCAAAGAACTGAAGAAAATCAGTCATTTACTGATGTTGCCCTGTCTCAATAGCTTGTAGATGCTGTCTCTTACTGTTGATTGGTCTTCTTTTGCCCTTGGCTACCTTAGGAGGTCCTCCAATGGTTGCAAATTAGACTAGTGGCCTCCCCTCCCTCTCTCTTGCAGGCTGAATTTATAGAAATGCCTCTCTCCAGGTTCTAAAAACGTTTTTCAGTCTTGCATGGGCATTTTTCACAAGTGACAACCTTCCCAAATGGTTTTTCCAACGTTTTTCATAATTAAATATTAATTCTCAGCCTTAAAATACTGAAAATTAATCTAATAATTATTTCGATTCCTTGAAAAATAATTAGACTAGCCAATAATTAAATTGGCTAGGCAACTTTCATTTTCGAGTGTCTCTGCACCATCTTTGACGATCAGATTGGCATTGGGTACCATTAAATGCCACTTCTCTAGTGTCACCAATTGACACTTATGGCCAAATGGATGACCTAGGTCAACAACTAGCACCAGATACCACCAAGTACCTGTGTGGCATAACTTATAGCAACTTTTGCCTTTGACATGCCGTGATTTCTTCGGTTCGCGGGCTCGTAAATTTACTTGAACCCCAATTGCACCTCACATGTGCAACATTTACTTAATCATGTGATTAAGAATTAATTCACATGTTAAGAGAGGTTTCAAAAATACATGTCCTCATGACAGGGGCACCAATCTATGATAGGTGAATTGGGTGGTTGGCCTCTATCGACTTCCAAGGCAACACCATAGGACAAAAGCCAAGAATCTCTCTTAACAAAAGTTTTTGGATGGACACTACAAAAGGCAAAACAAGGTTCCCTATATCAATTTCTTTCAATTGCTCTTTCCATTTCAAATATATTTTCAGCATAAGAATACATATATTTCAGGAAATTCTTTCTAGATACACACAATTGAGCTTCGAAACCTGCTATAGAGTGGTGAATAGCGCTGTAGAGACTGCCAAACTATGGGATTGTGGGTAACAAACTGTTTATTATTTCAGATCTGTATACCAGCATAGACAAGCATGTATTTTAGCATATTCTTCTTTGATAAAACACTACAAAGCTCTCTAGACCCGCAGAACCTCAGGAGATGTAGAAAACTTGCATTATGCGAGCATGAAACATATGCTGTTTGGTGATAAATTCTTCCTTGCTTTTTCCTGTTGGGGTTAAATTTTAGTGATGTTTGAGTTTTAGACACCAAACCAGTGGGATGATAAATTAATTCTGTCAAGAGAGAGCATACTAAAATTCAACTCAAACATGACTTGTTCTTGTTTGTTAATGTACCATTCTTATATGATGATGAGAAAACTTGACATGCATGTGTGGTGAATCATGGAATGGGGAACAGATAGCAGGTGACATGAGGCAGCCCATCTATATGGCTCTACTTGGTCTTCTTGGAGATGGTGACATGGCTGTTCAAGTATGTACCCTTCGTGTTTGGTTGGAATCTGGCATACTAGTTGTCTGCATCAAAATTCACACCAAAATGTTTATTGAAACATAATTTTTTAAGGGCATCTTACTACTACATATGCCTAGTTGTAACTTGGGGTTGAAAGAGATACTAGTGTTTGTGTTTACACAGCTGAATAGCTTTTCTGTTGCAGTTTGAAAGATGCAAGGAGTGAGGGTAACGATAAGATAGTGGCTAATTTATTGTTTACAAAATGGTATTGGACTCATTTAATGTTAGAATCTGGAATTGCAGTTGGCAGCATGCCGCTCTTTACATTATCTTATTGATGATGTACACTTCTATGAGAATGAGTTTGTAGCTTATGTGCCAAAATGTTTGGAGCTTCTCTTCCAGTCTATGAACCATGCTCATGAGTTCGACTCCAAGGTAATTTTGTGCATGTCCTAGAAAAGATGCCCATATATTCATTTTGGTGAGCTCATGTATTACATGCAGATTTTTACATTAGACATGCGTGCATTGGCTTAATGCTTCAATGTTTCACACATCAAATGTTAAAGAAGGAATTCTAGAATTTTTAAGTGATGAGTTGGAAAAGGCATGCTCTTTGCTTCGTTTACTCATTTTTCTCACCTGTGGCCCTCTCTCATGCATTTTTCAATCTTATATTGTGCTAGTAGACCAACATATTATTGAATAGGTCATACAAAGGGTGATCTCTTGATTTCTTATTTAACATAGCTTTTGGGTTTTTTATTTCAGCTTCAGATTTTCAATCTTGTTTCATTAATCATTGATCGACTTGGAGAGAAAATTCTTCCATGCACCAAGAGCTTGATGCTATTTTTTCCTCAGGCAAACCCATACGAATTCTCTTCTTTTTGTATGTTTGTCTTAAGCTAACTAGCTTGAACTGCCAGGCATATCTGTAGAAAAAGGGCTATGCATATCATTGTGAAGTATAGGACTTGCATTTTGCAGGTTTGGCAGGAATCATCAGGACAAAGTCTTTTGCGCATTCAAGTGATGGTTGCGCTACAGCGTTTGATTGGTGCTCTAGGGCCACAGTCACCAGTCTGCTATGATTTTCTTCTTCCAGTTCTAGAATATAGCACAGATATTAATCAACCAGATGAACTAAATATGCTGGAAGATGGCCTGCAGGTATACATCAAGTGGTCAATTTTTTATGCGTTTCCAGCATGATGCACGTTGAAACATTGCAGCATGATGATCACTGAAATACTGAACTACTGTAATTGCTCTCTCCCTTTTTATCATGCATTCAGGAGACAATTGCATGCTCTATTTCACCCCCTAAATAAAAAACACATCTAAGTATACATATATGTCAGGAAATAAAAAAGCCAAAGAAGAAGAGTGAAAGACAAAATGAGATTCTCTCAAGAAAAAGTGTTTCCTTGTATTTGCAAGAACTGAAAAAATAAGTGGAGGTAATCACAGTGCTGAAATCAGGAGCATGGTGATAGTGAGGTATGACCTTGCTAGGCCGTATGCATGGAAAGATAGGCTTGAAGGCAGCAGAATTGGATGGCGGAAAGTGAGCTTGAGAAGAGCAGATTGTTTTGAGAACTTTCCAGGGATTTTGATGCCTTTTGTACAGTAAGATCTTTAATTGGAGAAGTGGATCAGAAGTTGAGCTCTGTGGCTTGCTAGTCTCCTGTGACCTCGTTTTCTCAGTTAGTTTGTGGTGTGTGAAAATGGTGGATGATCTGCAGACTGAAACAGGACTCCAACAGTATGCTTTGAGATCTCGGATGAATAGTTCTTTAATGACATTTTGTACAATGATTTACAGTTAATATAGCTGCTTGTGTGTGAGAAGGCTAAACCCAAATGCAATGCAATTTAGTAGGGAAAACTATTTCGCATGATTTTCTGAATTCTTGGAATGTGATATCCATGACTTCTCTTGCCGAAAGATGCCTTAGGCAAGTTATGTGGCTCAAATGGCCAAGAAATTAGCCTCTCTGAAAGTGTGTGTGCATGTGCGTGTATGTGTATGCATGTGTGTATGTGTGTGTATATCATAGCAACATGGAACAGGTGAAATGTGGCCTTGGAACGCCCGAATGCCGTTTTGTAATGTGAAGAATCGGGAAACATGTTCCTAGAAGGTGGAACATTCGTGCTGCTATTGCTGAGAATGTTTCATGGGTGGAATATTCCCAAGCAAGGTACCTTGTCGAAAACATGTGTTCTTGGCTAGTGGGGAATTGGCTACCATTTACAAGGGGGTCTTTTGGGCAGCCTTGCACCTTGTGCTCAACTATTCGTCTTCGGCTTTGTTTTTGTCTTCATGTTTGCCTTTGGTTTTGCCTCTCACTCTGCCTATTGCAGCTGGCCCTCCCCCAAATCTCCTCTCTCTCTCTCTCTCTCTCTCTCTCTCTCTGTGGACTCAGCCCTTTCTCTTTGGTCTCCACTCTCATAGTGTGCTCTAGACTCTCACACAACCTCTCCTCTCCTTTTCCCTTGTCTCAACTCCCTTTCTTGTTGAGATGTCTGGACACTGATGTACTTGGATGACTGTTTCCACATTCATATCACTGACATGGTTGGTACCTACATTGGCATATTATTCTAGTGATACTTTATAGCTGGACATTAGTCCACCTACCTGAGCTATGGGATATCTATCTAGTCATCTTTTTAGTTAGCGTGATTACACTATGGACTGCTTGTATACTATGTAGTACTCTCTTATTATTTTTGGTAGATTGATATAGTGGAGAAGAAGAAGAAAGACTAGGGTTTTCAGCTTTCTATCTTGTGTGTACTCTTTGTTGTTTGTTGTGTGTCTTGCAAGAGCTCAAGCTCCTTCTCTCCCCCCTCATCTTTTCATGGTATTAGAGCAATGTTGAAGTGGGGAGCTTTGAGTCGTAATAAGAATGTGGAGATTTCTCTTATACGATCTCCAATTGTTAAGCCTTCTTCATGAGCTTGGAGTACTCAAGGGAGTATTATAGACCTTTGGTCTAAACTTGTGTGCTCGGATTCACGTTCGAGCGTGTTTTCACTTCCGTTCAAGAGTTAGAGATTGTTCGTGTGTGAATCTGCTAAGGTTCATGGACTCTGGAGTCTGCAAGCCTCGTCACTTCGCAAATAGGTTGTAGGTTGACAAGCATAACTTCCATGCTTGGAAGTTTAGATTGATTGACTAAATTTTTTAATGGATAAAGAATATTACGACTATATTGAAGGAGATAATGTTGAGGCTCGAGAGTTACCGGAGGAAAATGCGACGCCTGGGCAAGCCAAGGTATTCAAGAAATGGAACTAGGGTGCTTGGAAATTTATGTATTGGCTTTCTATCAATGTTTCAAATAATATGATTGGGCATATACAGGATGTAAATAGTCTTGCACAGACATGGGATAACCTAGTCAAATTGTTTGGTACAAATACAAAGCTAGAAAGTTGTAGTTGAAGTCTGAGTTAAATAATGTCAAGTGTGGCAATCTGTGTATTAATGACTATGCATTGAAGATTAAGATCATTTTTGAAGCTCTTGGATCTATTAAAGTGTGGGTTGATAATGGTACTATAGTGGCTGCACTTTTGGATGGCTTGGGTGAGGAGTACAAGCAGTTTCCGAACCTCCATTAACAAAAGAGACACCATTCTTGATTTTGCAGATCGAATGTGTATGTTGATATTAGAAGAGAAAAAGTTAGGTCTTGCTGCATCTTTGTCACAAAGCAAGAACAGTTTAGAATAGGTGCTCTACTCTAAATACGAGTAGAGGTAGAGGTCATGGTGGTAGAAGCCAGAGTGGTGGCAGCTTTGGAAAAATTAGGGGCAATCTCATGACTCACAAGAGCAGTCATATAGGTAGTAGAGGCAAGTCTTGAGATAGGGGAGCCATAGAGGGCATGGCAAACAAAATGCAGGTTATGATAATAGAGAATGCTATAATTGTGGTGAGAAATGTCATATTGTATATGGTTGTCCAGAAAAGAGAAGAGGTGGAAATAATAGAAATGGGAGAAGACAACATAACAATTATGCATCTGTTAGTAATTAGGTTGATAATGAGAAGTTGTTTATTATGCAACACATGATGAATGTAGTAAATGCAGATGCATTAGCAATAATGATTGATGATGTATGGTATGTGGATTTAGGTGCCTCTAACCATATGACGTCTCATGGAGAATGGTTTAGAGAAATAAAAAATTTTGAAATGCTTGGTTTTGTGGAAACAGGTGATAAAAACATGCGTCCTATTACTCATGTTGGGAGCCTTCCATTGTCTATGTAGGATGGAAAAGTTAAGTCTTTGATTGATGTGCTACATGTGCCTAACATTTCAAAGAACTCTGTTTTTGTTGGGCAAATAGTGGAGAAGGGATTGCAAGCAAAATTCGATCAGAATAGTTGTTTTGTAGAAGATTTCAGGAATAAATGTAAATTGGTTGCAAAAGGTAAGCGTGTGGGAAGGACATTTACCTTAGATGTAAATGTACACGAGTTGAAGGTTGCTATGTTTGTACAAGGTGTAAGAGTTCTAGCTGATATTCACATTTGATATAAACATATTGGCACATGTAAATGTGCAACGGTTAAAGAATATGCAATCATGTGAAATTGTGATTGGCATGCCTAAGTTCAAAGTGACTGATATGTAGAAAGTTTGTGAAGCATGCCAACTTGGAAAACTGACAAGGCATGCATTTTCTGATGATAAACATGTAAGTATGTATTTACTTGATGTTGTACATTGGAATGTGTGGGGTCCTAAAAATATTGCATCAATGGTTGGATGTGAGTATTATGTAACCTTTATTGATGATCATACAAGGAAGGTACGGGTGTATTTCATGAATGAGAAAAGTGAGGTGTTCTCTCATTTTCAAGATTTTTAAAATTTGGTTGAGAAACAAATAGATGTGCATATTAAGTGCCTGAGGTCATATGGAGGGGAAGAGTACCTCTCCAATGAATTTAGTAATTTTCTGAGACAACATGGGATTCAAAGGCGGTTTACATGCAGGTACACTTTGCAACAAAATGGTGTTGTTGAAAGGAAGAACATGAACATTATAGAAATTGCACGAGCCTTGCTGGATGAAAAGAATATATCTCGTTATTATTGGGATGAAGCTATCTCTACAAATGTGTCTATTACGGATAGAAATCCGACTATTGCAGTGCATGATATGACACCATAAGAGAAGTTTATTGACAAGAAACTAGATTGGTCACATATTAAAGTATTTGGATGCATTGCATATATACACATTCCTAATGGTACGAAAGAAATTAGCTCCGAAAGCTAAAAACTGTGTATTAATCCCACTCCTTAAAGCTCACCTTCGCCATATCTCCACCCTGCCTCCACTTTCAAGCTCTCCATTGGCCATCCTCTCTAACCTCAAGCTTTTAATATGTAAACTTTTAGTATAAAGTCTCGAAATGTTTAAAGTATATTACTTTGAGTCCCAACATTCAATATAGGTATTAAAATTATATGTATAAAATTTTTCATCGGACGTAGGTCCAAGATTTGTTAGTCCGATTAGTAACGTACTAGTATCAGACGGTACTAATCAGACGCCATCAAACATGACAACCATGCATACACCTAGTGTAAGAAAAACCAGGGCTGATGTAAAGGGATCAAAGAGTGCTTTGCAAGTACGCAGGTCAACAAGAGTAAGGTATCTCATAAACAGGTTGACATATGATGGTTATGTTGCCCACCATTATGCATATATGGCGAAGGTTATAAAATAAGTTGAGCCTACTTGTTTGAGGAAGCTATTGGTCATGTGCGTTGGGAGAAAGCCATGGATGAATTGGATCCATTGGATGTAAATTTGACTTGGATTTGGTACTACCTAGAGGAAAGGAAGCTAGATGTTGTAAGTGGGTTTATAAAGTAAAACATAATGCAAATGGAAGTGTGAGTAGGTGTAAAGCAAGACTAGTTGCAAAAGGTTATGCACAGACTTATGGGATTGATTATGAGGAGATATTTGCTCTAGTGGCAAATATGACAATTGTAAGAGTTGTTATTGCAAGGGTTGCAACAAAAGGTTGGGTCTCACATCAAATGGATATAAAAAATGCATTTTTGCATGGTGAGTTGCAAGAAGTATACATGGAGTAGCCAAAGGGTTATCAAATCATGGGTCATGCTAATTAAGTATGTAGGCTATGCAAAGCCTTGTATGGGCTAAAACATGCACCAAGAGCATAGCATGACAAGATAGCATAGTATCTTGTCTCTATTGGTTTTCATGTTGGAAATATAGATTACTTGCTTTATGGGCATCAGAGTAATAGAGGCATTGTTATGATTACCTTGTATGTGGATGATTCGATAGTTGGGGGTGATAAGGTGCAAGAGGTGGAGTATATGCTGAGCCTTCTCAAGCAAAAATTTGACATGAAAGATTTAGGATAGGTGAAGTACTTTCTTGGCATTGAGGTGATAAGAACATCTAAGGGGATATGACTCTCACAGAGGTAGTACATCTAGGATATGTTGACGAAGTATGATATGAATGATTTTAAGTTAATCTTAGTGTCATTGGATCAAAATGTGAAGCTAAGTGTTGATGTGGGTGAGATATTGGAGGATCCCATGATGTACAGGAAGAAGGTGGGAAGTTTGATCTTCACGAGTATCACTAGGCTAGATTGTGACTACACAATTGGCTTGGAGAGTCGGTTTATGCAGGTGCCTCATAAGCCTCGTTTGGATAGTGTGAGACACACATTGCGGTATCTTAACGCCACATTGGATTCTGGTATCTTGTATGAGGTTGGCTCAGTTATATTGATGCAGATTGGGTAAGCAATGTGTTTGAGAGAAAGTCCACTATTGGCTATTTATGTTCCTTTGGAAGTGAGGTTGTAACTTGGAGTAATAAGAAATAGGCTAGTGTTATATTGAGTATAGAGGCAGAGTAGAAGGATGTTGCTATGGTAGCAGGTGATGTAGCTTGGATGCAAAAGCTGCTTGATGATTTGGGAATATAGATAGATAGGAGAGTTGTCATTTATTGTGACAATATGAGCAATATACATTTGGTGAGGAACCCAATGTTTTATGCATGCATGAAACACATTGAGATTCATTATCATTTTATTAGAGAGTGGGTCTTGGTAGGTGACATTGATCTCATACAGTAGAAAAACTTCGACTATTTCAAAGATTACTTGGAGTATAGGTGATGGAGTTGAGCTTGAGGGGGAGTGTTGAGATATCAAGTTTGGCACTCATGTACTTAGATGATCGTTTTTGTATTCATATCATTGATGTGGTTTGTATCTACATGAGCATATCATTCTAGTGGTACTTTACAATTGGACATCAGTTAATCCACCTAAGTTATGGGATATCTATCTAGCCATCTTTCTAGTTAGTGTGTTCATACTATGGACTGCTTGTATGTTACGTATGCTGTAGTCTCTCATTATTTTTTGGTAAATTGGTATAGTGGAGAAGAAGAAGAAGAAGAAGAAGAAGAAGAAGAAAGACTAGGGTTTTCAACTTCCTAAATTGTGCTCATTCTTTGTTTGTTGTGTGTCTTGCAAGAGCTCAAGCTCTTTTTGTCTCTCCCTATCTTTTTATTTTTTCATCATAGAGGTTGGAAATCGTCAATGGCTGTTGCTTCTACCTCGCAAGGCTGGACTAGGGGAAAGCCATCTAGAGATTGGTCATGGTGGGACAAAGTGAACATTGAGAGCCTTGCTCGCAGTGAAGGAGCATGTTGATGGAGTACAAGCCATGTTGTTAACCATGCGCAAGAAGATGGATGCAAGTTTGAAGCAGAGTGGAAACACACAAATAAGAAGTGCTGGAAATATTTCAAAAGAGATTATTTTTTCAAATTGTATTGCATTATTTTGGGCCCCATCATCGATAACGTGGAACCATAATGTATTTGCATTATTTCTTATGATTGTACATGTATTTTGTAACATTATTTGAGAGTTGGGCTTGCTCTTGTGCAAATTGTAAAGTATTCTAGAGATGATAAGGAGACTTGCAATCATGAGAGGTTGCGGGTGTCAATCTTCTATTCACCCTTGACATGATTGACCTAGTTAACATGAGATGTGTGCATATACCAAAAGGTACCGATTAGGAATCTAAAAAATGGGAAGGGCGCCTTGCTTATATAGGGAACCCTAAATCCCAAACCCATGTATAAAAACTAAAAAGTGAATAAAAGTGCTCATTCGGGTGTGTGCAAACTTAAGAGTCTCCTTTCTTCTTCTTGCTTTCATCCATCCTCTTGTGCAAAACCTGAGAGTGAGGAAGAGTGAGTGTGTGAGTGAGGGACGTAGTAGGGTGAAGCTCTTCTCTCCTCTTACCTTTGTTCTCTTCTTCCCATTCGTGGAGAGAGAGAGAGAGAGAGAGAGAGAGAGAGAGAGAGAGAGCTAATTGGTTGCACCTCAATTGTAGTGGTATGAGGCCCCTTTGGTTTTGGCTCAAATGGTGTAGTTTCGTTGGCCATTGTTTCTCTTGTGGTTAACTGGGCCACTTTGCAACGGAATGGCTAGACCACAAAAGTACCTTGATGGATCAGCCCATGGATAAAGATCAAAGCGTGCTCCCCTGTTCAAACGAATAGCATGTTGTCCAGCCTAGTCAGTCAAAGGTTAAGCAACTGGCTTTCCCATCTATCCTAGAGACACAAGGATATAGATAGAACCTCGAATGATAAAGGTAAAGCGAAGGAGACTCTTGTGCCCACAGTACGTGTTGATCCTTCTCCATCGCAGGACCCCCTTTGCACTTACTCGCAATGCCGCGATAAGTCTTCCAATGCGCCTAGTGTTCAAGTTTCCACTACCATCAAGGATCTACAACCTCCCAAACAGCAAGAGCCACAACAACGTGCTCGTGATCCTCCAGCCCTGTTGACATTTGATGTGATTGGTTGTGTCGTCACGCCATGGCACCGCAAGTACCCAGGTTCTACTTTCTATCTTGCAGATGGGCCTCCCTCCTTGTGGGCCAAACATTAGAGGCCCAATCCCTTAGCAGTGCTAGGAGACTTCTTTGAAGATGGTGTGTCGAGACATTGGCAGCAAAGGCCCAAGTCCATGCTTCTAAATCCGGTCAATACTCTTGATCCCCTTTTCTTTTGTCTAGTCCTGGGGTGCCTCTTCCACTCTTGTCCTTTTATACCTTTTGAATCCATTGTACTTGGTTTATATATGATTGGCCTGCAGCCACCCTGTACTCTGTAATCTTGTTATCTTGTACTTTTTTTGTAATTAATATAATTACCCACTATGAGAGAGAGAGAGAGAGAGAGAGAGAGAGAGAGAGAGAGAGAGAGAGAGAGAGATTCCGGGGCTGCGGGCATATTTGGGTCATGCGCAATGTGTTCCTTTTCAATATTATGTTGGGTATCAAAAATTATGTTGCCAAGCTAAAGGGACTTCTTGAGTGGCAGCTTGATCTTATTCAGCATGGTGACACTTTGTTTGCAAAGGATTTAGTTCCTTGGCATCCGGTGTTCTCTTCAGTGGACTTGCCTTGATTTTTGTACTCCTTGGCGTTCCTTTTCCATGTTGCTTGTAAATGAGAGTTGAGTTTATGAATGATGGCCGAGAATTAGCCTGCATCATGTAATCTTGTATTTTTTCGTAATTAATACAACTACCTATTGCAGAAAAAAGGGGGGGGGGGATTGGGAGTGGAGAACCTTTTCTCCACCTTCTTCTTGTTCTTGTTCTCTAGCTCTCTCTCTTTCATGGAGTACTAGAGGGGCGGTTTAGTGGTGAAGGAGCTGTGGGAGATCAAGGGAGTGCTACTTGGGTTGTCAGGCCATCATTGAATATTTGAGAGCATATGCAGGTAGGAAGGTGAGCCTACTACAAGCTTTTGGTTGTTTGTTGTCTTGTGTGGGAGAGCAAGAGGAGAGTAGATGGCTGCAAGACTTGAGTGTATGAGAAGTGGTTGAGTCTATAAGCATTGAAGCTCTTGAAATAATAGGAGTTTTGTCTAGGTCCCACATGTGTGTTTAGCTTGACATTTTTAGTTCCGTTTTTGGGACATGGACAGAATCAACTACTCTAGGATGCTTACATTTTCATTGAGTAGGGGATAAGAGGCTTATGCATTTGAGATTGGGATTGAGAGGTAAAGATCCAATCTTTGGATCTTAGGACGGGCTTAATTTGAAATTTGCGTGGCTAGGATAGAATAGAATAAGAAATGGATTTGTGAGTGAATAATTTGAAGTTGATTTGCCATTTGAAATAGAGAGGATTTGATAGTAATCTCACAATCCAAGGGGGAATATAATTTTAAGTAACCCTAAAGTATTTATAAACCGTCATCTCGTTGTAGTAGAGATTACAAATGCGCTTGATGATGATTGCTGCACCAAGTTGACTATGCTTTATGATTATTCTATGTTTTGGACATTGCCAAGTGCATCATAGAGAGAATTAGATTGGATGACAGAAGAGAAGAGGGCTGAAAGAGCTTTCTCTATACAAAACCTTGTGGGCACTCGAGGGCCACTAGGTAAGTCGAGAGCCACTCGTGTATGGGGAGAGAAATGGCTGCATCACTTGAGCAGAAGAAAGGAAAGGAAAGAAGGGGATGAGTGCTTGAGTGGAGTCTTGGGAGGAAGAGGGAGAGAAACTCCAAGGCAACTTGAGAGAGAAATCGAATAGAGGGGAGATGAAGTTGGAAGGACTTTAATGAGCCCAATAAAACGAAATGATTTGGAAGGAGTAATTGTTTGCACATACCTTGAGAAAAGTAGCTATCTTGTTAGACATAGTAACCACCCATGGTGGCGTGAGAGAATTAAATTGAAGTATCCAATCAAGGCAGCACATTAATTGTAGCTGCGGCGTATTGCTTGACTCAAGTGAATTCTGCAAAGTGCACAAAGATAGAAGGAGAGTGCTCGAGCAAAAGTTCAGGTGGACCCGAATTACTACTCGGGTGTAGAGCACTGGAGTGTAGAAAAGGGGAGGAAGGAATAGAGACAACGGAATCATTTAAGTGGAAGAAGTGTAATTGAGTAAGGGAAATGGGAGAGAGAGGAAGAAATGAAAGTTAGGACTAGGCAAGGCTGCACAAAAATGGATTTAAGCCAGGATTGAGGTACCTCACCTTTGCCTGTATTGCTCTAAGGGTGTACTTAAGAGACCTCCATTATGACATCAAGAGATCACATAGGAGAGAGTGCATTGAAGGGCCGAAGAGATGTAGGCAACCAACAAGCATGGGAGAAGCGGCATGCAAATGAAGGAAACAAGCAAGGGAAAAAGTAAGTAGATGAGGGCTGCTATGTGCCTGAACTCAGGATTCATGGATTTTATGTACCCAATCCAACTAAGCATGGCAATTTCCAGAGTAGAACAACTTGTGATCATACCTAGAAGAGGCAAGCAATTAGTCTCGACCACCATAGCAACACCAATGAAGTACTCTTTATCATTCTTGAGAGCCATGACAACTCCCAAGAGCTCCCTCTTAATCTGTGGATACCTGCGTTGTCTCTCATTTAGGACTTTCCCCCCAAACACAAGGTAGGAAAGGAGGGAAGTCCTAATGCAGTAATGCGCATAGGCCCACAAAAGTTCCTTTTAATGGTCTTGCTATGTTACTCTTGTGATTGAATGATCCCAATTCTTGTGACTTGAGAGGGGTGTCAAAAGTAGTTTATGATTTGACTAGGTCAACCATACCGTTGACTAGATTGAGGACTCCAGCATCGGCATACATGTAGAGGGCAGAGGGTAATCACTCTTCAGAACTGCACTCGCAGCTTTTGTTGTGTGGCTTTGGAGGCAGACATTAGAATAGGAATACAAGTCAATTGAAGTGACATGATAGGAGGTACATTACATTGCCCGTCTTACATGCTTGTGGAAGTGTGAAAGAGATTGCAAGACATGCGGTTAACCTGATTACGTGAAGTTTAGAGTTGTGAGTGGAGATAGGTGAAAAGCAGAAGTGTCTATTAGTGTGCAGGGAGATACAAGGAAGAAGACAAGGAGCAAACTGAGGACGAGAAGCAGAATACAGGTTGTGATGTGTAGTAGGAGGCCAACACAAATTTTGCTTTGGGCTGAGATCAAGGGCATACTTCAGGGCTGATATGTACATGTTAAGGAGACTGATCATTGAGGCCTGAAAACAGGGTATTACAGGCTGAATCACAGCAGGGTATTGCTGTTCTGATTCTTACTGCTGTCATGTACATACTTTGTTGTCTTGAATCAACAGAAAAGTGGGCTGATTTGCTTGAATCTTGGTTTATTCTGATCATGGGTTACAAGACTGATGTATATGGTTGAAAGAGAGGTATTTTGGTGATTCAGTGCATGAATTATCATGTCTATATGGGCTGAATAAGTTCCAAACTGTTCATATCTATGTACTGGACTATTTTTGAACTACAAATTCATTGTTTGCTGTCCAGACTTATATATGGTGATCTATTTGGATATGGGGTTGAATATAGCCAGGTTTATGCTAAGCAATAGTCTCAGAACTTGATGCATATGCTGTATGTGGTTTGGACATAAGATTTTATGAATAAGATAGAAGCTACAGTTAGGGGTTCATTGGTTCCTTGTTATTGCTATCTATTACCTTCTCTCTTTGTTTTCATTCCCTTTCAATAAAATCCATAGCTTTGTGTTACGAGCTCTTCTTTCTTGAGACCTGATGTCTTTTGGCCATACATGCCAAGTCTCTTGACACCATGATTGCCGGAGTCTCTACCCCCAGAACAATGACCAACTAGCCAATGACATCTCCTTGTAACCTTCTTTAAGGACCCCTTTTTCTTGCTAGCCACACTTTTTCTGAAACTGGCCTTCCTCCTTGGATAGGGAGCTCAATAACTTGATTAAGCACTAATTACAGCAAGCATAAAATTCACATGAATTGAAAATGCACACTTTACCACTTTAATCTTGGACATTGGATACCTTATTGGCCCCAAAATTGACGCTCCTCGTGATATTTCTTTATCATATATTGTAAACAGGAGTGCAACTGAGATCCTCTAATCTCCTCCGCTATTCCAAGTGCCTCTTGCTGTCAAAATTGATTTCAAGCCTCTAAACCAATTTGCCCCTTGGTTTGTTTAGGCATTGGCCTTTACCTTGCTCCGTAAAAGACAAATTCAGCCCCAAATTTGATATTAGCTAGTTGGCCTCTTGAATCTCCCTGAAATTCCTCAATTTTAGTTGCTGGAATTCTAGTCCTAGGCCCTCAATTCTAAGCATGTATCTCGAGGTGATTGTCAAACCCTAATTTAAGTTGTAAATTAGGGTTTACAGTAGAGATTGACTAAAGTCTCTTTCTCTGATGGCCCAAACTGTTAGAAAATGCTGAGATAACTTGAAAGATGGTTGGGGAATGAGAGAGAATGCTGTAGAGAGAGAAATCTCAAAGTTTCATCATGAGAAATACTAAAAAACTACTATTGCCTTGTTCAAACAGTCATGGAAGCTGTTTCCTACAGCTTAGGACTGCCACACAAACTGTTGCTTCATCCTATTTGCCATCATTGGTACCAGAAGGACCTTGGGCTGTTGTTGCCTGCTCTTGGAAGTCCCCAAACTGCTATCACATATTGTAGGATTGATCCTTGGTGGTTCCAAATCACATCAGTAGGCTCTCCTTGTTTCTAATAGCTTCCTCTCTCACAATGGCTGGAATAGACTTCCACGAGCCCCTAAAAACGTTTTTTCCATTTACATGGGCAAGTTTTGCCAAGTGGCAGTCTTCTGATTTCATTTTTCAACATTTCTAGCTTATAAATTAATTTTTAAAATATTTATTCTGAAAAGTAATTTAATAATTACTCTATTGCTCAAAAAATTAATTTCACCAATCAGTAATTAAATTGGCTAGGCCAATTTGTCTTCCAAGAATCCTTGAGCAGTTATTAGCCCTTAGACCGGAATTAATAAATTAATAAATGCCTAGTCTCTAATGTCACCACTGATATTAGTGGTTGATAAATTGGTCTAGGTCAAAATCTAACACTAGGCACCACCTAGTACCTCACATGTGCAAGTGACATTAGCACATTTGATTAGCTTTTAATCAAATGCTAAGGAAAGCAATAAAATTTCATGTTGTCGTGACAAACCACCCCCTTGAAATCTCTACAATTGTCCTTGATTGCACTACATTGTGCTGAAGGAAAAGCATATTGCACTAGAATTGCCATAAGGCATCACAATCATAACATTGACCACTGTTGTCCAACCATACCATATGCCCCAAATCTGCTGAAAATTTCCAGCCAGCATATACATAACAAAAAAGTAAAAATCAGTCCAAAACTGTTGCTAGAAACCTATTGGTTGTATCCATAACTCCTGTTTCTCAACTATTTTGACTTCAGAATCACAGTAATGCATATTCTCATCGTAAACCATGGTTGAAACTATCAATGGCATTTATTAACATGCTGGTCTATATGGAACTAGCTGTAAACCATTGAAAATTGAGCATAAACTGATCACTTGCTGATCAGAGAACTGATCACAAACTGATTGCAAAAATTGATCAGCAATCGATGCAAAACCAATGCAAAATTGATCTCAAAAGTGACCATAAATAGCTCTCAAACTAATAAAAAACTAAGCTGAAACTAAATTTGATTTCAAAACTGAGGCAAAAACTCATCCCCAACTAATCATAAACTGATGCAAAAGTATAGTTTCAGTGCCCGGATGAAACTCATACTTATCTGCATACATCTCATAGTCACTAATATACTAAGTAGTGACCTCATGGCAGACATACTGTCAGCACAGTACCTTGGATGCATGCTAAATATATCCAAGATGCATTACATACGAGAGTTGTCCACAACTGGTGGAGTGGAAGTGCTATCTCTCCTCTTGAGCATTAGCCAATGCTCTGGACTTCTGCTTTGTTGACTGAGTCCACCAAAGTTGGCTCTAACTAAAATGCATTTTGGTAAAGTTGCAACAATTGAGGATGGTGTGCCAACTCATCTTGTTTTATCCAATTTGCATCTATTGGTGAAACAATGTTGAAGCTTCACCAAGAAGCATATGGAAACTTTACCTATAACTTTACTTGTCTTGAAATCTCCACTAGGTTGTAGGCCTTTCTTTCCCTTAAGCATTGCATACTTTATACTTTCACATTCCCGCGCACTCCGGTAGCTCCACGATCCAAGTGCAAGCTTCAAGAAAGCTCCATACTCCAAGCTCCATTGCCACGAGCAAGAGAAGAGAAGAGAAAAGAAGAGAAGAAGAGAGGAGAAGATGGAGAGCTTCTCCTTCTCGGTCCCTCACCCTCACACACTCACTTCCTCACACTCTCACACTCCCTCTCTCAAGCACAAGCTCAAGCAAGCAAGAACAAGAAGAAGAAGAAGAGGAAACATTCTTGTTTGTATACTTTGGACCATTGCAATGTGACTGTGTATGGGAATTTGCATATTACCAGCCATAGCAAGATCTATTTTTCCATATGTTGCATATACTACTAGCTGCATTTTTTTTGATGACCAACACTACAAGGAGCATTTGCATGACCATCATTAATACCACGAGTCCTAAATATAGTGGGCTGCATACATGTGTTGCGAAACTTGCACTTTGTGCCCCAGCATCATGCCAATATTGTTATACATGGGCTTATGTATCTTACCAATCATACTTGGATACATTAGGCCTTACACCATGCATTGGTTGCTGCATATCATAAGGAGTTGTGCCATACATTCTTGTATGTAGTCCCAAGCCCACCATAACATGGAAACTAGTGTCACTACCAAAGTACTACGGCTGCCCCATCATTGCATGCATGTCCTCTTGTCCAAAAAGCATTTTATTGGTACTTCCAAGTTAGCCTTGCATATGTGTTTATGATGTATGTTATGTATCGGCTCTCATGAAGAGCCTTGCCTTGCTAGCATCTTGGATAATGCAAGATATGTTGTCTCTTTTGGTGATTCCTCGATTTTTCGTAGGAACCTTGTTATTACATATGGTGTTAAGTCTAGTATCTCTATGCTTTGCTTGTATTTGGGTTAGTTGACCATGTTTTGGTTATGTGGTTGCAGTTCCACATGTATCTCTTTGGCATTGTCGCCTTGGGCACATATTTTTAATAGGAATGAAAATGCTTATCAGTTTGTAGTATCTTCGGTCCATAGACGATAAGTGTTTTGAGTCTTGTGATCATTGTTTATATGGCAGATAGACACGTAATACGCATAAGAAGTCTGGCATCAAGTGCATGGGTAAGCCTTTGGGTCTTGTCCATTCAAATGTATGTGGTCCCATGCCCTGTTAGTTGCTAGGTGGTGTGAAGTATATCCCTAGACTATAAGTGTTTTGAGTCTTGTGATCATTCTTTATATGGCAAGTAGACACATAATACGCATAAGAAGTTTGGCATTAAGCGCATGGGTAAGCCTTTGGCTCTTGTTCATTCAGATGTATGTGGTCCTATATCCTGTTAGTCTCTAGGTGGTGTGAAGTACTTTGTCACATTCATTGATGATTACTTGCATAAGGTCTCGGCTTACCCTATTATGCAGAAATTGGATCTCTTACCTACCTTTCAGCGTTGGCTTGTCCTTGTTGAGAACCAGTCTGGATATAGGTTGAAATGCCTAAGGTCAGATAATGGAGGAATGCATGTCTCAAAAGCTTTTGAGGAGTTTTGCGGTGAGCGGGGTATGAAGAGTCGGTTGACCGCCCTCTACACCCCTTCCCAGAATGGTATTGCCGAACACATGAATGGGACCATTTAGGAGATAGTTTGCAGTATGCTTAGCTAGACAGGCTTACCCCGGTACTTTTGGGTTGAGGTAGTTACTACTGTCATATACTTGGTTAACAAGTCCCCTTACATTGTTATTGCTTTCTAGGTTGCATAGGAGATAGCGTGTTTATAAGGTCAAATTGGTAGCTAAGGGTTTCAAGTAGAAATATGGTGTTGACTATGAGAGAGGACAAGATCGAAGCTCAGTATATAGAACAGTAGAAAGTGTGAGAGTGAAGCACGACACCCAATGTAATAGATTGAAAGAGTGTAAGTTGAAAGTACAAGGTACAACCCTTAAACCTTAGGGTTGTAGGGGATGTTCACACCCGAACACGGTAAGTGCCCATAAGTGTGTGTTATAAGCACATACGAAATAATACCATAAGTTTGGGAAAAAAACCTCTTCTACTGAGAGTAAAAAGTGCCCCAGTGTCCTACTAATCACTGGCACTCTTATGTGAGCATAGGTGTAAGTGAGGCGTGAGTGAAATATCCAACAAACCCCCCTGGAGTGAAGAGTGATCAAGAGTACAAGGATCATCCGCCCCCAAATGAGATCAAATTTAAAGGATGGCAAAATGCTTTAAATTTTTCACGAGGAAGAGCTTTGGTGAAGATGTCTGCCACATTACTGGTGGTAGGACAATAGACAAGGCTGATATCACTTGCATGTAGCCTCTCTCTGACAAAGTGATAATGTATCTCAATGTGTTTCGTGCGTGAATGAAACACTGGGTTCTGTGCTACTGCAATGGCACTTTGATTGTCAGTGAACAAAGGAGTAGGCTCTGTAACAGATATATCCAGATTAGCTAGCAAGCATTTAATCCATACGCATTGAACTGTGGTAGTGAAAGCTGCCTTGTATTCAGCTTCACATGACGATGTGGCAACAGTGGACTGTTTCTTGCTAAGCCAAGATATGCAAGACGAGGCAAGAAAGAAACAATTGCCACTAGTGGAGTGACGTGAATCATAATTACCAGCCCAATTAGAATCACTATAAGCATGTAACTGCATTGGTCCCCCCTTGGCATAAAGCAATCCAAGAGATCTAGTACCTTGCAAGTAACGGAAGACACGCTTAATAGCTTGCCAATGTGACATGCGTGGCTGATGCATATATCTGCTCAAGGTTGAAACTGTAAACTATATGTCTGGCCTAGTGTTGTATAAGTACATAATACATCCAATTGCTGGAGCATATATGTGTATATCAAACAAATCACTGTCATCATGTAATGATAGCTTAAGTGTAGGTCCCATTGGTGTACAGACTGGCTTGCAATCCTGTAAGCCAAACTTCTCAAGAAGTTTACCAATGTATCTTGACTGTGATAATCCAATACCTCTAGCATCATGTATGAATTGAATGCCCAAGTAATAATGCAAAGACCCCAAGTCTGACATGTCAAAAGTTTGCTGCAAATTTTGTTTAAATGCTGAAATCTGATTAGTATGTGTCCTTGTGAGCAAGAGATCATCAACATAAAGACAAATGATCAGCATGGATCCCCCCTCTTTACATACGTAAAGGGTAGACTCAGATGAGCTGTTTATGAACCCTTGGCTAAGGAAAAAGGCATCTATCTTTGCATACCAAGCTCTAGAAGCTTGTTTCAAACCATACAAAGCTTTATTCAGCTTGCAAACCAAGTGTTCCAAGCCCTCAACTACAAAACCGATGGGCTTCTTTACATATACTTCCTCATGAAGTTCCCCATGTAAAAATGCAGTTTTAATATACAATTGATGCACCGTCCATCCATAATGAGCAGCTAAAGCAACCATAGACCTGATGATCGTCATACCAGAAGTAGGAGCAAATGTCTCCTCATAGTCTATGCCTTTATTCTGTGCATAGCCTTTGGCCACAAGCCTTGCCTTGTATTTGTTAATGGACCCATCTGCATTCCATTTCAGCTTGTAGACCCATTTTGTTCCAATGGCTTTTTTCCCAAATGGCAAAGACACCAAATCCCATGTTTGATTCTTAGTGATAGAATCCAATTCAGCTTTCATCGCTGCCATCCAATTCACACTTTGTTGTGCATCCTCAAAACATTCAGGCTGCTCATCATCAAGGGTGCTAGCTACTATAACGAACTCCATGGCATGTGCAGTATCATACATACGAGCTTGCCTTCTAGTACAACCAGCCATGGTTGCATCCAGATGACTATCTTTCATAGTCTGTGAATACCATCTAGGCATTTGTCTTGCCTCCTGACTGTGCATAAGCTCTTACCGAATTTCAGTTTCAGCACTTTGCTGAATATTCAGATTAGCCAATGGCTGATTGTCTGCAATTTCCAAAGGAGGAGCTGGCTGAACATTGAGTTCACTTGGTGAAACTCTAGCTGAATCACCAAATGTAATGGGCAGCAGCCCTTCAAATACATCACGGGCAGCCTGATATGTGTCTACACCAGTGTGAGAGTAAAGCACGACACCCAATGCAATAGACTGAAAGAGTGTAAGCTGAAAGTACAAGGTACAACCCTTAAACCTTAGGGTTGTAGGGGGTGTTCACACCCGAACACGGTAAGTGCTTGTAAGTGTGTGTCATAAGCACATACAAAATAATAGCATAAGTTTGGGGAAAAAAACCTCTCCTACCGAGAGTAAAAAGTGCCCTAGTTATCTACTGGTAATCACCAACACGAGCGTAGGCGTAAGTGAGGCGTGAGTGAAATACCCAACATTGACTTTGATGAAGTCTTTTCTCTTATGGTCAAAATGACAACCCTATGCTTGGTCCTAGCATTGGTTGCTCAGCTAGATTTGGACCTTTATCAGATAGATGTAAAGATGAATTTTTTACATAGGAAGTTGTATGATGAGATCTATATGTATCAGCCTAAGGGCTTTGAAGAAAAAGGTAGGGAACACCTAGTGTGCAAGTTTGAGAAAGAGCCTTTATGGCCTTAAGTAGGCATCTAGGGAATTTTACTGCAAGTTTGATGCTTTTATGCATTCATAGGGATATAGTCGTAGTGCTATGGATTCATGTTTATGTACGAAGAAGGCTCATGATGGCAGTCGTATGATTTTGGTACTCTATGTGGATGATTTGCTTATTGCTAGGAGAGCTCATGATGAGTTGGATGTCTTGAAAACTCCGCTTAAGAAGAGCTTTGAGATGGAGGACATGGGATAGGCCTCACATATTCTTGGGATGCGCATCATGCGCGATTGCTCTAAGGGCCTTCTTTATCTATCATCAGAGAAGGAGTATATCCAGAAAGTCCTTGAGCGCTTTCATATGCAGGATGGTAAGTCTATTGGTTGTCATCTACTTTTTCATGTGAAGGTTAGTCAGACCGATTGTTTACAGTCTAATGAGCAGAAGGCCAAGATGGCCAAGATCCCTTATGTATCCGCCATGGGCAATTTGATATGTGCCATGATAGCCAATCCTCTTGACATAGCATTTGGAGTGGGATTTGTGGCAGGCTATATGGTTACACCTAGCAGACGACATTGGGATGTCGTCAAGGGTATCATGAGGTAGCTGAAGGGCGCAATAGCTATGTGTATATGTTATGGTGGCGGGGATATAAGAGTTGTAGGGTACACTGACTTTGATTATGCAGGACATGCAGACAATAGAAAGTCCATCTCTAGCTATGTCTTCACCTTTGCTGGAGGTGCTGTTTCTTGGATGTCCAAGGTGCAGAAATGCACGGTCCTGTCTACTACCGAGGCCAAGTATGTTGAAGCCATTGATGCTTGCAAGGAGGCTCTTTGGTTAGGCCATATGGTGGTTGACCTTGGTATTACTAATGTGGTCCCAACACTGGATTCAGTGGCTAACCTTGGTATTATTGATGTGGTTCCTCTCTACTACCGAGGCCAAGTATGTTGCTGCCATTGAGGCTTGCAAGGAAGCTCTCTGGTTAGGTTGTCTAGTGGCTGACCTTGGTATTATTCACGTGGTCTCTACATTGCATTCGGATTTTGAGTGTTGTCTAGTTAGCCAAGAATCCGTGGCCGAGAATCTAGTCTTCCATGCGAAGACCAAACACATTGAGGTGCGTTACCACTTTATCAGAGAGGTCGTTGAGGACAAGTTTATTGACCTTGTCAAGATCTCAACCGATCGAAATCTTGCAGATCTGATCACGAAAAGTTTCTCAGTGGAGCATTTTGCCTTCCTTAGAAAGTTGATGGACATTGGATGAGATAGTATCTTTCCTTATCTTGTTGTACTTATGTATATTTGTACATTGTTATTTTTTTTCTTGCTAAGTTCTCACTAGGGGTACATTCACCTTTAAGTGGGAGGTGGTTGGAGGTAAAGGTGCATGTGCCTAGCCGCTTGTGTATTACTATACTGACGGTATCTGCACACTTGCATACTATAGGGGGCGAGCGCCCATCATGTCACTTCATTCTTTATTCTTCTAGCGACATTTGAATAACGGGAAGGCCGGTCACACATTGTGATTGTTGGAGTTTCCACATCTTATGTCTCTCTCTGTCTTGCTCTTGCTCCTTTCACCATAGCTCTTGCTTCCACTTGGTGCTTCCACTCCAGGCTCACTCCCTTGATCTTGCTATCCCAAAGTTTTTGAAGATGATTTCCTCTTCTTGCCTTTGCTGCCCTCCTTTAAAGGGTTCAAGAAGCATATGAATTGAGGATCATTTGCCAATTGCATAGACATTTTAGCTGATGTCCTCAAGTGATCTTTAATTGGTCATCAAATTTCTCTTCCTCTTGTTGATCATCAGCTTCTAAAGGCCTAGAAGGACCTACATTTTGGTCTTAACCAACATTATCAGCTTGTTGTCCATGTTGTGCGCCTTATCCAAGATCAGGCATTGCATTTTCCCGAACACTTTGTGAATTTTCAGATAGAGGGGCATCATCCTTGTTTAATCCCATCTCACTATTTAAAGACATTCTTGCTGTAATGCCTAGCTGAATACAATTTCAGCACTAGATCTTCAATGAGGCTCCTTGGGCCCACCAAGTCAAAGGAATTGATGGTATCTTGGCAATGGAACTATGAAACCGGCCTTTCTCCTCGGATAGGGAGGTAAATAACTTGATTAAGCACTAATTACAACAAGTATAAAATTCACATAAATTGAAAATGCACACTTTACCACTTTAATCTTGGACATTGGACACCTTGTTAGTCCCAAAATTGACGTTCCTTGTGGTATTTCTTTATCTTATATTGCGAATGGAAGGAGTGCAACTGAGATCCTTTAATCTTCTCTGCTATTCCAAGTGTCTCTTGCTATCAAAATTGACCAACAAACCTCCAAACCTCCAAAGCAATTTGCCCCTTGGTTTGCTTGGAGATTGGCCTTTATCCTGCTCCTTGAAAGACAAATTCAGCTTTAAATTTGATATTGACTGGTTGACCTCTTGAGTCCCCCTGAAACTCCTCAAGTTTAACTATTGGAATTCAAGTCGTAGGTCCTCAATTGTGAGCATTCATCTGGAGGTGGCTATCAAATCCTAATTTCTGTTGTAAATTAGGGTTTACAGTAGAGATTGATTGAAATTTGATCCAAAAGATCGAGAATGATTGAGCACAAGCTGGAGAAGGTGAGAGAATGCTAGAAGAGAGATTTTTAATTTTCACGCGGGAAAGGCTTGAAATTTGTTTGTTGCTTGTACGCAACAAAAGGTTCTCCATAGTAGAAAATAACAGCCTATTCTCTCTCTTTTTCTTGGCCTGAATGAATTTTTACAAAACCTAGTCGATATAAATTTTTACAACTTTTGCCTTTGGTACCAATTGATATGTTGGGGCCGTAGGTTCTACCCTGTGTAATATTTGACTTGTACCTCACATGTGCAAGTGACATTAGCACATTTGATTGACTTTTAATCAAATGCTAAGTAAAGCAATAAAATTTCATGTCCATGTGACATCTTCCATCTTCCAAGTGTCTTTCTTTTGTTCTAAGTTATTGAGAAGAACCAATGGAGCCTTCTTCTAACTAAATACATAACTAAGTATGCACGTGCGCTCACATAAGTATTCGTACAAAACCTATACCTGGTTTGGTTCTCAAGTGTGGAACAACGCTCCAATCTTACTTGGAGTTTGACCCACCTCCTAAATCAACAGATCATGGCATGTGCATAAACAAGAAGACTAGCACTTTTCTAAAGAGTGAATGCACGAGAGGCTTTCCATTGTGGCTATAGAAGATTGTGAAGATCTTTGTGCCATTACCTCTTCTTCAACATTGATTTCTCCATCTTCTGCAACCGACATCGCATTTCATTGTCCTCAAGATAATCTACCAAAGGTAATGATTAGTCAGGGGTACCATCAACACCAAAAGTTCTTCAACAATTGTCATCAGATGCCACTTCAACCACTAGCTCTCAAGAACCACAAAGTCACTACTCCTTCCAATATCACATATTGACATCCCAACATTCCATGTCTTTGGTGCAAGCTAAAGTATTCTATGGTGATGCTGAGTGCCATGGGATTGGCACTTATCTAGGAGGGTTTAAATGTTAACCATTCATACAAAGATGGATGCAAGTTCAAAGTAGAGCAGAGGCATGCAAATATGAAGTCTAGAAATGTTTTGGAAGAGATTATTTTTTCAGATTGCATTATATTATTTTAGGCATTATCATTCACAATGTACAATCATGATATATTTACATTATTTTTTATGATTGTACAAATATTTTGTAACATTATTCAAGAGCCGGCCTCGCTTGTGCAAATTGTGAAGTATCTTGGAGATGATAAGAAGACTTGTAACTGTGAGAGGTAGCATGTGCCAATTTTCTATTCACCCTTGATGGGACGGACCCGGTTAACATAAGATATATGCATGCATGAAAGGGACCCATCAAGATCCTAAAAAGTGGGAAGGGAACCCTACTTATGGAGGGAACACTAAATCCCAAACCCATCTGTAAAAACTAAATAGTCAAGATCCTAAAAAGTGGGAAGGGCACCCAACTTATGAAGGGAACACTAAATCCCAAACCCATTTGTAAAAACTAAATAGTGAATGGAAGTGCTCATTCGGGTGTGTGTAAACTTCTCCTTTCTTCTTCTTGCTTCCATCCATCCTCTTGTGCAAAATGTGGGAGTGAGGGAGATTGAGAATGTGAGTGAGGGACGTTGCCCTTAGGCCTGACCTGACATACATGGAGGCAATATTGCATCACCATTGTTTTTAATCCATCATCATTCATTCATGCTTCGTGCTTTTGAGTTCATTTACTTCTAGTGCTTGTTGTACGCATGTAGTTGTCTCAGCTACATCTTTTTCACCCCTAACATAGATGTGCACATGTGCCTGCTCTTTCGTGGAGGAGGATTTGGGTGGTGGGCCTTCAGGGGAAGACATGGCAATTGGACCCCTATGTTTTCTGGAGGGAGCTAAGGGAGCGGCACCTTTGGATCTGGGAGAGCAGACCACTTGATGAGCTGGAGTGGAATCCAGGAGAGTGGCTATGGCCGGCCACTGCGGTCGCCACGAAGCCACTAAGGTTCTTGGAGTACACTGCCAATATTAGTAGACACGTACTGATGCAGGAGGATATGGATTGGGCGCCTTCACGTAGCAGGCTCTGGGCGGAGCATAGCATCATGGAGCCTTTTCGACGGACTTTCTGGCGTTGCCTATGGGATAGTTGGAGGTTGAGAAGGGTATTGTATTTTTTATGGTTGGTGGTACATGGAGGTCTGGTGGTGGGAGGTTGGCTTGCCTAGATGCAGGAGGGAGGTTGTAAGCGCTGCACACAACAGCCATTGGAAACCCTAAAGCACTGCCTTTGGTCATGTGAGGAGGCGCAACTCGTGTGGAGAGGAGTATCCTGTATCCTTTGCTGTATAGCACCCAGCCTTGGATGTATCTCATGGGGAGCTTTTTGCTGGCAGGCAATCAGCTAGGGTCGTCACCTTCTGTATGAGGCCGGGATGCAAGACATGATATTCATTATCGAGATAGGTTTGTGCACAGTGGTTGGTTTGGAGGCTCTACCCATCCACCAGGTACTGGAGCCCACTGCAGACCACTCTGAGGTATGGGAGATCATAGGGAGTCTTATTGGATGGCATATCTGGAAGGTGCAGTGTCAGGAGGCTTTTGGCGGAGAGAGACTTTCAGTACAGGCGACCTTAGCAGAGCTCTGAACCTCCATCATCCACTCCCTCTGCGGCCGATGGGATCAGGTGCAGGGCAAGAGTCCAGGGCTCGTCAGGAGTTCTATTGTCATTTCACGTGCACTTGGGGCGGCCAAGACCTGTTCTTCATGATGTAGGCAGGCAGCCCCAGATGGCGATACATCCCCCCTCCATGGCTTCTTGCCCTTATCACCCCCAGACCGCCTTGAGAGGCTTGTATACATGATGTATTTGTCACTTTGCATCAGCTCTAGCTAGTCTATTGAGTATGATCACTCTGTTGTAATCAGTTTTTTTGAGTAATATAATTAGCCACATTTTACTTGCAAAAAAAAAAAGAAAAAAGATGTGCGCATGTGCACACACTTGCACCACACAAAAAAGAAGAAGAAAAACTTTGTTGTAGAGGAGGGTTGCAAGCTAGCCTTGGATA
This sequence comes from Lygodium microphyllum, assembly GCF_053477565.2. Taxonomy (NCBI): domain Eukaryota; kingdom Viridiplantae; phylum Streptophyta; class Polypodiopsida; order Schizaeales; family Lygodiaceae; genus Lygodium; species Lygodium microphyllum. Next base: position 2,548,676 of record NC_141137.1, on the reverse strand, counting down.
GGTCTCGTGTTGTTGGACCTCCCTTGGAGGAGGATTGGAGTCATTGGGTTGTGGGTAAGTTTTAGACCCACACCTTGCTTGGTTGGACATTCATGAGTGGCAGTTCTCTATTGGTGTGATAAAAAAGTCTATCAAAAAAGTAGAGTACAGTGGTTGGCCTGCCTTGCAAAGAATTTATTTCTCTTCAAGGTGGTGGACTCCCTTGTGATGGTGTGGGATGTGTACCCACATCAGCAAATTGGGCAGTCACTGGCAGCTTTCAATTGTCTCCCAAACAATTGAGCTTGGAGAAGGATGCAACTTCAGTGTGTTACTTGAACCATGCCACAACTGACATTATAACAGCTGAAGCTTGTGCAATATTATTACCAGTAATATCATTGCTTCACATAAAATATGGGAACTAAAGATTGGATCCTGTCATACACTGTATCTATTTATTCACTGATTTCACAGAATCTTTCTTCTTGTTCTTATCAAGATCCATGGATTTCCCTTTATGGCTGAAAGGAATCCAGTTTGGGTTCCTTTACACACAGCTAGTTACAATGCCATAACTGACAAGGCTTAGGTTTTAAAAAATAGATATTGACGAGTATTGAATGTCATGGAGAGCTAGGAGCACTTAATTCTTACTGCCAAATTTTTAGGCCACGTATAGCTTTTCACACATCATTTACTGTTCATAATTGGTGTGATTAATAAATATTCAATCATTAGTGCTAGTCTAATGAAAAATCTCATTTGAGATGTACAGTCTTTAAGTTTGCTGTTTATGTTTTGAAGTGAACAAACAAATTTTTTGGTTGCAGTTATGGCAAACAACCTTGCAACATGCTCCTTCAATTACTCCCCAGATTTTGGCATTGTTTCCTCACCTTACTCCTATCATGGAAAGAAATCTGGACAATGTCCAGGTAAAAGAGGTTAACCTACAACATAAAAACCTTCTAGGAGTTGAATGCATCTTTTTGTTTTTGTTTTCTTTCTTTTTTTGGTTTGGGTGAAAAAGTTGTGTGTGCTCCTTATGGAATAGGCACATCATTCAATGTTACTATCACAGAATTGATCTTTTTAAGTCGTGCTCGTGATATCTTGTCAGTGAGGTGAAGATATTGCATTTCAATTCAGAGAGTTTAGTTCTTCAATTTCCTGTTTCGATATATGTTTTGATCTCAGCAAAGGGCTCATTGTTTGTTCTCAGAAAGGCCACAGCTAGTATTTTGTTAGTTGAAACGACTTTAATGAGGCAGTGTTGTATGCTGTGAACTTTTTGTAGCATCTGATTTTATTTCCATACTCTGAGCTGCCTCAGATAGCCATGAAGATACTTGAGAGCTATGTGCTGCTTGGAGGGGTGGAATTTCTACGCATACATTCAGCTTCTGTTGTAAAAATCTTGGATACAGTCATTGGAAATGTAAACGAAAAAGGGATGATGCTTACTCTTCCGGTAGTGGATATACTGATCCAGGTAAGCATTAAAGGGAATATAGTTTTTAATGCATCTCTTGGATTCAGCTTGTTGTGAGAGTTCTTGGAGGATCGCTTTGTGGGAACTCTTATGAATCTTTGTCATTATTGACTTGCGTTCCAGTCTAACTCATCGTTCACTAGCTCTTGGTTGGTGCTTCACTCTTGGCTGGATCTTTTTGTGAGTGACTTCTCGGGGAATCACTTTGTGGTAACTCTGATGTGATCTTCATCATTTCTGTTTGTCCTTGTTGCTCTTGTTTATGCTTCACATTGTCTTGTGTATGATCTTGTGATGTTGCAAACATGAGTGTGCATGCATGCACGGGTGCGTGAATTTGATATATACTGCAGAAAGGGAGGATTGTTGGAACAGAAGGCCATTCCATCTATGGGTGAAATGGTTTCCTTGGCATGATAACGTTTCCCTCCCCCCTGGCAGCCTTTTTCTTCTTCTTCTTCTTCTTCTTCTTCTTCTTCTTCTTCTCTCTCTCTCTCTCTCTCTCTTTAGCCTTCAACCATTTCTTGAACCCATCACATTTCCAACAGCTAATGTCCTCTGGCATTGGCTGGAATAGTACTGTTTTTCCATTGGGTGTTTTCTTCTATCAGGCTTTGTTGTCCCTCTTTTGGCTTTGGCAAGTTGTTCTAGCTTTTTGGATAATACTTGGTCGGCAGATTGCAGCCTTATGCTAATTTCTTCTTTTGCGGGCACTTTTGCACACTTTGGACTTGCAGAATCTTTGCAATCTGGCTACCTTTTGGGTCTAGTAATCTTGATGATTACTTTTTTTTCAGAAGATCTCTCTTACACGCACGCGCATGTGTGCACACATTTGTTGTCTTGAGTGAGACAACATGGCCAGATATAGTCATTACTTTGTCTCATAGGCCATACTGGCATTTTAGAGACATAACTACATCTTTCTTTCTCTCTTTCCCTGACAGCCTTGTCAGTTGAGGATGGGATAGTCCTCAATATGCTTTTTTTTCTCCATGAGTGCTTTTGAACTTCCTTGGCTGCACTCAGTTAGAGTGTTCAACCAAATTGTTTGGGTCCAGTAATCTTGGACCTTTGTGATTACTCTCTTTTCGGAAGATCTCTCTCTCTCTCTCTCTCTCTCTCTCTCACACACACACACACACACATTTTGTTCTTCTTGAGTGAGACAACATGGCCAGATGTAGTCATTACTTTGTCTCATAGGCAATGCTGGCATTGTAGAGACATAAATACATCTTTCTTTCTTTCTCTCTTTCTCTGACAGCCTTGTCAGTTGAGGATTGGATAGACCTCAATATGTTTTCTTTTCGTGAGTGCTTTTGAACTTCTTTGGCTGCACTCAAGAGTGTTCAACCAAATTGTTACTGGTGATCACAACATTTTTTCCAAAAAGGTGTGTACTTTGATATTTACTGATCAGTTGGAGTGTTCAGCCAATTTGTACATTAGTAATCAACTAGAATGGTTTTATTGTTGTTTTTGACTATAAGATTTCTCGCTTGGAAACATCTGTGTACTGGAACATTTTGAAATGAAACAAGTATTCTGCCAAAAAGTGTTGTGTTTGCCCACCTTTAATAGATGAAGTATTACATTTAAAAAAGTACGGATTATTGGAAAAAGATTTAGGAGAACAAATGTGGTTTCAAATGAGGGAGCTGATGCTTTGGTCTGCTTACCGTGTATGTGCAGTGCTTTCCAAGTGATTTACCTCCTCTTTTAGGACGAATTTTACAGGTAATTAGGTTGCATATCTAGGAGTTATGTTGAAGGCTTGTACAGTTCTTTTTTGGCTGCTTTGGTGCTGGCTTTCTAATAGTTTTTGTTTGAAGGAGCCATTTAATTATTTGTATCAGTTTAGGGAGACAGATTGTTTTACTAGATGTTAGTTTGTAGATTATGTGTGCTCATGTTTTTGTCCCATTGAGTGCCTAGATTGGTATTTTGGGTATCCAATCAGATTTAGTGGATGGTGTAAGGTCGCTTGCTCAAGGGGAAAACAAAAGGTGGAATTGATGATTGGATGCTATCTACTTGAACATGCACATACTTGAGGACAGGCCATCTACGATTATGCCCTATGCTCAAAACTATCAGCCCTTCTAGTTGGAATGATGAGTAATGTGTACTTCTGCAGTAGACAGGATGATGAGTAATGTGTACGATTATGCCCTATGCTCAAAACTATCAGCCCTTCTAGTTGGAATGATGAGTAATGTGTACTTCTACAGTAGACAGGATGAAACTCCTATGTGAAACCAAAGGACATAGTTGACATCAATCTTCTGAATCATGAGCAACTATGACCACAACTTATGTATGATGACTTGGACTGCATAGAAGGAAAGCTGTTATGCATTTCTGCAAATTATGCTGACTGAGACATGTCTAGTCTGTCTGTAGTATGGGGCATCCATGTTTATGTACATGGATTATTTTCTTGTATTAGAACATCAAGAGGGAATGGACACCATTCTTGTATCATCATATTGGGAGTAGAACTACTTCCTTCATTCTGTTTATGCCTTACAAGACAACAAGTTCTCTTTTTTCTTGTAATCAAGTGGCTACCCTAGTGGTAAGCCACTATTTTATTTATCTATTGACCCTTGCTTTGATACCATGTAAGGTTTCTTTAGAGAGTACCTTGCTTTGATACCATGTAATGGAATACTTGAACACAAAAGACAAACACAAATGTACATCAAAGCACAGAGTGATAATAGATCTAAGGGGTGAAGAGTAACTCAGAGACAATGAACATGGATGAAGAATGAATAAAGAATAGTAGAATGCTCAATGGAGTAAACACATTACATAGAGTGAATACAAAACCTCGAACTTTAGTGTCTCTGAAGAACCGGGTTAGAGAGATGAGTTGGAGGGTGTTTTGTACTCTGTATGGATCCTGAAGTGCAGTAAGCAGCCTTTGTATGTGATCAGAAGCTGTAAATGCAGCTTTGTGTGTTTGGATCAGGATGAACAAGGCAGTGGCAGCTCGGAAACAATGGGCAGCTGGCTGAGACCAATGAGGATGAAGCAGACAACATCTAGAACTGCAAAATGCAGCCTTCTGGCTGGCCTAGGAAGACTGTTCACTGCTGTAAACTGCACAATCAAGCTGTGAAAAGATCTATCTAGCAGATGCAAGTGTTTGGAGGTTGAAAATATGATGGCGACTTCTGGTAATCTGTGGAGACAGGTTGAGAAGGAGTTGCCAGCAGGAAACACAGCAATCTGGTCTGAGAGGACTGATCTCTAGGAGCTGGACACTAATCTGCAGCACCACGAGCTGATGTATTTGCCATGAAGGGATATAGACAGTAGTGGGATGAAGGCACCAGCTTATGGAGAATGTGCGATGACGAGATAGGCTGCATGGAAGAGAAGCCTTCTATTTATAGATGTGGATCCTCCCAAATTAGGGTTTTGCTTATGGGACACAAACTCTCTCTAGGAAAGTTTGTTAATTCACATGTTTTGGGAATGTTTTAAAGAGCTAATTAGTTTGTAATGCATTTTTTAGCTGAACACCCCCTTTTAGGTTTAAACTGGTACCTAGCAAGGAGCATAGATCAGCCCATAATACCCTAAGGCATCCCACTCCAAAGTAGCGTGGGTTTCGGTACCCAATGGCTTGCCAAGAATATTGAGGCAATGGTAAGCTTACCTCGAGAGAGCAAAGGGTCACCTCGGAGAAGCCAAGGAATTCGACAAAGGGTGCTTGTCAATTGCCTAGTGGCTAGTGGGACCTACAAAGGTGATGGAACTAGTTTGAACTTTTTAGTTTTCCTTTTTCTTGAATTGGTTTGTTTATTCTTTTTTGTCATTTCAAGTATATGTTTCCTTGGAGGAAAAGTAAGCAATGATCAGATCTAACATCACAAAATAGAAAGCTATACCAACCACCCGTATGTACTAGTGGTGAAGAAAAGTATGGAGAGTATATGCTGTATGTTGCCACAGGGAGAATATTGCCATAAAGATTGCCGTGTGAGTTGATATGGATAGATGCATGTTTACAAGAACAAAATCCCAATGCATCGAGTAATGCAAAGGGCAATGGAAAATCTCATGCTCAAACAAAAATGCTATGCAATGGTGCCACTTGGAGATTGCCCTCATGGGGAATTGTTTACATGCCAAAAGAGAATAAGCTACCCCATCTTACCACCGGATGGTGTAAGGGAAAGCTGTAGGAGATCCCCTCTCTAGCAGGCTGAAGTAGAAGGGGAGGGAGCATCCACGTGGATCTATAAAAGCACATATCGTAAGATTGGTCGATTCACCGGCTTGTTCAATATGTGCACAAAATTGTTTGATAAAGCCACAAACTTTGGGTGGATGGTTCCTAGCTCAACCTACTGTTTGGTAAAATGGAGGTGCACTTTAACATATTTCATCTTTTGATTGATTGATGATGGGGTTACTAGCTAGTGCAATGTTGCTCTATTTTTTCTCCTAGCAAGCTCCTCAAGTAGATAACCTTTGTGGTGTCATCATTGAGAGTTTGATACTAAACCTTAGAAGTGGCAGTAGCCATCGTCTCTTGCTTACGGCTAGATCAAATACTGGGAGCTGCACTTAGGGAGAAAATGCAACCACCATGGAATGCTGAGTGTTAGGATCTCCTACCTGTCAGAGTCGGTCTATCGTTGTAAAATCAAACCTTACGATGATAATATAAGCCATAAGAACAAGTTGGCTTAACATATCACAAGACACCCAAACAAGAGAGTTTTTGTGCATTGAAGTGCCAACTAAGCAATGAAATTTAGAATGCAAAATTTCACCTAGTGTGCATTAATCAAAGAAGCTTCCCTACCACAGAGCAATAGGTATACTCATCAAAGAGTTGTCCATGAGGATCCTTAGAAAGCTTCACATTAAGATCAAGAGGTGTAGCCATAGGCGCAGTACCAATCCACTAACTGAAGAGTATATTTTTGTTAAGATACAAAGATCTCATCCCCATGTCTAACCATCTCCATGCCTAGCAAATAGGACATCTAATTGATATTAGTTATCTCAATGTCTTTATATCTGTAGTGGTTGTAGAATTTGAGCTTGTGTTCAAACGATCATCAACATATATCAAGATAAAGGTGACCCCCTCTGAAGTAGTTTTGATATATAAGTTCAAATCATAAGGGGTAGAATGGAAACTTGAGTGTGGAGGGAATCAGCCATCCTATGGAATTTGGAATGTGGTGCTTGTTTCAGTCTATAAAAAGCTTTCCTTGAGTGAAAGACTTTGTCTTTATGGACTGAAATAGAAAACTTGGGAGGTTGCTCCACATACACAGACTTCTTGCTCCAGTTAACCATTCATAAATGCATTTTTGACATCCATCTAATAGATCGGCCAGCCATGATGAGGGACCAGTGCAATCAACGAGTGGAAAGATGTCAACCATGCAGTTGGTGCAAAGGTCTCTTCATAGTCAATTTCTTGCTTTTGTCGAAGCCCTTGTATATAAGGCAAGCTGTGTACTTATCCAATATTCCATTAGCTTTCCTTTTTGTGCCAAAAATCTACTTAGTTCCAATAATCTTCTTGTTGCCCGGATGATCCACCAAAATCCAAGTTTCTATCATTGCTTTCCAGCTCTTTTTCGATGGTCTCTCACCATTGGGAATGTTGAAGGGTCTCTTACCAATTGTTTGGCTTAGAATGCGTTATATAATCTATTGTAAAGACAAATACAAGTGAGATAGTAGGTGTAAGCCTAACAAATTTTATAGAGCCTTGCGAGATAGAGTCTTTGTAGGTGGGTTAGGAGTGGGTCATAGACTAGGCTTAGACGATACTATCTTAGGTAGTGTAGATTGAGGTATCAGCTTGGAAGGTGGTGCAAGGGGTTGCATAACGTCCCTTTCACCAAAGACAAATCTCTTCTTGTAACGACTCACTTTATTTTAGGATCAAACAATCAGTTCGCTTTGGCCTTATAAGAGTAGCCCACAAAAAGCAAGAGCTATACTCCGGTTATAAGTCTTCCTATCTTGTCATTAGGAGTATGCATGTATGCGTGACTCCCAAAGACTCCAAGGTAGGGAATGATAGGCCAAGAGCCAAAGAATGTCTTGTAGGGGGTCTGTTTGGGGCCACTGCAGTTGGGTACTAGTTTAGGATGTACACCAAAGTGTTAATGGCCTTAGTTTATAGATGCTTAGGGAGCTTTGTTGTGAATATCATAGAGTACGCCATGTCGATTATTGTTTGGTTCCTATGCTCTACAACTCCAATCTATAAAGGGGAGTTGTTGGAGGTGAGTTGACTTTGAATGCCACACTCATGTAATAACTCCAAGAACTTGTGGGAGATGAACTCATCACTGTATCACTCCTCATAGTTTTGATATGGACACTTCTTTGATTTTGCAAAAGGTGCACCCAAGTAGAGAAATATGCGAAGGTATTTAATTTATGCTTTGGAAAGTAAACACACATATAGCTCGAGAAGCCATTCGCAATAAGAAGTACAATGCGCCATTAATGGTGGTGGTGGATGTTATCCACCTCAATTCCATGAAAAAGCAATCAAACAGTGGAATCTTCTACAACAAAGAGATCATGAGCCTATTCCGCAGATACGGTACGGTACGATAAAATACGGTACTAAATGGTACCTTAAGATTTTATAAGGTACGGTACGATATTAGTATGACAAAAAAATAACTTGATTATTTTGGACAAAAGATAATAGAATAGATATTTCAAGTCTAATTAGCAATGCTATTAGAGTATATAAGATGAGTACTTGAGGGTAACATGCCAAGGCCCAAAACTTAATACCAAATGTGCAACATGCGCTACTACTACCTACAACTTATAACTACATAGATGCGAGTGGATACATCATACATGCATGATCATACCAATAAGAGAAGTGTGGGTTTGAGAGAGAGAAGATTGAGAGAAATTGTTTGAATCTCAAATATCCTAATCTCATGGGAGAATCATATTAATATAAGGAGCATTTAGCTCGTCCCAAAGTGCAGTTCGAATGGGAAAGATGCATCCATTAAGTTGGTACCTTATGGTACTAATACGTAAGTTATAGTACCTAAAGTATCGTATAGTATCAAACCTTTCGTATGTGGTACTAGTGCAACTAGAGAGAGAGAGAGAGAGAGAGAGAGAGAGAGAGAGAGAGAGAGAGCGACGAAGGACCTCGCGATGGCGGACCTGGCGCCCCCGTGACTTGGCGACGTGATTCCTGCCCCTGGGTCGACGTCGAACCCTGCCATCGCCGTTTTGCTTGGTCGACCTACCTGTCGACAGTTTACGCCCCCTCTCCTCGTTGACTCTTGGACCTGTGCCATCGCTTGTTCGCTGCACCCCCGTCGCCTCATCGCCTGTTCGCTGCGCCACTATCGACGTCTGGCTCTGTGCCCGACTGTGTTCGTCAGGCAGTTGCTTCTACGCTGCTTACGTGTTGCACACCAGGCCTCCTCGACAGGCTCCGCCAGCTATCCGTACTCTGTTTGCTGCTGGTGGGTGCCTGCAAAGTGCATCTTGTTGTGCCGCGAGAGAGAGAGACACATAATCGGAGAGCATACGACTGCGACTTGGCACAGAGTACAGAGCTGACGTCTGGCGTCTGCCCCACTTGTCAAACGCTGCCTCGCCTAACGTCTGCCTTGCTTGATGACCGCCCCGCTTGACGTCCGCCCTGACTGACATCTGCCCCGCCTGTCGTCCGCCCTGCCTGAGGTCTGTTCCGCTTGTGGTAGACTCCTCTGCGTCAGCGTGCGGGGCTGACGCAGCCACGTTTACGCCTCCCCCGTGTTTCACCTGTTAACCGGCACCCCGGGTCATCTGCGCGTGTCTGCCCAGTTCTCTGTTGCAGTCCTGTTGTTGCAGCCGGGTGGTCCACTGATTTTGTAGGTCTGCCGGATCTGCAGAGCGAGCAAGGGAGAGATAGAGGGAGGGAGGGAGGAGAGAGAGAGAGAGAGAGAGAGAGAGAGAGAGAGAGAGAGAGAGAGAGAGAGAGAGAGAGAGAGAGAGAGAGAGAGAGAGAGAGAGAGAGAGAGAAGACAGCAGTATGGCTGGCCTGGATATGGATTTTCTAGACCGGACGGTGGCAGCCCTTGGCCCTGATTCTGATACAGAGGAGCCGGAGGATATGGTGCCGTGCACGGAGGAGATGCCTCCGGGTTCTGAATTACCGCCCGCGGGCAAACGCTCCAAGCATACTTCTGACGAGCCAATGGGTCCTCAGGAACGTTCCTATGCGCAGGTTGCCTCTGATCCTGTGGATTCGCAGGAGATTGACTGGGAGCATTTGTCGGACTTTGCCAATACTCTGCTTGGCGATTATGTCCAGCATAATAATGAAACTTTTTCTGACGCGGGAACTGATGACGTTCTGGAAGCCACGGTCGACCCGAAATCAGTCTTGCGGTCTTTTTCGGTGTTTTATGACCGTGCTGTTATACTTTTCTTCACTGGCAGGATCCCAGTGCTTTCACATATTTGCCAGTGGATGTACCATTTATTGCAAGGGGAGTGTGTTGAGGAGATCTTCCTTGGACCTCGCGGCTTTTATGAGGTGCTGTTGAAATCGGAAACACATCGAGTTGAGCTCCTGTCCAAGTTGCCATTATTCTTTGATCGCCGCTTGGTCCATGTTGTACCATGGCGCCCTATGGGAGACTTCCAGCGTCTGCTTCAACGAGAATGCCCGGTGTGGGTGGAAGTAGAAAATTGTCCGGTGGTCTATTGGCCATTGTTGAAGGATACGATGGCAGTTGTGGGAACAGTACTGGTTCCCCCAAGCCGCAGGGCTATGAATCGAAACCGTTTATGCATGTTATGGGACACGGCCAGGAAAAGGCTTGCGTGGCTTCGCCTCAATTGTTCTGGTATGCATCCTTTGCATTTTCGCTTGAAATGGGGCAACTTTGCAGGACACTGCTTTTCATGTGGTAAATTCGGGCATTTTATGGCCGAATGCCCTAAAAGACAACCGTCTTCTGAGGATGCCCATGTTGTGTTGCCTAAGGATGACATGGTGCTTGATGCCCCGGCACAAGAGGCCCTTCAGCCGCCTAATGTCGTGGATAAAGGCAAACAACAGGTCCTGGGTTTGGATTCCCGTAGCACTGATTGGATTGAGGTGCGTAAAAAAAAAGGTAAAAAGTTGGATGCAGGCCTGGCGGATCCTGGGCCTAATGCTTCACAGGATTCCGTGTGCACGTATATGCGCAGAAAAGAAATGTTCACTTCACAGCATGCTGCACGTACTATGGCCCCGTCTGCCCCCCGTAATCAGTCTACAAGGAAAGTCTATACAGACAGGCCCAAGGGCCCACTTGCTAAGCTGGCGTTTGATGCAAAAGGTAATGTGATTACACCCTGGGATCGGCGTTATCCCCGCTCCACTCCCAAGGCAGTGGATTTTCCTTCTACCTCTAAAGCAGGTCGCCAGAATTTGTTTGCAGTATTGGCGGATTTTCTGGATGAGGGTGTCCTGGATGCTCTTGCGGAAAAGGTGAAATCGAGGCAACACGCGCCTCGTTCCTGACTTTTTTTTGAAGATATATGAAGATAGCCACGTGGAATGTGCGCGGCATTTGCTCTCGCCATAAGCAACATGCCATGTGGACTGTCTTGCATGAGAACCAGTGGGATGTATTATGTGCAGTTGAGCACAAAAGTCACAGTGAAGCAGGAAAAGTCGTGGATTGTCATGGATTCCGTCTGTTTTATGCAGGGACACATGCTACGCACTATTCGGGCGTGTTGATGATTGTCCATGAGAAATACCAGCCTGTTCTTTTTAAAAATGATGTGCATGGCCGCTTTCTGGTAATCGAAGTCTTATTTAAAGGAGAGATTTTATGGTTGTTGGGCCTCTATGCTCCGAATGATCCCGCATCCCAACGAGATCTTTGGTCGACTTTGCAGGGCTCGATGTCACTTGGCCGAAGGGGGTTTTTGATGGGAGATTTCAATGTGTGTGTTGACTCTTCTCAGTCCACTTCAAGGCATTCGGTAATGGATGCGCCGGAAAGCCGGGTGTGGAATTCCTTTGCTTTGCGCATACTTAAGCAAGATCTTTGGTCGTGGCTTCACCCTTCTTTTTCAGGGTTCACTTTTCATTCCGCATAATATGCAACTACTTGGTCGCGGTTGGACCGAATGTATATCATGTAGGGGGATGATTTTCTTCCCGAGATGCTGGAAATGAAGATCTTGCAGCAATATGCATTGTCAAACCATTTTCCTCTCCAGCTTGAGATGCAGGCACAACCTATTGCACCTTTTATGCAATTGCTGGATAGGCTCCCTTTACGTTTCAACTCCTCTTATTTGAAGCATCCAATTTTTCAGGGCTATATGCAGCAATTGATTGAGAGGTTCTTATTGGACTTTGCCTTTGAGGGCTTGCCTTCATTTGCACGGCTGCTCTCTAATGTGCAGCGGGTTGCTCGGCAGTATGGGATCCATCATGCCTCTCTCTGTTGGCGACGTTGACGTGCAGCAGAGGACTTATTGGCTTTGGTCCGTTCGTTGCTCGTGTATACCCCAGATGATGATTTTCTGCTGTCATTGGAGATGCGTTTGGCCCATCTTATTCAAGTGTTTCAGTTGAAATCCTATCAGTAGGCCAAGCTGCATAACTTGACTGACACATTGCAAGATAGTGCCTGCCAGTCTCATAAGTTCTTTCGCGCCTTGCATGCTTCTCCTGCTCGCGAAAATATGACTAGACTCCAAGATTCAGAAGGTCGCATGGTCACTGATCCGCAGACCATTGTCAATATGTGTAGAAATTATTTTATGGAACTTCTTGGTTCTTCTCCCTCGCCTTCTAGCCAGGTTATGCATGCCCGCTTGGCCTTCTATCATCTGGTCCTCCAGCAGGTTCCACTTGATATGCAAGCCACTTTGGAGGTGGATATTTGCGAGGAGGAGGTTATGGATGTTTTGTTACACCTGCCTAAGGATAAAAGTCCTGGTTGGGATGGTCTCACGAATGAATTCTTGGAGAACTCGGCCATGCAACTGGTGAAGCCATTGGCGGTTATGTTTTAGCAAGTTTGGGAAACAGGGGTCATGCCTTCCTCATGGAAAGAAGGCCTTATCAAATTGATTCCAAAAGTCCCTTCGCCGTCAATGCTGCAACACTGGAGACCAATTTCTTTGATGGGCTCGATGTATAAAATCTTCTCCAAAGTGCTAGCGAATCGGCTTCACAAGCACCTTCCAGCTATTGTGCATCCTCTCCAATATGGTTTCATTAAGGGCCGCAACATTCTGCATAATATTTTAAATGTGCAAATGGCTATTGACTATGTGCAGCACTCCAGTCAGGAAGTGGTATTGATTCAATTGGACTTGGAAAAGGCTTTTGACTATGTGGACTGGTCTTTCATTGCAGATCTCATGTCTGCTATGGGTTTTGGTACTCAGATGTCCCGATTGATCTACACCATAGTGCTGCGACTTCTTCAAGAGTTATGCTCAATGGTGGGGTCACAGAGCCATTTGTCCTTGCACGCTCGGTCAAACAGGGTTGCCCTTTGAGTCCTCTCTTCTTTGCCCTGGCGACTCACCCGGTCCTTTCAATGTTATCCTCAATGGCGGCTTCTGCTCAGCTGGCAGGATTGTCTCTTCCTTTGGGGCAGCACTTCATTAGCCAATCTATGGCTGATGACACCTTTATGATTTTGTGGGCGGTTAGGGACAACATTCAAAAGGCATTAGATGTTTGGACGCTCTTTGGTCAGGCCTCTGGTCTTCGCATCAATGCCTTTAAATCAGCCATACTCAGTTGCACGGAGCCTAATTTACAGTCATTAGGCTGGCAGGGCCAGGTGGTTTCCTGTGGCTCCATTGTCAAGCATCTTGGATACCCATTGGGGGTGGATGTACGGCCAAAGAAACTACTGGAGTGGATTTCACAAAAACTGGTGGCGAAGTTTATGTATTGGAAGTCGCAAGCGTGGCCATTCCATGTCCGCCTCAAAGTGGCTCAGACAATTATGCTACCAATGCTAACGTATTTCCTGCCATTGCTGCCGTGCCGTGGACGCCTACTACTTTGAAGGCTCTCACTCATCCCATTCGTTTCATGCTATGAAAGAAGGATTCACTGCAGGTAGGTATTTCGTGGATCTCATGGTCACATACATGTACCCCTAAACGCATGGGTGGTGGAGCTATTTTGGATGCAGAAACTCATATGCTGGCTCTTCGTTGGTCTCTTTTTCGTGCCATGTGTGTGGATCATCACCCGTGGACCATTATAGCCCGTTATTTTCGTGAGGACAGCGGGCTACGCCATGGTAATACACGACTTCAAGTCTCCTGGCGGCATGTCCTTAATGCCGACTCTCGATTTTCCAGTCCCTCTTTCTCTCTGTTGCTGCACTTGGTCGGCTCTTGGAAAGCGGTACTCCAAAAGGCCCGTTGGCATCCAGTGGGGGACCGCTTGCAGACTAACTCCTTTCAGCTGGAATTGTTGGCAGTATCGAGATTACTTTCATGGGAAGACAAACATCAGCTCAGATCGAGATTTAACCGCATGGCCCGTTTAGGTGTGACTTCGATTGCGGATGCTACCCTTGTCACTCGCAATGTCCTCACATCGTTTCGGGCTGCTAGGAGACTTTTCAGGATCCCGTGCGGATACCGTGGTTTATGGGAACAGCTTTTATCGGAGCTTCAGGGTAGGCAACCCTTTCCTGCCCTGGCTGTGGATTCGTCCTTGGCAGGATTGGGACCTTGCAGGCCGGTTGAGTCTGGAAAAGGCCTCTACTAATCAGGTGTATCATCTTCTCATTTAAGATCACCAATGGCTGGGTATGAAAGCTAATACTGTTTGGGGATTGCGGAAATCGCAGTCATGGTGGCAGGCAACGGTGATGGAGGGCTGGCTGAATAGGGCACCTTTCAAATGCAAGGTCTTTCTTTGGCGGGTAATGATTGGTGGTCTTCCTCTTGCCTCGGCCCTTACCAAGCGTAGAATCTCGAATGGCAATTGTTTCTTCTGTACCACTACTGCGGAATCGGCCCGACATTGATTTCTTTCTTGCCCGCTCGCCAAGAATATCTGGTCACTCTTGTCGCAAGTCTGGCGCGCAGTGGTGGGGTCCTCACTAACTCCTTTCGATTGGGTTTTTGTGCGCCCAAAGTATCCCACACCGCCCAAAGATCTTATTTCACCTTTTCAGATACTGGGGATGCTGGCACATTTGGACCACGCGCAATGGGCACATTTGGACCACGCGCAATGCTTTTCTCTTTGATTCGGCCTCTAATGTACCGAGACATATTGCCAGGCTTAAAGGGCTCTTGCATTGGCAGATAGATCTCATCCGGCACTCCGACTTGCTCCCTCGGGAGGATTTACTTCCCTGGCATATGGCAATTGCCTTTGCGTCGTTGCCATGATTGGTGTAGCCTTTTTCGTGCATTAGTACGAGGATTTCCCACACGTTGGCCTAGGGCCCTTATGTCTCTTGTAATCATGTAATCATGTAATCTTGTACCTTTTTTTCGTAATTAATACAATTACCTTTTACGAAAAAGAGAGAGAGAGAGAGAGAGAGAGAGAGAGAGAGAGAGAGGAGGGAGGGAGGGAGGGAGGGAGGGAGGGAGGGAGGGAGGGAGGGAGGGAGAGAGAGAGAGAGGCTTGGGGGAGGAATTACTGGCTTTGGTTCGTTCTCTATTGGTGGAGACTCCTGATGATGTATTTTTGCTGTCATTGGCTATATGCTTGGCTGATCTTATTAAAGAGTTTCAGTTGAAATCTTATCAGCAGGCCAAATTGCAAAATCTCACGGAGAATTTGCAAGATAGTGCTTGTCAGATCCATAAGTTCTTTCGAGCTCTCCATGCCTCTCCTACTCGAGAGAATATGACTAGACTGCAGGATGCAGAAGGTCAAATGATCATTGATCCGCAGACTATTGTGAATATGTGTAGGAATTATTTTCTAGATCTTCTTGGTTCTACTCCTCCACCTTCAGACCAAATTACTCATGCCCGTTTTGTTTTCTATGATTTAGTCCGCAATAAGGTTCCACATGACATGCAAACTACTTTGGAGACATATTCGTGAGGCGGAGGTTATGGATGTTTTGTTACACTTGCCCAAGGATAAAAGTCCCGGTTGGGATGGTCTCACCAATGAATTCTTTGAGGTTTTTGCTACCCAACTGGTGAAACCATTGACGGCTATGTTTTAGCAAGTTTGGGAAATGGGGTTCATACCTTCCTCATGGAAAGAAGGACTTATTAAACTGCTTCCAAAAGTTCCTTCGCCGTCTATGTTGGAACATTGGCGACCAATTTCTTTGATGGGTTCTATGTATAAAATCTTTTCCAAAGTGATGGCGAATCGGCTCCATAAGCATATTCTTGCCATTGTGCATCCTCTTCAATATGGTTTTATTAAGCCCCAAACATTCTGCATAATGTCTTAAATGTGCAACTGGCTATTGACTATGCAAGGCACTCTAATCAGGAGGTGGTACTGATTCAATTGGACCTGGAAAAGGCTTTTGATTATCTAGACTGGTCTTTCATTGCAGAACTTATGTTCACTATGGGCTTTGGTACTCGGATGTCTTGTCTGATCTATACCATTAGTGCTGCGGCTTCTTCGCGAGTTATGCTGAATGGTGGTGTTACCGAGCCATTTGTCCTTGCTGGCTCTGTCAGACAGGGTTGCCCTTTGAGTCCTCTCTTTTTGCCCTTGCGACTCATCCAGTTTTTTTGATGTTATCTCATATGGCAGCTTCTACTCAGTTGGCTGGATTGTCTTTTTCTTTTGGACAGCACTTCATTAGTCAATCCTTGGCTGATGACAGCTTTATGATTTTGTGTGCGGACAAGGATAATCTTCACAAAGCATTAGATGTTTGGACTCTCTTTGGTCAGGCTTCTAGTCTTCGTATCAATGCTTTGAAATCGACCATTCTCAGCTATACAGAGTCAGATTTGCAGTCATTGGACTGGCAAGGAATGGTTGTTCCCCGTGGTTCCATTGTCAGGTAACTTGGGTACCCTTTGGGTGTTGATGTTCGGCCAAAGCAACTACTAGAGTGGATTTCACAGAAACTAGCAGCTAAGTTTCTGTATTGGAAGTCACAGGCTTGGCCCTTTCATGTTCGCCTCAAAGTAGCTCAGACAATTATGTTGCCAATGCTCACATATTTATTACCATTGCTGCCTTGGACTACTACTACTCTGAATGCTCTTACTCAGTATATTCGTTTCATGTTATGGAAGGACTCCTTGCATGCAAGCATTTCATGGATTTCTTGGTCGCATGCATGTACCCTTAAATGCATGGGTGGTGGGGCTATTTTAGATGCCAAAACTCATATGCTGGCACTCCGTTGGTCTCTTTTTCGCGCCATGTGCTTAGATCATCACCTGTGGGTCTTTATAGTCTGTTATTTTCTTGAGGATCACGGGCTTGTGCATGGTAATACCCAAATTCAGAGTTCTTGGTGGCATGTTCTTAATACAAACTCTCGGTTTTCTAGTCCATCATCTCTGCTTGCTCATTTGGTATGTTCCTGGAAACTGGTTCTCCAGAAGGCTTAGTGGCATCCAGCGGAGGACCGCTTAGCTACTAACTCTTTTCAACTGGAATTGTTGGCAGCCTCGCGGTTGCTTTCTTGGAAAGGCAAACATGAGCTCAGACCAAAATTTAACCGCATCACGTTTGGGCTTGACTTCAGTTGCAGATGCCACCCTTGCCAGTCGCAATGTGTTGATATCGTTTCGTACAGCCAGGAGGCTTTTCAGGATCCCTCATGGATACCAAGATTTATGGGGATAGCTTTTGATGGTGCTCCAGAGCAGACAACCCTTTCCTGCCCTTGCTTCGGATCGTTCCTGGCAGGATTGGGACCTTGCAGGCCGGCTGAATTTAGAAAAGGCTTCAGCTAACCAGGTGTATCATCTTTTGATTAAAGATCATCAATGGCTGGTTACTAAAGCTAATACTGTATGGGGATTGCGTAAATCTCAGTCATGGTGGAAGGTAACCGTGATGGAGGGCTGGTTGAACAAGACACCTTTCAAATGCAAGGTCTTTCTTTGGAGGGTGATGATTGGTGGTCTTCCGCTTGCTCCAGCCCTTTCCAAGCGTCGAATCTCCAACGGCAATTGTTTCTTTTGCACACCAGTGTGGAATCGGCCCGTCATCGATTTATTTCTTGCCCTCTCGCTAAGAAAATCTGGTCTCTCTTGTCAGCAGTTTGGCGAGCGGTGGTTGGTTTCTCGCTAAGCCTTTTTGATTGGGTTTTTGTGTGGCCCAAATACCCTACACCGGCACAGCCACATATGAAGATCTTGTTTCACTTTCTTAGATGTTGGGGCTGTTGGCATAATTGGACCATTCGGAATGCCTTTCTTTTTGATTCGGCCTCTAATGTTTAGGGACATATTGCTAGGCTTAAAGATCTCTTGCATTGGCAGATAGATCTCATTCGGCACTCTGACTTACTCCCTCGGGGGACTTACTTCCCTGGCATATGGCAATTTCCTCTGCGTCTTTGCCATGACTTTTGTAACTCTTTTGTTGTTTAGTACTTTATAAATATAACATCCATTACGAAAAAAAAAGGAGAGGGGCTTGGGGGAGAAATAAGAAAGAAAGAACGAAAAAAAAAGAAAGGAGAAAGAAAAAAAGAAAGTTGTAGACTTTAAGTGGAGTGGCCAAAAAGTGCCCATTTTTTCGTACTAAATCGTAGGGATACGTACCATACTGTACCGTACCGTACAGATTAGTCCGTACTACGTACAGAGACAACCTTGGCAATAGCTAACATTCAAACTCATAAAAGATAGGTATAGTAGGTTATGAGATCATTTATTGAACAAAATTGAAGTTTTTCTTAGTGAGCTTGTTTAGGAATAATGTGACCTAGTCATTAGGGACAAACCGTGGGTATTTTGCTAGCTTGACCTTAAGGTCATTTGGTTTGTTATTTTGAACTCTTGGAGCTCATGGTGGAGACCAATACGATGGGTCCTATCTTGAGCCACTTAGTGGTTAGTCAACTGTTCCCACCTCTCAAATGCAAAGTCAAAATGTTGAAGTTGTAAGTGAAATTCTAGTACTAACCCTTGTATTCACTCATCTATGATGAAAGCATTGCATGCTTTTCAAGAGCGGACAACCTTTGTTTCAGTAAAGTAAGAATCTAGTTGGGGTTCCAACCCCTACACTAAGTCGCACAGGTTATGTGAGTCTAAGATATCCCTCATTAGGTTTGATCAAGTGGTGTAATTAGACCCCTTAAAATGAAGTCTTGTCTGTGAATGCATTCTTGGTAGATGCTGATGATGAACTAGAAACATTAAGTGTCGGGAAAGAATGGTAAGAGGGGTAAGGAGAATAGGATGGGTAAGTAAGAATAGGATGCTGGTTTCCATAGGGTGGTGTAGGATGAGGCATTGAAACCTAATATCCTTGCCCAATTGTCAGCTTGAGGCACATGGACAGAACCAGATAGTCCACTGCTAGGAATTAATGTATTGGCAAACTACGGTACCAAATGCTCAACACTTTGGAGGGGAATGTGTGGGTACATAACCTATGTGAGGAAAATCCCAAAAAGTGTTGGTTTGGAGGACGAGACTCTATCACCGGTGCTCCTCCTCCACTTCGATAAACAAAAGCCGAGGACCGAAAAGTTAGTGAAGTGTCTATGTTTGAAGATTCCCCTAGTGTGGAGTGTGGTGTAGGTGGACAACCATAATATTACACGGAAACACCTTTAAAACTAAAGTGAATTACACTTAACGGAAGCATAATGCACTTTACTAGTAAGTGATCCCTGCTCAATGCTTAGTGAAAGATGATGTGAATGAGGGTGTGAATTTAGATGTGGATGCAGTGAAGAAAAGGTTGGGATGGGTGGAATTTGAAATTATAGTGAAGTGGTGGCATTTGATTGATTTTATGAATTAAATGATGGAAATTGAAAAGCAGATGTAGATGGAAATAAAGAAGAAATACCAACATCAGACCAACTATGAGAAGCAAAACTCAAAGAAGGAAAAATTGAAGAAGATGTACCTGATTTTTCCTTATGCCCACCTCTATGTGCTTGAACATAGAAAAATTGGTCCTCTTCAAGGCTCTACCTTGTATTAAGAGCATGGGCCATCACTACATTGCATTCCCCTTCATGAAAGTGATTGACTTCTAAATCTTTGAGGATTTAGTAAAGTTTTTTGCCAAATAGGTTGCATCAAATTGCTAAATAAAAGTCAAAGCTTTGAGCCTATCTTGTGTTCCATTAAAGGCCTCAAACTTCACTACTTTTTCACCCTCATTAGAGTCCTTTGTTGTCGCTTTGGGAGTCGAGTTATCATATACCCACTGTTGCAAAAAGGGTGCATTTATTGTATTTACATCATGACAAGCGCTATAAGAAGCATTTGCATGACCAATACTCATTCCTCGAATCTTGAATCATACATGTCACTTTGTGCCTGAGGTATCGTACCAATGCTACCATACATGGGATTATGCATATTACGAGTCATATCCGGATACATTGGGCCTTGCACACCATGCATTGGTTGCTGCATATCATAAGGTGTTGTGCCATACATTCCAGTATGCAATCCTTGATCCACCATAGTATGGAAAATATTACCTCCACCAAAATATCTTGGCTGCCCCATACATGCTTGCATACATAGTTGCTAAGAAACCCGTTTCATAAGGTTAGGGAACTCATTTCATACCTAGGCGTTTCATAAACCTATGAAACACCTATTTTAAACTTTCACACTTGCCACACCCTAAATGTTTTGGAACTTTGTAATCATCGTTTATCATGGATTACTTAGGACGTTCACATGGAAATTGGCATTGATTGATGAAGTTTCGTTTTGAGTTGTTGTCCATTATGATTGCATATATCAATGGCTCCTTTTTTAGCTAAAGTGATGTTGGGCATGGATAGTGGACGATGATGCATGTAAATATTGATGCTATGTTGAAAGTTCATTGGCATTGTATAGATAATGTCAGTTTGTGTTTTCTACGTCCATGAGTCATACAATATATGTATATAAAACTTTCATATTCTTTAAATCTTGAATGAAACCCGTTTTTAATATTTTATGAAACTTGTTTTCTACCTTTTGTTTTAGAAACCCTTGGTAACTATGCTTACATATCCAGCTGTGCAAAACCTATTGAATTGACACTACCAAGTGTTGGGTATTTCACTTACGTCGCACTTACGCCTACGCTCACATAGGAGTGTCGGTGATCAGTAGGACACTGGGGCACTTTTTAGTCTCGGTACGAGAGGTTTTTTCCCCCAAACTTAGTCTTATTTCATATGTGCTTATGTCACACACTTACGGGCACTTATCGTATTTGGGTGTGAACATCCCCTACAACCCTAAGGTTTAAGGGTTGTACCTTGTACTTTCAGTTTACACTCGTTCAGTCTATTGCATTGGGTATCGCGCTTTACTCTTACACTGTTTACTACCTCTGTGTTGAGCTTCGATCCCCTCTCAATCTCACATTTGGTATCAGAGCATTGGCTCTGTTCAGCTCAGCTTAGTTTTTGCTCAAGTTCAGCTCTGCTCCCAGCACTTGAAGAGTGCCGCCCTGTGGTGCTTGTTCTGTAGTCTCCCAGCTAACACCAGTCAACGAGGAAGCCCATCAGGCAGGTCGTCCTACACCCACCAAGCCACTGCTTACTTTGCCCGCTCAGACTGCTTGCGCCAAACAGCCCGCCACCATCCTGATGTAGTGTGCCCTGTCCCCCAGCTCTTGAAGCACTGCCGCCTATGCCCGCAGGGCTACCTAAAGCGCCGCTTCTTCGCCTTGACCCCACTCGTCAGGGTTCAAAACCCTGTCAGCAGTGTCGCCTGCGCCACTCGTCTCCGCCTGCGACTGATCAACCTGCGTCTTCCTTGCACCACACCCGCGAGTGACGTTAGTACATCTCCTGCTCCTGTCCGCTTATGCAGCGTTGCCAGAGCCGCCTAAGCCTATCACCTGCCCGCTTGCCACTCCTCAGCAGCGCCTGACCACGCCAGCTGCATACAAGGCCATTAAAGCATATCTCTGCATTGGTGCCTATCTCTGCATCGACTACCTCCAGCTCGACATTTCAAAGGGTTTTTTTTTTTAAAATTTACATTTTTACTCCATATTCATCTTTGGAAGAGGGGCCTTTTGCCCACGAGGTATAGTGGTGTGAATACGTGTCAGAGAGACGGTTGATGCAAATTTCTGGGCAAATGTATCAGAAATTTTGGGGCTTTTGATTTTTTTGAGGACAATGGCACATGTATTGTAGTCTCAGTAAGTGATAGACTGTTTTGGACAAATTTGGGTAAATAAGTTTTGGGGATTTTTCTTATACAGTGTTGCTAAACACTGAATGCACCTTGGATTGTGTGCATTACAAACAATTTTGACAGAGTGCACCTGAGTGCACTAATTGCAGCAAGTTATTTGTTGTAATTTTTGAAAATTTTGAGATTTCTAGTTTGGTCCAACTTACACATTTCTCATTTGCTTCTTTTGGTAATTGATTATCATGGCAAATCAAGGAGGAGGTGTCTTTACCTATGTATCCAAGGAGAACAAATTGGATGGTAACAACTATTCACTTTGGTCCTTCATGATGAAGAATGTGGTTGTGGCGAAAAATCTTTGGGATTATGTCAGTGGAGAAGAAGTTAGGCCCGGAGTTGTGGCTCTAGCTACTCCTCCTCTAGGAGGACATGGACAACGGGCACCTCAACTTGCTCCATTGATTGCATTGGCAGTTCAACGATACATATCCCCCACATTCGTTTAGCAGCTTCTTCACGAGAAGCTTGTCAAACTTTGGAGCGAATGTTTGTAAGAATGAGACTCGCATCTCTTTCTTAAAGAAAGAGCTAGAAACATTGAAGATGGATGAGGGTGATTCTATTCAAGATTACTTGAACAAAATTCAGGACTTGCGTGAGCAACCTATGAATGTTGATGAGTACTATTCAGATACACAGATGATATCTACTACATTGAACTCGTTACCTCCTTCATACTTGGCTTTTCATACGCCCTTAAACCTCACCATGAGGATTGCCACACAATCGATCACTTTTCTTCAGTTAGTCAGTTTGCTTCTAGAAAAAGAGCAAATAAGAAGAAATAGTAGTGTGGATGTCATAGTCTCTAAGCAAGCTTTTATGGCTAGACAGAAGGGAAAAGGCAGCCAAGCAAAGAGTGTTCCGCAGAGCTCTGGGACTTTTGGTACTTTACAGGAAAGTAAAAAACAAGGGGGCACGCAAGCCAAAAATGACAAATGCCATAATTGCAAGAAGCCAGGCCACTACATCACTGAGTGCAGAAAGTGCATTGCCAAGGAGGAGTTAGGAATGTCCGTTTGTGATACTCCTTCCACTGCTACTGAGTCCGCGTCCTTTGTTGCAGACAGGGACTATTGCTTTTACACATATAGTTATGACACTTCTTGGGCTGATGGAGTACTTATCTCTACTAAGGATGCAGGCACTTGGTTTTTTGACAGTGGTTCTTCTAGGCATATTACATCTCGTAGAGATTTATTTGCTTCTATTGGTACAACTCCTCGGTCCGAATTGAGAGTCTTAATTTTACAACCAGATTGGTTCTCAATAAGTCTGTACAGTGTGCCAAGAATGCATCATACCTTGTTAGAGGTATTGGGGAGATTGTGCTCACAACCATTGATGGCTCTATTCTTCAGCTACAGGATGCTTTGTTTGTGCCAGGCATAAAGAAGAATCTGCTCTCTATTTCTTCTTTGGCACATTGTGGATTGCATGTCACATTTGATGATGACACATACATGGTGAGAGACAAAGAACACATGACTTTGGTCTTGACTGGCACTTTATACCATGGGTTATACAAGTTGGATACTCTTTCAGTTGATTAGTCAGGGTACTTGGCATCTACTCTTACTCCTGCTATGATACAAGTAGAGTTATGGTATGCTCGGATGGGGCATGTGAACTTTGATAGCTTGATGCTCTTACATCGTACACAGATGCTAGATGGATTACCTCTTCTGAAGAGACTTCTTGAGCACTTGTGCGAATGATGTATTTTGGGGAAAATGCATTGGTTTTTGTTTCCCCGTGATGTTGCTTTTAGAGCCACAGCCAGGTTGCAATTAGTGCATTTAGATGTCTGTGGGCCTATGCAGACAAAGTCGTTGGGAGAATGCTACTATTTTGGGACTTTTATTGATGACTTTACACAATTCTATTGGGTTTATTCTTTGGTAAAAAAGTCAGAAGTGTATGATGCATTCTTGGCTTTTGTTGCACTTGTTGAGAACCAATCTGGTTGTAAAATTAAGACTCTCCATTCGGACCGAGGGGGGGAATACATGTCCTCTATGCTGAATTCTTTTTTGAAGTAGAAGGGCATTGTCCTTCAGTTCACTATTGCTTATACTCCACAACAGAATGGGATTGTAAAGAGGAAGAATCGGTCACTCATGGAGATGGCCAAATGTATTCTGAAAGCAAAGAGCTTGCCACACAGTTTTTGGATGGAAGCCATCACGTGTGGTTGCCATGTTTTGAACAGATGCTCCACCAAAGCGTTAAAGAAAATTACACCTTTTGACGCTTGGAACAGCCGGAAACCTTCTATTGGACACTTTCGTACCTTTGGGTGTCTTGTATATGCACACATTCCACAAGTACTCAAAAAAAAGTTGGATAACAAGGCTGTCAAATGCATTTTTTGGGATATAGTAGTGAAAGCAAAGGCTACAGACTATATGATCATGCCTCTAAAAAATTGTTTGTCAATAGGGATAGACTATTTGATGAAAAATCATAATTGTCCCTTGTTGGTTTAGACACATATCGGGCTGCCTGTGATGTATTTGAAGGGTTGCTGCCCATTACATTTGGTGATTCAGCTGGAGTTTCAGCAAGTGAACTCAATGTTCAGCCAGCTCCTCCATTGGACAATGCAAAAAATCAGCCATTGGCTGATCTGAATATTCAGCAAAGTGCTGAAATTGAAATTCAGCAAGAGCTTATGCACAGTCAGGAGGCAAGACAAATGCCTAAATGGTATTTAAAGACTATGAAAGATAGTCATCTGGATGCACCCATGGCTGGTCATACTAGAACACAAGCTCGTATGCATGATACTGTACATACCATGGAGTTTGTTATGGCAGCAAGGGCACTTGATGATGAAGGGCCTGAATGTTTTGAGGATGCACAACATAGTGTGCATTGGATGGTAGCAATGCAAGTTGAATTGGATTCTATAACTAAGAATCAAACGTGGGATTTAGTGTCTTTGCCCTTTGGGAAGAAAGCCATTGGAACAAAATGGGTCTACAAGCTGAAACGAAATGCATATGAATCCATTGACAAATATAAGGCAAGGCTTGTAGCTAAAGGCTATGCACAGAAGAAAGGCATAGACTATGAGGAGACATTTGCTCTTACCTCCCGAATGACGACCATCAGTTCTGGTTGCTTTGGCTGCCGAGTATGGATGGACTGTGCATCAATTGAATATTAAAACTACATTTTTACATGGGGAACTTCATGAGGAAGTATATGTACATTAGCCCATTGGTTTTGTAGTTGAGGGATCAGAACACTTGGCTTGCAAGCTGAAAAAAGCTTTATATGGTTTGAAACAAGCTCCTAGAACTTGGTATGCAAAGATAGATGCTTTCTTGCTTAGCCAAGGGTTTATAAACAGCTCACCTGAGTCTACCCTTCATGTATGTAAAGAGGGGGGATCCATGCTGATTATTGGTCTATATGTTGATCTCTTGCTTACAGGGACACATGCTAATTAGATTTCAGCATTCAAACAAAATTTGTAGCAAACTTTTGACATGCTAGACTTGGGGTCTTTGCATTATTTCTTGGGCATTCAGTTCATGCATAATGCTAGAGGTATTGGTTTATCACAGTCAAGATACATTGGTAAACTTCTTGAGAAGTTTGGCTTACAGGATTGCAAGTCAGTCTGTACACCAATGAAGCTTGGACTTAAGCTATCATTACATGATGACAGTGATTTGTTTGATATACACACATATGCTCAAACAGTTGGATGTCTTATTTACTTAAGCAACACTAGGCCAGACATATAGTTTGCAGTTTCAGCCGTGTGCAGAAATATGTATCAGCCACGCATGTCACATTGGCAAGCTGTTAAGCGTGTCTTCCGTTACTTGCAAGGTACTAGATCTCTTGGATTGCTTTATGCCAAGGGGGGACCAGTGCAGCTACATGCTTACAGTGATTCTGATTGGACTGGTGATTATGATTCACATCACTCCACTAGTGGCAATTGTTTCTTTCTTGGCTCATCTTGCATATCTTGGCTTAGCAAGAAACAATCCGCTGTTGCCACATCGTCATGTGAAGCGGAATGCAAGGCAACTTTCACTACCACAGTTGAATGTGTATGGATTAGACGCTCGCTAGTTGATCTAGATGTATCTGTTACGGAGCCTATTCCTTTGTTCACTGACAGTCAGAGTCCCATTGCAGTGGCACGGAATCCAGTGTTTCATACACGCATGAAACACATTGAGATACATTATCACTTTGTCAGAGAGAGGTTATATGCAGGTGATATTAGCCTTGTCTATTGTCCTACCACCAGTAATGTGGTATACATCTTCACCAAAGCTTTTCCTCGTGACAAATTTGAAGCATTTTGCAATGCTTTAAATTTGATCTCCTTTGGTGGTGGATGATCCTTGTACTCTTGATCACTCTTCACTCCAGGGGGGTTTGTTGGGTATTTCACTTGCGCCTCACTTACACCTACGCTCACCTAGGAGTGTCGGTGATCAGTAGGATAGTGGGGCACTTTTTACTCTCAGTATGAGAGGTTTTTTCCCCCAGATGTATTGTGTTATTTCGTATGTGCTTATGTCATGCACTTACAGGCACTTATCGTGTTCGGGTGTGAACACCCCCTACAACCCTAAGGTTTAAGGTTTAAGGTTTGTACCTTGTACTTTCAGTTTACACTCTTTCAGTTTATTGCCTCGGGTGTCGTGCTTCACTCTCACACTATCTATTGCACCCTGTGCTAAGCTTCGATCCTCTGTCAATCTCACACCAGGATGGCCTTGCATATGCATATCAAATCCCATTGGTACCATTTGCTTTTGCTCATCACCAATCCTTGGTGCATTTTTAGGCTTTAGTGGCTATCCTTTGGGAGCTTCTTGTTGTTCAAATACCTTGAAGATGGCATCTTCTTCTTGCCCTTGTTGTCCTTTTTAGGAGAATTGAAAAATCTCACAACTGTAGATCTTTGACCAATTAAACAAAGATGTCAACTATTGCCTTCGACCAAGCCTTGAATTGGTCATCTCATATTTTTTACCTCCTTGCTAGTCATTAGCATCTTGTGGCCTAGAAGGACTTGCTTCTTGGTCAACAACCACATTTTCTCCTTACTTTCTATGCTGTAAGCTTGTTGCAAGATTAGGCATTGTATCTTTTCCTTCATTATGTGCATTTTCAGAATGAGATGCATCATCACTAAGTGATCCCATCTCTTTGTAAGAATCCATTCTTATTGTAAATGCTCAGCTGAACACAATTTCAGCACTAGAGCAAAGCTTTTGACATTCAATCAAGTGCCTCAGGCCCACCAAGTTAAGGAAATTGATGATATCCTAGTAATGGAACCATAAAATCAGTCACTCTCCTTGGAGAGGGTGGTAATACCTTGTTTAGTCAATAATTACAACAAGCAATTAAAGCACATAAACTAAAATGGACAATGGATAGCCCGTTGGCCCCAAAATTAATGCCCCTTGCAATATTTCTTTAACTTGTGTTGCAATCTGGATGGAATATACTGAGATTCCTTGAATCTCCTTCACTTTCCAATTATCTCTTGGTGTCAAGAATGATTGGCAAACCTTCAAATCAATTTTCCCTTTGGTCTGCTTGGGGATTGGCCTTCAATTGTGCTCCTTGGGTGACAAATTTAGCCCCAAACATTTGCTGGCTGAATGACCACTTGAATTTCTTGGAATTGTCCCAATTTTAGTGATTGATATTCAAGTACCTAGGCCTTGATTTTTGAGCATGCTTCTCGAGGTGGCATTCAAACTCTAATTTTTTTCGTAAAATAGGGTTTACAACAGAGATTATTCAAAATCTCCACCTCTTATGGCCAATCTTGCTAGAAATTGCTGAGGAAGAATGGGGATAGGTTGGAGGATGAGAGAGAATGCTGAAGAGAGGAAAATTTTTTATTTTATCACGAGAAATTGGAGAAAATCGACTGCTGCTTTTTTTAGACAGCCATGGAAGCTGTCAGAGATTGCCAAGTCCTCCCAAACATGCTATTATGTAGAGCAAGATGATGTCGGCTGCATCCATAGGGCATTGGATTGCAGTCACCTAGTCCAAAAGCCTCCCTTGATGACGCAAATGGTCTCCAACAGCAGGGGACTTGATTTGTGTGTGTGTGTGTCTCTCTCTCTCTCTCCAAAAACGTTTTTCTCACTTGCATGTGCAAGTTTTGCCAAGTGGCAGCCTTTCAAAAACAATTTCCAGTTTTGTTAAATTAATTTTTAGAATATTAATTCTTAACATTAATGGAATACTTATTCATGTCTCACAAAAATAATCTAGTTGGCCAACAATTAAATTGGTTAGGCCAATTTATCACTCAAGTGCTCTTGAGCTCTCATTAGCTTGGAAGTGGCCTTTATTCATTAATTAATGCCAATTCTCTAGTGTCACCACTAACTCTTAGGGCTAATTCAATGGTCTGGGCCAAATTGTGATAGTAGGTACCACCTACTACTTGTCCAATATAACTTGTTACAACTTTTGCCTTTGGCACCCATTAATCTTTTGGGGTTCTAGGTCCCACATTGTGAAATAACTGACCTACACTTCACATGTGCAAGTCACATTTGCACATTTGTTTAACTTCTAACTAAATGTTAAGCAAAGCCTCTTGCTAAACTTGCATACACGTTCACACATGGCATGTACGATTGTGTAGAGATGCATATGCGTACATATCTGATGCACATGTACAGAGATTGCTGTCTATGTATATGATGTATAGAAGTACATCTTACACATGTGTATATGTAGCACATGCAAAGTACATGTTGTCTATGTGAATGTGGTCTCCTCCATCTTCTGTGGAAGTGCATTTGAGGCTTCTTGGGAATCTGATATGCAGGGGGTCTGCCTTATTGTTCTTGTCCACAGGTATGTAGCCTGGACCAATTTTCCGAATCTAGTTGTCCTTATTGGTACTGTAATGTGTCTTCTTTACTGATTTGAAGACCACCCCATTAGAGTTAAGAGTGAGAGAGAGGGAGGAAGGTTGATAAGCTGGTTGGTTGATTTGGAGTGGTGCTTGTGTGGGTTTCCTCCCCAGAAGTTGCTGATAACTGTAATCAAGGGATCTGACGAGGCAGATGTTGTGCGAGCTGCTGCGGGTGCAATACTTGCAAGACTCCTTGTTCAAAACACTTCATTTTTTGCTCAATGGATATGTGAACCATCTCTTTTGATGGCTATTGGCCAAAATGACTCGGTCACTTGCCAAAGTGCATTATTCCTATTTTTTGATGCATGGCTCGATAAGGTATTTCTTATTCAAATTGTCACATAAATGCTTTTCTTGCGTACTTTCTAGCTGGATCAAGAGAGGATAACTGAATTATGTAGTTGAATTCTTCTATAAAAATACTCTCAAGTTCTATGTTGGTATGCAGGTTGACTCTTTAACGTCATTCACAAATAAGAGGATCTGTGCTGCCTCATTGTGTGTTTTGCTGACAATAAATGAGCCTCAGGTTCTTGATAGACTCGAGCAAATTATAAGGTGCAGCTATAGGTTTGGACTGCTCAGTATTGTCTGCTCGAACTTCAATTGGAGTTGTTTTTGTTTTTCTAGAATGTTGATTTCTGATTTTAGTTGTCAAGCATGCTTTGACTAACTAGTATGGTTCGTTTACAAACAGTGTTTGTACAAGTGTCTTGCATCAGACAGATGACTATCAGAATGGTGTAGAATCTGGGTAAATCTGCATTCCTTGCTCAAACAAGGCGGTTCATGTAGAAACAACTATTTTGTTTTGCTCAATATCACTATCATAACTTGCAGGCTTGAATATTCAGTGCATACTGAAGAGGATGCTTCTGCTGGGACATCAGAAAGTGAAGAGAAAAGAAAAAGACAGGTCAGCCAAAAGCTTATCTTGTTGCATATCTTTAGAGTTGAAGGGTGTTTATTTCATCTTGGTTCTCCTTTCACCTATGCATGAATGCTCGCTTAATTGCTGCAGATCTTGAGGACGGATCCCATCAACCAACTGTCATTAGGTTCTCTTTTCCAGGAGAAGCTTCAAGCTTGTGCAGCATTGCATGGTGAAGCTGCATTTAATGCTGCTTTATCTAAATTGCATCCCTCATTGCTTCGTCACCTGCAATATCTTCTGGGGAGGTGACTGGGACCAAGGAAATCAGACAGGTATAGACATGCTCACCTAAAGGCTATAAAGATGCGATCTTCAAGCACAGAATTCCTGGTGGTGGCTACAGTTAGCCTGGCTGGAGCTTATCAAGTAAGTATTTGGTGCTGTATGAAATATAGGCTCCATTTTACAACATATATGTGAACTAAGTGTTAAAATTTGTGGTACTGTCCAAAACGTTGATGAATATTGTTCTGATTACAGAATGCTGTGTCAGCCATCATGTTGTCACCTGCCGTATTGCGTGGTTCTTACATGTAGGGGCTCTACATAGTGGAACATAGGTGCACGTAACAAATACAAGGTGTAATGTCCTGAAAAGTCTACTCTCAATGTAGCTAGGTCATCAGCTTTGGAGTCAGGAGTTTCAATTCCTCCAAGCAGCAAAGTCGGGGAGAATTGTACTTGATCCATTTCATTGGGTATGAATCTCTCCTACAGTCATCTGTAGATTTAGCACAAGGTCATTACGACACATCCCAAAGCCAATTATAGAAGTTTTGTTTATGTTTACAGGTGTGAAATCCACAAATTTGCCTGTTGTATTATTTCTGTAGCCATTTGAGCTACGTACACAGTGTATGAGGTTTTTAAGCTGCATAAGTATATGTTGTGGGTTTGGAGCAGTTATCTGTACTTCTATCATCCTACTCTCTCTCTCTCTCTCTCTCTCTCTCTCTCTCTCTCTCTTTAATGACTAGTTCATTTATTTTATCAAGAAGGATGTACACGTCACTTGACCTAGTAAGAGCTTTTTACATGAACACATTAACATGCAGGCTGGGCATCTATCATGAAGCAAGACTTAGAACTGAAAAGAAACCAAAGAAGATCAAAACCTAATGATCAGCATGCTCCTTGAATTTTCAGTAGTAACATATGATGATACTCGCGGAAGTAGCGTGGCCTCACAACCAATGAATGTGTCCCTTTACTATCTCATCTCCTGATAAATCAAGACATTCTGCCTAATCCAATTGTCTCACAATCTTGGGTAGAGAGTAGAAGGTTATCTTCCATAGATGAGGTAATGCTTTCGCTAGCTATGCTTTCCCAAATGGTTGAAATACAAGACAAAATGTGACTTTTCCGGATGGTTGAAAGTTCCATAGATTTGAAGAAGGGTCTCTCTCTCTCTCTCTCTCTCTCTCTCTCTCTCTCTCATTTGATGTGTCATTGCTCTATACTCCTTTTAAGATACCTTGAAGGATGCTAATACCACACACACACACACACACACACACACACACACACACACACACACACTCTCTCTCTCTCTCTCTCTCTCTCTCTCTCTCTCTCTCTCTCTCTCTCATGCTCATAGACACACACAAAGGTTAGAATGACATAGTAATCATATGCACAAGAGGTCGTTTGGGTAGTATTCAAAAATGATAAGCACAACTAGGAGAAAGCAAAAATAGGCATGGCAAAAAAATGTAACTCATAGGCCATCAAACATGTAAAGGAAAAACATGATCATTGACAAAAGGAGGCAATACAAAAATTACTTTGAATGGGCAATGTAGTCCATAAGACATAGTACAATACTAGCAGGGTATTGGTATAATGATGAATAAAAGTAGTGCGCTCTCTCCCTCTCTCTCTCTCTCCAATGATGCAAGGTGATATGATACAACAATAGTGTAATGTGGAGTATAGAATTCTTGAGACGAAGTATGAGATAATTGAAGAACCCTTAAAGCCTTGGGATGAGAAATAAGACAGTTGAAGAAACCTTAAAGCTTTGCAATGATACAAGATGATTGAAGAAACCCTAAAGCCTTGGGTAGGGACACAAGGCAATTGAAAAAACCCTAAAATGGGTTGTATAGTTGTATTTGTTTGGCTTCCCTCTACAAGGTAAACATAGTGCATAAAGCCCATGAGATTAACTAAACTTGCATTATCTAATCATAGATGATTTGCACAATAAAATTTGCAATTATGGAGAATATACAAGCCCTTAGGGGCGCTATGTCACATGCAATAGTAGTGAATATGAGAAGTTGCAACATTATAGTCCGGATGCTTGTCACTAATGCTCTTCAGAAGCACATCATGACAATGAATTCCCCTCCTTTCATGACGTTGCTCAACCTTCTTATCACACGGTTTATTCAAACCTCCTACCATGGACTTAGATCACATCAACTCTAGGAGTTTGAGGTACTAAACAAGTTTATTGCATATGGGGGTTTCTCGAGGTCCATTGCATCACGATGTTAGTGAAGCTAGTAAGCCTCGCCACCATCCTCTTATGGTCTCTCTATAACCTAAGAACTCATGAGGGATGATATCACAAGGGCTAGAAAATGAGTTCCTTGGTTGTCACAATCTTAGTTGCAAAATTGAAATAGAAGGTAGAGTTCAAGGAAGATGAAGTGCTTGAGTCCACCTTGCACGTTCAATTGAACAACTACTAGCTTCTTACAATCCTTTTTGAGAGGCCACCTCACAAAGCACTTCACCTTCTTCTTCTTGTCACCCCTCTATGGAGCTAACTATGTAGAAAGTCAAAGACATAGTGGTACCCTTCACAAACACTTCATGTCTTGCCCAACAAAAACAATGCTTCTCAAAAGTGCACTAGGAGAAAAGCGTACACATGTCACCCAATGTATCTTCTTGAGCAACCTTAGGTTTGTTTTCTTCATTGTGATATTGGTTGTCAATCATTTGTTTGTTCTTCAATTGATTGAGGTTGCACATTAAGCTGGACAAGTAATTGCATTGTCTATCATACATTCTTGTCTTCTTTTTGTCATTGCCACAAAATTGTCAACTACCACTCTAATGTAAGGTTCTTAGAAGGCTAATTGCGGACATGATCCCTTATCTTTGAGCTGCCAAACCACTACTGGCTATAGTAGTCTTCCATTAGCTCCTACTCTACTACCAAACCATGGCCAGTATCCTACTAGTCCACGAGTACCAATTCTAGTATCAGCTACTACATCTACATATTGGAAGCTACCATGTTGCCACTAGTTGAGATTTGGGAGATTACAAATTGGAAGCTACCATCCTAGTACTATTTTGACTGATTATTAGCTACCACACTACTACCATGCTTAGATTATAGATTAAGAGCTACTAGTTTGCTACTAGCTTAGGAGATTATAGTTTGGAAGATACTAGTTCTTTATAAGCTACACCACTCCCCTATGAACCACAATTCCACATTTAGTTTCACTAGATTGGTAGGTATTACCTCTAATATTGGTATACTTGTAGCTTGCTGCTAGAGCAATACTTTAATATGCTACTAGTTGGCTACTAGGTGCTCCTAATGTGCTACCAAATTGGCAAGTTGGGAGCCACCAATTTATTTTCAACTTGATACTATTGTGCTACTTTTTGTGTGCTCTAGATTAGTAGGTTGGGAGCTACCATTTTATTTTTGACATTATAACAATCTACTACTTTTAATGTGTTGTGATTGTGTTAGCACTATGCCACTTTAAGTGTACTACCAATGTGCTACTAGATTGGCAACTTGGAAGCTACCATTTTGTTCAAATTTCGATACCATCTCCTATGTTTAGTGATACCATCTCCTATGTCTAGTGTATCACATTTTGTTCAAAATGTGATACCATCTCCTATGTTTAGTGCTACTAGTTCGCTACTTTTGGTGTGCTACTAGTATGCTACTAGTGTGCTACTAGATTGGTAGGTTGGAAGCTACCATTTTGTGCTCAACTTGATACAAATTTGCTACTTCGTGGTGTATGCTACCAGTCCACTACCTAAGAGAATTATCATTTTGTTTTCAGTTTGATACTGGTTTCCTACTTCTAGGTCTACTACTGCTAGGTTGCTACCAATATTCCACCTAAGAGAGGTATCGTCTAATTTTCAGCCAATAATATCTTAGGAGTTTTTTAACATTTTACTGGTTATCAATATTTAATGTAAGCATGGTCCTTAGATGCCTTCAAACAAAGTCATCCAAAGGTGGAAATCCAACAAAAGGCCTTTAAGAAGTTGAAGCCTTACTATGTATGCAAGCTTCAATATTGGTACAATTGCTATTGCATCACACATATGTAAATGTAATTTTTGAGGGATGTTGTAAATCTTGTAAGATATATTGCTTATGGTGTACATGGAAAAGAGTATGATTTCTAATGCGATATTTGTGGTAATGAGAAACACAACTCTTATAAAAAACCTTTCTCTAGCATTATAGAACTTTGGGAATTTGTTTTATGCCTCAAGGATAGTGGCTCTAGTCTTTGTGCATGGAAATGTTTGATTGGCAATTGCTCATCATGTGGACCTTCACAAAAGCTACCATACTACCCAATAGAGAAATCAAATAGTGCAAACATAGTAATAGTGAAGTTTGATGAAGAAAAATAAAAGAAAAGTTCTATGAATGAAGGATTTGTAGTATGGGGAGCTTTTGGTATTGTTTAAGAAGATCATTTGAGGAAGTTTATAAAGCATCATTTTTTTTAGCTATGGTAGGAAAAGAAATTTAAAAAGTGTTTGCTTTGGTTCCTTGAACACATGGTTGTGTATGTTGTAGATTTTGTAGAAAATTGCACATTCAAAGACTAAAATGAGATGCAACCAATGTGGCATGGTTTTCTAGCTAGTTATCCATATTACATATTTGCATATTCGAGGTAGGCTCCCAAAATAATTTCTACATATTTGATGATAAAATTCAAGGTATCCTTTTCATTCAACATTGTTTAATGCTTGATTATGGATGGTTAAAAGTGCTAGGAATATTACCAATAAACATTGGGTGTGGTGAGATTGTGCAACATTACATTTCAAAGTGAAGAGGCCTTTCATATGGGATAGTGACAAATATAAAAATGACACATTTGTTCCATGATTTAGGTCATGGAAAGGGAACCATGATGGTGCAAGTTTTGTTATCAAGAGGCATTTGGCTTATCAACAACTAAAGCCAAACTTTGTGAAACTACAATTAACGTGGTGCAGCTAACCATGTTCAATGAGCTACAACCACATATCCCTCTAGTTGCTTGAGTGTTTTGTGAGGTTAAGGACGATGGCATGGGTAGAGGCATACATTTGAATTGTAAGCCTCTATCCAATGCACATGGATTACATTATGTCTCTAGCTAGTCCTTGACAAATGTAAAGGCTCTAAGGTGTAGGTAATTTTCATGCTTCTTTAGTGCTTATATGCAAGGCCTTGGGAAGAGGTGTTTGAAAAAGATAGATGTTTCATCATGCAAGTATGTTATCCTTGAATGTTTAGATTGTGTAGATGATGATGATGAGATGGAAAATCTTGTGTATGAAGAATATCATGATACTTTGACTATTGCACTTTGTTTTGGTGATAATTTTGCATTTATAACTCTGCATAACAAAGAATGGCTTGTGGATTTCTATACCTTGAAATGCACAAAGGAAAAGTCAGGGGCTAATACTTTGCTTAAAGGCATGGGGAACTATTTGTAGTGCAAGTTGATTAGTTGTCAAGGGAGATTGGTACCAACAAGCACAAGGAAATTGCTATCCATTCAATCTCTTACAATTAAAGCGTAACGTTACCTTGCAATCCCACTCGTCACAAAGCCATTAAGTTTCCAATACAAATAAGTAGGATGGAGTAGAAAATTCCTAATGTCCCTAGAAGTATATGAGGCCATTTACAATAACACTCCTTTTGATGTATAGCATTGCCCTATCTAGTTTCTTGGTTTCTCCATTGCTACTAAGTACCCATGTTATCATTGTATGTATGAAGCTTATAGAAGATTATTGGGTAAACAATTTTGTCTATGTTGCTCCTATATTGAACATAAGATCATATTTTTTATTTTATTTTTTGTGAATTTATTGTTAATAGAGAATTAAAAAATATGGCTTGATAATATTACTAGGTAAACAAATTAGGATATTGGTAGCTCTTAGGTACCTCTTTTTATGATGATATAGTTTATGTTGGTAGTTATCAATAAAACCAAACTTCATGGAAATCTGATAGGTAAAAAATGATGAGTGGTGGAAAGGATATTGGTGTTAGCTATAAAAAAAACAAAAAATTTGAAAGATAGGATAGTGGGAGCTAACACTAGGATAGTGGCACGTAGTAGTAGATCAAGCTAGCTAACTATAAGAAAGTGGTAGTTACAACTATCTTACTAGTAGCTAACTAGGAAAATGGTAGACACCTTATGCTTAGAAAGGATACAATTTCATTAACTAGAAGAATAAGATAGCTACCAATAGGAAAAAGGTAGTTACAAACATGCAATGGTAGCTATCAATAGGGTAGAGATATCCATCAGTAGGACGATGGTATCTACCAGAGGAAAAGTGGTAGTCACCAACAAGATAGTGGTGGCTACCAATAAGACAATGGTAGCTACCAATGGGACAAGGTAGCCACTAGTAAACCTGTGAAAGATTTAAGTACTTACATTGCATCATGGTTGAGAGTCATCAAATGTTGAATCTTTGACTTCTTCATAATTGCAACATGTGTTAGAGTCACCAAATATTCAAGCTTTAACTACAAGAACAAGGTAGCTACCATTATTAGAGAGATAGTACCAACATGTAATGGTAGCTTCCAATAAAATAGATGTTACCATTACATAGGTAGCTAGCGTAGGAGGACAATGGTAGCCGCTAGCAAACCTACATCATGTGTTAGAGTCATCAAATGTTCAAACTTTAACTAGAAGAACAAGATAGCTACCAATATGATAGAGGTAACTACTAGCATGCACTGGCATCTACCGGTAAAATAGAGGTAGCTACAAAGAAGAAAAAGGTATATTGTTGTAGGAATTCAATAGGATAGTGGTAGCTACCAATGTGGCAATGGTATCCACCATTAACCTTGTTGAAGCTTTAAGTGCTTACTCTATGTGAAACCATCTCAATCTTCTACATTTCTTTGAGCAGAACAAGACTGATGTGGCTAAATTGCTCACATCAAAGCTCACTAGTGCCTCCACAATGGTGGCTATAAGAGCTATGAGCTCATACATGCTATCTCATCTCACTCCTTTGTGGGAAATAGTACCAACACCATCAAGAATCTCTACTCCTATATTGTCTAAGATCATTTTGAGACCATGATCTATAATCAAGACTATGGACAATAAGTTTTGAAGGCACACAAAATACATCTAAAAGTTTCTTAGACTCCATTTAATGTCAAAAGTGAAAAGATACATGTTCCTTCAATTGGACATTTTTAATTATTCTTATGACTCTCATGTAATGGATTCTCTTGGAGTCCTTAGAGAACTATACTAATGTTTGTTGTTTTTCATGTGATGAGACACTCCACTATCTATCATCTAGAATTCATCTACCTTTGAATTCTGAGATAAGGAAAAAACCTATTTAATTTCTGAGTATCTCCAAATCAACTTTATCAATGTTGTTCTTCACAGAGTCATTGCCTTGAAATAAGATATTGTAGTGCAATTCTTTTCATCACTTTCTCTTTGCATTCCTTTACCATGTGACCACTCTTTCCATAGTAATTGCACTTTCCTTTGGACCTCTTCTTCCCATACTTCATCTCCTCATCTTTAGCTTTTGTATTTTCTATGAATGTAGCATCTACACCATTTCTTCCACTACAATTCTTTAGTTGCACCTCCTCTTCTAATAACATGGTAGCAAAATCCTTAGAAGTAAGAGCAAGAGTTATTATCTACATATTCAATGTTATGGCTAGGCCATCATATGTAGGGGAAAAAACTTAAATGCATCTCTGAGCTAACTCTGATATGTATTTGCTATTTGGACTATTCCATTTGGTCACATAAATTCTTAATCCCTGCATAATGAAAACCTCTACTACTTCTCCATTAGAAAACCTTTTTTGTTGCAAGTTGATTCTCCATGCTTTGAATCCTACTTTTGTGTCTCATACTAACATCTCAGTAAACTCCAAGCATCATGACTAGCTTTAGATGTATGTTGAATGAGAGTGAAAATAGAAACAGATACATTAATAATGATGAAACAAAGTGCAATTGCGTTTCTTCTTTTTTTAGGCTTTTGGATTAGGTAAAATTTGATTGCTAGGATTTCCCGAATTTAGGCTTGCAACTAGTTTATAAAAGCCGATCTCACCTCCTATTGGGCCAATGATATCATGCAAATCTTAGAAAAAGTTTTACCTAAATGCCTAAAAAGGTGAGACTCACTTATGATCCATCCTACAAATGATCGCAATAAAAATTATATAGGCTAGGGCAACACAGTCTATGAAGAAGATGCACATGTGAGTATGAAATAGAGGATGTATCATAATTGCTATGGGGAGTGTATGTGAGAGAGGGGTAGATACAACAGATAAAGAATAAATGTTTGAGAGATTTAGAGAGAAAACAAACATTGGAGAGAGAGAGAGAGAGAGAGAGAGAGAGAGAGAGAGAGAGAGAGAGAGAGAGAGAGAGAGAATGTTGCAGGGGAGAAAAGAAGAGAATATAGATTAATAAAGAGGAAACTTTTTAGTATTCAAAAGTGGGGTGTTAGTGCTCCCCTCTTCAACATTGAAGAATTTTCTTTACCATGGTATTGTATATGTAATGAAGCGAAAAATAGACATTTATTTCTAGAGAGAGAATATGGTAAGAACATGCTCTAGCTACACCGGTATGAGTATAATATATAAGAGGATTTTTTCTTCAACATTCATTGAGTAATACAAATCCTCTTCATCCTAACATTCTTTCCTTTAGTTTCCACGGCTTGCTCTTCTTTATCTCTCATCTTTTTGTCTTTCTCTCTCTATTTCTAGTATTTTCTCTCATTAAACAAACTTTATCTCTCCTCTCAATCTTCTTCCTTACAAGTGGTATTAGAGCTTAGGCTTTTGGCCTATTTGATTTCCCCGTATCTATTTTTCTTATTTTCCTTTAAAAAATCCAAGGTAGCAGGTACATCAAACACATGGCAGATACTTGCAGGCCTTCTACATGAAGTAGTGACTATCTTGGGAGCTCTGATAGGAGCCTTGGTTAATTTTGGCATCACCGTGGCCAAAATAGTAGTTCATGCATCAATTTCAAGCTATTTTGACAGGTACTTTGATAATAGGGAGACTATAGCAAGTAGAGAATACTAAAACCACAATTACTTTTTGAGAGGACTTTTTTCTTCTTCTTTCCTTTCAAGCTTTTATGAGACCTAGAGCAATAAATCTTCATCTTACTTCTTGATCTCCACTTCTAATGGCCATTGGACAATAAATGGAGCTTCATAGCCTCCAAGCTTTAGATTAAGCATCATATAGGTGATCTTGCATCAATGAATCTATCCACATGTTGAGCAGCCCATTTAGGGAAATTTTGCTAGATCCTCAACACTTTGAAGGCCTCATGATCATCATGATTTTTTCCATTAATGCTTCTTACTTCCCTTTCTTACTATGGAACAAGTAAGCACTCAAGAATGAAGCCTATTACCTCCATAATGATGGCCTTTTTTCCTCATCATGAGATCCTAGAATGAATAGAGAAGGGCAACCATGAAAAGTTAGTTACAAGCTTCAAGTTCACACTGATATCTTGAAAAGTCTACTCTATTTCAGTCCAAGGATTCATCTTCATGAACTTTCCTTGAAGAAATTGAGCAAGATTCAATTGTTGGAGCTTTGTTGGATCAAGATTTGGAGTGAATGGTTCCAATGCATCAATTTCTTGCATTGCTTCTTGAAGATTTGTCCAAATCTTCTAAGGAGTGAAGATTGATGGTTGTTCAATCCACATTGGTCATCGAGAAGTATTTTCAAGCTTTGGGAGTACTCAAGCCTTCTCTAACTCATTGAAAGAGGTATTCTCCATCCATTCTTAATCTCTCTCATTTATCCTTTTATTGGGCTTAATCCATTTTCTATGATAGATTAAATGATTGGCATCTTTATCAAATTTCACTTCAAATCATTGTTAGAATCAACCTCTTGATCAAAACTGTGAATTTGGAGGCTTTTATTTGCATTCTTACATTGCTATTTGGCTTATATCTTATCTAGGCAAGCTTGATTGAGAGTGAATTCCTCTCTACAAATTTTGTTGCTATTCCCTAGCCCGTGCTTGATTCATTCTTGGAAAATTTCGATAAAAGAGTGTAAGTATATTGTATTAAATAACGAGTCACTAATCCAAGAGCTACTCTCTATCCCAATCCTTGCTCCATTTGAATGATTCTTTTCTTTTTAATCTTAGTTTTCAATTCTTGTTTTCTTAGAGTAGCATGCAATTGCTATGTTGAAATTCCCATTGAGGAAAAAGGTGGAAGCCATGGGAGATAGTGGGGAAAACAAGAGGTGACCCTTGCTCACCATTGGAATTTTGCATATCCTTGGGGAGGAACTTCATCCCTCAGAGATTTGGAGCCCATGTAGGGAGGCTTTTTTGTGATTTTATCCCTTGTACAAGTACACATGTGGAGAATTGGAGATTCAAGCTCTCATCAAGATTCAAGGCTCGTAAAGGTTAAAATAGGGTCAAACATGGCATTTAAAGGGCATTGTAGAGTTTTTATATGTCGTTACATGTATACCATTCACTGTTTGGAGGTGATGCACATATGCTACAAGCTATACACAACTTCTAATGAGCTTGCCATAGATTTTGGTAGCTTAGAATAGTCTTTATAGGGGTCATACAAGTTGAAATAGGGCACTTATAGGTGCAGATAGGGTGCAAGACTAGACAATTCAAGTTCAGAGTTTTGATCATGAGATTTTTCTATTTTAAACCTATTATAGTATTGAAGCTCATCTCTAAGAGGGGATTGAGGCTTCTATTTAAACCAAAAATATCTAAAATTAGAGTTTTCTAGCTCAAGATATATCCATTTTTCTAATAGGGGATACTATAGGACTATACTAATATGATAGGTCATAAAGGCAAAATCAAGGTTCATGATAACTATGAGTAGCAAATTAGAGATTCCATGATCAAAATACACCCCAAGGAGACCTCAAACACATTCGAATGCACGGGGAGATCTGTACACTTAATAAAACCATGTGTGAACATGAGACAAGACATGTTCTTAGGCATTCTAAACCATTATCAAGAATGGAGCACATGGTGATACGTAGTAGCCAAACTAAGTCTTCTATAGACGAACTTATGGAGTCCAACACTCAAATCATGTCTAAATTTTCTCAATGGATGCAATTGCAAATGGGGAACAAGAAGAATAAAGAGAAAGCTCAACCAAGTAATGATCCAAGAGTTCCATTTCAACCTACCAACTCAAATTTTCAAGGCATTATTTAAAGAGGCATCCCCAATAGTCAATTTGAAGTTAGAGAAACCTCTCAAAGGAATGAAGACGACATGGGTAACATTAATGGGGTTAATTCTCAAGTAAATGGGCTAAATTCTCAATTGCCAAGAGGTCCTCTACTTATGGGTAGTTTCAACAAAGCTTTTAGTCACCTTATGGAAGGGTTTTTTTAAATATTGGAGTCTAAATTTGTTTTTATCATAATCATCTCATTAATGGAAAACACCATTTTCATGAAAGAGAGCTAAGAGACAATATTGTATTAGCAAAGTATAATGAGTAGTCATCTTCATGCTCCAACCTTGAGGAGTGGGTTGCAAAGTTGGAACCCTATTTTGATACCTTCCCTAAGGGTGATGTTTAGAAAATTCATTTGGCTACTTTTGCATTTGGAAGGTTTTTTTCCATACTTGGTTGTGCTACATCAAA
The DNA here is from genome assembly GCF_053477565.2 of Lygodium microphyllum. NCBI lineage: Eukaryota > Viridiplantae > Streptophyta > Polypodiopsida > Schizaeales > Lygodiaceae > Lygodium > Lygodium microphyllum. The sequence goes on along the minus strand of NC_141137.1, from coordinate 2,506,985 downwards.
GAAGAGAATCGATTAGTGAAACCATGGGAAGCATTCAAGATGCTTATGGCTCAAGTTTTTGTATCTCTAATTGAGAAAGAGAAGCTTACTAAATGGTGGTGTTCATTGGAGCAAAGGGATCTCACCATGTGTGAGTATACCAATGAATTTCTAAATCTTACTATGTATATTGAGCTTGCGGAAAGATATGGATGAAAATATTGAAGAGAACTTACATTTTAGCCCACTTATGGATAGCCAAGGGTTTTTCTAAAGTAGGGCCAAGTTGGTAGCACTTATTGCAGCAATAACATAGCTAGTGGAAGCACATGAATAACCATCTATCCATCATTTAATGCTTCTAGATCTCAAAGTAATTTTAAACTCATAAAAAGAGAATAAACAAGTGGACAAAAAATAAAAATGATAAACTTCTCAAGGTAATCAAAAGTTAATTCCCACGGACCTATTCAAGGAAAGAAAGGAAAAAGGCTTGTATTTTAAGTGTGGGGGTGAAGTACACAATAGACCATGCCGCTAAATGTGTGTATAAAAATGTCAAAACCAATAGCAAGTTTATCGTTGAGGATTTTAAAGATGATGAGGATCCAAGTATCATGAGTCATATTGACATTGAAGATTATGAAGAGAAGGGTGGTATTAAGAATAGTTTTATGATCCATCCAATGGCTTTCCATTTGATTTGGATGGAAATGATTTTTCTTATGTTGATACTTCAGTTTCCATCTCAATGGATACACGGATTGGTTGTAAAAGTCCAAGTACACTTCATAAAAGGGAGCATCCATGGGAAGAATGTCTTTATTCTAGGGGATAGTGGTAGCACACACAATTTCATTAATAAATCATCCATGGATTGATTAAAGTGTCTACCCATAGATTTGCAACATCCAATAAAGGTTCAAGTAGCCAATAGAGATGAGGAAATTAGCACCCAAATGTGCTCAAAGTTTTATATATGCCTTGCTGAAAATTGTGAAGTACTAGTGGACTTGATAATGCTAGAAATTGGCCCTATTGATGTTGTTTTGGGATATGATTGACTGAAGCAATTAGTCAAGATTGCATTGGACTTCTCTCAGGTGTACAAAAAATTTGTGAGTGATGCATAGTTAGTACACTTAGAACAAGTTCAGCATAAATCAGATTTTCAGCTTATCACTACTAACTCAAGAAAGAGTTCAAGAAGTGGTCTCAAATCTTTGTACTACATCTCAATAAGGAAACCGTAGATCAGACTAATAATTTAGCAAGGGATGGAATCCTAAAAGCTCTACTTGAGGAATATATAGACTTGTTTCAAGTGCCACGACTCTCTCTCCAAAAACATTATTGATCATCCTATTGATCTAGACCTCAACTCAAGGGTTGTCAACAAACCCCCTTATGACTTTCAAAATGTGAAAGAGAAGAAGTGGCCAAGAATATCAAAGACTTGTTGGAGCATGGATTCATAGAACCTAGTTCTTCTCCACACTCTTCTCTAGTGTTACTAGTGAAGAAGAAGGATGGTACTTTCTGCATGTGTATAGATTACAGGGATTTGAATAAGAATACCATTCAATAACATATACCCTATCCCACGAGTTGATGATCTACTAGATGAACTTAAGGGGCTAAGTTTTTCACAAAGATAGACTTGAGATCGAGTTATCATCATATCAGAATGAGAAAGGGTGATGAGATGAAGATGACTTTTAGGACTGACAAAGGGCTTTATCACTTCCTTCTTATGCTATTTAGATTGATGAATGCCCCAACAACCTTTCAAAGTCTCATGAATGAGATACTTTGGCCCCTTCCTTTTAAATGTGTTTTGGTATTCTTTAATGATATTCTCGTCTACATTAAATCATTGGAGAGCTATTTATCCCAAATGAGAAATGTATTTGTTATATTGAGATAATATAAACTCTTTGCCAATGAGATAAAATATGCCTTTATTAAGACTAAAGTGGAGTACTTGGGACACATTATACGTGAAGAAGGGATAAGGTTGACCCAAAGAAAGTATAGTGTGTTTGTGTGATTGGCCAACACCCATCAATGCCACTTTCCTTTCTTGATTGTTGGTCTATCTTCTTTCTATCAAAGATCTATCAAGCACTATACATGACTATTGGAGGACCACTAATAGATAGGTTGAAAAAGAAAATATTATTTTGGGACACGATAGTTGATCACAACTTCAATATTTCAATCCCTATTTTAGTGTACCCTAATTTTTCAAAGGAATTTACCATTTAGTATGACACTAGTGGATGGGGCAAAGGTGCTAACCTACTTCAGGAGAATGGGGTTATTGCTTTTGAAAGCCATAAGTGATAAAGAATGGAAATGAATGTATATGACTAGGATATGTTGAATATTCTGCATGCACTTAAGAAATGGCATGTTTATCTTTACAACAATCGATTCACAATAAAAAGTGACCATAGAGTCCTCAAGTACTTCCTTACGTGATCCAGTCTCACTTCAAAAAGCAAAGAAGATGGGTGGCTACTTCACAAAATTATGATTTTGATGTTACCCACACTAGGCCAAAGACAACATTATAGTTGATTCGCTATCAAGAATATGGGCTTGTAAAGTGCCTTTCATGACTAAACTTCATCATGACTAGATTGAAGTTAGGTGTATCTTTTAGACAAAGAATTTAGATATCTGTACTAGAAATTATAGTAAGATTTAATGGAGAGAGATTTCATCTTAATAATGGTCTCATATTTTAGTTTTATGGGGACTAAATTGGCTCCATCCACAACTTATCATCCCTATATTGATGGTGAGATCAAGTGGGTCAACAAATGGCTTGAGACTTATCTTTGCCACTACTACCATGATGTGTAGCATGCATGGGATGCTTGGCTTCATCTAGTTGAGTTTGCTTATAATAATACCACACATGTAAGTATTGGAGTTTTCCCGTTTGAGGCTTTGTATAGTTACAAGGTGCCAATAGTCATGTTCAATGAAAAGATTAATTGACAACGAAAGAAAGAGCTGAAAAGAATGCAAGCCCTACTTCATCAATGCAAAGTAACCCTCAAGACGGCACAATACTATATGGAACTCTATGTTGATAATAAATGGAGATCCGTAGAGAAGAAGAAATAGTGCTTTTGAGGGTACCCAAGTCTAGGTATGTTACACTTAAAGATGGCTCTAGTAATATGTTGACACATTGCTATTATGGACCATACAAGAGTTTTAAACAAGTTGAAGACTTGGCATATAGATTGATCTCCCTTCTACCACCAAGATCCCTAATGTCTTTCATGTAAGTTAATTTAAACCCTTCATTAGCTCACAAGTGGATTATCTTGAGGAGTTTCCACCAATGGATGAAGAGGGTAGTACATCCCTAAAGACGTTATTTGCTTGTGGAAAAAGAAGCTTCCTACTAGATTCATAGTAGAATACCTAACCAAGTGGAAAGGTTTATCTTCAAAGGAACCTTCTTGGAGACTCACGTCTATATTGGAGGAGTTTCCCTATCTCAAAGAGGTACTTTTGGCTAAAAATTAAATACATTTGGCCCTTATTTCATTGCAAACAGTTCTCATGCATCTCACTATTTTAGAAGAGTTTTTACTTTGATCAATTTTTTGAGATGTACCACTATATGACCTAAAAATACATGTCATGAGCTTCCTTTTGATATGTGGCATGCTCAAATTGGACTAGCCCATTAAAAGTGATCTCAATTTTAGTATAGTAGGGATTGTTGTTGATAGCATACTCTTCATTGTTTGCAGGAGGATCTTCATGAAGTTATTGTGACCAAGATTGTATGCTTATAGCTTATGATGGAAGCATATGTGGTATACTTGTCCTTTACTTCAAATTGATTCACTTTTATGAAAACTTCTTTAGATTTTTCTTGTTCTTGTAATCATTATAATAGAGTAGTAATTTGCCATATCCATTGTGTGATCATTTATAATAAGCTATTTTCTTGCTTTTAAGGGCAAAAACCCTTGAGTGGAGATGGATTGTAATGAAGTGCATACTTATTTCTCTAGAGAGAATCAGAGAATGCTCTAGCTACACTAGTATGAGTATAGATGTAAGAGGATTATTTCTTTCAACATTGGTCGAGTAATATACATACTTTTCATCTCCAACATTCTTGCCTTCAGCTTCCCTTGATTCCTCTTCTTTCTCTCATCTTCTTATCTTTCTCTCTATATTTAGACTAGTTTTTCTCTCTTCTTGAACATACTTTCTCTCTCCTCTCAAGTCTCCTTACAATATATGTGATGTGTCTCTCTCTCTCACAACATTTGCTTATATGTGTAGCTTTCATGTTTGTACAATCATCAACATTGTACTTATTAAAAGCATAGTCATCAAAAGTGTAGCCATACATCATGCACATGAAGAAACATTGGACAAAATAAGTTAATCTAGAGAAACTCATAAGCAGTCTTTTTCATGTCTTGGAATAGAAAAAAGCTAATCTACCAATATACAATCTTGGAATCAAAGTGAGAGATAGCATTTCAACTTTTGTTTCTTGTTATTCATCATTTTAACCTTACAAACCCACTTTCTCTTTGTTTATCAAAGCTTGCTTATGACAATGAATTCCAATATTTATTACTCATCATATTAGCCTTACATGCTTTATTTTTTTCTATTTATCAAAGCTCACTTGTTACAATGAGGTCCAATATATTCAATCAACTATTCTCATGCATTTATGCCTTTTTCTCTCATGTATCTAAGAAGCCACAATCAATTTGCAAGAGGCTTTTAAGAAAATTTTCGAAAGCTTTGATCTCTTTAAGACTTTATGGAGATTGTGAGAGTGGACATTGTGTGTGTGTGTGTGCGCGCGCGCGCACGTGCACGTGCACGCATATGCGTGTATGTCTGTGCACGTGCCCGTGCACGTGTGCATGCATGCACGCATGTGTGTGTGTGTGTGTGTGTGTGTGTGTGTGTGTGTGTGTGTGTGTGTGTGTGTGTGTGTGTGTGTGTGTGTGTGTGTGTGTGTGTGTGTGTGTGTGTGTGTGCGTGCGTGCGTGCGTGCGTGCGCGCGCGCACTACAAGTAGCATAAACATGAATGTTGTAGCTCCTAAATGAAGAATGCAATGGAGCAATTGAAGAATATAGTGCAACACGTTGTGTTATGTCACAACTACGCTAGCCCTTCATAAGAATTCTCATTAATTAGTTTTTTATGACAAAATTTGCAACATTTTGAAGCAATTAAAGAGTTAAAGTATTCTCTTCCTTGGACATCCTATGATTCTTCTTGACTAAGTTAGAGCATCTTACTCAAAAATAGCAAAAGATGAACACATTTGAGGGGGGGGTATCAAGTGAGCTTGAATTGTTGTGGGGAAAAACAAACACCTAGGTATTTCGATTCGATAATCAACCCAAACATCATGAGGATAAGAATTATGCTCATGAAAATGCCTAGTAGGAGCAAGCAATTCCTTTACAAAGGCTTTGAAATACACTAGTACAATAATGAATTGAATCACATATTATCATCATGAAAACATATCCAAGTCATATGAGATCAACAACAATCAACTACGAGAACTGTCAAAATTGTACCAAGATTGCACAAGTTACCCAAAAACAAAGCTGATGACAATTTTATGCTATCTATAGTGGTAATGTATAGATCTCACTATTGTGAGATGCCTCCTCTAATGAACCAAGAGGAGTCCTCTAGTAATCAATCAAAATATTTTTCCATGCACATCACCGGCCAATATCCCCTTGAGAAACATCATACTTAATTAAGCATCACCGCCCAGTATCCCCTTGAGAAACATCATACTTAATTAAGCATAAGAATCTTAGACCTCCTTCATAAGAAAAGCATGTGCATGTTACCCCTAATAGTAATATAACCCCCACCTAAGAAAGATCACTTTGTAATCAATCAAAGGTGAGAGTAGGGCTAATACTACACTTTGTTTACAGAGAGCAAGAGATGAGGGGGAGTGTAACTCAATCCTTTTACTATTGATAAGGTAAACCCTAAGCTTCTACTCCCTAAAACAATGTCAGTCCTATAACTATCCTACCAAAAGTGGAATGCCACGTACTAAACAGCTTTATCTAGTGCCTAGGAAAGCTACCTAACGTATTTTATCCACCCAACCATAGGTGATCAATCGTCAAGACTGAGGCCTTTCAGTTTCCTTGACATGGTTTGTTTTAATTATCTAATTAGCAGAGAATACTATCACACTGTTGGAACATATAAAAACAATTTCCTTTTATTATCCCATTCAACAAATTTCATTAACACAATCTTTAGAATATGATAAACACATTTAAAATCAGTACTTTATTTCATAAACATATACAAAACCATCACTCTATAGAGTGACACTAATTTCATCTCTCTATAGAGAAAATAATTGTCTAGCCTAACCTTCCAACCTCACAAGATTGGGCTATATGTGATCGCACTCTTACAAACAATACGAAATTTACTAGCTCAAAGTCCTGGTAAGCTTTTGTAAGCCTCTAGATCTATCTTACATAACATGGGTACTTAGTACTTGCCTATTTTCCCTCTCAAAAGCTCGAGTAATCCACTAACAAAAAACGTTTACCTCTCACATAGGAGCGTAGGATCCCCATACACGTGAGTTTTTTCGTGTTTTACAAAATGCTAAGGAGCATAGGGATCCCAACATCCTAAACCACCATAATATATTATTCATCTTATTATTACAAATATGGAATTATAAGATAATATATATCGCAACATATCCAAAGTCAAAGGTAGCCATAATCATAAAGTAATGTTTTTAGCACACATTTATACATGTTGTGCATATAGAAGCTACCCCTTTTTAAATTTTGATCCTAATTTCTAAAAAGAAGATAGGAATTCTAAATTATTATTAGCATTTTTCTACTTTCTTTTCAAGTATTTACAACTTATTTTTCATTAAGTGTGTGTGATCAATAATATAAAAATAATTAAGAACATTAAGAGTTTCTTAAAATAATTTCAAAAATACTAAAATTAACGCATAGTTCTTATTCCAATCTAGTTATCATCACTCAACCATCCATCATCATGTGGAATTATTGCAACTTTGAGGTAGCATGCAACTACTGCAACTTTGGGTTGTGCTAGTTATGAAGCTTCTTCAAGTTTCGCTTTAGACTCAAGTTGAGCCTCAGCTTCAGTGGACTAGTTCATTGCCGATGGGAGCTTGTATAGTCTCTCTACATCTCTTCGAGGCCATGACAATTATCTTTAGGGCAAATCTTATAAGTGTGTGCACATAGTCTTTAAAACATGGATTACCTATTATTGAGAGGGATGCATGGCTATAACAATGCTACCCATGAATTTCCTTGGTTCGTTTTGATATATTTGGGACTTTTGATGACCTCTATGGCTTGTTACACAAAGATGGGGATTATAGCAAGTGAGTTGAGGGTATGAGACAGTGTGAATGGACTTAAAGTAATGTAACACTTGTTATTTATGAAGAAAAAAGGGAGGAGAAGCAAGGAATAGTACCATCATGGGAAGATGTTTGGTGAGATCACACACATCATCAATTGTAAGATTCAAACAAAGAGAGTAGTTAGAATCCTTATTAAAAGTAGATTAACGTGCTTGAAGGAACTCATAAAGATGATAATTTGTTATTTCTTGCCTAATATGAAAGGTTTATATAGATGCTAAGGGAAAAGAGCCTGACATGCTTCTTTGTCCCCTTTTTGTTTTTTGAAACTCTATTTTAAAATATTGAGCAAGTGGAATGTGTCTTTCCCAAAAGGACGCCTTTCCTTTTGGTTTCCCTATTTTTGCACAAAAGGTTATTCAAATTTCCTTTTCACACTCTAATTTTCTTTTTCCATTCTCCTTTCTAAAAAATTAACCCAAAAGACTTTTACCCTATTCCTTATATGTAAAATCTAATGCGCTTCGAATGTCAGATGAATGTGATATAAAATTATATAGTGACAAAATTTTTGAGACAAATGTGTCTACACTAGTAATTTTACCCACCTTCAAAGTTAAATGTTTTGATTTAAAATATATAAGGTTTTTTTATATTTTAATCCTTACTTTTTACTAAGTACACATGTGTTTAACAATGTGTAAATGTGCAACTATGAAAAGTATTCACATTTCATTAACAAAATTACTTGTCCAATATTTTTCCATGACTTGTTTCTAGATGCATATTCCTCTTATTGAAGTGAACTATGTACTTCCAAAATTCCTTAGATAGGCATGACTATTGGTTCATCATCAACAACTATAAGTATAAGATTAGGCACATGTGGCTTGAGTAGGCTCACATAAAATACACTAGATTTTGCGATGGGGTGGAAGTTTTAGCTTGTAACTTCAACTTGCCATTATTTTATTACGTCATAAGGTCCATAATATCTTGGACTAAGCTTTTTGTATTTTTTCCAAGGATAGCAAGCTCTTTTCAGGTCTCACCCTTAGGAAAACCATGTTACCTTCCTTCAATGTTCATGCACGTTTCAACATCTGCATAGGCTTTCTATCAATCTTAGGAAGCTTTATATGTGAGGAGTTCGTTGTGGACAACTTATGGAATCACATAAGTGTATGGAAAGGGGGTTTACTTAAAAAGTGTATGGGCATATACATTAGGGGTAGGCCCCCATTAATTTTCATTTTCAAGTTTAAAAATAACAAAGGGGGTGGGGAGATTTTAGCCTAGGGGGAGGGGATGTATTTTGAGTAGGGAAGGAGGGGGTGGGATATACTTTACTACTAGTACTTATGATGTGTCGAGTAATCTAATTCACTTTAAATGATGAAATGGTTAATAATTTCAAGGTAGGGAATGATTGCTATTGCATGTTAGGCTTTAAGAGCTACCATCCAAGGGTAAATTTTGCGTACAACAACAAAAGTAAATGAAGGACACCACTATGAATGTGGTTTAAAACACCCTTGAGAAATATTATACAAGTGATATTGTCCTAAGAACCCACGATAGATTATATGTTAGATCCGAAATTCATAATCTTGCTAGAATTAATAATCAAGTTTACTTTGTAAAAAGTATCATGTATCAAAGAATTAAGAAAAGATGAAATATATCAGGCATCAAGATTATTAAATAACCTACCTAACCTTCCATTATACTAGAAGTCAAATATGTCTTTTGAGTCCTCAATGTCTTTAAGAGAAGAGAATAGCGATGGGGTTAGTATCTTCAAAGGAAACCTCAAACTTGTCTCCAAACTAGGCACTATCATTGATTACTTCTCACATTGAAGCTCATGGAGGAAAGTATAAATCAAGCATGGAAAAACTAGAGACTATCATTGATTACTTCTCACATTGAAGCTTGTGGAGGAAAGTGTACATCAAGCATGGAAAAAAAATTTAATGGAGATTTACAATGGGCCATGCTACACAACATGGATTGAGAATAACATTTGAAATTGTTAAAATTTGTGTATTACTCGATCTTACATAGCACAACATTAAAAGCCTTTTGTCTCTGTATACCAAATGAGGCTTGGGATATCGACACAAAGCTTTGCATAAAGTAGGTTTGAAGTTACGAGCTATAAATTATCTAAGCTCCAATGTATGACCACATTGATCATAGTATCCTTTTAGTGCCATGCCATGAAGACTTGGGATCTAGAGGCCACACTCAACCTAGCATAAGTTAATCCTTTTATGCCAAGCCATGGATACATATCCATGTATCGTGGCATATAGAACAAATTGAAATAATAGAGTGCGCAAGAAATATAAGCATAACATTTGATGTAGTGAGAATGATAATTGAGAGATATTGGTAGGAGGGTGATGCTTAAAGGACCACTAAATAACTATCTAATTATGCAAATAAGTTTCTCGAAGTATTAATTTTTCGTTAGCACATGCAATGATGATGAAAATTAATTGAAAGTACAAGATATAAGAGTAAGTAATACCATCCCAAGTATACACAATGTCTTTGAGTCTACAAACTTGGAACCCTAAACCATGATTTTTTTCAGGTTTTCATAGTTGCATGAAGACCTTGGATCATGCATTCAAAATTTACAATAGTGTAATCATATGCATCTTAGACATCCAAAGATTCCTATGCACATTTTGTGCAATAGTTTATACTTTTTGTATAATTTACAATAACAAATATGGAATCAATCATATAAAAAACATAAATAAACACACATATTAAAAGGCATAAATGACAAAAGTACCATCTGCTAATATTTCCTTTTCAATAATAGTCATATTCCAATCCCTAAATAATAGCATGTTTTCTTAATGTAACGTGCCTACCCGAGTCAGTTCTTCTTTGGCATGTTCTTAGTAGCCCATCAAGAGATGTCCTAGAAAATTCCATCCGAGATTTGATGAAATACCTCGGAGTTTATTATCTAGGCTCGCTTGAGTCTACCCCGCAGTGGAAGTCCCGACCATCCCCATGAGGATCGCACCTGAGGTCTAGTTCCTATAATGAGTCAAATCAACTACTAATGGTTGATTAGTGTCAGCAGTTTGAGTTTTCACTTCTTATAGACCTTTCCCAAAACTGAAATAGACTTGCATTACACTTGGTTCAAAGAGAACCAAGGACAAAGGGGAGTGTGGCAATTCAATCCCTTCTGCCCATGGTCCAAAATTCCATTTCATCCCTAAAATGGTACAAGTCATGCTTTCTGGTCTCTAATACTCATACACTTACCTATTAAAAATGTAATTTTTAATTCCTTTTTAGGAAATTTCTCGCCTCACTGAGTCCACCCAACCATAGGTCTGGATCCGTCGGGGGTCCATCCTCCCGCTTCCCTTAAGAGAGTATTTTTAATTACCTAATTACCTACCACCTTTGATTCAACATATAAAAATAGCTTCTTTGATTATCTCCTAATACAAGTTTGTTACACGCCTTTATTTCATGACACAAAGACATAATAAAGCAATTCCTTCTTAATAGTTACTTTAAGAAAAATAACTTTTTACAATGTTTTCTGTTCTAGCTAGAAATTATGTCAACCAGAAGGTATTATTCTCTCCAAGTTCAGTTCCTAAACTAGTATTGAAACTTCCAAGATTATATCTGGAATTCGAAGGGTAGTTGGCAATTTGTAAGAGTCTAAGGAGTTTATGACTAGAGCCCCCTGGTATCCTCACCTCCTCCTGCCAACTAGAGTTCCCTACGATAAGACCTTTTGCGCCATGATTGGTCTAAACTCACTAACGTAAAAAAAAAACCCTTGGAGTAGGTTTTATCCATGCTAGCCTTGGGGAGGTCTAGCACCATCAAAGAACTCTACCTCAGTCGGCGTTCTGTGCTCATTGGAACAATACCTCGGTCAATGGTCTGTACTTGATTATCCATCCTTTAGCCTGATGATTTTAGGAAAGATTAGTACCTAACTTACAATCACAAACATCTTATTTAGAATGCATTATACATAAACTTTAAACAAATCTTTTCTTTCCTAAAACAATAATATCAAGGTAAAACTTAGCATAAGTGGCAATACCTTCCAATAATCTTCTCAGAATTACCCTTCCTCGAGATCTAGTTCTGATTGAATCTCGGGATCTATGACGAGTGCTTGGTTTATGGTATTCATAGCTTCATTTTTTGTAATCCCAGTATTTGTCATTCTGTTTGTAGTGGTCAAACATAGATATATAGACATGCATATGCTATAGCTAAGACGCACATTGAAAATGTATCAGTTACATGAATATTCTTTATATAAATAAAACAATCACACACACACACACACCCCCGGGTAGTTCAATATATTTAAACGCTTTATATCACATGCGTTCAAGGCCAATTCATAAATATCCTTATCTGTGAATTTTCTCTTAGTAAAACATAGCCCTTTTCTATCCAATCTATAAGTAACCCCTTTATATGGGACCTTATATATCTAAAATATGTGTAAAAATGGTAATTTAAAAATCCCTGATGTTGAACTCATGTGATACATACATATATTTATGACAGACCTCCCTACACACACACACACACACACACACACACACACACACACACACACACACACACACACACACACACACACACACACACACACACACACACACACACACACACATGTATGCATGCACCTACATATATGAAAATGAATTATATGGACAATAGCTAAAATTTATCATTGTTGGCATTTTTTACTCTAGACATGATACAAACATAATTAAACTATATAAATTACATGTAAATTAGTTTGATAATTTTTACTCAAGTATTGTGCACATATGCAAGTGTCTGTCTAACCATTTCTATGCATGCAATCACACAAATTAATATAATCACAATTTTATTATTTCATATCATGATGTAGTTGCAATTTAAGATTATTAAATGTAGACATGATAAAAACATAATAAAACTTGAGTATAGATCATGTGTGAGTTAGTATAAAGAGTTTTACTCCTTGAAGTACATGCATATGTATAGGTGTTTTGTAAGCATTGCTATGTTGCAAATAAGTTTAATTAATATAACAATGACATTCATATCTCTTATAATCGCTGATGACATATCTATGAGAGCAAAAACTCTCAATGTGACACCTTGTACACACAACAAATTCAAATGTCGAGCATACATAGTCATCTAAAGCAACATTATTTGTCTGGTCAAGTTAAAAGGAAACCCATGGATGGGCTAGGTTGAATGAATCATTGGCATGATGGGCTAGAGAAGCACCTATAGAAGTTGAAACAAGAGCCTCTTCTCAACCATGGCTTCTTGCAATATGGAAGGGTTTTAAAAAGTGAGTCTTTCATTTGGAATTCTTGAGACTACCTTTGGAGTTTTTAGAAGAAATTCAAATCATTTGGAGTAATTTGGAGTATGCTTGGAACTTATAGAAAGCAAGAGACATAAAGATGTGATGTAGATTCAAACAGCATGAAAATATCTAGATGGGTGGATCAAAGACATTTTCACACAAAAGATGTCATTAACATTTATAATAAACCATGCCAACAATACTTGCCACACAAAATAGTGATGATCCATAAAGTCAAACTATGTGAAATTTCTAAGATGGGTGTGTAAACAAGCAGTCACACTTAAGATACCAATACTCACAAAAATAAACCTTCCTAGCAGGACTTGTCATATCAAACTGCAATGATCTTAATAGAAGTCACTACGATGAGTGTATCCATTGCTCTCACCAACAACCTATGTAAATATTCCTTATCATATAAAACTTGCATGAGTTGTTATGGACTATATCACCAAAAGACCTTGTTAACATAGCAATAAACTACCCAAATAAGATTTATTATATAAATCTATCATACGAAATTGTCATGAGTTAAAATAATCCCTTTCAACACAAAAGATCTCATTGTTATAAAACCAAACCACCAAATAAGAGGTGGTTCTCCTATATTATATACTCTTGATCTCACTAACATCTAGAATGGCTACCACCACCTAAAACTTGTGTATTTCGACATTCTATCATGGACTCTATCACCTATTTAACTATGTCTTTGTTAGAGATGGTTATAACATTGAAGTTGCACGTGTAGCCAAGCACTATGGGTATGGTTATCTTCATCTATTTGACCATGTCCTTGTCAGAGGTGATTATAACGTTGAAGGTGCACATGTAGCCAAGCACTATGGGTATGGCTATCTTCATAATAGCTAGTTGAGCCATATTGGCACCATCTGTGTGTTGAATTATTTTACCAAAAAACAAATCCACCTCCCTTATGCTTTCCCATGCTTGCCATAGATAACCATTATCTACATAATTGGCTTCATCTAGCATAGTAAAGAGCATTGTGTTTACCATTTTCAGTGTTTTCTATAACAAGACCCCTTTGAGGGTTAGAGGTGCCATCTTGTCCAAGCCAATTATGCAACAATTAGACCTAGCATCCTGTTCTTGCACATCACAGAGATTGTATTTTTGATATCTTGGGAAAGGAGAGTCAAAAAGGTTATGGGCTTGGATGAAAATAGTGGTGCTTGAAAATGTACTTGAAGGACAACGATTTCACCTCCCTACAAGTCTAAGTTCTAGATTTAGAGAGGTTGATATGTTAGTCCACATATTCATAAATGAAAACTAGGTATTGAGAACTAATATGGCTTAGTAAGGCTTGTGAATTAACCCTTTTATAGCTGAGAACAAATGTGATCAACTCATTTGTACTTGTTTATGCAAAAACACTTATATAGGAAAGAAGAGGCATAAAAGGCTTATGTATCCAAAAGGAAAGATATATTGATGTACAAAGGAATAAAAGATACCTATGAAAGGTTACATTGTCCCACCATAACATAGTGGAGAATTAGAATGTAGAAACACTCAAAGAAAGGTAATTGGAATAAGATATGACCTTATTTGAAAGAATCTTCAATCAGCATTTGGAATAAATAAAGCAAGCAATAATTACATATGGTGTGAATAATGTCCTCATAATGCCAATGTAGCATACAATTACTTGTAATTACTCCATGATTCACAAAAAAAATATGAAGGTCCTAGTCGTAGTCATTGTATACACAAAATGAGTCACAATGCAAACCTCATAGATGACTCTAATCAACAATGGCAGTGGGTTTTATGGATCTAGGCCAACTAAGCACAAAGTTCACATCTCTTAGAGAGATCATGGACTAATGAATCAACACATGTTGATTCTTATCTAATGTAACACTCTTAGGTAGGCATAATATAAACATTTGCAAGCAAGGTATGGCTTGTTTTCTCATTCCCACTTTTGAAAATTGGGCAAGAGCATGATGGTTTACACTTGATTTGCACTTCATACAAGTATTCAAAATTCATTAAAAATGAGAGTATAGCACCAAGCCACACCACATTTTCTTCCACAAATGCTACATCCAAAGACTCAACTAGAGCTATTTTCTTTTCTTCTTTTCTTGATATACCATGCCTCCACTTCTTGGTTCATCTTCTAGATGAAGAACCTTGACTCTCTTAAATGAACATTGATGTTAGGGGTAGAGGGATTGTCCCCATCTCTCTAACATTGAATCCAACCTTTTTAAGAGAAAAAAATCATCCCAGGATAGAATTTTCCCTCTAACGATAGGCCAAACTGATGGCAACATGGGAACATATTGAACTTGTTTATCAGCATTCCAAGTGTGTTCAACATTATGATTGCAAAATCAAACACTAAGGGATCAACTTATCTGGGAATTTTCTCTCAAACGAAAAGCAAGGTGCAACCAGTCTCGGAGAGTTGCTATCAATTCAATGTGTGCATCTCTTCTTCTTAACAATCTCAAAACATTTCCTTTTGGAATGCAAAAGCATTCTATGCAATGCCCATAAATTCCTATTGTTAACGGTATTTTGAGAAGGCTACAGAAAGTGCAAGTGCTGGATACTATTTTTTGGTGGATTACTATTTTGTGAAGCTTCATTGTATTACTTTGGGCACTTATGTATTACTTTTTACTCATGGACATCATCAGACTATCATGGTTGTATTATTTTGTGAGAGCCGGGCTCACTCCCGTGCACATTGTATTTATCACCCATAGTTGTATTTGTCGCACCCGCATGTGTTGCGTGGGTTGTGCACATGTAATTGTGATTAGAATAGTGTAGGCTTGGTCTATTTAGGCTAAGGTTCAAGCATGTTTCAAGAATTGACCGGCCTAAAGCCCACTATGTGGGTAGGATGCCCAAAGAGGGTGCAAACCCTAATTCACAGTTGTGGAAACCCTAAACGCAAAAGGGGCGCAAACCCTAGCCCTAACCCTAAATGCAAAAGGGGCGCAAACCCTAACCCTAACCCTAATTCTATGTCTATATAAGGGTGGGAGGTCTCAATTGTATTCACCCCCTTTTGCACATTCATGTTGCGGAAGCTCTGTTAGTGCAACCATTCAATCTTTCTATTCTATCATCTTGCTTCCATTGTGTTGAGAGTGACTGAGAGGGAGAGAGTGAGAAGTGTGTTGAGCAAGGGACTGAGGGAATGTGAAGCTCTTCGTTGTCTTCTTGCTTTTCTCGTCGTCTCTACTAGCTCTTCGACTCGTTGGTGTGCTTGGTGGTGAATGCGAAGGAGCGACGGCATCGAATCGTGTTGATCGTGGTCGTGGAACTATCTTCGAGCCTTTGAAAGGTAAGTTAGATGAGTTCACTACAACTCGAGCTAGTCTTGTGTTCTTGCTTCCTTGGGTTGGAGAGGAGAATGCTTGGTTAGTTAGAGCGGAGCGTGAGAGACAAGGTGAGAGATTGTTGCCAACGTGAGTTGCAGCTTCTGAAAGAATAGAAGTCCGTCCAAAGTCCCGACTGTTGGTGCATTTGCCTCAACATTTTGGTTCCGTTGCCGGGACATAGGATGGTGCAATCACCGAGGTTCTCACACTCCCACCGTGTGGCGGAATAGGAGGCTTGTGCATGGGTGTGGATAGGATCGATGTGGTTCCGATCGTCCGCGTTTGTGGCTAGCTTCCGAAACCCATGCGGCTAGGTTAGGAAGGGCCAAATCGGAAGGAACCGGTTTGTTGGATTGAGATTGGAATAGGGTAGAATAGAAGAAAACACAAACCATAAACTCAAAAACACAAAAACACAAGAAAACACAAAACTCAAAACTCAAAACTCAAAACTCAAAGCTCAAAGCGCTCTTCTTGTTGTTGGACATCTTGTGTGGGAACGTTGGGAGATGAGGGTTCATCATTCTTGCTTTTGTCATTGGTTACATACATGTTTATGGTTGAGATCTAACCAAATATACTGCTTGCCTTTGTACTCGTCTTCTAAAGTTCTTTGCTTATGAGGTAGAGGAAGGAGAAAGCAAAGAAGGCCAAGAAGAAGTAGATAGAAGATGGTTGGGAAGAAGAAGAGATAGATGAAAAAAAGGGTGAAATAGAGAAAAAGGAAGGGCAAGAGGTAGTGAGGAAGAGAGCTAGAAGAAGAAGAGTAAGAAGAAGAGAAGAAGAATACAAGAAGAAGAAGAAGAAGAAGAAGAAGAAGAAGAAGAAGAAGAAGATGCAAGGATTGAGATAGAAGAACGATAGAAGAAGAAGAAGAAGAGGAGGTTAGAAAAACAAGAGAAGAAGAAAGTAAGAAGGAGTGAGGAAGAAGAATAAGAGAAGTGGAAGAAAGAGGGGAAGAAGGTGAGGTAGATGAAGGGAAAAAGAGGTGTAAGTAGAAGGTGAAGGGGATAGAAGAAGAGAAGTGTTCCAAGAGTAAGAAGAAGAAGGTGAATAAGAAGAATAAGAAGAAGGGGATAGAAGAAGATAAGAGTACGAAGACGAGGAAGCGTAGGAGAATATGAGAAGTTGAGGAAGAAGACTAGGAGAGAAGGGAAGTGGAAGCAGTTGAGAAGGAGAAGCGGATTAACAAGAATAAGTAGGGAAGTCGGCCAGAAGGGTCGGTAGGGGAATAGAAAAGATATATATATATATATATATATATATATATATATATATATATATTTATTATTTATTTATTTTCTCTTTTTTTCTCACCCTTGCTCTAACACATCAACTCGCACCACCTAGGTCATACTCATTCGCTAGGTCATTCGCACCACCTCATTCGCACCACCTAGGTCACACTCATTCGCACCACCTCATTCGCACCACCATCCTTGAACCGCCTAGGGTTTGCACAATCTTACAACTCGCACCACCTCATTTGCACTAGGTCATACTCATTCACACCACCTAGGTCATACTCATTCGCACCACCTCATTCGCACCACCTAGGTCATACTCATTCGCACCACCTAGGTCACACTCATTCGCACCACCTAGGTCATTCGCATTCGCACCACCTAGGTCATACTCATTCGCACCACCTCATTCGCACCACCTAGGTCATACTCATTCGCACCACCTCATTTGCACCCACCTAGCACCTTATTCACTCACACCACCTCTTATCACTCACTAGTATCATCCCAACCCTAATCCCTCACAAACCCTAATTATCACTCGCACCAATCACCCCTCACTCATACTCCTCTCTCACTAATCCCCCACTTACTTCTCCACACTCATCTCTCACTCGTCCCTACTCACTCATCCTCTCTTAACTCTCACTGACATTCCCACCCATAGTCTCTTAACCTATGCCTTAAGCTTCACTCCTACTTGTTTTACTCACATTCTAAATTTGAACCTCTTGCTTTAAGTATTGGTATCAAGTGCCGTCCTTACTTGCCATATTGTCATCATGACCTGGTTGTGATACTTGGCGAAATTGCTTGTCCCCATGCACCCTCCTGATGTTCCTGTCAGTGCGGTCATGGTGGCTGAACAAACTTGGTATGAGCAACTTGAGCAAAAGGCAGATGCTCATAAGTTGGCTTCATCTAGCACCACACAGAATTCCTCTTCATTTTTTAATGTACGAGTTATTTCCATTTCTTTACTTGACCCTGAGGATGACCTTGTCATTCCCCCAGCTTTCCTTCGAATCCAGTTGACTGCTACCAAGCAGGTCACTACAGACGCTCTCATTGATGAAGGTTCTGACTTCAACACCCTTCCATATAACCTCTGGATGGATTTGGGCCAACCCACCTTGACACCCACTCACACTAAGCTTAACCCCTATGGTGGCCAACCTTACTCGCTCTTGGGTAAATGTAAGATTTTTCTTACTATTGCAACTAAGAGCATCCCTCTTCTTTTTTATGTTCTTCCAAACCGCGAAGATGTGGGCAAGGAACTTCTCTTGGGCCGACCTTTCAAGTATCAAGTTCCATGCACTATCAACTATGTTGATCAGCGCATTACATTGCAATTTCCAGGTGCCCATGTAGTTTCTGCTTTCAGTAAAGGGGATCTTTCTGCGGGGCCAATGCCAATTCCTCTTCCCACCCCTTCTCAGTCTGGTAGTTCCTTATTTCATCAGTTGCTGCAAGCCCAACATCACCATGCTACTCCTGTTAGTCGCGCCTCAAAACCCACGCCTATGAAGTTTCCTCACTTCCAGTGGCGACCTCGCCTCCCCTCACCACCTCCATTTCCACCTTCACCACCCTCAAAGCCGTTGCATCGGCAACCAAGTTGACATCGTCGAACTCCTCCAAAGCCCACAATTTCCTTGTGTTGGGTGGCACGTGCTCTCTTGGAGGCTCAGGGCTATTACCAGGGTAACACCTACATTTGGATTCCCAAACCATCTAATTTCTCATCTATCCCTTTTTCTTGGGCTTCGTCCACCGTTCCTCCAGGCTGCTCGAAGCGCCGAATGTCTTATCCGCGGGTTTCTCATTCCTTCCTACCTCTAGTCACCCCGTCTCATGACGAGTCAGAGTCTACGCCCCATTCCGCTTCCCTTAACCAACCACCTCCTAATAAGAAGTCATTTCCACTACCTTCCTCTGTCTCCTCATCTCCATCTTTCGCTCCGGAACCCCCTCCTGACCCTCTTCTCACACCTTCCCTTGGGCCCTCAGCTTCCTATGAGGCATCCTCCTCTTCCAATCTCTCTCGGCCAGTCCACCAGTTGGATCCGACAGCCCAAGCTAAAATCCAACATGAACGCGGGGACGTGGTTCCACCTCATCTTCAGATTAGTTCCACCGCTCCTGATCCCCCTTCTGGTCTAAAACCTCTGCTCATTTTCCACTCTCTTAGTGGCATGGCTGCGGACTTGGCCACGAAGGACAACTCCTCCGACGCTAGTTGGTTACTCCAATTCGATTCTATGTTTACCACCTTTGCGAAATTGTTTGCTATGATTGACCTCGTCCTTGCCGACAATGAGGCACTTGAACTTGCTACTTGATGGAATCCCACGTGGGAGGAGCATGAACATCTCTTCCGCAAAAGTCTCTTGGTGCAGGCTGAGTACGTCAAGACTCTTCCTCAGAAGCATCTCCAGTCCTCCCGATTAATCTCTTCTTATTCTCCAATGACCAAATGTGTTGATTCCGCCGAGCTTGCAGCTCTTACCACCAAACAAACCACTTCTAGTCTTTTCTTACACCTCTGGTATAACCATCGGCTTGAGATTGCTCAGGCTGGCAGTCGTCTGATGACCACTATCAAGCAACGGCGCGCCATTAGTAACCTTCGGTCTAATCCTACATATCATTCTCCTGTTTCACTCCATGCCATCATTTTGGCTCGTGACCTAGAAGTGCCTTCCAATTTGCAACACCATCCCTTGTTTAATAAAATTCTAACGGCGGAAGAACTACATGTGGCTAGTCGCTTTGCTGGTCCATGTCTCCTCACAGATATTACCACTTATTTGTGTGGTTTGGCTATGCGCCCATTTGACCTTGATACATTTGCCGAATTGGAGTATAACCCCAACTTTTACGCTTGGTGGATGTCCATCCTTCCTTCATTTTCCCCGTCCACCTAGTTTTCTTTCCATTTTCTTTGTCCATACTTCATCTTCTTTTTCTTTTTCCTTTTTGTGTTGCCTTGTCATCTTTTCTGTCCTTTGTCGCTTACCCCTGCAAGCTAGGAAGCTTGCCAGGTCTTTTTGTTGCAGGAGGGCAATTGGCAATCCATTTTGGCATTATTTTTATAAAAAGGCAAAGGTGTAGCTTGACTTTTATATTTTGTGTGATGGTTAGCTAGAAATTTCTCAAGATGTGGTCTTATCTTTTGATTAAGCACATGACAGGTTCACAGTTTGAAATGTCTACAATGTCAACATTGGTGGCTGTCAAGGATCATCATTATGAGGACAGGGGAGTATTCACTATGGAGCAATGCAAGGAGTTTGGTCTAGAGACCAGCATATGGAGTTTTGGGGCCTTGAAGTTTCGTCAACTTACCAACTTGGAGAATATTGTCAACATGTATCCTAAAATTGGGGAGTTGGTGGCTAAATGTGGGCTAACCGACTATATTAGAGCAACCAATGGGCTTATTCACTTTGCCAATTGCTACAACTTTGTTCAAAACTACGATCCTAAGACTAAAACAAGTAGGATGAGCTACTGGGATGAAAAAGAGCAAAAAGTTGGGAAGGTAGCACTTACTTCTAAGCTGATAGAACAAGCCTTAGGTCTTTGTCAAGGGTCAAGAGGGCATGGTAAAGCTAGTAAAACTCATCTAGTGGATCAAAGGTGGGAGGGTAAGCCTAATGTTACTATTGGTGGTCTATTGTTCTCTGCCATTGAGGAGTTGGATCTTAGAGCCACTGCACAGGTGTTTCACCATTTGTTTACCTACAACAAAACCAGCACTCGTGCAGGGAGAATACCCAAGGGCTTCATGGAAGATATCTTATCAGACAGGATACTTGATGAGGAAGTTTTGGATGGATCAGATTTGTGAATCCCTTGCCAAGGCACATGAGACTCTTCCTAAAACTCCTGAAGGGAGATTCACCACTACTGAGGCCAAGATATGCATGATAAATTACGGTGGTGCACTCAGTAAGGTCATCACCACAGCCTTGGGACTCTCCGAGCCCTTTCAGGTGACACCCGCAGTTGCTGAGATGGGTCAATTGATGGACAAACGACCAAGGGAGGAACAAGAGCCAAGTGTTGAGAGTTCACTAAAGAAGATGGGTCAAAAAAGAGTAAGAAAGGAAAATTTAAGACAGAGCACCACATAGCGAAAATTTAAGACAGAGCACCACATAGCGATCGAGGAGTCGCTAGAGAATGCACAACACTTGGGGGAAGCTCTCCACAAGGACAAGGAGAATCAAGCCACAACCATACAGGAATCATCCATTAAGGACATGAGAGGGAAGGAAGCCTCCGCTCCACAGGAAGTTGAAGAAGACGTTGCTAGGAAACCTGGAGATTCTGACAAAGGAAAGGGAAAGACTCAAGGAAAACAATCGGTGATTGGTCCAGGAGATTTTCAGATGCCCATGACCACTTTACAAACCATGAAAACCCAAATAAACATGTTGGAACATGGAAGACAGAATGAAGAAATTACAGTCACTTCTAGTGTAGAGAAGCTGCGACCGGATGAGACTACCACTAGTTCAAAAGTTTGCACAAGAAGGACATCAACGAATTTGGATGGTCTTACCACATTAGAGCTCTTATGTGAAGAGTTGAAACAGGACAAGGATCAAGCAATTCTGGAAAAATTGGAATTACAAAAGAAGTATGAGGCAGAGAGATCATCTCATCAAGAATTTTTGAAACACTCAGCCCAGCAGCTACACGACTTACAGACTCAGATTGTGGAGAACAATAAGGAGATGGAGGGGCTAAGGGAACAACTGCAAGAAGTTGAGGTCCTAAGGAAAAAGGAAGAAATTCTCTGTGCTCAGGTTGCAGATCTTGTGGTTCAGTTAAAGGAGGAAAAGGCAAGGACATCAAATCTCACCAGAGAGTTGTCAGAAGCACATCGGACTCAGACGCAGATGAAGATAGCCTTTACAGGGTTGCAAGATACAATTGCAATGAGTCTGACTACTGTTGTCAATCAAGTTGAGGAAAAATCTAACAGAGCTTATGAGGAGATGTTACAACAGCTACTCACAGACTTGGCTCATTCCCTTCACAAGGAATGCCAGTTTAAGCTTCATGCAACTGCCTATCAACATGCACTATCATTACAACAGGGGCTTTATCATCAGGCCATTTGCACTTTATCATCCAAAAGCATCGATGATGTGGAGGAACTCAAAGCTCAGTTGGGAATTGCTACCAGTGCCTTAGCCGCTTTTGACCAGGGTAAGGAGCTCATGTTGTTGACCTCAGACCCAACTAGCAGCCAGATGATTGATCATTTGCATGACATAGGCTATAATGATCAAGAATTGAGGGATGTAGGAATGATGCAGCCAACATCTACTGAGCCATGTGACTTACAATATGAGACACTTGTTGAAGACCATATTGCAGTAGAGCCTTTTGAGGATATGGTTCCTTCTGAGGATTATATGGATCCTCAAGATTTTGCTGAGCAAGAAGATGGAGCTACTGAGGAAATATAGGTACCCCCAACAGTGTCAGACAAGGAACTTGAGGTCCAAGAGTGCTTTGATAGGATGGTTCATGTTCTTAGGGCTACCCCTCAGGATGTGCCAGAGTATTCCATTGACATGCAAGGCATAGAGGCACAGAGAGAGGATCTAGATGAGCCCATTAAGACCTATCATGAGAAGCAGACGAGGGAGGAGACCATCATTTTTTATTTCAATGTCTATAGAGATGCCAAATTCAGTACACCCTTACCAGTCAGTACAGTGCAAAAGCTTATTAAAGTGGGAGAGAAGATTGCTAAGAAGTGGTCGAAGAAACAGGATACATCAGCTTTGAAAGGAGCTTGTAAGATTCCCAAGGAGAAGAACAAGAGGGAGTATCTCACCGAGAAGCCACGAGAGGTGTGGAAGCTTCAACCAGAATGGCGATATCCTAACCTTGAAGCGGATGAAATGGCCCATTCCGCCTTTTTCTACTCAAATCGGAAGACAGATGTACTCCATTGCCCCTATCCGAGAAGGTATGGCAGAAACTATGATGCTGAGAAGCATGGCAAGCATAACTTTCCCAAAATTCCCAATATCAATGCTCCGCATGGGAGTGATATCTATCACTTCCAGTTGCGTGATTTGCTACCCTCTTTTGACAGTTTCCTTAAACTCTACTCAAATTGCCCCGATCCTGCCTTCATAGTCACTTCCAATTATCTCCGCCTCATAGTCAAGCTCTTACAGCAGCCACCGACTCCCTATGAGGATGGCCTGCCACCCTTATTCTTCGACATCAACACAGGGATTGACCGCATTGCCATGGCAAGACTTCTTCTTCGAGTTGTATGCACTCACATGCACTGCACTGCACCTAGGGGTCCTCAAGTTGGATGCGTCCAGTGGCTTTGGTCGGCTGGCTCCGTCTCTAACCCCCTAGCCCTTTTTCCATTTCCCCACACATTTGCTTAGGGCACATCAAGGTCAGGACATACCTAGGGAGTCTTGGCTTGCCTAGGTTAGACCTGTCTCCCTGAGTCACGTGCACTTTTCATTTCTACTTCATTCATCTCAATAACACCACATCACCTCAGGTCACCTACCACATGTGGTTGATCCAGTGGAGAACCATGCACTTCAAGAATTCCTTTATCTATCCCACTTAGGTGTCCCCCTTTCATCTTCAACAACAACCTTTTTTTTCTCAGTATCTGCCATTCTTTCCATCTTCATCAGATCAAGCTCCCTTGCTTCCTCATCATCGAGCATCATCATCAACAGAAGCACCCATGGAGAAGTCTTCTACCTATGTATTAGACTATGTATGCACGTGCACTCACTATAGTATTTGCACCATAACCTATTCACGGTTTTGGGTCCTCAAGTGTGGGACAACACTTCAGGCTTGCCTGGAGTTCGACCCATCTCCCAAACCAACATCATCATATGTCCTGTGCATGATCAGAAGACTAGCACTTTTCCCCTAGGGAGTGACTGCACGTGAGGTTTTACTTTGCAGGTATTCGAGTTGTGGAGAATCATGCGCATCACTTCTACATCAACATTGCATCTCCCATCTTCTACGACCTCTATTCCATTTTCCAATGACCATTCAAGTTCTATTCATCAGAAGGATCAACAGTCAAGTGTATCTTCAGCATAGCCAACTTTTATAGGATTTGTCACTAGCAACACCATCAGTCTCACCATCTACCACAATTTGAGCAACATCATTTGTACCACCCGCAGCAGGCAACATCCTCATCTTCAACAACCACCGTTCTTCATCAGTCACATCCATTTCTTCTCCATCAGGACTACTACTTGATCAGGACTGTTCCCAGCATTCCGCATCTTCGGTGCAAGCTACAGCATGCTACCTACGAGGTGAGTGCCCTGGGACTGGCACTCGTCTAGGGGGGAAATAATGTTAACGGTATTTTGAGAAGGCTGCAGAAAGTGCAAGTGCTAGATACTATTTTTTGGTGGATTACTATTTTGTGGAGCTTCATTGTATTACTTTGGGCACTTATGTATTACTTTTTACTCATGGACATCATCAGGCTATCATGGTTGTATTATTTTGTGAGAGCCGGGCTCACTCCCGTGCACATTGTATTTATCACCCGTAGTTGTATTTGTCGCACCCGCATGTGTTGCGCGGGTTGCGCACATGTAATTGTGATTAGAATAGTGTAGGCTTGGTCTATTTAGGCTAAGGTTCAAGCATGTTTCAAGGATTGACCGGCCTAAAGCCCACTATGTGGGTAGGATGCCCAAAGAGGGTGCAAACCCTAATTCACAGTTGTGGAAACCCTAAATGCAAAAGGGGCGCAAACCCTAACCCTAACCCTAAACGCAAAAGGGGCGCAAACCCTAACCCTAACCCTAATTCTATGTCTATATAAGGGTGGGAGGTCTCAGTTCTATTCACGCCCTTTGGCACATTCATGCTGCGGAAGCTCTATTAGTGCAACCATTCAATCTTTCTATTCTATCATATTGCTTCCATTGTGTTGAGAGTGACTGAGAGGGAGAGAGTGAGAGGTGTGTTGAGCGAGGGACTGAGGGAAGGTGAAGCTGTTCGTCGTCTTCTTGCTTTTCTCGTCGTCTCTACTAGCTCTTCGACTCATTGGTGTGCTTGGTGGTGGATGTGAAGGAGCGACGGCATCAGATCGTGTTGATCATGGTCGTGGAACTATCTTCGAGCCTTTGAAAGGTAAGTTAGGTGAGTTCACTACAACTCGAGCTAGTCTTGTGTTCTTGCTTCCTTGGGTTGGAGAGGAGAATGCTTGGTTAGTTAGAGCGGAGCGTGAGAGACAAGGTGAGAGATTGTCACCAACGTGAGTTGCAGCTTCTGAAAGAATAGAAGTCCGTCCAAAGTCCCGACTGTTGGTGCGTTTGCCTCAACACCTATGAAGATCTTCTTCAAGACTACTACAAGTTGGTTTTCATCAGTATCACCATCCAACACCTCCTCTACTAAGTCAATGGTTGTATCTCATGCAGAGTGGACTCAAAGGTTATTCTGTGATGTTAACCTTTAGAAATTCTCTCCTCTACTGAGTCAATGGTTGTATCTCATGCGGTGTGGACTCAAAAGGCTATTTTGTGATGTCATCCTTCCTTTAGAAATTCTCTCCCTAGAGTCCATAACATAGCATGGTCTATGGGCACTACAATCATTTGTGCTCTTTCTTTTCCTTTGCATTGTTTCCCTACTACCATTTAGAACTATCTCATCATAGAAAGTACTGCCTACAAACAATTGAACTTTGGACCATCCCTGCAATACATGCTGGGGAGGATGGAGCGTTTTAAGTAAGTACTCCGTTCAACAGATGTCTACGTCTTGTCCATTTCCATTGTACCTCCCCATCATGAATGTCAATTAACAAGAACATTGAATGTATGAGTCAATTAAGTCTATCACAATAGCATTGTACAAAGTTAATTTTTTTTGTCAATCCTCTTTAACCAACCAGCTTACATGTATGCTCTCAAACAAATTATTATTCAAGATTTGAGCATGCCTCTAAGGGGTTAGATGTGCATAGAAGTGCCAGTGGGATTTTAGAAGCTATAAAAAAAATAGTATATAGATTGTGAAAAAGAAACAAAAATGCAAATGTGTGTGGTTTGCCCAGTGATCAACTCTATGCTCCCACCATTTCAATCATTGCTCCAAAGCTTTGATATTCTTAATTGGTAGTTTATGGGACTATCACCATTGCCTTATATATAATGCATTGTTCTTTGCTTTCTCACATGTTTGAGAAAGCTACCATTTTTTGCACATTACAAGGTGCTCATTTGTCATGTTAAGAGGGATTATCTTCTTAGAATGCTTTAGCAAACTTTGCTCCTAATGAAACAAGCACAATTGGTCTCTTCCCTCCATTACATTGTCAGGCCCCTATTAAACATTGTCCTAATTGCAATCAAATTAGTTCTTGCTTCATGTGACATGAAGCCAACAAAGTCTACCAAAGGGTCAGTATTCTCTCTCATAACATTATTCAAGCACTCCTAGAAAAGAATTTGGGTATCAGCATCTTCCTCTTTTGTATCATAAATGGCGATCACCGTCAAGTCCTTCAAGCTAAAATGATAGCCAAAATCATCATAAGGACATATTATATGAACATGACATTGTAGCCCATCCTTCCATCTTGTGTGTAAATTCAAAGTGCATCCAAGTTTTGTAAACATTCCTTGCTTCATAGTGACACATTCAATTCACTAAATCAACCCCTAAACTAGGAGCCTTGGTGATTGTTTTAAAGATAAAAAATCTTTTTGTAGGTCCATCTTGCCCATGGGAATTGACTTCCATGAAAAAAGGGGAATATGCACTTTCTTTTTACCTTTTATTCTAGACTAGTGGCATCAATTCCTCCAAAAATTTATTTAGCTCATGATATAGCACGAAGGCTTCATCATTTTTTGTGAGTGAATCTAGAATCATTTGCCTAGCTACAATCATTTGAATCTTCCTTGGCCCGATGTGGCAATTCACATTCAGCACAGATTTAACTAGACTTCTAATATTATCTATGGTAGCCATTGAAATACCAAGTTGCACATTGTGATTATGAGTATCCACTTGTAACATCAAATGCTCCATGGAAAGGTCATTGGGTATTATATGTATTATACTTTGCATTCACAAGTTTCAATACAATACACCACATTCTTACAATAGTGATATGTAATGCTAGATGTCTCCTTGCATGTTGGATACCCTTGCTAACAACCCCATTCAAATTACCATGACAATATATATAATTGTACTTGTTATTAGTAGCATAATATGGGTAGTTCACTTTGCAACATTAAAGGATGTCAAAAAAATGACTATTACAAGAAATGCATTCAGGAGAGATGCAAGTCATATATGGCCCAAACCAAAAGTGCCCATCATAATGGTGTTGCATCACATCCATATACTAGATCCGATGTTGAATATTGGCAACAAAACAAAAATAGATCTCCATTATACTCATATGGGAGCTTGTTGTGATTGAATGAGGGCCTTGACTTGTGCTCATCAACCCCTTTAACATCTTGCCTCTAGGACTCTGAGAAAGGCATGGTAGTATTTTCTTCTATTGAGAAGCAGGTGTGATTGCATTACACATTGTGGTCGCCATCTCCATGTTAATAGTTAACATTTTAGGAATCTGAAAGGGAGATGGAGTTTAAATTACCTACAAGTGAAGGGATTGAACAATCTTCAATATGAAGCTTCTCTTTAGGCAAATGTTTTCCATCTCAATAAGAACATTCTTCTTTTGAGGCATCTACAACAAAATATTCCCCCCCATCCAATTTAGAATGGGAATGAATCTTGATTTTTTCCTAGGGAGTAGAGTCAAGCAATCATATAGTCTGCAAAGCTTTAAATTAGAAGGGAGAAGAGTTTGTAATAAGAAAGAATTGATTATAATTTTTCTATCCCTTAAAGACACAACTCACTAAGGCATTGAGACCCAACAAACCACTCAATTGTAGCCTCCACATTGATTGAAGAATCAAAGAAAGTTAGTAAGGAAATGCTTTATGGATTCTCATTAGATAAGAACTAGTCTATTTATAAAAGAGAAAAAGTCTTGAAAAAAAATGACTTAAATTTTTTCAATTAAAAAATGGAAAATGGCATGCTAGAATCTTCAATGGTAGGATAGTGACAGTCCTAGAGAATGTCGTCGTTAATGGAAAATCATAATAGTCAACCAATGGGCCTTAACTATCCACGTCCAAAAACTTGCATCATTTCTTGAGTGTTGGAATAACTGCCCAATATTCTTCTTGTATATTTAATTAAAACATCACAAGAAAATCTAGGTAGTATCTTTCTATGCAATGTTTGGAGGATGTGCTTTGATTGTGCTTATGAATGAGCAAAAACTATTTTCCCACCATTTCTTTTGTGGGTAAGTGATAAAAGAGTGGTGGTGTCTAGTTGTTTCTCATTTGCATCTCTCTCTACTCAAAGTTGCTCACTTCCTTTCATTCTCTTCTTTGCAAAAGTGGTGAGCCCCCTCTCAAACACTTCTTATTTTCAATATGTCACAGCCCAAGAGGAAGCTACAGTGCTTCCTCTATGAAGGCTTCTCAAACTCCTCAAATCCTCCATGAAGCCTACTCTTTCACTCCCTTTCTTCATGAAAGTTGCAAGAAAAGTGAAGACCAAACTAAGAAAATGAAGATGAAGTGAACCTTCCTTTAGTCCATCCCCACCTCTCATTCTCACTTATCCACCCTCTTCACCTCTCATTTGCACTCCCTCCCCCACCTCTCATTCTCTCCCAAGAAAGGGGAGGAAAAGAAAGAGGGACTGAGGTTTTGCAACCCCCACCCCAAGTTCTATCCATGGAAAATTTGGAGGTTTTGGGGCTTGGGGGGAGGGAGGGAGAGAGGGAGAGAGAGAGAGAGAGAGAGAGAGAAAGAAAAGGGCAGCCTACCCTTACCATAGCCAAGGTGGGGTATGGTACTATGCAACTACTCCACGTACCCCCCCAGCTGCCATGGCTAAGAGGCATCGCAATCGCACATGGGCCTTGCATGTCTTTGGTGACCTACAGGTGTCTGTCGCACCCCAACATGCCCTTTGATATACTAGGTAGGCTAGGTCCCATAGTGGACCCAACTTGGCCACTACACTCCACAATGCCACTACCATAGTTTTCCTACATGAGGGACACACATGGTCAACAATGACTACCCTCCTACACAATGCACCTTGCCCATGCCTAGGTTTTTTTAAATAATTTTCCTAGTGTCTTTTACTTTTGTTTTTCAAAAGATAATCATAGGTTTTTTATGTGCTAATGTTAGATTTTTTTATGTTAGGGATTTTTATAATGTTAATGCTAGGCTTTTTCTTTTTAATGTTGAATTTTTTATACATTTTTAATAAATTATTCTTTTGGTAGGGGCAAAACTATTGGAAGTTCATCACTTAGTCTATTGTCTAGGTAGCTTTGCTCTTGAGGTTTTTAAAAGTTTACCCTTCAAAAAATAAAAGGGATCTTTAATATATTTTAATAGTATTTTTGACACTATTTAATTACTTTGTTATGAGGAGCAACTTTGTGGTCACCCCCCTCCCATACATGTTAAGAGTCGACCAGGGTGCCCATGTCCCCCCACACATCAACCCTCCCTTCCGCACGTTTCAAGGGATCATGAGTGTCCATGATCCTTGTGAGAATCTATGAATGTAGACACTTGGAGGAGAGGGACCCAAGCCCCCCAATGTATATGCGATATAATTAAATGGGTGGTCACCCCCCCCCCCCCCCTTCCACACATTTTCCTAAGTGGTGTCCATGCCCCGCCAAGGTCCCCCTCTGCACCCCCCCCACATACATGTGATATAGTTGGGGAGCAAGAGAGAGAGAGAGAGAGAGAGAGAGAGAGAGAGAGAGAGAGAGAGAGAGAGAGAGAGAGAGAGAGAGAGAGAGAGAGATAGAGAGAGAGAGAGAGAGAGAGAGAGAGAGAGAGCTTATGATTGCCCCCCCTTCCACACATTTCAAGGGTCGGGGGGTTCCCATGTCCCCCCACAAGCATCCGTACACATGCAAACATCCAGGGGAGCCCTATTCCCCCCCCTTTGGGGCAATCCTATGGTTGCCTTCCCCCCTACATGTTTCAAGGGCCAAGGTGGTGTCCATGTCCCGTCGAGTCCCCCCCTTCCCCATGTTCATGTGATATATTTAGGGGGAAGGGGGATGACCCTAGTGTCATCCCCACCTTCCACACATTTCAAGGGCCAGGCAGTGCACATGTCCCCCCATGGGCATTTGTGCACACATAGATATCTAAGGGGGAGCCTAGCCCCCCCTCCCCCCCCAAAAGAAAACATGCATATGATATAGTTAAATGGGGGAAGGGGGTGTGGACGCAAACACCCCATGGGAATCTAGGCCTCCCAACATATATGTGATATAGTTAAAGGAAAGGGGAGGGTCCCCCTCTTCCACACATTTCAAGGGGGGGTTCCCATGCCCCCGGTAGATGCCCAAGGAGCTTTAAAACCCCCTGTGTATATGTGATATAGTTAATGGGGAGAGGGGGATGGCTAACCATAGGGTTTTTCCACCCTCCCCCCACTTGTTTCAAGGGTTGGGGGGTGCCCACATCCCCCCATAGGCATTTGCACACAAGGGGGTTAGTCCCTCCCCCAACCAATGTGTGATATAGTTCAAGGGGGGAGTTCCTATGGTCCGTGTCCCCCATCTACAAATTTCAAGGGCCATGGGGGGGCACGCACACACACACACACACACACACACACACACACACACACACACACACACACACACACACACACACACACACACACACACACACACACACACACACACACACACACACACACACACACACACACACACACACACACACACACACACACACACACACACACACACACACACACACACACACACACACACACACACACACACACACACACACACACACACACACACACACACACACACACACACACACACACACACACACACACACACACACACACACACAGGGGGGATGGAGAAGATAGAGCAGAGGAGAAGATAGCGAGAGAAAGAAGGGAAGAAGAGGATAAGAAAGAGAAAGAAAAAGAGGGGAAGAGAAGAAGTGGAGAGGAAGAGAAAGAGGGTGAGATAGCAGAGGAGAGGTAAAACAGGAGAGGAAGGAAAGAAAAGAAGAAAGTAAGGGAAGAGAAGTAGAGAATATGGAAAAGAGAGAAGAAGAGGAGAAGAGGAGACTTAGATGAAGAAGAGGGAAAAAAGGAGCAGAGATAGAAGGAGAGAGGAGGGAAAGAGAGAAAGAGAAAGAGATAGAGAGAGAGAGAGAGAAGGAAGATAGGGAGTGAGAGAAAGAGAAAGGAGGGGGAGAGAGAGATGGATAGAGTGAGAGAGAGGTAGAGAGAAAGTAAGAGATGGGAAGAAGATAGAAATAAGGAGAGGAAGAGAGATCTTTTATCCAAGAGCTCTATAGTAAGTCTCATTACCTTGTGGGTTCCTCCATTTGTCATTGCACAAAGAAAGACAGGAAGGACAAACCATAGATGCAAGACAGAGAGTTCAATTGGTTCAATATTTGAGACTTGGGAAGCAGCAACACCACTATAGTTGGGTAGTATCAAGCTAGAGAGTAGTCTCTTGATCCCACTTTGATCCTGTTATTCTTGAAAGTATGGGAGAATGTCAAGTCCATGACTTGCAAAGGGCTCCATGTGCTTCCCTATGCTTCTTATTTTACTTCTCTTGGAGTAATTGTAATGGATCTTGTTTCATTGAGTTGAAACTATGAGCAACACATGGTGCTCTCTCAAGAATCTTTTGTTTTGTGAGCCTTAGCTCAAGTTCATCAACACAAAACTTTATATATCCTTGCATGGAACTAATGGGATGAGTGTTCATTGAAAGTAAAGTTTATACATGGGAGTAGAAGGAAGAAAATTTGTGCATAGATTATACACAACAAAGTGTTGAATCATTTAGGGAAATAGACTGCAATATAAAGAAAAGACTAAATACATATTATTTTTTAACATGTGACTTAAGTACGAGGAGAATGACATGTATCACTTTGTGACTACACTCTAAGGGGAAAAAAATTGTTGTGGATTGTATCTTCTTTTGTAAAGTCTCCAAGGGACATTGTGTGGGTTGTTGAAATGGTCCTTTTTTAGAATAGGATTACTATCTTGGAAAAGAGATACTCTTCCCTAGCTGAGAAAAATGATTAACACTTAAAAATTGTTTGATATGATTGTTGATTGATATTATGAAAAAGAAATATCTTCCTAGTTGTTGATGATAGATTGATTGCCTCTTGGTTATGCAAATTTGAATCTTCTTTTGTAAAGTCTCCAAGGGACATTGTCTAGGTTGTTGAAATTGTATTTTTGAGAAAAGACAGATTATTTTGAAAAAGATATGATTTTCCTGGCCAAGATAAGAGATTGATTCTTATAAAATATTCAATGTGATTGTTGATTGATATCATGAAAAATGAATGATTTTCTAGATGTTGATTAGGATTATTGCCTTGGTTATGTTTTTTCACAAAATTTATTGTGTTCTCATAAGCAGATTTATAGTTATGCACTAAACCTTCCCCAAGGTTTGTGGCAAAGCCCTTCACCAAGGGGTCGTTTGACCATGCTAGAGGTTAGAACCAGCCCAAGATGCCAGAGGCCTCTCTATAGGATAGATGTTAGACTAGGCGGTGACAAGGGTGCCAAGGTTCCTTTGGCCATATATCCCCTTGATCTATCATGCCTAACCCTAATAAGCCTTATATGGACTTCCTAGAAGGCCCTAGCTGTAAATCCCTTATAGAGGACTAAAATGATTGGATTTTTTATTTTTTATATTAAATATTTAATATGATTTTTGAATGAGTGGTGATATGCTTATGTGTTTTATTTTATCACAGTTTGGTTCTCATGGGTCTCTTTTGCCTCTATTTTGGTATGTTTTCTTTTTGTTTGAGAGATTGAGATTGTGAATTACCTGATTTGAGTGTGGTTGAGTATGATTTTATTTTTTTTTAATGGTTTGGATTGGTTTTGGTTGGAG
Organism: Lygodium microphyllum; assembly: GCF_053477565.2. Classification (NCBI taxonomy): domain Eukaryota; kingdom Viridiplantae; phylum Streptophyta; class Polypodiopsida; order Schizaeales; family Lygodiaceae; genus Lygodium; species Lygodium microphyllum. The sequence goes on along the minus strand of NC_141137.1, from coordinate 2,473,508 downwards.
CTATGTAATTTTTATGCTTTTTATTGATGTTATGTTAAGCTTCTGATGAGCTTCTATATACCTTCTATAAGCCTCTATTTGTTTCTATGAGTATTCTGATGAATGAATGTTTAGCTTGGGGAAGTTTTCTAATCTTAGAAATGGAATATTATAAACTCAAAAGGGTTCAAAGAAGTAAAGATATAGCTAATAAAGACTTGAAGTGAAGATTGAAGTGATAGTGATAATAGTGAGTCTTGAAAGGTCATTGTAGTGTCTCTAATGCCTTTTCATATCAAAAATAACTCTTGAGAGGTGTATTCACAATCAAGAGAGGGTTATTATGTATTATTCTATTGTATTGGATGAAGATTATGATGTATGATTGGCTAAGAGTATATTTGAGAGAGAGATTGAGTGAAAGATAGTCATTTTTCTATGAAAAACATTGTATCTACTATGAGATTTTATGAGTGCAATAGAGAAGTTGGAGTCTCAATTAGGAAAAAATCTCAAGAAATATTTTACTGAAAAAAAGAAACAAATTGCACACTCTATCTTCAAATCCTTTAATATATGGAGAGTAAAGAAGAGTCTTTGGTGTGAGCAAGGAGTGATTGGTAGGTCACTCAAACAATGTACCAATTGTTAAGAATAATTTATATGTGACTGCTAGCATTGCAATATGGAGATAACTCACGAGTAGAGAGAAGAGACTCAAGAGTAATAGAAGTTATTGTACAACCCTTACGTTAACTACAAGATGATGATAGATATCAATGGAGAGAAGAAACTCAATATTTTTAATATTTAGTAAGCCTAGAACGAGAGGATGATACATGTCCTTGATAGAAAGGTGGTTGTATGTGGTTTAGGGACTCAATTTGGGGGAGTATGCTACACATTTAGAAGATTGATTAACAATAACAAAGCTTCATTGTAGTTGCAAATAAGTTTTAGTAGGGTGTGGTATTTCCGTGTAAAAGATCATGTACATAATCTATACACTTAGTAGATATAGAATGGAGAAGGGGGTTTGAGAAGAGCTCATGGTTGCGCTTTTTGATTTATTATTGGAGGTTTTCATTGTAGTATTTTCATCTATCTCATTTTGGATCTTAATGGTGAAAGATGAGACGTGCATACGAAGTTGTTGATGTTTGGCAATAGTCTTTGTATTCTTAAATCTTATACATTTTGTAATATTCTGAGAGATTGAAGGAAGAAGATTATGGATCATGAATAATGGAACTTATGTGATTATTTTTCATTCACTATTGAGCATTTATTTATATTTATTTGTTTTATGGGTGGTGGATATGAAGATTTATTGTCATAAATCCATGGGAGATTCATTCTATGATGCTCCAATGTTCTTGGTATTTTCTTCTTGTAGTTTCTTGAAGCATGAAGAACAAGCTTGTTGGTGTGACAATATAGATTTTCTTATAATTTTTCCCCGTTTCTTTGGTATTCTTCAAAGAGCTCCATATTTTGGTATGTAGACAAGGAACACTACTATCAACAAGTACCCATAAGGGGCTGGAAATGAATAAAATGGTACTATCAAAGAGAAAACAAGACATAGAAGCTTGTAAGATTCCAAGCACTACAAAAGAATTGGTGGAATTCATAGATAAAGCCACTTTCTTCAAGAGAATCATTCCCCAATGGTGAGAGCAAAATGCTATCTTGATGTGGGCCTTATGTGATGGATTGTTTTCCATGTCTATAGAAGAAACTAAGACGTGAATTTTTGTGTCAAACTATGTGGGAGAAAATTAAGGAAACAAAAACAGAAATAATAAAAATCAATGGAAGATTTTGCTTTTATTGAAGAATTTTTTGACATAATTATAATGTGATATTGTGAAGAAGCTCCAGGAGTTGTGGTCAATGGAGGTCCATAAGAATAAGAAGGAAAAAGGCTAGGACTTGTTCATGGATGCACAATTGCAAGGCACATGGGATGCTTGGTATACTGATAACCTTCTATTTTTCCGATTGGTAACCAATTGAAAGCTAGTAGAAAAAGTGTTATTCACAACCTATGCCATTGTTTGAGACCCTCCAAAGTTGATACTACGAAAACGATATCACTATAGCAATTCTCAAAAGAATGGCCTTTTATAGCTTTAAAACAAAATATATTCCTCTCTATAGTGAAATGAAAGCTAAATTTAGAGACTGTGAAACGAAAGAAGTAGAAGAAATGTTGGCAAGAGTCTTCTAGAGACTAAAACCCCTCTATTTCCCTTCTATCAAAGTACCAAAAAATTGGGTGGAGCCAACTTCCTGATGAATGACATGATAAAGAGGCAAGCACTAAAATGAATCCAAAGGTGCGTGAGAAGAGAGAAGGCAAAAATCAAAGTTGAAAATAAGCTAGCTATAGAAGCATCCTTTGACACTCTTATGGCACTCTTCACATAGAAGTCTCAATTGTGAATCAAGGTCCCCTTTCCAACTAGATCCGTCCTAGAAATATTGATGAGACAAGCCAGAAAATGTAGTTCCATTTCCAATTTTCAAGGGAGAGTACAATGAAGATCTCAATCTTCATGTAGCCGAGTTTATGGTGCCTTGTGTGGCTAACAATTCTAGAAACCTAGAACATTGGTTGGTGATATTTTCCACCACTTTCAAAGGCACAATATTTTACTAGTATGAGAGACAAGCAACAAGAATTTTAGGCAAATGGGATGAAATAAAGGTATCCTTTTTCACCAAATTCAAGTGTAAAGATTTTGAAGAGTGGATGCAAGAGGATTTCATGGTTTAAGTCAATCCTTTGGAGGATGAATAGAAGCATATGTCTCTAGGATGGAATCCATGAGACATATGCTTCTATTCATCCTCCAAAGGATTGACCAACCATAACTAGGATGAAGGCATCCAAAAATGAGTTTTTCATGGAGACCTACAACTAGAGGTTCAGAAGTTCATGGAACTAAGAAGACTAACTAATTTGCAAGCCATTGTGAAAGGTACAAGATTGTATGATAAAGTTGAAGCAATATTTTCTATGACCTCTAAAAGAGGAGTCCTACCTCGTCCAATTCCAAGAATGGTGTATCCACCAAATGCAGTCCTAAGGACTTTTTCCTATGTCTACCCATAGATACCAAATGTGCCTCAGTTACAGAACATTGAATCCACAATGACCACAAAAAATGCCTCAAATGATGGTTTAACCACAATAGCAATGGCCTCAAACAATTTCCTTAATGGAAAATTAGCAGCAACAGTAGAACCCTATCAATTGAAATCAACAATAGAACCCTATCAATTGGAATCAATAGCCAATAGCCCAAATAGGAGCTTTGAACCAAAATTAGAATAAAGGACCCTCTGTATCAACCCAACCAGTCTATGCATTGATTACAAAGACTCTCCAAAACCCTAATGCAAGTGCTCCAAGAGGAGAAATTTTGAAGGCCTATTGAGTAACTTAGTTGCAAATATTAAGAAGAAGCTCATGGATATGATTACGTAACAACTACACGCACTAAAAGTGAATGTTGGTAGTCTATCAAACACTATAGAATTAGGGAGAGATGTCATGAAATCAAACACTTGGTGTGGAAAGTGCCATCAAGTAAGACACCTAGCCACTGAATGTACCCAACAACCAACCATTTCTGAAGCCTTCTATTTTTATTGTCTCAAAAAGAACCACATAGAGGACATCTACTCTCTAAAGGAGATGCATGACAAAAGGAAGAAAGATAAAGAAGTAAGATTCAACTTGCAAGAATCCAAGATAAAAATGCAAGACATTGGTCCAAATCCTAGAGAATTTGGTCCTAATTTTAGTCTCAATAGGTTTTCCTCCCAAAGTTAACAGAGAAAGACAATCTAGTGGCCGAAAGAGATCAAAAGTCGAATGTTACAGATGCAGAGAGAAGGGTCACATCTCCCCAAATTGACCAAAACCTAGAAGATATGTGGATTGCAAAGCCCTCTATATTGATGCAAAGGAGAAGGCTACACTACTAAAGATTTTCCTAGTCCACATCTCTTGTTAAGGCTAATGCCACAAATAATCATTGAAGAATCAAGAGCCTATCTCCAATTTGATAGAATGGGAAGTAGTTGCAATAACATTAGCCAATAAAAGAGAACCTATGATTCCAAAAGAAAATGTTCCACCTACAAAATTTGTCAAGTTCAAGCTCCCAACAAAGCCACAGAGCAGCGCAAAACATGACAATATAATACAAAGCACTCCTATGCCACAAAATACTATGAAGGTGTGGCCTAAGGATACCTTGTGATTGCCTAACCAAAACCAATAATTCCCCAAAGCCTATGAATGAAGTGGATATGGCCAATGCATTCTTGGATCCTCTCACTCCATAGATTAGTATATGGATAAAAGATTGATTTATCACAAGTACATTGATAGATTGAGGTTATCTAGTAAATATCATGATAGATGTGACAATGAAAGATTTGGATCTACAAGGCATGCAACCAACATACTGTCTTATCAAATTGGTTGACCAAATAAAAATCAAGCTTATAGGTATCCTTCCTTACATCAAGACTACAATCGTCGTAGAAAGAGATTACTAAATGACATGGCTAGTGGTGAAACCAAACTCATATGGGACCTCTTACCCTCCCTATTGTTGGGAAAACCATTGTTGTTTGAAGGAAAGCAAGGACTAATTGGTTCAAAGGGACCCTAACCCTAGGCATGAGACTCAACAAAGTGGTGTTAAAGCTTTGTGGTTTGTAGAATGGACATGGATCCACTTTCCTAGAAGTCTCATATGAATCTTCCAACAAAGTACTAGATTGAACATCAGTAGAAGAAGATGTTGTCAAGCAATTTTTTCCAAAAAAACCTGAAGCATAATCTTTAATAGTGGGCATTCTAAGCCATCTCTCGAAAGATTAAAAGTCATTATTGATGGGTGAATACCTCCTACATGAACCGAGAATTACTTCTAAAATTACCTCTAATAGTGAGATAGTGGTATGGATGTATTGTTCTCCCTATTAGATGGCCACAATAGAACTAAAGACAAAAGAAAAGGATAAAACAGATAGCTTGTTCTTCTCTTAGAAATCTTGAGATAGAGTCTAAAGAGGACGATAATGGAAGTGAAGAGGAAGATTATGAAAGAAAAGTGAAAAAATCTATCCAATCATCAAAGGATACCAATGAGTAGGAGGTCATAGAAGCCAAAGATCCCATGATGTTGGATGGAATGATGATGGTACCCTTTGGACTGATAAGTAAATCTCATCATATACAAAATATCTATAAGAAATGGGTTAAGAAAAATAATCCTTCCTTTAGTAATGAGTCTTATCACCTTGATCTATCCTTCTCACAAGGAAGGATGATGATGATGCACCCTGCCAAGAAGCACCAATCCTACAACCCAGATGGCCTTTGTTATGTGATGTTTCTAGGTGCATCCTCAGAAGATGAGTCCTCAAGTCAAGAGGTCATTACCTCTCAAATAAAATTAAAAAAAGCCTTAGTACCATTTCGGCATCCTAAAGAGCCAAACAAGTCTCCATTGAATGTTAAAGAAGCTAGTTCTAGCAAAGCATCAAAAGAGAAGGCCACCTCCTTGAAGGAATTTGACCTTTATCTAGAAGTAGTCCCCCAGGTGGAAGGTGAAAAGAAATTAACTTTTATGGATACAAATGGCATTGAACATCACTTAAAAGTGCATAGCAACCTTCTAGAAGAGGAGCTATTGATCCTTTATAACCTGTTGAAGGAGAACTTGGATGTGTTTACTTGGTCTTATAAAGACTGAAAGGGGATTTATCCCACTGTATGTGAACATCATATCGACTTGGAGCCCAATGCCAAGAATTTATAGTAGCATTAAAGGCATATGAATTCTAATTATTTGGCCCTACTCAAGATAGAGTTGTTGAAGCTCTTAGAGGTTGAATTCATCTACCTAATGGCCAATAGTAAATGGGTCTTGCTCATTGTGATTGTATCAAAGAAGAATGGAAAGCTTCGAACCTGTGTGGATTTCTATAAATTGAATTCCAAAACAAAGAAATATCATTTTCCTATCCACTTCATTGGACAACTATTAGACAGTGGTAGGACATGAGGTATATTCCTTGTTGGTTGGTTTTAATGGATATAATCAAGTGCAAATGACAAAAGAAGATTACCCCAAGACAACCTTTACAACAAAATGGGGTATCTATGCCTACAAGATGATCCCATTTGGGCTTAGTAACACCCCTATTACCTTTCAATGAGTCATGATGGCTACCTTCCAAAACCATCTGCATGATTTCGTTGAAGTATATCTCAATGATTTATATATCTTATGTTATAAGATTCGAGATACATGATCGAATTTCTTATATACTTAAAAGATATATGGTAAATATTATATTGGCACAAAGAGAGAACATATGAGAGAAAAGAAAGATGTAGATAGAGAGAGAGATAGAGAGATTGACAACACACTAGGGACTGGAAGATGGGCCAATCCCCCCCTGTGGAGTTATATTATTGATAAGGAGCAAGCTCCTCCGTTACACATAAACCAGTTCTTAACTTGTAGATCTTGGGAACGAGATCACAGTTTCTTCCACGGTATACAACCGACTAACACTTACACAACTTGGAAGTTGGCACCTTTTGATCCTTCTTCTTGAGTCTTTCCTTCTTTCCTACACAATATGTGTAGGGATTTCCTCTTGGAGCTTGATTTTAGCAGAGCTTCCGCAGCACTTGTACCTTCTCTTCTCCTCTTGGAACTTGATTTCAGTAGAGCTTTCCCAGCACTTGCACCTTCTCTTCTCCTCTTGGATGCATGCAAAGTGATGCTTCCTTCACCTCTCCCACACCCGAGGAGAGCCTCCTCTTTTATAGGCTTCAAGTTCTTCTCTTCTTGAAGAGAGACTTGAGTGCCAAGATTGGAAAGGTTGATCTTCATGCAACATGTGGTTGTTCCAAGACCTACTCTCTGCAGCACCAATTTCGAGATATCTCTCTGTGCATTGCTCGGATGGAAAAATGTCCAACACAAAAGTTGTAGTTCTCGTCATTTTTGATAACCCGCATAGGTTATTTTTAGAGATCGTCTTTCTATCGCGAGATATTTTAAAAATGGATTCACCATGTCTATTTTAAGAAAATCATCTTTTTAGACTCTATTCTTAACTTACGGTCCATGCAACCACCTTAAGCCATAGATAAGGAGAGTTCATTAGATTGCCTTGAGCATCAACTTAAGATTGACTTCTACATAAAAGCTTTTGTCATTTTAGACCTTAGAAAGGGAAAATCACTTCTCTCCTCTCTTCCAAAGGATCACATCTCTCGTCTTTCTTAGTGAGAGAATTACCTCTCTCATCTTTCTTAATGAAAGAAAAGACCTTAAACCTTGACTTGTAAGGAAGAGGATGACCCCAAATGAATGTGATGCTCATTACACACAAGTAAACGTTCCCAAGAATCCTTGGATGCACACATAAATACATATACACAATGCTAATGCACTTCCTCTTCTTAGAACTCAATCCATCTTCATTTATGTGTAACTCCTTGATTCTTTTGTACACTCTTACACTTGGCAGACACTTCATTCCCCCTTCATAGCTTGTATTGCATGTACTAGATATCCCCGTCACAGTGCTCTGATCACCCCATTAAGTGATGCACTAGGAATACTGGTCTCTAAATGGTCTCATGACAATGCTAGATCATCATCAACATTTAAATTAAAGTGTGTCATTAATGTGTTGACATAAATTTACTAGATAGAGAATGTGAAATAAGCAATCAATTTAGTGATATCTTCAGTTTGTTTTTCTAGCATTGGGGAAACTTGGAGCAATTCTTTGAGAGATTTCAAGAGTATGGAATCTCTCTTAACCCCAAAAAATGCATCTTTTTGTTGAGATATCGAGCTCCACTCGTGATATGCCAGGGTGACCGTTGTGCCTTTATGTCACCGACTTGTCAGTTGTTGCAGATGTGGTTGATACACTGCCCATGAATAATAGCTAGACGACAGCTATCCTTATCTACTCTAGTTCGTGGCTCAGTTAGTATGCCACTTTAGTTAGTTGAGTTTGGTTTGAGACCCATATATAGGGTTCTTCTATTTCTATGTACTAGAGTTCTTTTTGGCTTACACAACTAAGAAGAGGAAAACTGTTTTTAGCCTCCATCCTTGTGTGTATTTCCCCATTGTGCAAGCAAGAAAGCTACAAGTGAGACTCCTTCCTTCTCTCCCACAATCTTGACATGGTATCAGCGCCTTGTTCGTGGTAAGGAGCTCAAGAAAGCAAACCAAGTTCGCGGTATTCTGGTAAAAGGGCCAGTGTTGCTTTTATTTTTCTATTTTGGGAGCAAGTCTCTGCAAGTAGCACAGCCGGAAAGTGTAGGAGTGCATTGTCTCAGATTGAGACGCCCTTCACGGTGTGGCAAGAGGGCAGTATATGCTGCAGGAAAGGGCTTTAGCCCATGGTTGCTCTGTTTTTTTTATTTGAGGCCATTTTGGGGCCTATTTTGGAGGCAAAAGTTTTCTGCATGCTCTCAGGAAAAGGCCCTGTTTTATGCTGTGCGACCACTGTTCTACAGGTCGGTGAAAAGTTACCACAGAAATTGCATCGTATGCTTGTGTGCAGAGACATTGGGAGTTACAGAATCACCCTTGGTTCCTGTTTATGCAAAATTGTCACTAGGAAGTGACTGTGTGGTCAAATACCACTTTCGCCAGTTTTGAAGATTTGCCCTTGTGAGGGTGAAGCTGTGTTTTTTGCAGTGACAGAATTTTTTGCAGTGTTCTGTAATGGCGTATGATTCTCTTTCACAGATTGTAACTGAAAAGCTTGACAAGAACAACTTCCAAGCATGGAAGTTTAGAATGACGAATTTCCTTATGGGAAAAGGATATTGGGAATTTGTTGCAGGAAATGAAGAAGAACCAATTCTTCCTGATGTTCCCAATCAACAGCAAATGTAGGCATTTAAAGCATGGCATAAGAGAGCCAGGAAAGTTATGTACTGGCTATCTATCAGCATTTCAGACTCTATGATTGTGCATATTCAAGATGCAAGTACGCCAAAGGAGGCATGGGATACTTTGTCAAAAATGTATAGCACAAATACTCAAGCCAGGAAAATGCAGCTCAAGCAAGAGTTGCATAATGTGCAAAGAGAAAATATGAGCATCAATGACTACCACATGAAGGTGAAGAAGATTGCAGATGCACTTGGTTCCATTGGGTCACCAGTGGAAGATGATGATTTAGTTTATGTGACCTTGAATGGTCTAGGAAAGGATTATGCACAGTTTCGAACATCCATTTCCGTTCGTGAAAGATTTCCTGATTTTGAGAAGTTGATTGCTCTTCTAATTTCTGAGGAGCAGAGAAATAGTGGTGCATCTTCTTCAGGAGGAACTTCAAAAGAAGTTGTCTTCTACTCAAATGCTGGAAGAGGTAGAGGCAGAGATAGAGGAGGCCGATCTGGAGGCCGTGGTAGAAATCAGAATATGCAGCAAACTCAAGAAAACCAGTCCTATGGAGGAGGCCGTGGTAGAAATCAGAATATGCAGCAAACTCAAGAAAACCAGTCCTATGGAGGAGGACGTGGTAACTCTAGAGGCAGGGGGAGCCAAAGAGGTCGTGGTGGATGGCAAAGAGGCCAAAATGCAAACAGCAATATTGAATGCTACTACTGTGGTAAAATGGGTCATATGGCTAAGGACTGCTATAAAAAGCAGAATGACATCATTAATGGAAAATTGTAACAAGGGAATTATGCATCTTCTAGTAGACAGGGTGATGACAGAAATGAGCATTTGTTTATGGTGCAGCACATGAACAATTCTGTGACAAGTGCAGAAGAAAGCAATGATGTATGGTATGTTGACTCAGGTGCATCAAACCACATGACAGATCATGCAGAATGGATGGAGAATGCAAGGAAAATGGAAAAACCAGGATTTGTGGAGACTGGTGATGATACTGCACATCCTATTGTGTAGATTGGAAAAATTCCTTTGTCTATGCAGGGTGCGAAAAAGAAATACATGTTCGATGTATTTCATGTCCCGAATATCACCAAGAATCTGGTTTCTGTTGGTCAAATGGTTGAGCAGGGCTTGCAGGTCAGATTTAATCCTCATGGATGCTTTGTTGAGGATATGAAAAATAAAGGTCACTTGATAGCAAAAGGAAAGAAGAAGGGCAGAATGTTTACGTTGGATGCAGACATGTCTGAATTGAGTGTAGCAATGTTTGCACATGGGATTGGTGTGGTTGCAGATATTGATATCTGGCATAAACGCATTGGTCATGTTAATATACAACGACTTAAATCAATGCAAGCCCAAAATATTGTTGCAGGATTGGCTAAATTTAAGGTTGCAGAAATGCATAAGGTATGTGAAGCCTGCCAATTTGGAAAACAGGCAAGGAAACCATTTCCTAGACATGTTCAAGAGAGTAAGAAGCCATTGGAATTAATCCACCCTGATGTGTGGACTACTAAAGCTGCATCTCTTGGAGTCTGTCATTATTTTGTCACTTTTATTGATGACTATAGCAGAAAAGTTTGGGTGTATTTTATGAAAAAGAAAATTGAAGTTTTTGGGCATTTCAAAACTCTTAAAGCTATGGTTGAAAAAGAAACAGGCCTGCAAATAAAATGCCTAAGGTCAGATGGAGGGGGAGAGTACCTCTCAAATGAGTTTGCAAGGTTCCTGCAAGAGCATGGAATAAAGCAGCAATATTCATGTAGTCATACCCCACAACAAAATGGAATTGCAGAAAGGAAAAACAGGCATATTGGAGAGGTATCTCGTGCCATGCTCAATGAAAAAGACCTGCCAAATTTTTATTGGGCTGAGGCAGTTGCTACAGCAGTCTACATAATGAACAGGATTCCCACTGCAGCAATACATGGGATGACTCCAGAGGAGAGGTATACTAGTAGGAAACCAGATATTTCTCATTTGAAAATTTTTGGTTGCATTGCCTGTGTTCATGTGCCAGATGAGTTGAGATCCAAGTTGGATCTAAAAGCTAAGAAGTGCATCTTTATTGGTTACTCTCTACAGCAACAGAAAGGGTATAGATGATATAACCCTTCCACTCGTAAGTTTACAGTGAGCAGAGATGTTGTTTTTGATGAGATGAGTAGCTGGTATAAACCAGTAAATGTGATTGATGATGTAGATGCACAAAATGGTAATGCTGCACAGAATTCACAGCAGCAGTCACAAAATATTAGTGGACCTGGAACGTCCTCTAGCACTGGTTCACATTTTTCGCCATGGACAGGAAGATTGAGATCACGAGAATCTTCTCAAAGCAATGCAGATAGTGGTATTCAGGTATCACGAAAAGGAAAAGAGAAGGTAGATCAGCCCATGTTTGATATAAATGCAGGTCACTCTTATGTGGATGGTGAATCCAGTGGCTCAGAACAAAGCATTGATGATGAGTTGGGTATTCCTTCTATTGTTACACCTAGAGTAAGGAAGACTAGGGATGTTTTGAGAGCACCTGGGAGTGAATCTACTTTGCCCAGGTCTACCAGAGCTAGGTATCCTGTGGATAGGCTGAAATATGATGGATTTACAGCCATTCACTATGCATATATGGTCAAAGTGATATAGGAACCAGAACCCACTTCTTTTGAGCAAGCCATGGGAAAAGAAAAATGGGAGAAAGCCATGGATGAAGAAATGGATGCCTTGGAAGCAAATGCTACATGGGAATTGGTACCTTTGCCTAAAGGTAAGAATGCAATTGGTTGTAAGTGGGTTTATAAGGTGAAGCACAATGCAGATGGCTCTATGAACAGATACAAGGCAAGATTAGTAGTCAAGGGGTATGCACAAACATATGGCATTGATTATGAAGAAACATTTAGTCCGGTTGCAAGGATGGCAACCGTAAGAGTAGTCATTGATATGGCTGCATCAAAGGAATGGTCTTTACATCAGATGGATGTAAAGAATGCCTTCTTGCATGGTGATTTGCAAGAAGTATATATGGATCAACCACCAAGTTATGTGCATGCTGTTCATCCTGAGTTTGTTTGCAGGTTGAAGAAAGCATTGTATGGCTTGAAGCAAGCACCTAGAGCATGGTCTGACAAGATAGGACAGTATCTTGTCACTATTGGCTTTCAGATTTCCAAGGCAGATTTCTCACTTTATGTGAGAAAAATAGAGAAAGGTATTATGTTGCTTGTCATTTATATTGATGATTTGATTATCACAGGTGACAGTGATGAAGATATCCTTCATGTAAAAATGCTATCGAAGTAGAAGTTTGAGATGAAGGATTTGGGAGAGATGCGATATTTCTTGGCCATTGAGGTGATTAGATCACCAAGTGGGATATGTCTCTTACAGAGGCAATATGGATTGGACATGCTATCCAAATATGGAATGACAGGCTGTAAGCCTATTTCAGTTCCTTTGGAGCAAAATGTGAAGCTGAGCACAGATGCAGGTGAGCTTCTGGAAGACCCCACTATGTACAGACGCATTGTAGGAAGTTTGATTTATATGACTATTACCAGGCCAGATTTGAGCTATGCTGTTGGATTGGTAAGTCAGTTTATGAAGGCTCCAAGGAAACCACATTTGGATGCGGCTAGATGCATACTCAGATATGTGAAGTCCACATTGCAGTATGGACTATTTTATGAGACTGGGGTTCAGATACAGTTGCATGGATACACTGATGCTAATTGGGCTGGTAGTATTTCTGATAGACGATCTACCGGTGGATATGTGTTCTTTTTTGGGAGTGCTGCAGTCACTTGGAGCAGCAAGAAACAGCTTACAGTTGCCTTATCGAGCACAGAGTCTAAGTACAGGGGTGCAGCAATGGCTGCATGTGAGGTAGCTTGGTTGCATAAGCTACTTTATGATATGCATCAGCCTACAGATGGGCCAATTGTCATTTATTGTGAGAACATGAGTAGTATACACTTGGCAAATAACCTAGTCTATCATGCTAGAACAAAGCACATTGAGGTGCATTATCACTACGTGTGGGAGAGGGTTTTATTATGTCTTATTGATCTAGTTTATGTTAGCACAAAGGATCAGGTAGGTGACATATTTACGAAGGCATTGGGCGCAGAGAAGCTGCGCAAGTTCAGAGACCTACTTGGTGTGCAGGAATTGGGATTGAGCTCAAGGGGGAGTGTTGAGATATCGAGCTCCACTCGTGATATGCCAGGGTGACTGTTGTGCCTTTATGTCACCGACTTGTCAGTTGTAGATGCGGTTGGTACACCGCCCATGAATAATAGCTAGATGATAGCTATCCTTATCTACTCTAGTTCATGGCTCAGTTATTAGTATGCCACTTTAATTAGTTGAGTTTGGTTTGAGACCCATATATAGGGTTTTTCTATTTCTATGTACTAGAGTTCTTTTTGGCTTACACAACTAAGAAGAGGAAAACTATTTTCAGCCTCCACCCTTGTGTGTATTCCCCCATTGTGCAAGCAAGAAAACTACAAGTGAGACTCCTTCCTTCTCTCCCACAATCTTGACACTTTTGAGTCTTCTCAAGCATTCTATTGGGCTATATTATTTCTGCGTAAGGGATAGCAATAGATCTTACAAAGATTAAAAAGATTGCAACCCTAACCACACCAACCAATCTAAAGCAACTAGGAGGGTCTCTTTGCCATATGAGCTACTACAAGATATTTATTACTCACTTTGCAACTAAGGCAACCCCTTTGCACAAAATTTTCAAGAAAGATAGAGATTTTATTTGGACATATGATTGCAAAGAAGCTTTTAACACCTTGAACTAGTGCATGATCAAAGCACCTATCTTGCAATCTCCTAACTAGACAAAGGAATTGCATGTGCACACCGATGCATTAGTCAAAGGGCTAGGCATAGTCCTCTATCAAAAAGGCTCCTCAAATCTAGACCAATATACTTATTATGCAAGCTAAAAAGTCACTAATTGGGAAAGGAACTATATAGTGGTAGAGCTTCAGTGCTTGGTACTAGTGTTTGCCCTCCTAGAGAAGTTTTGGCATTATCTTTTATCAACACATTTCAAGTTCTATGTGGATCATGAGGCTTTTTTCTTCCTCGTGAACAAGGAACATATGAAAGATAAAACAATGAGATGGATTCTCCTACACTAGAAGTTTGATTTTGAAGTGGTCACTAAACCTAGTTGTTCCCATGTAGTGGTCAATCATCTATCGTGATTCTCTCAAAGCGAAGAAGGGAAGCAAGGTAATCCAAACCTTCCTAATGTAACTTTGTTTCTAGTAGAGACTATAACCCATGGTATGTTGGAAATTGCCAACCTCTTGGTCCCACAACAGTATTAACCTAGTATCTCTAACAAAGAGAAGAATAAGCTTATGTTGGGATCAGCCCTCAACACCCTACTAGGTGGCGATTTTTATAAGAAAGGTAAAGATGAAGTATTACAAAGATGGATAGCAAGAGATAAGATTGGAATCCTCTTGAAGGCATGCCATGATGAGCCATGTAGTGGACGCTTTGCGGGAGAAGCAACAACCAGGAAAGCTCTAGTTGCATGATACTAGTGGCCAACTCTCCACAAAGATGCCTATGAACTACTATATAATTTATAACTCATAAAAGGGATCTAAATAGTAGTCATTCACTCACTTCACTGCACCATAGGTTGACCAAATGCGCTTATAGGGATGGGTTTTTTTATTAATGTTGATCTTCTTAGTCCTTGTCTTTTATGTTTGTCAACATGTAGTCCTATCATGAGCCTAGTGTCATTTGTATTTGGTCTTTGTTTAGTGTCAGGATTCGCAGTATGCCTAATCTTTTATTTTTTTTTGTGTGCTTGACTATGAGATTTCAAAATGTCTATGTGTGTTGCATATCACAAAACCATTGGTCACACGTATGCATTAGTCATATCGAATTTTTTTTGTGTAGGCTATGAATGCTTTGGGGGTTGGTCTAGTGTAGTCATGTCAGTCTTGGTTATTCCCTAATTCTCTCTCAGTTGTGGTTTTTTTATTGGTATTGTATGAATTCCCTTTCTTATATCCTAGTTTGTGTGTATGTGGTATATCCAGTGTAGTCTAAATGGTGCCCCCATTGATAGTGGTTTAGCATATCCCACTACTGGTTCATGATTATTCCTTATTGTTGGGGACATTGATTGTATTCATCAAAACCGGTCTCCATTCTTCTGTTGCTCTTAGCTTCCCACTTATGGATGCTAAACTATGTTATTACTTTCTGGATTCCTACAATAAGCATTAAGGCTTGGTGTATTGTCGTAGCTTTCAATGAGGCCTTGTTTTTACCCCTTTCTACTACTCCTATTTCTAGTGGCAACCATCTATTATCAAGCGAGGTGATTTTTGCTCTTTGTTAGAAGGAGACTTCTACCCCCTTGGTGCCCAACCAAGCCATTACCAATTCAAGACTATCAATGGCTAGTATCTCTTCTCCTATATGGAAGCAATTATACCAATTCTTACATGATCACTTTATATCTAGCGAGCCTGTGCTGCCAAAGTGCCTATCTAAGGAGCTTTTTACTGCTTCTATCAAGATCCTTGAGAGTATGAAGTTTAATTAGGCACATTTCCTTTTGACAAAGATGGATCAACATTTCCAATGAGTTCAAAAAGGCCAATTTAGCAACGTTTCTTATGGGGCTTTTCTTCAGAAGGTGATTACCCTTAATCCTTCCCTAGGTAGCATTTATGTTTCTAATTCTGATGATAATCCTATGCAATTTCCACCTTCAGTTCCTTCCCCTCCTCCAATGCAAGAAAATTTTGATGAGAAAGATAAACCTCCTACCAAGGCCATTCGAAGGAAACATTTTCACCTATAAACTTCTTCCTATTCTAATCCTTCTCATGTACATGCTCCTATGTCTACTATTTCTACTAAGAATCTTGATCATCAAACTCCATCATTTTTAGAAACAATATTGTTTGGGTCCATGCTCTCACAAATGGCCTCCAATGTCCATGCAACACTAGAGATAGTGATGACTTCTTCTCTCTAAGCTGTGTATACAGAAGTCTATACCTCTTTGCAAGATAATGTGGATTCTTTAACTAGTCAGTTGAGTAAATCTGATGGACCTAAAAACGGGCCGGCACTGGCTCATGCACTAGCCGGACCTCGTCACTATGCACAAGACAACCCCTCGGCCTCGCGGCCAGGAGCGTCTATCAAAATCTCTGCCTTCCTAAACATTGCGTTTGTAATACGTTGTAGTCCAACTGATCCTAACCCAATATTACTCCTCAGAGGGAGTCCCTTTCACATAGCCACAAGGCTCGAATCACATACACATGGGGTTCCTCCTACGGCTTAATGCCGTCAACCCTCTGCGACTCTCCTACACCTTGGGGATTGGCCCCTCGATGCGCCGCTCGACATTTAGACATTTCGCACAAACGTCGCTCAAGGTACCAAATAAACGTATCCAGGAATGTACCATTGTCCTTACTTGACTTCCCCGTTATGATCCCACGACTAGCCTACAGCATAGGAACCTCACGCTCTCAACGGTGGGTCACAGGCCTACTGAAAACAATTGCTATGCATATCCAGGAGCTAACTCTGATACTTTTAATTTCCTCTAAATGATCATGCAAAGAGGTGGATGCCTAGTGCTCAAACATTTTAAAAACCAGCAGCGTGCAAGTGCAAAAACATCTCTTTCATGCTTTTCTTTCTAACCGCTTTGTGCTTCGCTGCAACACCTAGCACCGAAGTGATCTTCGTGCTACTAGGTTTTAATTTTTATCATTATTATTCCGTCCTAGATGCAATGCATATAAAATCAGCAAATTATTCCTCATGCTCAGCGGCATTTAACCATTTTTTTCCACAACTCTACCCTCCCCCGTTGATAGTGCATCATTGCATTCATTTCTTTTAGGGTTTCCTTGTCATTTTATGTGGAGAAAGGAAGGAAACACGCACCAAAACATATAAACAAGGCTGAACTGAAGCATAACTTCATGCCCCAGCCTTGCTATACATCAGCAAACATAAATCCTATTTTTCTATATTTTTCGTAGCCCCAAATGTATTTTTCCCCTATTTTTCATGGTTTTTTTAATCATTTTCCCCCATTTTCTTCATTTTCTTGTATTTTTTAAATTGCTGAAAATGAAAACCAGTTTGTGGGCTGTGGCCCTTAGTTCATTTGCCACAAAATTGAAAGATTAGTTGATGTGTATCGACGATTTTCCCCATTTATATGCCCAAAACCCTTGTTTTCCTTCATTTTCATGCGTTTTCGGGTTTCTTGACATTATTTCGAGCCATGAAATGCATGTTTTTCATAATTTCTGGTTATAAACAGTAAGAACTCAGAAAAATCAGCAGCATAATCAAATCTTAGTCCATATGAACGGCATTCCATCAATCAAAAGCATAAAACACTAAATTTTCTTTGTAATTTTTTTGGTTTACCGCTTAAACGCGTGTTTCGGGTTTTTTTTCCATGCTGCAAATTTGGAAAACAGCAACACTTCATGTCCAGCAACATCACAAAACACCATTCTCAGCCCGTGGAGCAATCCGGTCCATGCCGGACAAGCCTCCATCATTCTTTCTTCTTCCTTCTTCTCCCCACATGATCTTGCCTTTAGAAGAGAGAGAGGGAGGAGAGAGAAAGACTAGAATCAGAAATTTCAAACCAGGCCACCATTCGACGGGCGAAGGGCGGTGATATGATCAGCATACGGAGTGTAGGCAAGGGCCAATGTCAAACAGGAGGGTTGTTTGCAGGCAGGGAGGAGCCATGATCAACATGGGGCGCAAATTTCGGCGCCATCTCTGATCACGCTTTCTCCATCTTCATCACGATTTTTTTCATCTCTCTCCCCCAAAGTTTCATGTGACATTTTAATTTGGGCTCCCAAGGGTCATGCCCACTTGGCCAAACTCATGTCCACCTTTTCAAATCTTGACCGGTTTGTGGCCTTTCCCCCGTCCGGACTCGGAATCGAGCTCTGAAAAATCCTAGGCGTCCGGCTTAGCATCCCGCATTGGCCAGTGGCTCGTGTCAACCCGCACGACTGTCTGAAAATTTATGAAAAATCAACAAGTGTCGCTCGGGCGCCTTTAAAGCACTTTGGCGCTTAAAATCGTCCTAGATCGAGCCGCCGCCTTTGACGGTGAATATTTTTCCCTTGATCTTCATAATTTTTAGCTATTTTTAAGCACTTCCCGTCACCTAAATTCCGCTCTCATTGGCGACCACGGGATAGGGCGACTCAGCCCGTCGAATCCACGAACATATCTGCACATAAACAACCAAAGAAGCATCAAACTGATACAAAACAATTATCATCATAAAACTCAGCACAATGCTCCCCCTACCCCTAGACAGAACCAAGGCATGACATCCACAAGGAGTAGGCCTAGCATCATCTAATAGAAGATCCGAAGTGAGTCACTAACCAGCTGCGCCAACACAGCCAAACTAAAAAGAAATGTCAAAGAGGTTGCCCTAAGTAGTAGTCTGAACTACTGACCAACTAAAGACAACACCACTAGGAGCTCCTACAAGGCGAGGACTCCTATAGCCTGAGCAAAGGAATATTTTCATTCAGTACATGTCTTCTTTTGGGGTTTTTATTGGATGAACATACTTGGGCATGTAAAAAGGAGGGAGCTGAGCGTAGTGACCCAAGGAGAACAGGGCATCGGTCTCAGGACCTGTCTCGGCACCCAAGAACCTACCAAGCCCTCGCAAGGCGACACTTAATCTTTTTCTAACGCTCACTTTTATTTTCACTCCAACCTTCCTGGTTGTGATATTATTTTTCCAGCAAGAAGCCACCCCTAGGAAGACAAGGTATCGGCCCCGGGTCTGACTCGTCCCCAGGAACCTACCAGGCCTTCGCAAGGCAATGATCAACTGCTTATATATTTTTTATTTCATTTCTTTTCTTTGATAGGGATTAGAAACCCTTTTTACACACCTTCGCATTTATATTCATCTTTTGGGATGTTCAGGGTTTCTTGGCATCATCATTATTATCTTCTGGCAGGCTTCTCTAACTGCCTCACTACTAACAGGAACTCCTAGAACGGCTGCCTAGCAGGCTAGCAGAACAGAGCCACTAGGGCTTCCTTCTAAAACAGGTCTTTCAATGCCTAACAATGTCTTTACAGGAGGCAATGACTACTCCAACCTCCCTCAAACATACTTAGCCTAAACTTGGGACTTCATGCCTTGGTTACCGATCCCTAACAAAAATAGATCCCCTCGACAAGTACAGATACACATATAACAGGAAAGAAAGGTACTCGTAAAGGAGAAATATCACCTGGATTGGCCACAAGAAGCTTCCATCGCAGCAAAGGCTCCTCCAGGCTCCATCAAATTCCACAAAACACGAAATCTGTCCAACACAACACTAAAACAAAAACCCAATTAAACGTACCTGCACTAGACATGAAAATGGCCCTCTTGGCCTAATGAAATCAGACATGACTTTGCTACAAAACTGAATCGACCCTCTTGGCCTAATGAAATAAAACAATACTATGCAGAACATCCACTTGGAAACAACCATGATAGACATCAAAGCATACCATTCCCAGGGGAACAAAGGCTCGTAGCCCTAAACTAGGTGCATTAAATTATGACCTATCCCTCCTGCGTATATCGCAAGAGGTGTTCGCATCACATGTCGTCGAATCAGTCTGTGGGTCCGAGATAATAAAGATAGATGAGTCTCGCTTACCCTCTGCATCACCCAAATCAACCATCGTCTGCCAAAGAGGGCATGTTCAGAAAGCATACCCCACAAACGACCAGGTCCTGTCTCACCATCAATAGATATATCGGGACAAGGGCCACAATTAAAGAAGAGGTCCTCTTCATACGCAAGATTAGCCAATGAATCGGCAAACTGATTCCAATTCCGTGGAATCAGCTGAAAAGACACTCTCTCGAATTCGTCGAGCAGGGCTATAGCAGTGTGATGGTACATACAAAGGATCGGGTTCCGCACCATGTACGTCCCATTGAGTTGATTTAAAACCAACTGAGAGTCCCCTTTCACCAACAACTGGCGGATACCACCCTTTTTTGCAATATTCAAACCCATGATCAGGGCTTTGTATTCGGCCATATTATTAGTAAAATTCGCCCCGAGATAAGCAGCTAACTTCATGACAATGCGTCGTCGGGGATCGCGGATGACAACTCCTACACTACCTTTTTTGCATGCACCCCTAGACGCCCCATCAAAGTACAAGGTGTACGTCCATAAAGGGTTTACATATCCTGCCATCCTGAACTCTACTCGTAATTATGGTAATCGAAATTCAGCATATTCAACGGGTGGACTGTAGGCTCCATCCCTCCATCATCATTGAATTCAACAGGGATGCTCGTCAAAAGTTGTAGGCAATGATGGCAGAAGACCTTGATTTCCCAAATAAATGTCCCGCCTTCTTGCTCAATCACCTTGTATCCTTTGCTCCACCAAATGAGCTTTCCCTGATGATACCTCTGTTCCAAATATGGGTGTTCTAAATAAGGGATCAGACGACCCATCAACCTCTATCACGATTTCCTTGCAGATGTTTGATCAATCTTGCCTAGACCTGCAAGGCAGTCATAGCATTAGTACAATCAGAAGTAATAAGGTTTAATCTTATTAAGATTAACCTTATTTTTAAATTCTATCCCCTCAAGGTCAGCTAACAAAACTGTGGATTTATTCTTTCCTATTCTAACGATCTTATAGGGCCCATCCCATTTGGGTTCTAGCTTGCCTGGGAATAATTCACGTCGTGCGTCATAATACAGAACAAGCTGTCCTTTCTTGAAGGTGTATTTCTTAGCTTTGAGGTCGTGTAGCTTCTTCATTCGGCACTTCGCTACTTCTTGGTGCAATAAGCTCTGCAACTTAAGCTCATCTAAATGTGCCAATGTCGTCAAGCGCTCAAAAAGAGCGTCTTCATCGCTCAAAGAATGATTGATGGCGAACCGAATAGTCGGCAGCTCAATCTCTAAAGGCAAGACACACTCCTCCCCATATACTAACTTGAACGGGGTATGGCCAGTGGCTCGTTTGAAAGTCGTATTATAGGCCCACACTGCCACGTATAACTTTTTATCCCAATCCCGTTTCTTTTCCGACACAGTTTTGGACAGGATGCCCACAAGCTGCTTGTTGGTGCTTTCAACCTGACCATTGGCTTGCGGATTATATGGGGTTGTCTTGTTATGCTTGATGTTCCACAACTCTGTCAAACCTTTGATCACCTTATTCAGGAAATGGGTTCCGCGGTCCGACACTAATTCTTTCGGCGGACCAAACCGGCATATTATCTGCTCTAAAAGGAAACTAGCAGTTTCTTTAGCATCATCTTTCCTTGTTGCTCGTACTTCTGACCACTTTGTGAAGTAGTCAGTTGCTACAATGATGTACCGCTTTTGCGTAGTCGATGACGGAGTAATAGGACCCACAAAGTCTATTCCCCACTTCTCAAATGGAAGTATCGCCATAATAGGGGTGAGTGGTCGTTTCCTATTCTCTCGACTATCATGTCGTTGGCAAATATCGCATCTCTTAACATACGCAAACGCATCCTGGAAGATGGCAGGCCACCAATAACCTGCTCTCAAAGCCTTCTGTGCTGTAAGCCGTCCAGCAAAATGGCCACCGCAAGCAGAATCATGGCACCTCGTCAGGCGTCACACATCGGCGATAGATATCATCAACCCCTTGCCGATATAATGTACCTGCGATCAAGGCAAACTCTAACGCTTGCTGCTTAATTTTCCGTTTCTCAGCCTTAGATAACTCGGATCCCGCCTCTCCCGTTGATAAATAATGCGTTATTGCAGCATACCAGGAGGGAATAGATGCCGTATCTATTTTAAATATCATCTCCATGTCACTACCTTCAGCCACAGATTCTTTCGGCTCCCCAAAGTCCACTAGACATTCCACGATGCCTTGCAACCTTGGTGGCTTACTCTTGATTTCATAATCAAATTCCTGCAAAGTGATCAACCACTTCGCTAAACGATTAGGCGGCTGTAACTTATTCATCAATAGTCGAAGTCCCTCCGCCTTCGTATAAAGCACCACTTTTTCATAGAGAATGTAATGCCTGAATTTCTTGGTCCCAAAGACCATCGCTAGACACAGCTTCTCCATGTAGGTGTAATTGATTTCGGATACCCCCAGCTTCCGACTAGCAAAAGCAATCGGGTGGTACCACTTCTCTTCCCAAAATTGGGCTAAATAGCAGCTGATACTATACATGGTGGCTGCTGAAAATATATAGAACACCTCCCCTCTTTTAGGTGCTTTTAAAACGGGCGCTCTTGCTAGCTCTTGTTTCACGTCCTCGAATGCTACCTTGCAAGGGTCACCCCATACAAACGAACAGCTAAAGGACAATAAATTTGTAAGCGGCAACGTTCTTTCTGCTAAGGCGTTAATGAATCTACGGTAGTAACCAACCGAAGACAGAAAGCTATGAACTTCTTTCGGAGTGCGTGGTGGACCCATGGCAACTATAACTTTGACCTTCTCGGGGTCTGTCGCAATTCCTACCGAACTGACCACATGGCCCAGCAATAGCCCATAAGGTACTCCAAAAGCACACTTCCGTGGGTTTAGGGCGATGCAAAATTGTCTACAGCGCTCAAAGCATTTTCTCAAAATGATCAACTGCCTTTCCCTCACGGTGGCGGCCCCTAAGTCATCAATAAACACCCTCAACTCTTCAGGGGATATGTCACCGAATGTCTTATCGGCTGTTCGTTGCCACGAACCAGGCGCATTGCATAAACCAAAAGCCATCACGTGGTAAGCAAAAGTGCCAAATACAGTGATAAAAGTTGTTTTCAACTTGTCCTCTTCTGCAATTGCCATTTGGTTGTATCCTGCAAAGCAATCCATAAACGAATATATCTCCCTACCCGCTAATTGATCCAAAATCTGGTCAATAAATGGCAATGGGTAGTAGTCCTTAACTGTCTGCTTATTCAGCTCCCTAAAGTCTACACATAAACGGATCTGATTATTCTTCTTCTTTCTAATCACAACTGGCGAACACCATTCCATGTGTTGCACAGGAAAAATCAAACCCGCTTTTCGAAGCTTCTGTAACTCTTCAAACAGCCCGTCCCTCAATTCGAAAGGCATATGCCTTACTTTCTGCCGTACAGGACGACTGCCCTCTTTCAACGGAATTGTATGAACAGCAAGACTAGGAGGAATGCCTCTCAACTCATCATAACTCCAGGCAAAGATATCACGGAATTCCTGGATCAAGGCCACGTAGTCCTCCCTTTCTGCTGTGCTGAGCATAGAGCCTAATTTGATTGGCCGCGAATCACCAAGCGTACCAAGGTCTAGCTCGATAACATCTGCATCTCTTATACGCTCTTGGCCCTCTATCGGCTCGTTCAAAGTGATCTGATAGATGTCCTCCGTGGTGGATCCCTCTTTGGACTCATCACTCGATGATGTCTCACTAGCAGATAAATCTTCTAATGTCTCCAATTCTGTAGAAGATAGAGGAGCTCTCTCACTCTGCGGGGACTCAGGGTAAGCATCAACCACCACACGCTGGGCACCTCTGCCGAATATTAATCGACCGGCAGGTATATCCACTTGGCAATCCGCTTGCAAGATCCAAGGTCGTCCAAGTAATACTTGGTAACTTGGCCGCCCTGCAAAACGAATCACCCTAAAGTCCAACATGCATTCTACATTTGCAACAGTGACATGGACCTTAGTAATGCAGCCTTCCGGCTGTCTCAAACTGTCATCTGCCATTCTGAGAATTGTGGAGGTATCTTTCTGAATCGCAAGACCCAACCTTTCCATCAGTTCAGAACTCATAATGTTAACAGATGATCCCGTGTCGACAATGGCATAATCTACTAATATCCCATCGACATAGGCTGCAACCCTTGGGCAATGCTTCTCAGCATGCTCGAACCAGTCATCACCAACTCGCGCAATACCCAAAGGTTCTACGATATACCCGGTACCTAGGATCTTTCTAAATTCCTTGCGTACTCCTGGGGAAAGCTTAATAAGCTGCAAAAGGTTCACATCCGACTTGACTTCGCAAAGAGAGCCCGCCAAATCGAATTCATGATAGTTCGAAAGAGCTCGCTTTTCACGCCAAATCATCCGCTCTTTAGGTCGCTGAGCTGGCTTTATTACCTCTTTCTTAACTTTCACCTTCTTCTTTGGTGCTTCCTTATCGGCTTTACTCTCTACGGGCTTCAAAGGTCCCCCTTCTAGGGCAGGATCCAAAACTTGCGTTCCTTTGTCGCCTTGTTTAGGGTTTCCGTCGACAGGCTTATCCTTGTCGGCTTCTCTACCCTTTTTACCTCTTGTAAGGACAGCTCGTAGATTAGAGGTTTCAGCATCATTAACGCGTACAGCCTCAATCAAACTAACCCCACTACCACTTGGTAGCTCCTCCACTGTAGTCTTTGGTCGTTGAAGTATTTGTTTAGGCCCGTTTTCTGGCTGGCAGTCATTTCCTTGGGCACGATGATTAACAGGCCCTGGTTGCCGACTACCACGCTGGAGAGAACTGATCTTACTCCAGCAAGTAGCTGCTAAATGGCCGGATTTTCCACAAATGTCGCACTTAACATTGGGGCAATTTCGTGGATAGTGCTGCCCACCACACCATTTGCAACTAAACCTCGACGGTGCACCCTCCTCTGGGTATCTACTTCCTATCAAATTTTGTTGTTTTTTAAGGAAGTTGACATCAACGGCTATTTGTCGATACTGCTCCGTAATCATGTCGGTATAATGCTTCATCATGTCCTTAACCTCGCCGAGAACATTGGAAGAACTCGACTCATAGCCTTGGTCATTACCATGTCGCTCCATCGGCCTAACAATCCGATTAGGCACAGGCTGTTGAGCTAGAGGCATGGTATTAGAATTGACCGCCTGGCCTCCACTACTTGGAGCCATTTGACTGGCCGTCGGCATCGACATGCTAGGGGGAGCTGGTAATAAAGGGACATTCTGCATCATGTTCCCTCTCCCATTAGGGTTAGCCATCGCTATCCCTTGGCCACTACTGCCATTGGCTATTGCCATATTGTTTCCCAATACTAAACCCATATTCGAATTGCCTCGAGAAGCATAGGCTACTTGTAGTCGGGATTCCACCTCTTGTGCTCGTGTAATGGCAGTATCTATATCCCCCAAGGGGACACTACTCAACTGCAATTGGATATTGAAGTCCAACCCATGTAGGAAATATTGCAATTGGGCAGCTGCGGGGATAGGAATAGAGGTGTCCAACTTACGGAAGAACTCTTTTATCTTCTTCGCATAAGCACGAATATCCTCGTGTGGATCTTGGCGGGTCACGTTGAGTACACGCAACCAATATTGCCCACCCCTTTCAGGGGCAAACTCCCTTCGAAAAGCTCCATAAAATGCATCAATGTTCAATATAGTTCCGGCTTCTAAACCATGATACCATATAGCGGCTCTTCCTTTGAGAGTCATGTTGAAGAACATCATTAAATGTCCTTCCTCTTGAATGCGACAGTTAAACATCAACTTTTGAAACTCCCTAATGTGGAGTTCCGCATCTTCCTCAACTAGCCCATTAAAAATGGGTAGCGGGTAACCTAAAGCCGGCAAATCCGTCGTTCCTGCTGGAATTGCAATAGGCTGCGCCATGACGAGGATTGGATTTGCACTAGGAATAGGGAACGGTGGGGTTACACCTCCCGCAATTGACGTGGACTGGCTTATGGAAGGAAGGGGAGCACTAGAGCTTCCACCTTCTCCTAACTTACTGCTTGTGGTCCTAAGACCACTAGATCCACTCCCTCGTAAGGGTTCAGCACCGCTATGCTTAGGGGAATATCTCCTAAAAATTTCAGCACGTCGCCTAGCTCTTTCGTCTCTTTCTTGCTTTTGGATTTCTACTAGACGATGCTTATCAATAAATAACGGATCAATCTCAGTATACTTTGGCATAAACTGCTAGTTGGTCCCTAAACAACCAGGATTCGAGAACCGCCACTTTTAAGCGGCTCCCGGCAGACGCACCACTGATGGACCTAAAAACGGGCCGGCACTGGCTCATGCACTAGCCGGACCTCGTCACTATGCACAAGACAACCCCTCGGCCTCGCGGCCAGGAGCGTCTATCAAAATCTCTGCCTTCCTAAACATTGCGTTTGTAATACGTTGTAGTCCAACTGATCCTAACCCAATATTACTCCTCAGAGGGAGTCCCTTTCACATAGCCACAAGGCTCGAATCACATACACATGGGGTTCCTCCTACGGCTTAATGCCGTCAACCCTCTGCGACTCTCCTACACCTTGGGGATTGGCCCCTCGATGCGCCGCTCGACATTTAGACATTTCGCACAAACGTCGCTCAAGGTACCAAATAAACGTATCCAGGAATGTACCATTGTCCTTACTTGACTTCCCCGTTATGATCCCACGACTAGCCTACAGCATAGGAACCTCACGCTCTCAACGGTGGGTCACAGGCCTACTGAAAACAATTGCTATGCATATCCAGGAGCTAACTCTGATACTTTTAATTTCCTCTAAATGATCATGCAAAGAGGTGGATGCCTAGTGCTCAAACATTTTAAAAACCAGCAGCGTGCAAGTGCAAAAACATCTCTTTCATGCTTTTCTTTCTAACCGCTTTGTGCTTCGCTGCAACACCTAGCACCGAAGTGATCTTCGTGCTACTAGGTTTTAATTTTTATCATTATTATTCCGTCCTAGATGCAATGCATATAAAATCAGCAAATTATTCCTCATGCTCAGCGGCATTTAACCATTTTTTTCCACAACTCTACCCTCCCCCGTTGATAGTGCATCATTGCATTCATTTCTTTTAGGGTTTCCTTGTCATTTTATATGGAGAAAGGAAGGAAACACGCACCAAAACATATAAACAAGGCTGAACTGAAGCATAACTTCATGCCCCAGCCTTGCTATACATCAACAAACATAAATCCTATTTTTCTATATTTTTCGTAGCCCCAAATGTATTTTTCCCCTATTTTTCATGGTTTTTTTTATCATTTTCCCCCATTTTCTTCATTTTTTTGTATTTTTTAAATTGCTGAAAATGAAAACCAGTTTGTGGGCTGTGGCCCTTAGTTCATTTGCCACAAAATTGAAAGATTAGTTGATGTGTATCGACGATTTTCCCCATTTATATGCCCAAAACCCTTGTTTTCCTTCATTTTCATGCGTTTTCGGGTTTCTTGACATTATTTCGAGCCATGAAATGCATGTTTTTCATAATTTCTGGTTATAAACAGTAAGAACTCAGAAAAATCAGCAGCATAATCAAATCTTAGTCCATATGAACGGCATTCCATCAATCAAAAGCATAAAACACTAAATTTTCTTTGTAATTTTTTTGGTTTACCGCTTAAACGCGTGTTTCGGGTTTTTTTTCCATGCTGCAAATTTGGAAAACAGCAACACTTCATGTCCAGCAACATCACAAATCACCATTCTCAGCCCGTGGAGCAATCCGGTCCATGCTGGACAAGCCTCCATCATTCTTTCTTCTTCCTTCTTCTCCCCACATGATCTTGCCTTTAGAAGAGAGAGAGGGAGGAGAGAGAAAGACTAGAATCAGAAATTTCAAACCAGGCCACCATTCGACGGGTGAAGGGCGGCGATATGATCAGCATACGGAGTGTAGGCAAGGGCCAATGTCAAACAGGAGGGTTGTTTGCAGGCAGGGAGGAGCCATGATCAACATGGGGCGCAAATTTCGGCGCCATCTCTGATCACGCTTTCTCCATCTTCATCACGATTTTTTTCATCTCTCTCCCCCAAAGTTTCATGTGACATTTTAATTTGGGCTCCCAAGGGTCATGCCCACTTGGCCAAACTCATGTCCACCTTTTCAAATCTTGACCGGTTTGTGGCCTTTCCCCCGTCCGGACTCGGAATCGAGCTCTGAAAAATCCTAGGCGTCCGGCTTAGCATCCCGCATTGGCCAGTGGCTCGTGTCAACCCGCACGACTGTCTGAAAATTTATGAAAAATCAACAAGTGTCGCTCGGGCGCCTTTAAAGCACTTTGGCGCTTAAAATCGTCCTAGATCGAGCCGCCGCCTTTGACGGTGAATATTTTTCCCTTGATCTTCATAATTTTTAGCTATTTTTAAGCACTTCCCGTCACCTAAATTCCGCTCTCATTGGCGACCACGGGATAGGGCGACTCAGCCCGTCGAATCCACGAACATATCTGCACATAAACAACCAAAGAAGCATCAAACTGATACAAAACAATTATCATCATAAAACTCAGCACAATGCTCCCCCTACCCCTAGACAGAACCAAGGCATGACATCCACAAGGAGTAGGCCTAGCATCATCTAATAGAAGATCCGAAGTGAGTCACTAACCAGCTGCGCCAACACAGCCAAACTAAAAAGAAATGTCAAAGAGGTTGCCCTAAGTAGTAGTCTGAACTACTGACCAACTAAAGACAACACCACTAGGAGCTCCTACAAGGCGAGGACTCCTATAGCCTGAGCAAAGGAATATTTTCATTCAGTACATGTCTTCTTTTGGGGTTTTTATTGGATGAACATACTTGGGCATGTAAAAAGGAGGGAGCTGAGCGTAGTGACCCAAGGAGAACAGGGCATCGGTCTCAGGACCTGTCTCGGCACCCAAGAACCTACCAAGCCCTCGCAAGGCGACACTTAATCTTTTTCTAACGCTCACTTTTATTTTCGCTCCAACCTTCCTGGTTGTGATATTATTTTTCCAGCAAGAAGCCACCCCTAGGAAGACAAGGTATCGGCCCCGGGTCTGACTCGTCCCCAGGAACCTACCAGGCCTTCGCAAGGCAATGATCAACTGCTTATATATTTTTTATTTCATTTCTTTTCTTTGATAGGGGTTAGAACCCCTTTTTACACACCTTCGCATTTATATTCATCTTTTGGGATGTTCAGGGTTTCTTGGCATCATCATTATTATCTTCTGGCAGGCTTCTCTAACTGCCTCACTACTAACAGGAACTCCTAGAACGGCTGCCTAGCAGGCTAGCAGAACAGAGCCACTAGGGCTTCCTTCTAAAACAGGTCTTTCAATGCCTAACAATGTCTTTACAGGAGGCAATGACTACTCCAACCTCCCTCAAACATACTTAGCCTAAACTTGGGACTTCATGCCTTGGTTACCGATCCCTAACAAAAATAGATCCCCTCGACAAGCACAGATACACATATAACAGGAAAGAAAGGTACTCGTAAAGGAGAAATATCACCTGGATTGGCCACAAGAAGCTTCCATCGCAGCAAAGGCTCCTCCAGGCTCCATCAAATTCCACAAAACACGAAATCTGTCCAGCACAACACTAAAACAAAAACCCAATTAAACGTACCTGCACTAGACATGAAAATGGCCCTCTTGGCCTAATGAAATCAGACATGACTTTGCTACAAAACTGAATCGACCCTCTTGGCCTAATGAAATAAAACAATACTATGCAGAACATCCACTTGGAAACAACCATGATAGACATCAAAGCATACCATTCCCAGGGGAACAAAGGCTCGTAGCCCTAAACTAGGTGCATTAAATTATGACCTATCCCTCCTGCGTATATCGCAAGAGGTGTTCGCATCACATGTCGTCGAATCAGTCTGTGGGTCCGAGATAATAAAGATAGATGAGTCTCGCTTACCCTCTGCATCACCCAAATCAACCATCGTCTGCCAAAGAGGGCATGTTCAGAAAGCATACCCCACAAACGACCAGGTCCTGTCTCACCATCAATAGATATATCGGGACAAGGGCCACAATTAAAGAAGAGGTCCTCTTCATACGCAAGATTAGCCAATGAATCGGCAAACTGATTCCAATTCCGTGGAATCAGCTGAAAAGACACTCTCTCGAATTCGTCGAGCAGGGCTATAGCAGTGTGATGGTACATACAAAGGATCGGGTTCCGCACCATGTACGTCCCATTGAGTTGATTTAAAACCAACTGAGAGTCCCCTTTCACCAACAACTGGCGGATACCACCCTTTTTTGCAATATTCAAACCCATGATCAGGGCTTTGTATTCGGCCATATTATTAGTAAAATTCGCCCCGAGATAAGCAGCTAACTTCATGACAATGCGTCGTCGGGGATCGCGGATGACAACTCCTACACTACCTTTTTTGCATGCACCCCTAGACGCCCCATCAAAGTACAAGGTGTACGTCCATAAAGGGTTTACATATCCTGCCATCCTGAACTCTACTCGTAATTATGGTAATCGAAATTCAGCATATTCAACGGGTGGACTGTAGGCTCCATCCCTCCATCATCATTGAATTCAACAGGGATGCTCGTCAAAAGTTGTAGGCAATGATGGCAGAAGACCTTGATTTCCCAAATAAATGTCCCGCCTTCTTGCTCAATCACCTTGTATCCTTTGCTCCACCAAATGAGCTTTCCCTGATGATACCTCTGTTCCAAATATGGGTGTTCTAAATAAGGGATCAGACGACCCATCAACCTCTATCACGATTTCCTTGCAGATGTTTGATCAATCTTGCCTAGACCTGCAAGGCAGTCATAGCATTAGTACAATCAGAAGTAATAAGGTTTAATCTTATTAAGATTAACCTTATTTTTAAATTCTATCCCCTCAAGGTCAGCTAACAAAACTGTGGATTTATTCTTTCCTATTCTAACGATCTTATAGGGCCCATCCCATTTGGGTTCTAGCTTGCCTGGGAATAATTCACGTCGTGCGTCATAATACAGAACAAGCTGTCCTTTCTTGAAGGTGTATTTCTTGGCTTTGAGGTCGTGTAGCTTCTTCATTCGGCACTTCGCTACTTCTTGGTGCAATAAGCTCTGCAACTTAAGCTCATCTAAATGTGCCAGTGTCGTCAAGCGCTCAAAAAGAGCGTCTTCATCGCTCAAAGAATGATTGATGGCGAACCGAATAGTCGGCAGCTCAATCTCTAAAGGCAAGACACACTCCTCCCCATATACTAACTTGAACGGGGTATGGCCAGTGGCTCGTTTGAAAGTCGTATTATAGGCCCACACTGCCACGTATAACTTTTTATCCCAATCCCGTTTCTTTTCCGACACAGTTTTGGACAGGATGCCCACAAGCTGCTTGTTGGTGCTTTCAACCTGACCATTGGCTTGCGGATTATATGGGGTTGTCTTGTTATGCTTGATGTTCCACAACTCTGTCAAACCTTTGATCACCTTATTCAGGAAATGGGTTCCGCGGTCCGACACTAATTCTTTCGGCGGACCAAACCGGCATATTATCTGCTCTAAAAGGAAACTAGCAGTTTCTTTAGCATCATCTTTCCTTGTTGCTCGTGCTTCTGACCACTTTGTGAAGTAGTCAGTTGCTACAATGATGTACCGCTTTTGCGTAGTCGATGACGGAGTAATAGGACCCACAAAGTCTATTCCCCACTTCTCAAATGGAAGTATCGCCATAATAGGGGTGAGTGGTCGTTTCCTATTCTCTCGACTATCATGTCGTTGGCAAATATCGCATCTCTTAACATACGCAAACGCATCCTGGAAGATGGCAGGCCACCAATAACCTGCTCTCAAAGCCTTCTGTGCTGTAAGCCGTCCAGCAAAATGGCCACCGCAAGCAGAATCATGGCACCTCGTCAGGCGTCACACATCGGCGATAGATATCATCAACCCCTTGCCGATATAATGTACCTGCGATCAAGGCAAACTTTAACGCTTGCTGCTTAATTTTCCGTTTCTCAGCCTTAGATAACTCGGATCCCGCCTCTCCCGTTGATAAATAATGCGTTATTGCAGCATACCAGGAGGGAATAGATGCCGTATCTATTTTAAATATCATCTCCATGTCACTACCTTCAGCCACAGATTCTTTCGGCTCCCCAAAGTCCACTAGACATTCCACGATGCCTTGCAACCTTGGTGGCTTACTCTTGATTTCATAATCAAATTCCTGCAAAGTGATCAACCACTTCGCTAAACGATCAGGCGGCTGTAACTTATTCATCAATAGTCGAAGTCCCTCCGCCTTCGTATAAAGCACCACTTTTTCATAGAGAATGTAATGCCTGAATTTCTTGGTCCCAAAGACCATCGCTAGACACAGCTTCTCCATGTAGGTGTAATTGATTTCGGATACCCCCAGCTTCCGACTAGCAAAAGCAATCGGGTGGTACCACTTCTCTTCCCAAAATTGGGCTAAATAGCAGCTGATACTATACATGGTGGCTGCTGAAAATATATAGAACACCTCCCCTCTTTTAGGTGCTTTTAAAACGGGCGCTCTTGCTAGCTCTTGTTTCACGTCCTCGAATGCTACCTTGCAAGGGTCACCCCATACAAACAAACAGCTAAAGGACAATAAATTTGTAAGCGGCAACGTTCTTTCTGCTAAGGCGTTAATGAATCTACGGTAGTAACCAACCGAAGACAGAAAGCTATGAACTTCTTTCGGAGTGCGTGGTGGACCCATGGCAACTATAACTTTGACCTTCTCGGGGTCTGTCGCAATTCCTACCGAACTGGCCACATGGCCCAGCAATAGCCCATAAGGTACTCCAAAAGCACACTTCCGTGGGTTTAGGGCGATGCAAAATTGTCTACAACGCTCAAAGCATTTTCTCAAAATGATCAACTGCCTTTCCCTCACGGTGGCGGCCCCTAAGTCATCAATAAACACCCTCAACTCTTCAGGGGATATGTCACCGAATGTCTTATCGGCTGTTCGTTGCCACGAACCAGGCGCATTGCATAAACCAAAAGCCATCACGTGGTAAGCAAAAGTGCCAAATACAGTGATAAAAGTTGTTTTCAACTTGTCCTCTTCTGCAATTGCCATTTGGTTGTATCCTGCAAAGCAATCCATAAACGAATATATCTCCCTACCCGCTAATTGATCCAAAATCTGGTCAATAAATGGCAATGGGTAGTAGTCCTTAACTGTCTGCTTATTCAGCTCCCTAAAGTCTACACATAAACGGATCTGATTATTCTTCTTCTTTCTAATCACAACTGGCGAACACCATTCTGTGTGTTGCACAGGAAAAATCAAACCCGCTTTTCGAAGCTTCTGTAACTCTTCAAACAGCCCGTCCCTCAATTCGAAAGGCATACGCCTTACTTTCTGCCGTACAGGACGACTGCCCTCTTTCAACGGAATTGTATGAACAGCAAGACTAGGAGGAATGCCTCTCAACTCATCATAACTCCAGGCAAAGATATCACGGAATTCCTGGATCAAGGCCACGTAGTCCTCCCTTTCTGCTGTGCTGAGCATAGAGCCTAATTTGATTGGCCGCGAATCACCAAGCGTACCAAGGTCTAGCTCGATAACATCTGCATCTCTTATACGCTCTTGGCCCTCTATCGGCTCGTTCAAAGTGATCTGATAGATGTCCTCCGTGGTGGATCCCTCTTTGGACTCATCACTCGATGATGTCTCACTAGCAGATAAATCTTCTAATGTCTCCAATTCTGTAGAAGATAGAGGAGCTCTCTCACTCTGCGGGGACTCAGGGTAAGCATCAACCACCACACGCTGGGCACCTCTGCCGAATATTAATCGACCGGCAGGTATATCCACTTGGCAATCCGCTTGCAAGATCCAAGGTCGTCCAAGTAATACTTGGTAACTTGGCCGCCCTGCAAAACGAATCACCCTAAAGTCCAACATGCATTCTACATTTGCAACAGTGACATGGACCTTAGTAATGCAGCCTTCCGGCTGTCTCAAACTGTCATCTGCCATTCTGAGAATTGTGGAGGTATCTTTCTGAATCGCAAGACCCAACCTTTCCATCAGTTCAGAACTCATAATGTTAACAGATGATCCCGTGTCGACAATGGCATAATCTACTAATATCCCATCGACATAGGCTGCAACCCTTGGGCAATGCTTCTCAGCATGCTCGAACCAGTCATCACCAACTCGCGCAATACCCAAAGGTTCTACGATATACCCGGTACGTAGGATCTTTCTAAATTCCTTGCGTACTCCTGGGGAAAGCTTAATAAGCTGCAAAAGGTTCACATCCAGCTTGACTTCGCAAAGAGAGCCCGCCAAATCGAATTCATGATAGTTCGAAAGAGCTCGCTTTTCACGCCAAATCATCCGCTCTTTAGGTCGCTGAGCTGGCTTTATTACCTCTTTCTTAACTTTCACCTTCTTCTTTGGTGCTTCCTTATCGGCTTTACTCTCTACGGGCTTCAAAGGTCCCCCTTCTAGGGCAGGATCTAAAACTTGCGTTCCTTTGTCACCTTGTTTAGGGTTTCCGTCAACAGGCTTATCCTTGTCGGCTTCTCTACCCTTTTTACCTCTTGTAAGGACAGCTCGTAGATTAGAGGTTTCAGCATCATTAACGCGTACAGCCTCAATCAAACTAACCCCACTACCACTTGGTAGCTCCTCCACTGTAGTCTTTGGTCGTTGAAGTATTTGTTTAGGCCCGTTTTCTGGCTGGCAGTCATTTCCTTGGGCACGATGATTAACAGGCCCTGGTTGCCGACTACCACGCTGGAGAGAACTGATCTTACTCCAGCAAGTAGCTGCTAAATGGTCGGATTTTCCACAAATGTCGCACTTAACATTGGGGCAATTTCGTGGATAGTGCTGCCCACCACACCATTTGCAACTAAACCTCGACGGTGCACCCTCCTCTGGGTATCTACTTCCTATCAAATTTTGTTGTTTTTTAAGAAAGTTGACATCAACGGCTATTTGTCGATACTGCTCCGTAATCATGTCGGTATAATGCTTCATCATGTCCTTAACCTCGCCGAGAACATTGGAAGAACTCGACTCATAGCCTTGGTCATTACCATGTCGCTCCATCGGCCTAACAATCCGATTAGGCACAGGCTGTTGAGCTAGAGGCATGGTATTAGAATTGACCGCCTGGCCTCCACTACTTGGAGCCATTTGACTGGCCGTCGGCATCGACATGCTAGGGGGAGCTGGTAATAAAGGGACATTCTGCATCATGTTCCCTCTCCCATTAGGGTTAGCCATCGCTATCCCTTGGCCACTACTGCCATTGGCTATTGCCATATTGTTTCCCAATACTAAACCCATATTCGAATTGCCTCGAGAAGCATAGGCTACTTGTAGTCGGGATTCCACCTCTTGTGCTCGTGTAATGGCAGTATCTATATCCCCCAAGGGGACACTACTCAACTGCAATTGGATATTGAAGTCCAACCCATGTAGGAAATATTGCAATTGGGCAGCTGCGGGGATAGGAATAGAGGTGTCCAACTTACGGAAGACCTCTTTTATCTTCTTCGCATAAGCACGAATATCCTCGTGTGGATCTTGGCGGGTCACGTTGAGTACACGCAACCAATATTGCCCACCCCTTTCAGGGGCAAACTCCCTTCGAAAAGCTCCATAAAATGCATCAATGTTCAATATAGTTCCGGCTTCTAAACCATGATACCATATAGCGGCTCTTCCTTTGAGAGTCATGTTGAAGAACATCATTAAATGTCCTTCCTCTTGAATGCGACAGTTAAACATCAACTTTTGAAACTCCCTAATGTGGAGTTCCGCATCTTCCTCAACTAGCCCATTAAAAATGGGTAGCGGGTAACCTAAAGCCGGCAAATCCGTCGTTCCTGCTGGAATTGCAATAGGCTGCGCCATGACGAGGATTGGATTTGCACTAGGAATAGGGAACGATGGGGTTACACCTCCCGCAATTGACGTGGACTGGCTTATGGAAGGAAGGGGAGCACTAGAGCTTCCACCTTCTCCTAACTTACTGCTTGTGGTCCTAAGACCACTAGATCCACTCCCTCGTAAGGGTTCAGCACCGCTATGCTTAGGGGAATATCTCCTAAAAATTTCAGCACGTCGCCTAACTCTTTCGTCTCTTTCTTGCTTTTGGATTTCTGCTAGACGATGCTTATCAATAAATAACGGATCAATCTCAGTATCCTTTGGCATAAACTGCTAGTTGGTCCCTAAACAACCAGGATTCGAGAACCGCCACTTTTAAGCGGCTCCCGGCAGACGCACCACTGATGGACCTAAAAACGGGCCGGCACTGGCTCATGCACTAGCCGGACCTCGTCACTATGCACAAGACAACCCCTCGGCCTCGCGGCCAGGAGCGTCTATCAAAATCTCTGCCTTCCTAAACATTGCGTTTGTAATACGTTGTAGTCCAACTGATCCTAACCCAATATTACTCCTCAGAGGGAGTCCCTTTCACATAGCCACAAGGCTCGAATCACATACACATGGGGTTCCTCCTACGGCTTAATGCCGTCAACCCTCTGCGACTCTCCTACACCTTGGGGATTGGCCCCTCGATGCGCCGCTCGACATTTAGACATTTCGCACAAACGTCGCTCAAGGTACCAAATAAACGTATCCAGGAATGTACCATTGTCCTTACTTGACTTCCCCGTTATGATCCCACGACTAGCCTACAGCATAGGAACCTCACGCTCTCAACGGTGGGTCACAGGCCTACTGAAAACAATTGCTATGCATATCCAGGAGCTAACTCTGATACTTTTAATTTCCTCTAAATGATCATGCAAAGAGGTGGATGCCTAGTGCTCAAACATTTTAAAAACCAGCAGCGTGCAAGTGCAAAAACATCTCTTTCATGCTTTTCTTTCTAACCGCTTTGTGCTTCGCTGCAACACCTAGCACCGAAGTGATCTTCGTGCTACTAGGTTTTAATTTTTATCATTATTATTCCGTCCTAGATGCAATGCATATAAAATCAGCAAATTATTCCTCATGCTCAGCGGCATTTAACCATTTTTTTCCACAACTCTACCCTCCCCCGTTGATAGTGCATCATTGCATTCATTTCTTTTAGGGTTTCCTTGTCATTTTATGTGGAGAAAGGAAGGAAACACGCACCAAAACATATAAACAAGGCTGAACTGAAGCATAACTTCATGCCCCAGCCTTGCTATACATCAACAAACATAAATCCTATTTTTCTATATTTTTCGTAGCCCCAAATGTATTTTTCCCCTATTTTTCATGGTTTTTTTTATCATTTTCCCCCATTTTCTTCATTTTCTTGTATTTTTTAAATTGCTGAAAATGAAAACCAGTTTGTGGGCTGTGGCCCTTAGTTCATTTGCCACAAAATTGAAAGATTAGTTGATGTGCATCGACGATTTTCCCCATTTATATGCCCAAAACCCTTGTTTTCCTTCATTTTCATGCGTTTTCGCGTTTCTTGACATTATTTCGAGCCATGAAATGCATGTTTTTCATAATTTTTGGTTATAAACAGTAAGAACTCAGAAAAATCAGCAGCATAATCAAATCTTAGTCCATATGAACGGCATTCCATCAATCAAAAGCATAAAACACTAAATTTTCTTTGTAATTTTTTTGGTTTACCGCTTAAACGCGTGTTTCGGGTTTTTTTTCCATGCTGCAAATTTGGAAAATAGCAACACTTCATGTCCAGCAACATCACAAATCACCATTCTCAGCCCGTGGAGCAATCCGGTCCATGCCGGACAAGCCTCCATCATTCTTTCTTCTTCCTTCTTCTCCCCACATGATCTTGCCTTTAGAAGAGAGAGGGAGGAGAGAGAAAGACTAGAATCAGAAATTTCAAACCAGGCCACCATTCGACGGGCGAAGGGCAGCGATATGATCAGCATACGGAGTGTAGGCAAGGGCCAATGTCAAACAGGAGGGTTGTTTGCAGGCAGGGAGGAGCCATGATCAACATGGGGCGCAAATTTCGGCACCATCTCTGATCACGCTTTCTCCATCTTCATCACGATTTTTTTCATCTCTCTCCCCCAAAGTTTCATGTGACATTTTAATTTGGGCTCCCAAGGGTCATGCCCACTTGGCCAAACTCATGTCCACCTTTTCAAATCTTGACCGGTTTGTGGCCTTTCCCCCGTTCGGACTCGAAATCGAGCTCTGAAAAATCCTGGGCGTCCGGCTTAGCATCCCGCATTGGCCAGTGGCTCGTGTCAACCCGCACGACTGTCTGAAAATTTATGAAAAATCAACAAGTGTCGCTCGGGCGCCTTTAAAGTACTTTGGCGCTTAAAATCGTCCTAGATCGAGCCGCCGCCTTTGACGGTGAATATTTTTCCCTTGATCTTCATAATTTTTAGCTATTTTTAAGCACTTCCCATCACCTAAATTCCGCTCTCAAAATCTTTGGAGGATTTAGCATCAAAACGAGCCACTCTAAGTGATATTCACAAAGAGTTGGCAAAATCTACGAATATGTTGGATGGCTAAAAAACAACCATTGCTCACTTTCTATTTGTCTGGATGTAAGTGAGGCAATTGACATTGGTGAAACAGTACATGTTATCCTACATCCAATGCCTTTCACGATACAATAGAGATGCATTAATTTAATCTAAGAGGTACATAAATCAATCTCTCTAATAAAAATATGTGGAGTGCATGATTGAGGTGAACATAACTCAAAATACTAGGAAGCGTCATCATTCATTAGTGGCAAAAAAATTTCACTGGAGAGTTTTCAACTTAGCCATATATTTTTCCAAAATTTGCAAACAATCTCCATAAATCTACAACTACAATTTGCCCGTTGATAGCATGTGTAATATGCCTATGTAGCAAATGCTCAATCACACATTTTTTGTTGTCCATCAAGGAATGTATCTAGGCTACTCATT
Source organism: Lygodium microphyllum (assembly GCF_053477565.2). Taxonomy (NCBI): domain Eukaryota; kingdom Viridiplantae; phylum Streptophyta; class Polypodiopsida; order Schizaeales; family Lygodiaceae; genus Lygodium; species Lygodium microphyllum. Next base: position 2,434,854 of record NC_141137.1, on the reverse strand, counting down.
TAGAACTCCCATGGAATATCAAAAGTTTGTGATCTAGAATCACTTGAGTCTACCCTCACAGGGGAAACAAGGTCTCCTATAGAATTTATAGCATCAATTTTGGGTAGTTGCTTATGCAAATCATCTCAAAATAAAGTGGATGAGTGTCACATTTTGTTCAAAGAGAGTCAGAAACAAGGGGAAGTTAGATGTGTTAACCTCTCTAACCCCTGTGGCAAGTGGATGAGTGTCACACTTTCTTTAAAGAGAGTGTGAAACAAGGGGAAGTTCAATATGTCAACCTCTCTAACCCCTAGAGTAGAGTCTCACTCCAATTCCCTAAAAGGACACTAAGTCAAGTTCTAGGATGCTCTACAACAATCAAATGTTTAGCTCTTTGTAGGACTCTTAGTTCAATGTTTCTTGAAAAACCTATTGGCTAATTGAGACCATCCTGCTATATAGGATGAATTGTTAGGAAGTCATCCATCTGCTTCTCTCAAAGGCATAGTTTGAGTTTTCTAATTAGTCCCACCACAATTGTGTTTGACACATAGAAATACTTATTTAATTAGCATGTTAGAACATGTTGCTTTACATAAGTAAAAATGATATTTAAGAAAGCAATGTGATTTTTATTTCAAAAATTTTGTACAATCACTACTTTACTTCATTAGTTTCATAGTCCAAAAATTGGACTTCACCCATAGGCAACCATCAATCCTCCCTCAACTAGCATTGGACCCTCCCAAGAAACCTATCCTAGGCTTACAGGGGGTTAGAATAGGCCTAGTACACCCAAGGATCCATGGCCAAATCCCCCTAGCTCCATGGAAACTCCTAGCTAACTACAAGTCTCTATTGAGAGAGCCTTATGTTCAGTACTACCGGTAGTTAAAAAGACAAAAAAAACTAGTGTATTTTCTTTTACAACAAAGATTGCTAAGGCATTGTTTGGATTGGCCAAAATAATAGGTTCTTATTAATCAATCAATTGCTATAATACAAGTCTTAGCATTTGGAGATGAAAACCTACTTGCAAAAAAAGTCATTGGGACTAACCTTGGGGGATGCCAAGCATGCTCCTTAAAATCAACTTATGTTTGCACAACATGACTTAATCAAAGAATCCTTTCCAATCCATCAAACTGTTCTTACAATACAATTCCATGCACAGAATCCATCTAACTAATTCGCCCTCTAGCACGAGGTTTGTTCCAACTTCTTGGAAGTTATGAACTTGACATAGGCTTTAATCTATCATTGTTAGAAGGAAATCAACCCTTGGGAATCATCGTGGCTTCCTTACTTGGAGCTATTTTCTCCTAAGTTCTTATCTTCCCGATGTTTAAGGTCCTCTCTAAATGTTAGTCACTAATTTCTAAACCTACTTGACTAATATTTATTCCAAGGAGTCCTAGGGTTTAGAGTTTGTTATTTCTTATGGAAATTTGGGAGAAAGGTCCTTCTTGTTCATAGACTTAGATTCTTCAAAGAAGGTAGTATCTTAACCAACTTAATCTCTAAGAAAAAGGGATTCCCTAGTATAATTCTCAAAGTCATCTTAACTTAATTGGACCAAAATCTTCTTGATTTCTCTCAAGTACTATGTGAGAGCTATATTGCATTCTTGTTATATTAGATTTCCTTAGAAAAAGATAAGAGTATGAGTTCTAACATATTTTGCTTCATAATCCTTAAGAAATGAGCTTCCTTATTGCCAATCCATAAAATGTTTCTTCATTCATGTGCATAAGACTACAATATTAAATGATATTATCATTATGGACTAGCTTCCATCATCTCCTTATGGAAATTTTCCTCCTGGATAACCTATCCTTTTTCCAACTACTCTAATTGGGTGGTACTCACAAGAGTATTCTCGAATTCTATAGCTAACCTCTACTTGAACCTTATTAATATCATTTGTTATCGTGTTTTCGCAGCACAAAGGAGCGGAAAATGGAAAAAAGGAAGATAGCAGATAAGGCGCAGGATAAAAGCAGAAGAAGGCGCCTTGACCGGCAACCAATCCCTAAAAAATTCAAATGTTTGGGCACGACCCTCAAAAAGCTTCGGTGTCGGGCCAAGGCAACGAAAGAGAAAAAAGGCGCACCATTAAAATGCAAAGGCACCCCGAATCTGTGTAAAAGAGCGCCAGGCTCACTCCTGTGCAAAGTGTATGCATTAGTGGGGAATAGGATAAATTAGAATGGTGGGAAATGGGAAAAAGGGCCCAGGCCACGGCCGGCCATGTAAAAGAGAAAAAAGGGGATGACCGCCCAAAAAGGATTTAGGGCTTTGTATATAAAGTTGAAAAGTGAATGGAAAGCTCATTCTTTGGTGTGTGGCAAAAGGAGTCTTCTTCTTCCTCTCTTCTTCTCTCCTTCTTGCTTGTGTGTGCTCTTGAGAGAGGGAGTGTGAGAGTGTGAGGGAGTAAGTGTGTGTGAGGGTGAGGGATCAAGAGGGTGAAGCTCTTCACCATCTCCTCTCCTCTTCTTCTCTTCTCTCCCCTTCTCTTCTCTTGCGCGCGCGGCTATGGAGGATGGAGCTTGGAGATGGAGGAGGCTTGAGGATGCTTGAGCTAGCATCTAGGATCGTGGAGCTACCGGAGTGCAAGAGAGAGGAGGGTACTCAATCGAGCATCAAGGTAAGCTCACTACACTCATAGGATCGACGGCGCGTCGGCTAGGTGAGAAATAGCCATTAGAGCTCGCTTGAAATGCTTGAAAGAATAAGCGGTCCGAGGGTCTTGGCAGTTGAGCGAAAGCTCCCACATTTTGTTTCCGTTGCCGAGACAAACAGATTCAAGCTTGAGCACTTGCGTGCCTCACATCGAGCATCGAAGTAGGGTATTCATCCCCGAAACGGAGCTTGAGATAGGTAGGAAGTTGGGTGCTTTTAATCTTCGGAACAAGTAAGTATTTTGGGATGTTTTGGTTGTTTAATGATTGGAAAGCATGGAGAATTTATTCCAGTTTCTTGCCTTTGATTTTTGTTGCATTTAGCGTAGGTTAGAGTTAGGAGATCAAACCGGAAAAGGGTAGGGTTCACTGTTTCAAAACAAGGTTAAAACAAGGAGAAAATCATGCAAATGCGCAAAATGCTCGCTAATAAGGACTAAGATCGACAAGAGAGTGATCAGGGGTGTCAACGCCACAGCTGGGAGGGCATATAAGAACCGAGAGGCCAAAAGAGAACTCATTTGTGTCATTTCAGTGTGAGAGAAAGAGAGAGAGAGAGCTAGAAAGCCCCAGGCCATGTGATTCAATTGCATCACCGACACACTCACCGACCCATTCAGGTATATGAATCCCTCCCTCAAACCCCCTAGATAGGATCTGGAGGTTTGTGCTTGGAATGGTTGAGTAGATCATAAGAACTGGGCAAGATCGGCATCGCACTGTTTCCGTCATGCCGCTTTCGGCCCGTCCAAGCGATTACTTTTGGGCCGAGTCCCAGAATTGGCCTTCAGCCCCTTACCATTCGGCCACTCGACCGAAACCCTACTCGGCACTCGGACCGTCCGAGTGACCCTCCTCAAACCGTCTGAGCCAGAACTTTTTGACCACGTGGCACATTCGGTCTTGTGCCATTCGGCCCGTCCGAGTTCCAAAATCGGAACTCGGCCACACCCGGGATTCGACCCTCGGCCAACTATGGTTCGAGCCGTCTGAATTATCCTATCCGAATCTGTTGAACCTGCCATTCGGCCCATCTGAATAAAAATCGTCCAAGCCAAATTTGGAGATTTGGCCCTTGACCTTGTGCCATTCGGCCCGTCCGAGTGACCCACTCGGACCCTGCAATTCGGACCACTTGGTCCGAATGCAACTTTCTGTCAAAGCTGTTAGAAATTTGACCCGACCCAGCAAACACGCATTAGCGCAACTTGTTGAAACCCTTCGGGCGTTCAGAACTTGATTCTAGCACACAGGATAAGAGAAATTATAGTACACAGCCGCTTAGCGGTGGGTAGTAGATAGTTGAGGGATCCACGGACTAGGATGCAAGCCGCTAAGCCACGAAGACCTGATTGATCGGAAGCAAACAAGGAAACATACAAAGAGTCCTAAACCCTGACTAAACGGCCGAAAAATGGACCTACAAGCCTATCAGGCCAGAAACGAGCGAGAGTGAGTGAGGCGCCGAGGAATTGCTTGCTACACTCACATTGAATTTTGCACTTGAAGTACACTTAAGGAAACTAAAAGCCTGATTGGGCACAAGTGCACGAGGAACAACACACTCACCGAGTGGCTGTAAATTAAGAATTGTATTCAGTAATTAAGGGAACTCACTCAGATAAATTGCTCAAGGAACCCACCAATAGGAGAGGACCCAAGACGTAGACAAACACGCAAAGTGTAGGGGAGAACCAAGCGAGGAGCGCCAATGACAAGGACCTGTCATGACTAGTCAACCTGATCGACAGCGCAGCAAGGCGCAAGAATTCGACCATGACGGAGAAAGGCTCAAACCATCGGTTTACCAAGGAGCTTGATGTGAGTGCATTCCCAGATGCTATATAGCATATGGTGAGCAGTTACGATGCACATGCCCAGTACGAGCACCGTGGCAGGACGGCAGGATTGCAGACCTAGAGGAGGAGAGAAGGCTAGCCCGCAAGGCATTGTAAGGCATAGCCAAGTATAATAGGGATCAACAAGCCAGGAGCCTAAGGCAAAGCATGGAGCTGCATGAGGTGCAGCGAGTGCTGAACTTGGCTAGCCGGAACCGAACAGACCAGGAAAGAGCACTAGAGGGAGACCTGACACTGAGCGAGCTCCTCATGAAATGGCTACTAGATAACACCGTAGTAGAGCAGAGTGCCACTGCACTAGCAACGTCGCTGCTTGTAGGATTAGGAGCAAACCAGGGCTCAAAGAGCCAGGCCAAAATATCGATTGTTGCCAAGCAACTCGACAAGTACTAGCCACATGACGATCTGTACAGCTTTGTTGAGCAATTTGAGCAAGTCTACGAAGCCAATGGCCTCAATGACCAAACTCAATGTTCGCAAGCATTCGGACTTTGCTTAAGCGATAAGGGTAGGACGTGGTATACAAGCCTGGATGCCATAGAACGAGCCAACTTCAATAACCTCAAGGATCTCTTCGTCAAGAGGTTTGCCGAGCCCGGATACTCCGACAACCTGCTAGTACGCTTGATGAATGTCAAACAGAAGGAGAAGGAGGCATCCGTGACTATGTGACCCACGTGAGAAGTCTCTTTAAGAGAATCCCCTTAGGCAAGCGACCGACTGACAGAGCAGTGTCAACTGTATTCATCAGCGGAATTAGAGATGAGGAGTTATATAAGGCATTGGCAGGCAATTCAAGCTTGCAGCGAGACGTGGTGGCTAGAGTTTTTGAGGAAGCCATCAGAGTCGATGATCAGCTGAAAGAGCGGAGCTCTAGGAGCTCAAATCTAGAAGAAACCAACCCGCGGAGTTTAGAGAGAATGCCAGCCTCTAGTGAGCGGTCAAACCCATCATCCCAAGATAAGGGAAAAGCCACCGAGACAGACCAAGGCCTGGAGAAGATCAAGATGGAATTAGCCAAGATACAGGACATGCTGAGATGACCAACGTGCCCGCACATCCAGTGCATGTACTGTGGCAGAAACCACTTGCCGGTCGAGTGTCAAGACCCTAGGTCAAGACCTTGCACTAACTGCGGGAGGTTCGGCCACGATGCCGCACAATGCAGACTACCAAGAAGGTTTCCATACTCGCAACCCTACGGCCAGCCTTATCTAGCTAACAGGCCGCAGCCATTCTTCGGAAGGGGAGCCCCATTGGCTCTACCCACACCTAACGATATGAAACCAGCCCTCCCTAGAATGGACATAAATCCCACCGGCATTCCTAGACCGCATGGTCCTTATGTGACCCACCCACCGAGCGACGCTCCAGTCCATTACGTGGAGGAGCCAAATGATGAAGAGACCTACATATACCCTTACGTCTCGCATGACGACGAGGGTAACACGGTCCTCATGGATTATTGACCCGTGCCGGTGATGGCATTAGGACGAGGACGGGGTAGAGGCCTAGGAGGGCAACCACAGGATCCAGTCACTTGTTGGACTTACGAACACCCCTGTCATGTCTCATCACGCTGTCCTCAAAGAGAGCAGAAAAACAGGGACAAGGCAGACCAAAGGTGCGCAGAGTGCGGAATCACCCATCTTTTCATTGATTGCCCAAAGCGGAAGCTGTTCTCTAGTGCAACTAATTTGCCATCCGTCCCATTAGGGCTGTTTGGTGTCGAAAACCCCGATGGGGAGGCCACACCTATTCCCTTACGAGTTATGACCTGAGCCCAAACCAAGCAGGCCATCATCTCTCTGCCAAGGCCTAGTAATCTCGACGCAGCCTCAATAGGAAAGAAAAGCCGTAGGCGGAAAAAGAAGAGATTGGATGCTAAGGTCACATTGAAGACCGAGAGTGCTACAACTTTACCTACTGGGAACAAAGCCTCTGATGCGGAGGCGGAGACTTCAGCCCCTAAGACAGTCGAAAAGGGAAGCGCTAAGATAGGGGAATATACGCACCCCAAGCGACAATTGAAGGCCATAGAAAAGGTTAAGGAATGGGTGAGGGAGGCTCAACAGCACCTCAAAGATGCTGAACCCATCACGGAGGACGAGATCGATGATCTCTCCAGTATAAGCACACCAATGTCACGGCCTCAACCTAAGTCGGCCGAGGCTACTATGCCACAAGCAGTGCCACTAAGACCAAGCCTAGATGCAACAGAGCTGTAGATCAGCTGCGGCCATTGGCCCGGACAGTCTAGACTAAAGAAAGGACGAGTATTTAGCAATCTCTTGACCACACTAGTGACCACCCCTGTAACATTTGGCCTAGGAGATCTGCTTAAGCAACACCCTACCCTATGGCAAGACCTTAGGCAGTGGGTCGAGGGCTCACAAGAGCAGGTCACGGTAGACCCTCAAGACCAGGATGCAGAAACACAATTGCCCAATCTAACGCTGCACTCTATGCCTAAATCTTTGCACGTCAATGCCTTTTGGGAAGGCTCTGAGATGCACGCAGTCCTGCACCAGTCCTAGCCCTAGGTGACGCAACAAGGAAGGGAATCATAGACACGGGAGCTGGGGTTAGTGTGCTTAGCCACGCGGTGCTGCAAACTTGGGGAAACCCGCCTGTTGAAACTACTAGGTTTAACGTCACGCTAGCAAACGGCATGAGAGTGAAACCATTCGGGGTCCTGAAAAATTGGCCAGTGAAGATCACAGGTGTCCAGTTCTCCGTTGACTTTATAGTCATGAAGGGAGTGGACTACAATGTCCTATTAGGCCGACCCTGGATGCCCAACGCTAGAGTCATCGAAGATTGGGGATGGCTTGATCTTCCTTGGCAATAGAACTAATGCCGTACGAATAGAGATGGACACTTGGAAGACCTCACTAGTCAACCTGGATGCCATCTCTGCTATGCTCAAAGGGAACACTCAGGTCGGAAGCCCTATGAGTCCTTAACCAAGTATATCCCATACCCAGAGAATGAGCGGGATTGGATGCACGTCCTCGCTACAATTGACCTGCCGTTCTTTGACCAAGAGGCGTATGAGCAGGCCATCAAAACGGTCGGCAAGACAAACGGAACACTTCCTACGCCACTCTACATGATGGCAACAAGCCTCCGTGGAGGGCCTAAGCCTGTTACCTTCCAAGTGCCTTCCAACAAAAGGGAACTCCAAGGAATACTGGAATACATAACGGACTAGCTAGCGGGCAACTCAGCCGCCAACTTCAAGCCGCTCCGGGACCTCTTGGAGGATTCCGAGTGGCAGTGGACCAGGGTGCACGAGCTGAACCTCATGTATAACTGGGCCTTGGTTCCCGACCAATGAGACGAGGCAGAGCAAGCCTTGGGAGACGATGAGCAGTCGAGTGACAAAGATTCCTGTGATGAATACGAAGACTGCAAATCCTTCGGTGATGAAAGCGAGGGTGAAGTGGATACCATAGAGTACGACACTAAAGGACGAGAAATTGAGCAAATACGGGCAGACGCCAAGCCGCAGAAAAAACAGGCCCTTATAATGGACCAAGGAGTCATGTGCATGAAATGTGATCGTGCTTGGTTGGAATGCATAGGAGCCGTAGACCTTGAGAAAGCTGGCCTAGCCCAACCAGGAACGACATCAATACTTAAAACCGAATTGGCATCTGAACTACGGCCACCAGGGGAAACCACCTCTTCTAGTGAAAATGGAGGGTTTGACTCTGAATCGGAAGTTACTTCTGATAGCGACCCAGAAATCCCCAGGCCGCCCATGACCAGACACACCAAGGGGGACTTACCCGTCCACCTGAGGCGCAGACGGTTAAGGCAGGATAAGGCAAAGCGTCCCAAGGATGCACGATCAGAGGAACAGCGCGATAGCCGCAAGACCTCCCTAAATGCTTCACTAAATTCAAAAAAGGGGATAGGATAGTGGTTCTGCTAGGTGCCAAGCACCAAGGACAAACAAGCGAACCAATCGAAGGGCCAGCCAAGGTCAAGGAGGTAAACCTAGCCCTGGAAGGGGAAGTACCCCGACCAGTGTTCATTGCCGAGGACTTGACTAGTGAAGAAGAGTTGAGTCTTGTCGCTCTCTTGTGGGAGTACATAGACATATTTTCTTGGTCCTTAGAAGAGCTACGAGGGGTAGATCCGAGTGTTGTGACTCACAACACACCCATGACGTCGGATGCAACACTGGTCAAGCAGTGACTGTACCCCATGAATCCAAAGCACACTCATGCTATCAAAGAGGAAATTGACAAGCTGATGAGAGCTGGATTCATTTACGAAATTGAGCACACAGACTGGGTGTCACCCATAGTCATTGTGATGAAGAAGAACGGCAAGATTCGAGTGTGCGTCAATTACAAGAAGATGAACGTTGCTACGAAGAGAGACAACTACCTCTTGCCGTACACCGAGCACATGCTTGAGAGGGTGGCAAGCAAGGAAGCCTACAGTTTTCTGCATGGCTTCTCAGGGTACAACCAGGTGCAAGTGCATCCTGCAGACAAGACCGCCTTTGCCACTGAGTGGGGCGTCTTTGCGTACGTAGTCATGCCCTTCAAGTTAACCAATGCCCCCGCCACCTTTCAATGCCTCATGTGCACCATATTCAAGGACATGCTTCACAAGGAGTTAGAGGTCTTTGTCGATGACCTGTGTGTCCATTCGACCTAGATTGAACACCTAGACAAACTCCGCACGGTCTTTGAACGGTGTCGCTTATATCGCCTCTCCCTGAACCCCTTGAAATGTCAGTTTTGGGTGAAGCACGGATGCATCTTAGGACACGTGGTGTCAAAGAACAGCATTGCCACGGACTTCTCGAAGGTCAGGGTTATCGTTGACCTTCCACCCCCAAGTAATTACAAGGGAGTTCAATGCTTCTTAGGTCACATAGGATACTATTAGCGGTTTGTACTGAACTACGCGCTGATCGCTAGGCCATTGTACAAGCTACTAATCGTCTTCAAGTGGATCGAAGCATGCCAACGGGCGTACGAACAATTGAAGAAGGCTCTAACAACAGCACCGATTCTACAAGCCCTGGACTGGACCATTACCTTCCACGTACACATTGACGCCTCTAAATTTGCCGTGGGAGCAGTGTTGTGCCAACCGGGTGAGAATAACTTGGACTACCCAGTAAGCTTTGCTAGCAGACAACTCACTGTGATGGAGATGAATTATTCAACAACAGAAAGGGAGGGACTAGCCATGGTGTTTGCCGTGAAGAAATTTCGGCACTATCTATTGGCCACACCTTTCATTTTCTTCGTGGACCATCAAGCCTTGCTCTACTTAGTGAACAAACCTTGTGCTACAGGACGCATAGCTCGATGGCTCCTCCTGCTCCTAGAGTTCGATTTCTCCATGGTGGTACGAAAGGGAAAATAGCATTACATGGCTGATCACATGTCCCGTATACCCACAGGAGAAGCAGTTGGACAAGGCATCATTGACGAGTTACATGACGCCCACTTATTCCACCTGTCCAGAGAGAGAGACCTATTTAAGGTTGATCTGACGCCATATTGGGCAGATGACATAGTCCAAGTGCTCGAGCACGGACTACCTGAGCGACCAATAGAAAAGGCACGACTTAGGCGCTTGATCTTGAAGCTCCAGCCCTACTAGCCGGTTGCAGGCCAACTCTACAGGTTGGGGCAAGACGGATTGCTGCGTAGGTGTGTGTGTGAACATGAGATGCATGATGTGCTCTCAGAAGCGCACAAAGGCATTGCAGGTGGACACTTTAGCGAAGACATGATAGCACGGAAGGTGTTGCAGTCCCAACTATGGTGGCCCACACTTTTCCGCGACGCCAAGCGATTTGTCAAGCATTGTGACGAGTGCCAGTGGACAAAAGTTCCAATTCGTAAGGATCAAATGGAGTTAACCCCAATTATTGCTTGCCAACCCTTCGAAAAATGGGGAATTGACTTCATAGGACCAATCAGCCCCGCAGCGCAATACTCACAAGCCAAGTACATCATGGTGGCCACGGATTACCTCACAAAATGGGCAGAGGCAAGAGCAACACGAAAAAACGACGCTAGAACGACTGCCAAGTTCTTATGGGAGCAAGTGATCTCGCGCTTCAGTTGCCCCATCGAACTGGTTAGCGACCAAGGCACACACTTCATCAACGAAGTGATAGCACATCTCCTATCCACCTTTCTTATCATCCATCGCAAATCCTCGCCATACTACCCTCAAGCTAATGGCCAGGTAGAATCAACTAACAAAATTCTTATTAACATCGTGACTAAAGTAGTCTCAGCCTCAAGAAGCGACTGGGACAACAAGTTGATGGCAGCCTTGTGGGCCTACCGCACAGCTTATAAAATGGCCGTCAGTCAAACCCCCTTTAGGCTGACCTATGGGACTAAAGCAATTCTACCAGTAGAATTCTTCGTCCCTAGCCTGAGAATAGCACTCCAAGAATGATGGGAAGGGAATGAAGCATGGATGCAATGCCTGACTGAGCTGGAACACCTATCAGAAACTCGTCTTCTAGCCACCCACACGCTCATCTGCGAGAAGGCTCGACAAAAGATGTGGTTTGACAAGCATGTCAAGCAGCGAGACTTCGAACAAGGGGATCTTGTTTTGCTATACTCAATAAAAGGACACAAATAGAAGATGAAGTTCCGAGGACTAGGGCCTTTTAGAGTACGCATGATTGGTAGAACCGGGAATGTTGAGTTGGAGACATTTGTCGGTGAAGGAGTAGGCTTTTTTAACAGCATCCGCGTAAAGAAGTACTATCTTCCTTCCCATCCATTACATGAGCCACCCATGCTAGAAGCCCCACTGAACGTTTGCATGGCAACTGTAACCGACCTTACAGATCAGGACGAGGAAGCAATGGCACCGGCATATCTACGAATCATAATCACAGCAGGCGCAGTGTATTCTTTCGATGCCTTGATTGATGAAGGGGCCGACTACAACATCTTGACGCATGACCATTGGACACACATTGGTCAACCGACGCTACAGCCCACTAATGCCACCCTCACCCCATTTGGGGGTACTGCCTATTCACTCCTGGGGAAGTGCAAGGTACTTGTTTCCATCAAGACTGAAAGTTTACCAGCCTTCTTCCATGTGTTGCCTAACACTAAAGCAGCCGGTAATGTGTCACTATTGGGTCGTACCTTCAAGAAGCTAATGCACTGTAATGTGGATTACAACCTAAACCGCATTCATTTTGCCATCGGCAACACCCGTATAGTGACGACCTTCAGCAAGGGCTGTCATGATTCCTCCACCATCACGACGCCACCGGTAGAAACCCCTAGGACCACGCTCCAACCCCAGTCTAAACTAGAGAAACCTGTGGCTTTGTGCCACACACTCGACCCCAGGCCCAAATCAACCAAGTATGCTCACAAGGCCAAGGAGTCCAGACTTATGTGGATGCCAAAATGACAGGAACCACATTTGGGTACACCACCCAAACGGGACCCTAACTGCCAGAAACATCAGCCGTTCCGGCCTAGGAGGCAGTATAGATGCTATTGCCATAGACAAACAACCACGCCGCGATGGATTCCTAAGGATCTTTTGCGGACACAAGGATACTACAAGGGCAACGCCTGGATTTGGGTGCCTAAAAATGGCCGGCTAAAAAGCTCATCTATAAGTGATATCACCCTAGAGTGGAAGGCTTGCACACGTGGTACCCAGCACATGATCAGCACGCCATTTCCAACTGTGGCTAGTAAGCCTCAGCTCATCTATCGACCAAAGCAAACGCCACAAGCCTTAAGCCTGCTTAATCCAGAGGGCTTAAAAATCCCTATGAATGCTCACTCAGAACCCAGCCCAACCCCCAGGCCCCCAGAGCTTCCTGCAGCATCTCAAGGTGCTTCGGAGTGCAAAGCCCAACCTGTGACACCGATGAGGGAGTCACCATTGTCCAATCGAGTTGCACCACCCCCACCAGTAGGTCTTAAACCTCCATACGCGATACGACCTTTCCTCTCCTTGGCTAAGGACCTTGCCGCGACCTCTAGGGATGACTTAATAACCTGCATCAGAATGTTGGACGACACTTTCACCACATTCGCTAGAAGCTATGAGAGGCTAGACCTAGGCCTTCTTGACAAAACCCTTGCTTCGGAGGTTCGTGCATTACCATGCACTTGGGAGGAATACGAACTTATGACTACAAAATCCCCCAAAATCGCTACCGAACTAATAGCAAACGATGAAATCTCAAAGGAGCAAATAGTCCTCAGACACCTAGTCACTTCATATTGAAAGCCTCCCCATTCTGTTCCTGAACACGAGATGCACGAGCTCATGCAGATGACAAGCTCGCCCTCCATGTTCTTACAGCAATGGTTTGCCCTGAGAATCCAATGGGAGAAACAAGGTTGCCGAATAATGACCAATGCTGAGCAACGCAGGGCAATCAAAACCATTGAATACGACCCCACTTATGTGGCACCCATCTCGTTTAGGGTCTTGGCCATCACCCGCAATCAGCAATTGGATGACCATGTACTCGCCCACCCCTATATTGACCAACTCCTCACCAAAGAGGAATTACATGTCGCCAACCGCCTTAATACTAGGGATCTCTTTCATGATGTCTTGACCTACATCTCCCAGGTCTCTATCCAACCGGCTGCTCTTGATTGTCATGCGCAACTGGAATACAACCCAAGATTCTACACGTGGCTTCTTCACACGTAAAGTCCTACCCCAACAGGACCAACGCCACCCTTTAACTCCCAATCCTAGGAAGGATTCTTCTCTCAGTCCCGGAAGAAAGGTGGGAATGTATGTGGGGTATATGGTGAAAAGAATTAGATAGGAAATGAATAAAAAGGGGGTATGGTAAAGTAAAAGTAGTGAAAGACATAAGCATTAGTATGAGGAAAATGGCTTCCAAAAATTCAGTCAAGAGTTTAAAAACAGCAAAGTGCTATGTGGAAAATACTAACAGAAGTTACGAATTATGGCAGGAGCAGAAAATGTCACAACAAGACCGCGCCCATCGACTCCTGTTCACTGACGAGGAAAGGGAGCTATATTGCATCCAATTGGAGAACCGTGCCTTCGGCCAGCTCAAGTTCTGAACCATCCACAACATTGGAGTCATGGTGGCGAAGGAGGAGGCAACCAAAAGGGTGGTGGAACAGTGCAACCTAACAAAGTACATTGAAAAATTCTCGCAGGAGCCGGATCACTTCAAATGCGTAGAATTCCTCAAAACATACAATTTGGACCAGGAAGGGGGCATTGTAACAGTAGGCCGAGGAGAGGGCGCAAAGAAGGTATAGGTCCGATTGGACCCAGTCTTGGTGGAAAAAGCTCTGGGATTGGTACCTAGGACAGAGAGGCGGCAAAAAAGGGATGTTTATGCCTTGCTGAAAATGAAGAAGGAAGAGGTACTCACGAATGACGGCATAAGCATCCAGGACATCCCTGACACTGACGCCAGGCTGCAAGCCAAGTTGGTGCACGTGCTCTTCTCCAGCCAACGTTACAGTTCCTTAATGCATCGGATTAGTGTGCCAATGCCGGAGAATGTAGCAGCCCACACTCTAGATGAGGTGGATTGGAATGGCTACGTGCAGAAGACTATCGATCAAGCGGCCAAAGCACTAGCCCTGGGAAGTGCACCAACAAAAGGAGAATCTTCGGCTTCTAAGGTGACGGAAAGGAAGAAAGCCTCCTCCAAGGCCTCTTTCATCGGCTACGGAGGAGTCTTGACTACACTCATTCAGGAGGCAGTAAAGGCAGCACAGGAGCCGGAGGAGGGAGAAGGAGAAACGCAAAGAAGTCGCCCCCCTGACAAAGACAGGTCCACCAACAGAACAGAAATAGAAGAAGAACGTAGGGGAAGAAAAAGGGTGATGAAGGCAGGAAGAAAGAAAGGGAAGACTTGGAAAGGGCGAAGAAGGAATCCTTGAAAGAAGCAAAAGAGAGAGAGAGAATGAAAAAGCAAGAGGAGCAGAGGGAAAGAGAGGAGTTGCAGAAAGCCAAGGAGCGTCAAAACAAGAAGATGAGTGGAGAAAAGGAGGGAAAAATAACAGAAAGGGAAAAAACAGGAGGAGCAAAAGAAAAGGCAGGAGGAAAGGAAGAGGAAAGCGGAGGAAGAAGAGGAGCTGCGAAGGAAAGAGGAGGACCACCTGGCGGAGGCCACACAACGGGTCCATCGAACAGCAGTGCCGAGTAGACAAACTAAGGAACCTGAGCCCATGCAGAGAAGAGGGGCCTGGATCCAGCACACAGGTGCCAAAGTTCGTGCCACCTCCAGTCTCCGAAGGCAAAGGCAAGGCCCCGCTCCATCCGATCCCTACACTCTTGGTACCTCCTGCGGAACTCACCACCGTCACCCCCAGCATCCCCACTAGCACGGACGTGTCAAATTTTGTGGCGGGGATGTAGTATTTTATCAACACAAAAATGGGCCAGGGGCAGAGCACGGAAACTACAGCCACAAGACAAAAAAAGCCAGCCACGGATGCAGAGTCCAGGCAAGAGCCCAAAAAGCAAAAAGTCGAAGCCTCCACCTCGCCTATTCACGCAGCGATGATACCACTGGCTAATTACGACAAATACGTCGCCAAGCTGCTCTCCCAGTTGGAGAGAGCGAAGGAGGAATGCAAAACAGCCGTGGCTGAGTTGGCAGCCGAGAAGGAAACCATGGCCGCCTTCCAGTTGGACAAGACAAGAATGGTAGCCTTGCAGCAGCGCGAAATTGCAAAGCTAAAATAGGAACTGAAGGCTAGGGATGAGAGGGAGGAACATTGGAGGCAGCTACTCAAAAATGAGACGCAAGAGTTAGTAAACATGCAAAGAGGTTCTAATAGTGCAGTACCAGGAGCTTGCTGCGAAAGCTGCTAAGGTGGATCCACTCAAGGTGGAGCGGAGTGCTAGGGACGAAGAAAGGCAACAAGGCATGGAGGAGCAAGAGGAGGAGCTCAAGTGCCTAAGAGATCAGCTGACCTCGGAACGACAAGAACAAGAGAGGCTAGTCAGGGAACTAGAGGATTATGGACAGAAAATCATGATGCTGACCTTAAGACAAGGGGAGGGCCTGGAAGTGATGAACAAAAGGGTAGAGGAGTGGGCCATGCACAACGAGAGGAGGGTGCCACCTTGCTTTAATAGAAAAAGAGAAATCATCATGGAGAGCAAGGCGGAGGCAGCCCAAGTGGCCTTCAGCGCTCAACAGAAGGCCTTCCTCGATACCATCTTGGACACCACCCACGCAGCACAAGGAGAGCCGCTGGAAGCAATGTAGAGGAAGCTCGGCATGGCAAGAAGAGCCCTACACGTTGGACTACAGATGCCACCACTATCGGCGGAGGTTAGGTTGGGTCTGGAGGAACAGCGGAAATACCTGACGAGGGCCGGCCTAACCTCCCAGGAAATAGATGCCCTCGGGTTCCAAGAAGAAGCAGTACATGCAGAACGGCAGGGGGAAGAAGCAGAGCTGGAAATCGATGTGAATCGCTTCAGGGAAGACGTGGTCCCGCAACCCCCCTCACCACAGGCCCAGGACCCGCCACAAGTAGATCTAGCTGTGCAGAAAGAAAAGCCATCTCTAAAGAAAGGCGAAAAAAGCTGGTGGAGGAGGCCAGACAGAAGCTGAGAGCCAAACCAGCCGTGCTACCGTCTGCACCTCTCCCTCTGTGCCCAGATGATCTCCCGGTGGGATTCCACGTGGAACTGGTGGTGTGGGAGGTGCAAGAACTAGGAAAGGAGCCATTCTCCTTCAGTTTCCTCCTACCCAACAGTCTGCGGAGGGTCCTGCCTCTCAAAGTGATGGACGAGGTGATCGCCGTCGGTGGCCGGCTAGGGAAAAAATGGCTGGAAGAGCGGGAAAAGACCCCAACCTCTTGGGGCACCAAAGCGGGAAACTATTGGTAAGATAAAGTTTTTGAAATCCCCCACACTGCCGTTTGAGCGGAACGACCCTACTTATATGGCGTACCCTCGAAGGGTAGGTGTAGATTTTGATGCCACCCTCCACGAGCGATATGACTTTCCCGTCATTTATAACTCCACTATAGCATCCTTCGACAACGCCCTTCTTTTTACCGCAAAAATCCTAGACGAGTCTATGATGCACTTCCTTGCGGACTTTTCTTCATGCCCTGACCCCGCTTTTATAACCACCTGTAACTATCTTAGGCTACTTAGGCTACTTCTTAAGCAGGACTCAACTACACAAGAGTGTGGCCTGCCTCCCCTATTCTTCGACCCTAATGCTATAGATAATTGTGCCATGGCTCATCTCATGATGAGGGCTACTCTCCTTCCCTCTTTTTGCCTAGCCCTCCTAGAGGACATGAACGACAGCTAGTTCACTAGATGTAACCACCCCTTTCTCTCCACTACCTGCCTACATGTCCGCATGAACCTAAAGAATTACATGCAAAGTCGCCAATTTTTGAGCAAGTCTCTCCGCCCACCTTCTCCTCCTCATTCCAACTAAGATACTTGGGCCTATGTCTCATCTCCCAAAAAAAAAAAACTGCACCTAGGGATCTCCCTAGCCCCCTCCCCCACTTCACGCTTAGGGCACATCAAGGGCAGGACTTCCAGACCTGTCACCCTAAGAGTGCACTGCACCTTCAACAAAACACGAACTGGGTCCTCAAGTGTGGGACATTACCAAGGGCCTGCCCAAGGTTAGAC
The DNA here is from genome assembly GCF_053477565.2 of Lygodium microphyllum. Lineage (NCBI taxonomy): Eukaryota > Viridiplantae > Streptophyta > Polypodiopsida > Schizaeales > Lygodiaceae > Lygodium > Lygodium microphyllum. The sequence goes on along the minus strand of NC_141137.1, from coordinate 2,417,663 downwards.
CCATCTCCCAGTTCCACTGCCACAACCACCACACATTACACGGCAAGTAGGCACGCCCCTTAGTGAGTGCACAACTTTTCTTGCAGGCTATGATCGACTCTCAAGAGATGACTACCCGCGGAAGACAATCACCACGGCACCCTTAAATGACCCACACGTGCCGGCACCCAGCCATCCGCCTGCTGATGGCCACCATGATCAAACCAGGTCAAGGTAGACCTGCCATTGGCATAGATATTGGAACTGCATCATCCAACTATCCAAGCCCAATGCTTCAAAGCTCCACGGATCACCCATCGATTCCACAAGCCTGAAGACCTTCAACTCAAAACTTAAGACCTTCAACTCAACGACAAGGATCTTCAATAGAAACCACGGGTTTTCAAGGGAAAATAGCGTTCGAGGGGTTTTCTCCAGAATAAATCCCTCCAATACCATCATCCTAAGGGATTGCTTATTGCTTCAAGCATTTCTCATCCTTAAAGACAAGCGACTACGTAACCAGCACTACAACTGTGTGACAGGCCGAGTGTCTTCATGGAGCCTAAAGCATGCCGGTCCCTCTCCGGGTCATCACCCCTAACCACCCACCTACTTGTTCCACCTAACAGCCGACCTGACTTGCCACCATGTCCCACTGCAGTGCCATGGGACTGGCACTTGGCTAGGAGGGGGGTAATGTTATCGTGTTTCTGCAGTACAAAGGAGTGGAAAATGGAAAAAAGGAAAATAGTAAATAAGGCGTAGGATAAAAGTAGAAGAAGGCGCCTTGATTGCAACCAATCCCTGAAAAATTCAAATGTTTGGACACGACCCTCAAAAAGCTTCGGTGTCGGGCCAAGGCAATGAAAGAGAAAAAAGGCGCCCCCGAATCTGTGTAAAAGAGTGCCAGGCTCACTCCTGTGCAAAGTGTATGCATTAGTGGGGAATAGGATAAATTAGAATGGTGGGAAATGGGAAAAAGGGCCCAGGCCACGGCCGGCCATGTAAAAGAGAAAAAAGGGGATGACCGCCCAAAAAGGATTTAGGGCTTTGTATATAAAGTTGAAAAGTGAATGGAAAGCTCATTCTTTGGTGTGTGGCAAAAGGAGTCTTCTTCTTCCTCTCTTCTTCTCTCCTTCTTGCTTGTGTGTGCTCTTGAGAGAGGGAGTGTGAGAGTGTGAGGGAGTGAGTGTGTGTGAGGGTGAGGGATCAAGAGGGTGAAGCTCTTCACCATCTCCTCTCCTCTTCTTCTCTTCTCTCCCCTTCTCTTCTCTTGCGTGCGCGGCTATGGAGGATGGAGCTTGGAGATGGAGGAGACTTGAGGATGCTTGAGCTAGCATCTAGGATCGTGGAGCTACCGAAGTGCAAGAGAGAGGAGGGAACTCGATCGAGCATCAAGGTAAGCTCACTACACTCGTAGGATCGATGGTGCGTCAGCTAGGTGAGAGATAGCCATTAGAGCTCGCTTGAAACACTTGAAAGAATAAGCGGTCCGAGGGACTTGGTGGTTGAGCGAAAGCTCCCACATCATTATACTTTAATCTATTTGTAACAAATAGCACATAAGGTAGCAGAGCTTGGATCTATGTAAGTGGAACCTTGTTTATTTGAGTGATCTCTTATCTGATTCCAATGTTTCTTCTCTAAGGAACCATTGCAAATAGATGAATTGTTACACACATGCTCCTTGTTTAGCTCCTTCCTCGATTGTTGTAGTACTTCCTAGCTCATACAATCCTTGAAGTGGACTTGGTAAGGCTAAGACTTGGCAAGGGAAAAATTGAAGGTGGATTTGGATAGAGTAGATATTGAGATGATGCTTAGGATTAGAAAGATTGACTCTTGGATTAGCTTTGATATAGAATAGGAATTCTTTTTGAATTTAATAAGATATGGGATGGGAATTAGGTGGAACTGCAAATTGACATGAAATTTTGGGATGGAAAATTTAACAAGTTTCAATTCTAGAAGGCTTGGTCTGGTGGTATGATGGAGAGTTATATATAGGGTTTCAAAAAGGATGATTTTATGAGTTGGATGGAACCATGGAGAAGAAATATTTGTTGGGAAAGTTGAGATGGAGCTCCAATCTAATTCTATATTTGCAATCCTTTGTCTCCACATTCTCTCTCTCTCTCTCTCTCTCTCTCTCTCTCTCTCTCTCTCTCTCTCTCTCTCTCTCTCATAGACCACATCTTCACTCTCCATTGTCTGATCGACCAGACACGAGTGAAGAAACAGAGATTGTACTGTTGCTTTGTGGATTCCCACAAAGCCTTTGACACGGTTCCGAGAGAGAGGCTTTTCAGATGCCTACTTGATCTGGGGGTGGATGATGACATGATGTGGGGTATTTATGCACTATAAGAGCGGGTTACTGGCAGAGTCAGATGTCCGGGAGGTATATCATATCCCCTTGTGAGCACCATTGGTGTGAAGCAAGGATGCCCACTCTCACCGACTCTATTTGGGCTATACATTGATGAGATAGCAGAGTTTATTCAACAGCAAGCCGGTGGAGGTATAGATCTCAGTGGAGCCACAGTTCATATCTTACTATATGCAGATGACATTGTGTTGGTCTCAGACTCAGCTCAGGGATTACAGTAGCATTTATTAGCATTGGATGATTTTTGCATACAGAGAGGCATGACAGTGAACCTTGGTAAAACCAAGGTTCTTATATTCCATACATTAGCTCAAATACGCAGACAGAGTATTTTCATGGCAGCAGGAGGGAGTATTGAGGTCACTGGATCATATGTATATTTGGGAGTCACCTTTACAGCAGCTTCAGGGACTTTCTCGATGACACAGGCAGCTCGTGACTGCCTCACTAGAGGATACTCAGCATTGCTTATGGAGCGACAGTGTCATCAGGCACATTTCCAGGAGCCCCGCACCAAGGGGTGGCTCTTTGATACTCTAGTCACTCCAACACTGATGTATGGAGCAGCTATATGGGGGCCGGGCCTTGCCAATTATGTATGGACATTGATGGAGAGACCTCAGGTGATCATGATATCTAGATTGATTCGCAAGAAGGCCTCAGTCCCACATGACATTGTGCGAGCAGAGCTTGCCACACCGCCCATACTAGTCGAGGCATTATTTCAGACAGTCTGCTTCCTACACAGATTTCAGGATATGGACAGAGATCGCATTGCATATAGAGCATATATGGCATCTCAGGAGATGGCTCGAGCGGGGGATACCACATCATGGTATGCACAGACTAGAGCTTGGTTTGACAGACATGGGCTGGACATTGATAGACTCCCACCTCTTCTATATGATACTCAGGCTCCCACTTACACCCTCTCTCTCTCTGAGAGGAACAGGGTCATCAGACAGGAGATATGGCATATTTATATACAGAGGACATGGGTCAGCCCTGCACAGCCACTGCCATCGAAGATGGCACATTATTATACACAGTTCTTGAGGATATCAGAGCAGGGATTCATAGAGATTCCGAGATATATGCAGATCTATATGCCACATCGATTGAGAGTTCTTATTGGACAGCTCAGGGTATCATCACATCAGCTTATGATTGAGAGTGGCAGAGCCAGTGGCATGTAAAATATTACACGGCGCAGCGAACAGAATCTGAGAAAGAGATAGAGAGTACACAACAGATAAGAGGAGAATCAGTAAAATTCTTTAACTCCAAACAACTGATACAAAGATGGCTCTGTCCACCCGTGCGCTTCCACTGTGTGAAGCTTAGATGGCGATCTAGACAGAAGATAGGTGAAGAGCTTAAGGCTAGCTGGAACAACAACTCTGACTGGGTGAAAGATGAGTGTCAGATGGCTGCGAAGGGGTTTAGCTTTTATAGCCCGCGAAGGTCGTTAGGTCGGCCTGCTGACCGACCTACCATATGAGCCTCCACTAGTCGGCCAGCGAATATTCCAGGGAATATTCCCTTTACCATCGGGCCGGGGGCGCTGCCCCCGGACCCCCGCCAGGGGGGCCGCTGGCCCCCCTGGGACCCCCCAGCCAGGGGCCGCTTCCGCGGCCCCCGGACCCCACAATAGGGGCCCCTTTTAACTCCCTTACCACGCAACTCAATGCAATGTGCCTCGAGTTGCTACCAGCTTAACCACTCCGTCTAACCCAAAGATTAGACCCACAACAGTCACCTTTTTGCCATCCGGTCACATAGACCTCATCTGATATACAAGTCAGGACTCAACCAATGTCCGGGCTCACATTTGGCTTCTCCTCATAATGGGGGCCTTACAACTTTGAGCACCATGGATCATTGGTAGCACCTAATGAGGGTGGGGCATTGATCATATCTAACACCCCCCCTCAATGTCCACCCATAGGTGAACTATCTCCTCGGCCCAATGCCGAGTCTCTGAAGATGAACTTGAAGCAGATCCTTCGTAAGTGCTTTGGTGAAGATATCTGCTCCATTCTCCTCTGTTGGACAGTAGACCAATTCCACTATCCCATCCTCCATCAAATCACGCACATAGTGATACTGGATCTCTATATGTTTGGTGCGTGCATGAAACACTGGATTTTTGGCAATGGCGATGCAACTCTGATTGTCACATCTCAGCACAGTTGGTTCTTCATCCTGCACTCCCATATGCCATAGAATCCTTCTCAACCATACGGCCTCACATGCAGCAAAACAAGCTGCCTTGTACTCTGCTTCGGTAGAAGACAATGCCACTGTTGGTTGCTTCTTACTAATCCAAGAGAAAATTCCTGAACCCAAAGAGAAACAATAACCAGAAACTGACTTCCTGGAATCAATGTCTCCTGCCCAATCTGAGTCACAGTTCCCCACAAGAGAAGTTCCGAAACTGTATGTGATACCATAGTCAAGAGTTTTCTTCAAGTATCTGAGCACCCGCATCCCAGCCTTCCAATGACTCTCATGAGGTTTGTTTGAGAACCTGCTCAAAACACCAACAGCAAAACTGATATCTGGTCTGGTGTTACACAAGTAGATTAGACTGCCGACCAACCTCCTATACCTCCCAATGTCTGCTAGTGCTGATGTATCCTCAACGGATAACTTTACATTCACCTCCATAGGTGTAGCTATCTCCTTGCACTCGGTCATGCCAAATGCCTTCAAGATCTCCCATGCATACTTCTTCTGAGAGATGAAGATCTTTCCTGGCTCTTGCCAGACTTCAATCCCCAAACAATAGTGCAGCAAGCCCAAGTCTGTCATTTCAAACTCAAAACTCAAAGCCTTTCGAGTTTGGTTGATCATATCTTCATAGTCACCTGTAATAAGAAGGTCGTCCACATATAGGACAATCACTGCAGACTTTTTACCATCCCTGTAAACATACAAGTTAGCATCTGAGGCACATCTTTTGAAGTTTAGGTTTAAAAAGAACCTATCTATCCGTTGATACCATGCTCTGGGGGCTTGTTTCAGCCCATACAATGCCTTCTTCAGTTTACACACTTTGTTCTCAGAATGGGGGGCCTCAAACCCTGGTGGCTGAGCCACGTACACCTCCTCCTTGAGGTCACCATTTAAGAACGCTGACTTAACATCCATTTGGTACACTGGCCACTTCTTGTGGGCAGCCACTGCAAGTACCGTGCGAATAGTGGTCATTCTGGCAGTTGGGGCAAATGACTCTTGAAAATCAAACCCTTCAACTTGTGAAAATCCTTGGGCAACCAGTCTAGCTTTGTACTTTTCTAAGGTACCATCAGCCTTGTACTTTACCTTCCAGATCCACTTGGTGCCAATAATCTTCCGCTTTGCTGGCCGATCCACTAGCTCCCAAGTGTCATTCTTCATTATGCTGTCATACTCCGCCTGCATAGCAGCCTTCCATGATGGATCTGCAAGTGCTTCTTCTAAGTCAGTTGGCTCCTTTACTTCTCTCATAATCTCAACCATCAAGGCCATGTTGACTATGTGAGCAGAAGCCCTCCTTTGCTCCTCTATTCTCTGAGACCTCCTTGGTCCGTCTGCCTTCTCCTCAACAGATGCAGGCATAGGATTATTGTGGTCATAGAGCTGCTTCACCCAGCGCGGCAATGGCTTTTCCGGTGGGGTGATGTCAGGTTGGTGAACTTTTTCCTCATCATCTGAAGATGATGCTTCCTCCTCCTTAAGGATAGGGATAGCTCTCGGGACAGGTTCATAGTGGACTACTTCTTCGCTTGATGATAAAGTGGAAGACCTTTCCTTCTCCTCCTCCACTGTATGCGGCTCCTCCTTGAACACCACATCACGGCTCGCGATGATCTTCTTTGCCTCTTGGTCATATAACTTGTAAGCCTTCTGCTCATCACTATAACCCAAGAAGATACATTTTCTGCTTTTTGGTTGTAACTTGTTTCTCTTCTCATCTGGAACATGTGCATAACATTCACATCCAAAAATTCTGAAATGTGAAACAGATGGTTTCTTACCAGTGTAAGCCTCATGAGGTGTTTTTCCCTTGAGAGCCTTTGTGTAGCTCCGATTTAGAATGTAGACTGCAGTATTAACAGCTTCAGCCCAAAAATGGTTAGGCAATCCCTTGCCCTTTAGCATGCATCTTGCCATCTCCACAATGGTACGATTCCTGCGTTCCACAACACCATTCTGCTGAGGTGTGTGAGGCGTCGTCAATTGACGCTTGATCCCTTTGCTCTTGCAAAAGCCTTCAAACTCCTTTGAGTTGAACTCACCACCACCATCTGTTCTAAATTTCTTCACACTTTTCCCTGTTTCATTCTCAACAAGTATTAGCCATTCTTTAAACTTACCAAAAGCTTGAGCCTTATCACGAAGGAAGTACACCCACATCTTCCTACTGTAGTCGTCGACAATCAACATAAAATAAGAAGATCCCCCCAAGGCCTGTGTAGGCATCTTACCACACAAGTCAGCATGCACCAACTCTAGAGGAGCATGTGCTCTATTCTTGCTTTCTTGTGGAAATGCCTTTCTCTGTTGCTTGCCCATCATACAAGCTTCACATGGTTCCTTCAATTCAGTTATTGTAGGTAGGTGAGCAACCATACCTTGCTTTTGCATCTCCTTCAATACTGCAAATCCGATGTGTCCAAACCTTTCATGCCAAAGCTTACTTGTGCCCACTCCAGCGGTGGCTGTAAGAGCACTTAGCTCATACAGGTTGTTCCTCCTTTCTCCTTTGCCAACAATTGTGCCAGCACTATCAATAATTTCTGCACCTGTCTTCTTGAACCTTACTTCATGACCAAGATCAGTTATGGCAGCAACTGATAAGAGATTTCTTCTGATTTCGGGAACATACAACACATTTGAAAGCTTTTTGACTTCACCATTTGCAGCAACAAAAGAAATAGTACCTGTGCCCGCAGCAGGGCATTTAGCATCATTTCCAACCGTCACAGTGATGGATTCTTGTAGAGGCTGCATAGAACTGTATAGACCTTTCTTGTTGGTCATGTGACGGGAGGCCCCACTATCCAACACCCAAGAGTCAGTGGTAGATTCTTCTTGCGCCGAGGAGCACACTTCCTCAATGGTCGCCATGAATAATTCCAACTCTGCTTCAGCCGTATTGGCTGTCTCTTTCCCTTTACTTTTAAGGGTACCATTCTTTTCATCTGCCTTCTTGACACGACAATCTGCAATTGCATGTCCTTTCTTCTTACAGTAGAAGCACTCTCCTTGAAACTTCTTCTTGCCGCCCTTCTTCTTTTTGTCACCATCATTTTTGGTGGAGGAAACACCTTTGCCTTTTGCATTGGCAGAGAATGCAGCATCTCCATTGTTGCTTCCTTCTCGGGCTTTCAGCCTCAACTCCTCCTCCATTAATAATGCACAAAACTCCTCAAAAGTCAAAGCTTGAGGTCTCACCTGAGTATTAAGGGCAGTTACTAGTCCATCAAACTTTTGTGGACAAATCCGAAGACACCTCCGAGCTAGCTCTTCGCTAGTCTTTTGTATCCCAGCGCCAGCCATCTGGTCGCGCAGATTCTTAATCCGAGTGATGAATGCTTCAACCGTCTCTCCTTCAGCAAACTTCTCCGCTGCTAGTTGATTCTCCAAGTTTTGAATCCTTGTTTGGTTTCGTGTTTCATACTGACTCCTTAGTACATTCCAAGCCTCTGACGCTTTGGTTGTATGCTGAATCAGAGTCAAAACACTGTCAGAACAGCTTGTAACTAAGGCACACAATGCATCTGCATTCCTTCGTTTCCAAGCTCGTAGAAGATCTGCATTCGGAGGAATCATCACACTAGGATTTGATGGGTCGGGGGTAGGCTGTGGTTCTGCGTCAGTCCCCAGCACAGTCTCCAGAAGCTCATAAGAATCAAGGATAGTAGTAATTTTGAACTTCCACAAGGTGTAGTTTGTACCATCTAACTTGCCTTCGCTGAAGGTTGGTGGACGAATCCTCAGTGTTTGAATAGCCGGTACAGCAGCACCACCTCCTGCACCGCTTCCTGATGCGCCATAACTGCTTCCCGGAGTCGACATCGTTTCTCTTTGCTGTTGAAGCCTTTGCCTCTTGCACTCTCTCCGATCTCTAGAGCCCCCTGGGCTCTGATACCATGTAAAATATTACACGGCGCAGCGAACAGAATCTGAGAAAGAGATAGAGAGTACACAACAGATAAGAGGAGAATCAGTAAAATTCTTTAACTCCAAACAACTGATACAAAGATGGCTCTGTCCACCCGTGCGCTTCCACTGTGTGAAGCTTAGATGGCGATCTAGACAGAAGATAGGTGAAGAGCTTAAGGCTAGCTGGAACAACAACTCTGACTGGGTGAAAGATGAGTGTCAGATGGCTGCGAAGGGGTTTAGCTTTTATAGCCCGCGAAGGTCGTTAGGTCGGCCTGCTGACCGACCTACCATATGAGCCTCCACTAGTCGGCCAGGGAATATTCCAGGGAATATTCCCTTTACCATCGGGCCGGGCGCTGCCCCCGGACCCCCGCCAGGGGGGCCGCTGGCCCCCCTGGGACCCCCCAGCCAGGGGCCGCTTCCGCGGCCCCCGGACCCCACAATAGGGGCCCCTTTTAACTCCCTTACCACGCAACTCAATGCAATGTGCCTCGAGTTGCTACCAGCTTAACCACTCCGTCTAACCCAAAGATTAGACCCACAACAGTCACCTTTTTGCCATCCGGTCACATAGACCTCATCTGATATACAAGTCAGGACTCAACCAATGTCCGGGCTCACATTTGGCTTCTCCTCATAATGGGGGCCTTACAACTTTGAGCACCATGGATCATTGGTAGCACCTAATGAGGGTGGGGCATTGATCATATCTAACAGGCATCTCGCGGGAGGAGAGGATATGCCCCCTTTGTAGTTCAGAGGTGGAGAGTGAGAAACATTTTGTTCTCAGATGCCCGGCATACTCAGAGTTGAGATCTAGATACACATTGAGCAGCTCACTTCAGGGATGTATGACTGATATGGATCAGAGATCATTTGGCCATTTTTTGGGAGAGGCATGGCACATCAGAGAGCAGAGCATACAGCAGGTCCCAGTCAGAGAGGGGCCCACCCAGACGACTATTACACAGTTCTTTCAGACAGACAGAGTGAGAGCTACTGTACCAGCCTCCAGCCAGACCTCCGGGCTCACACTACAGCAGGCTGAGGACCAGCGTACCCGACGCCGCACGAGGATCTGTGGGTTTTAGAGCCCACAGCCACACTGACAGGAGATCCGGAGGATTCTTGATCTACATCGATAGCAGACTGAGATCCGACGACACTCGACACATTGGATCTCAGATCTCCAGTTTGCTCTTTCTCCACCACCAATGTACCACATCCTGCATCTAGGAGGGATCACCTGCTATTAGTGACTTTGACGACTGCTACTACATCCCAGGATAGTATATCTCCCTGTATCTGTTACATATACACATCGCACCACTTAATCACAGCCGACAGTTGTTTCCCTATCACAGTCGACATTTGTTCCCCTTTTGTAGCCATTATCTGGAGTACCAGAGCTACATACGCACATACACATACACGACACTTATCACACTCACAGCACCGTATTTTCAGTTTCCAGTTTTTAGCTTTTCATTCAGCACTTTTATTTTGGATAGCTGGACCTCATCAGTTGTATCACAGTTTGTCTCATAGGCCAGTTTTGGTCTTTAGAAGACGTTAATATAACTCTCTCTCTCTCTCTCTCTCTCTCTCTCTCTCTCTCTCTCTCTCTCTCTCTCTCTCTCTCTCTCTCTCTCTCTCTCTCTCTCTCTCTCTCTCTCTCTCTCTCTCTCTCTCTCTCTCTCTCTCTCTCTCTCTCTCTCTCTCTCTCTCTCTCTCTCTCTCTCTCTCTCTCTCTCTCTCTCTCTCTCTCTCTCTCTCTCTCTCTCTCTCTCTCTCTCTCGGGTGGCTCGATCAATTTTCCCTTTGCCCTCTACCTCTTTGAGTTGTGTAATATACCCAACTAAGAAGCCCTTAGTGGTATGATTTAGTGGCCCATCAAGAGACTTTTCCTAAGCAACACCACTCGATACTCATTAAAATAATAGGGGTTTGTAACATAGGCTCTCTTGAGTCCACTCCGCAACATAAGGTTCCATCCTTAAACCATAAGGATTGACGTGAATCTAGATTCCTAAATCAACATAGTAACCCTTTATTCCATAGGAACCCATCCCCCTTAATCATTAAAATTAATTGAATTTTTTTTTACTTCCCCCTGTCAATGCAAAGGGAGATTAATTGGACCAAAGGGGGAAAGTAGAAGTGAGACAATGGCCAATCTAGGACAAGAGGGAGATGACATGGATGATGACAATGAGTTGAAGATGGTGACGACGTGAATAAAGATGGGGGGAGGGAACACGTGTGCCACCTCTCTCCCCCCACCCACTATCTCTTCCTTTCCCCCAGGAGTCAACTACATGGCGACGACCAATCTAGCCACCCAAATGGAGATACAGGGCTCCATGTCATGCCGTTTCCCCCCATAGTAAATCCCCCCTTCCTATAAATCCCTCCCCTTAAAAGAAAAAAAGGATGTATTACCTCTTTTTCCCCCTTTGCTGCGAGCTGTGACAAAGAGGAAGAGGGTGAGAGAGGGTGAGAGAGAGGGAGGGAGACAGGGAGAGAGTGACAGAGAGAGAGAGGGTGAGAGAGAGAGAGAGAGAAGAGGAATCTCCCAAGGAACTTCCAAGTCCTTCCCCCTTTGAGAGGAGTTCCCACCCAAACTCTCACAATCCTGTGTCGTTCTCTCACAAGGAGTCAGCTTCCTTATTAGCCCATGCACGCATCCGTGAAGGTAGCGCGAGCTAGATGATGCCTCCAAAGTGAAGGTCCAATCAAACACAAATCTCACATCAATTGATGGAGCTACAGGTCAAGGAACTGCAACACTTAGTAACCAAGTGCATTCCATGAATCTTACTCTGGTAGAAAACATCTGAAACTACAAAAGCGTGTCACGACCCAAGCATGTTACAATCAAATATTAAGGTCATGTAGCATCTTGTCTAGCATTGGTCTCTGAGTTTCTTGATAGACCCAAGGGTCTATCGTGGGCTTGCACGGGTTAGGTTGGTCCTTGATAGACCCAAGGGATGGAGCTCTCTAAAGAATATTAAAGAAATAGGGAAAATATTACAATAAAATTTATATCGTTACACCAATAAGCTTTGTTCTTCATTATTCAGGAAGCCATAAGAAGAAAATGAACACCAATAACATGTATTCTCTATGCAACATCAAAGAATGAATCTCCCATGGATCTATCACAAAAAGTCTTGATATTCACTACCCAAAATCAAGTGAACACAAATGAATACTCAATATTTAATGAAAAATAATCACATAAGATTTATTTTTCATGATCCATAATATTCTCCCTTCAATCTCTCATAATCTCTCATAGTAGATATAATGTTTTCCATAGAAAAATGATTATCTTTCACTCAATCTCTCTCTCACCTATGCTCTTAATCACTCATACATCATAATATTCGTCTAATATAATATAATAATATATAATAATCCTCTCTTGGTTGCGTGAATACACCTCTCAAGATGTATGCATGATATGAAGAGATATTAGAGGCATTACAGTGACCTTTCAAGGCTTACTGCTGTGACTATCACTTTAGTCTTCACTTTAAGTCTTCATCATCTACACCTTCACTATTTTGAGATTATATATTCCATTTTCAAATTATAAAACTTTTCCAAGCTAAACATTTCTTCATCAGAACACTCATAGAAACAAATAGAGGCTTATAGAAGGCATACAAAAGCTCAACAAAACATCAATAGAATGTATAAAAACTACATAGCTCCAACCAAAACCAATAAAAACCATTAAAAACCATTCAAATAATACTCAACCACACTCGAACCTAGAAATTCACAATCTCAACATCTCCAAAAAAAAAAACATACCAAAACAAGGGCAAAAGAGATCCACCAGAACCAAACAATGATCAAATAAAATACATAAGTATATCACCAATCATTACAATGTTTTCCATAGAAAAATGATTGTCTTGCACTCAATCTCTCTCTAACCCATACTCTTAATCACTCATACATCATAATATACATCTAATGTAATATAATAATACACAATAATCCTCTCTTGGTCATGAATACACCTCTCAAGATGTATGCATGATATGAAGAGACATTAGAGACACTACATTGACCTACTACTATCACTATCACTTTAGTCTTCACTTTAAGTCTTCATCATCTATATCTTCACTTCTTGATGAAAGGATTGGTATTTAATCCAAAAGGTAGGGGGAGGTGATACAAGATCAATAATAAAGAAAGTCTTAATGCAAATAATCAATACATTGTTGAATATGGTTCACTTTAGTAAAAAGATACTTAATTTGGTCATAAAATCTTGATAAGTTTGTACTAAATTAGTTCCTGAAAATATAATTCAATGTGTCACACCTATCCCTATAACCATTGAAGCTCAAGAGAAGAAATTCCTTCTCAAACAAGTAAATCCACCCAAGTTTGATCGAAAAGGTAAAGATGTTGAAATGGATGTTGAGATGTGGATTGAAAACATGGAGGATTATTTCCTTGCAATAGGGACTAGTATCCCAAATCAAGCCATGATAGCTAGCTAAAATTGATAGGAAAAACACATGTATGGAGGAGACAATAGTATCAAATCATTATCAATTGACAGAGGCAAAGACTCTTGGGTAGTTATGATTTCATTCATTGTGTCAGATACACTTATGACATCATACATTCCAATCTCTACCATTGTTAGATGCACATCCGCATAGTCATAGTCAATTATGTGATTGGAGAAGGGTTCTTCCTCCTTCATTTCTAAATACTCAAGCACATCAAACAGGACCAAGTATTGTACATGCTCTATCTTTATAAGCATCAAGAAGGCGAGATTGGTTTTGTTCAAGATTGGCTCTTTTGAAAATGATGGCATTATGGGAGCCAAGACTTACTCTAGCACCATATGATACTCTACCTATTGGTCAATCACGGGTGACTCATATGACTACACGAATGTATACGGAGGTTGGCACATGTCTTGTATTGCTCTAAAATTCCTTTTGAGCTTTGACCAAGCTCGTCTTGGTTGGCATTTGATTGACATTGATCTACAATGGCATGCTTTGTGACAGTCGTTATGACTATGATCTATGCTTGACCCTTTGGTACATGCTTTGACGCATATGTCAAAAATGCATGATCCTTACATTGTCTATGTTTGATTGCCACTTGGATCTTCAATTGGGCATTCATTTTCATACTTTGGAGCTATTGGATGTTTATTTGGGTTGTCAAATATTTGACATTAACTGTTACATGATGTATTGGATGTTATAGGTGATGCTTGACCAATCCCTTGCTCTAGATGCTCCATTGATATACGGTCTTGGCTCCATGTTGCCTTATGTATTCACATGCTATCTTTGAGCTTGGTTGCTTGATTGACATTGATCTTTTTGCTAGTGGGAGCTTCATGCTATCTCTGGATATTTCAGAGCTTGTGGTTTATGTAGTTGAGCTTCTTGAGTAGATGAGACTAGGATCTCTTACATGTCTATGCTCTTGATAGATACTTTTCTACATTGGATGCTTTTGGGCTGATTTGATCTGTCTTTTTTTTAGCATACACAGACTTTTGTCAGGTCCTATCAATTAGACATACACCTAGCTTAGCTTACTCTCTGAGTTCTTTATGCCAAGGCTTGTATCCTCCTACTAACATTGATTTCTCTGACACATTTGGGTGTTTGGATCAGGTTTCGTGGTTGCCACAGTGTTTGTTATGTGCCAACTTCATGAGAATCTGACCCAGCAGTCATATTTGACTTTGGATCATTGTTAACTCATTGTTTGCTCTCTTTTTCTCGCTACTGTGATTTATTACAGCAAGTTGCTTTATGCGGACTGTGATGTATTTATTACTGATCTTAATCATGTCATTTTCATGTACTTTTGGTACTATTTTGTGGACAACTGGTCATTTTAGTAGTTTCTTTTATTTTCACCTTTTCTGGCAGTGGTTTTGGCATGTTGACTACTAATTACAACACACTATTTTCTGCATTGTCTACCTATCTTTGACTCATTATGGCTAGTCATCTCAAAGATACGACTATGGTTAACATTGCCAAGTTGGATGGCACCAACTATGGCTGCTTGAAGTCTCAAACATGGTAGGTTTTGGTGTAGAAATTGCAAATTAAGCCACTAAGAAACAAAGGTATTAGACCCGAGAACATGGATGATGATGACTAGGCTAATTTAGATGCACTATGCAAGTCCACTATCATTTTATCACTCTCTAAAAAATTCCATAATAATTTTGTTGAAGATGTAGATCAAAGTGCATGGAATCTATGGGAAAAGATTTAGGAACTTTATGCAAAGCAAACCCCTGCTTCACAGATGTATTGGCTTAAATAGTTGATGGATCTCCGCATGAAGGAGGGGACCCCATTGTCTGCTCACTTTAGTCAGTTTCATTCTATCATGAAGAATCTGCTTCAACAAGATATTGAGTTTCAGGATAATCTGCATCCTTTTTTTCTACTTGGCACTTTACATAAGTCTTGGGATGTATTTTACACTGTGATTTGTACCAACAAACTTGATGGGAAGAAATTGAAAGATGTAGAGAGTGCTCGTTTGACTGAAGAAATTGACAGAAAAAACAATAATGCTTCCCCCAGTTCACATGCTTTATCGGTGGCAGACATGGCAAGAAAGATAATGATTATCATAGGATGGACTCTTAGAAGTCTCGGATATGGACGCAGCAAGTCCCGTGGATGTAAGTTTGATCTTACATGCCATTATTGTGGGAAAGCATGACACATTACAGTCATAGTGCCATAAGATGCACAATGACAAGCACAAAGAAAAGGGGAAATAAAAATTGAAGGAGAAATCCAATGATCGTAGCATTATACCTACAAAATCCAGCATAAAGATTGAGGAGATAAATGTCATGAGGCCTGAGGAGTCTGATGGTCACTACAGCTTAGCAGCCTCTTCATGTAATGCCTCTCAACTGACTGATGCATAGTGTTGGCCCTTGGATTTAGGTGCATCTTTTCATGTGACCCCCTACTGTGAGTGGTTTCATACCTGTCACAGTGTATCTAGTATTGTGCGCTTAGATGATGATTGGTCTCTTGCTACTATTGCCATTGGTGATGTCACTCTACAGTTTTCCTCTAGTAGCACTTTTTTTCTACATAATGTACATCATGTACCGGTCCCGACTAAAAGCCTTATGTCTGTTGGGCAACTTGATGATGCAGGTTATCATATATGCTTTGGTGATTTTGCATGAGATAACTCGTGGGCAGGCTTGTTCTTGCAAGAGGTGCCAAGTTTGGCAACCTCTACCCCTTGGTTGTATGTAGTACTATTGACCATGTTTTTTCAGTGGGTTCTATCCCACATGTATCTCTCTGACATGCTCGTCTTTGGCATATGTCACCTAAGGGAATGAAAGTGTTTAGTGCTTTGCAGTATCTTCCACCTTTTGATTACTCGCATTTTGAGTCATATGATCATTGTTTATATGGCAGGCAGACTAAGAATTTGCATAAAAAGTCTAGTATTCCATGCATGGGTAAGCCTTGGCTCTTGTGCATTCAAATGTATGTAGACCCATGCCCTATCAATCATTAGGGGGTGTAAAGTACTTTATCACATTTATTGATGATTATTCCCGTAAGGTTTGGGCTTATCCCATTAAGCAAAAATCTAATGTCTTGGCCATCTTTCAGCATTGGCTTATTCTCGTTGAGAATCAGTCGGCATAGGCTAAAATGCCTAAGGACTGATAACAAGGGTGAGTACATCTCACATGCCTTTGAGCAATTTTGTGACGAGCAAGGTATTAAGCATCAATTGATTACCCCTTACACCCTTCCCTAGAATGGTATGGCTGAGCGTATAAATAGGACTATCTAGGAGAGGCTCCGCAATATGCTTAGCCAAGCAAGCTTACCACAATATTTTTGGGCTAAGGGAGTCTCTCCTACCGTGCATCTCATTAACAGGTCACCTTGCAGTGGTATTGACTTTCATGTTGCAGAGGAGGTATGGGACAAGAAAGCCTCCCTCATATGCTCATTTGTGTGTCTTTGGATGTGAGGCCTTTTGCTATGTGCCCAAGGACAAACGCAATAAACTAAATCCTAAAATTATGAAATACATTTTCATTCGCTATGCAGATGTAGGTGAGATGGGATATCATCTTTGGGATCTACACGTGCGAAAAGTGATCCATAGCCATGAAGTTGTGTTCCATGAGGAGAAAATGCATATGCAACCTAAGAAATTTGTTGAGATACATAGGGTTATCTTTCAAGAGGAGCCCCATGCTCCCACACTGCTAGCTAAATAGCCTGCACCAATAGCTGATCCTTATGGCCAAGATGTTAGACAAGATGTTAGACAGGATGTTGGACAAGCAGCACAGCCTACATTGAGGTGTTCTACTAGAGATAGACGACCTCTTGACCGCTATGAGCCCTCCATAAATTATGTCTTGGTTACAAATGTAGGAGATCCTCTCACCTATGATGAGGCTATGCGCAGGCGTGATAGTCACCCCCTCAAAGAGGGCTATGCAATCTGATATTGACTCATTGCATAAGAATCGTACATGGGAATTGGTTTCCTTGCCTAGTGGCAAGCGGGCTTTGCCTTGCAAGTGGGTGTACAAGTTGAAAAGTACCCCTGGACACCCCAAGCCAGCATATAAGGCCAGATTCGTAGCAAAGGGTTTTAAGCAAGAGCATGGTGTTGACTTTTATAAGGTCTTCTCTCGTGTGGTTAAGATGACCACCCTACGCTTAGTCTTGGCTTTGGCTACACAGCTTGACTTAGACTTGTATCAGTTGGATGTCAAGGTGGCTTTCTTACATGGGGACTTGCATGATGAGATATGCATGGAGCATCCTAAGGGCTTTGCAAAGCCGAGCAAGGAACACCTAGTGTGCAAATCGAGGAAGAGTCTTTATGGCGCTTGAAGCAAGCACCTAAGGAATGGTACCAAAAATTTGATGCATTCATGCAATCACGGGGCTACATCCGTAGTGTATGGATTCCTTTTTGTACATTAAGAAAGCTCATAATGGTTCATTATTGCTTTTGGTACTCTATGTGGATGACATGCTTTTAACAAGGAAAGCTCATGATGAGCTAGATGCTCTTAAGGCTCGGCTAAAAAAGAAATTTGAGATGAAGGATCTGAGACATGTCTCTCATATACTTGGGATGCACATTATGCGTGACAGGTTGAGTGCTTCTGTGTGCAAGATGTGAAGTCTATTGGCTGTCAATTTCCTTCTCATGTGAAGGTATCACATGCCAATTGTCCACATATACATGAGCAAAGGGCTAAGATGGCCAAGATTCCCTATGCATCCGCAATGGGTAGTCTTATGTATGCCATGATAGCCACACGTCCAAATATTGCATTTGTAGTTGGTGTTGTGGCACATTATATGGCTACACCTGGCAAGAGGCATTGGGATGCCTTGAAGGGTATCATGAGGTACCTAAAGGGCATAGCTCATATGTGAATATGTTATGGTAGCTAGGATATAGGAGTCATGGGATACACTAACTCTGAGTATGCGTAGGACATTTAGATAGTAGAAACTTCACTTCTGGCTATGTGTTCACCTTTGCTGGAGGTGTTATTTCATGGATGTCCAGGGTGCAAAAATGCATGGTCCTTTCTAGTACTACAGAGACCATGTATGTTGCAGCCACTGAGGCTTGAACTTGGTATTGCAAATGCTATCCCTACACTGCATTCAGATTCTATAAGTGTTATCCAATTAGCCAAGAATCCCGTCTTCCATGTGAAGACGGAACACATTGAGGTGAGGTATCACTTCATTTATGAGGTCATTGAGGGCAGGTCTGTTGACCTTATCAAGATCTCAATTGACCATAATCTTGTAACTTGCTCATGAAAAGCCTCTCTATAGAGCGCTTTGCCTTCCTTATGAGGTTGATGGACATTTGTTAACCCTCAAACGAACAAGGTGGAAAAGATGGAAAATCTAAAGCAGAAGATAAGGCCAAGGAAAAAGTGAAACAGAAGAAAAAGGCATGCCAAGAAGAATCTGGAAACATAAGAAGTGTAGAAAAGTCCTAAATCAAGGAAAAAGGTGCATGAGAAAAAGCACGAATCTATACTATTGTAAAAGCACAAGGCGCACCATGATTTATTTTAAGAGTGCCGGGCTCTCACCCATGCAACTTGTAAATGTAGACGGGCGGTGGAAAGGAAGCTTGGAAGATATGAGAACAATGGGAAAGAGGGCCTAGGCCATGTAAAAAAGGGAATAAGGGGATGACCACCCAAAAGGAATTTAGGGTTTTGTATATAAAGTTGAAAAGTGAATGAGAAGCTTATTCTTGTCTAAGGCCAAAAGTGGCTCTCTTCTTCTTCTTCTTCTTCTTCTTCTTGCTTGCTTGAGCTTGTGCTTGAGAGAGGGAGTGTGAGAGTGTGAGGGAGTGAGTGTGTGAGGGTGAGGGACCGGGGAGGAGAAGCTCTCCATCTTCTCCTCTCTTCTCCTCTTCTCTTCTCTTCTCTTCTCTTGCTCGTAGCAATGGAGCTTTGAGCGAGGAGCTTGAGGATGGAGCTCACTTGAAGCTTGCACTTGGATCGTGGAGCTACCAAAGTGCTCGGGAGAGGAGGTAACTTTATCGGGCATGGAGGTAAGCTCACTACACCCGTAGAGATGGATGGCGCATCGGCTATGTGAGAGATAACCATTAGATCTCGGCTTGGAATGCTTGAAGCAATAAACCATCCATGGGTCTTTGTGATTAAGCGAGAGCTCCCACATTGGTTCCATTTCCGAGACCAACAGATTCAAGCCTTGAGCACTTGCGCACTTCGAATCGAGCATTGAAGTAGGTTTTTTCCCGAACCGATGCTTGAGGTAGATAGGTAGGAAGTGAGGGAGTTTGAAGAGGTATTTGATCTCCTTAGCAAGTAGGTTTTTGGTTTTTGGACTTGGAAAAGCATGTTGGAGTAGTGTAGGTATTTCCCTTATGATTGTTCCTTGCATTTAGAAAGGATAGGAGAAAAACATTAGAGCATACAGTAGGGTTTTCTATTGTTGTATAACAGGCTGAAATAGGGAAAAGAAGGGCAAAAAATAAAATTTTGGGTTAAATATTGGTGAGGAGAGCAAGACTAAGAGGAGTACATGCCTAGGCAAGGTGATAAGGGGCCAAGAGTTGCAAGGAAGACCACATTTTGCATTGCGGGGTTTCAGGAGAGCTAGAGGGAGGGAGAGAAAGCTTCATTGCATGGACCCGCTTTCATCTTGCCATCAAGGAGTTCTTTACCCACCACACGTAATTCCACACCTTCGGCTACATAAGTAGCTTGGATTTGGAGGTGTTCAACCAGTAGGAAGGCCTCGATCGCTCAGCGCGAGGAATTCCTTGAAGTCTGGCGAAAAGACGCGTCGTGCTCGGCCCATCAAAGTAACGGGGATTTTGGGCCGAGTCCCAAAATCGACTGTTCCGGTGTCCTATATTCAGCCCTCATGCCACTCAATCCACTTGGTCACTCGACCCTCCGCCCACTCGGACACTAAGCTCTTGGCCAACCCCACTCGAACAAGTTACCAATCGGCCCTAGATCGAATCAACCATTCATCCCATTGTACTCGGATGCCCTTCCTCAGCCCATCCGAATTAAGCATTCAAACCAACTTGATATTCGGCCCTCAACTCGCCAGTTTAGGATGCCTACCACTCGGCCCGTCCGAATTGGTCACTCGGCCCCTACAATTTGGACCTACTGGGCCGAATTTGGGTTTTTTCAGATATTTGACCCGTAGACCCCAAAACTGACACAAAGACCGTATAGACCCAAAAGCACATCATAGACCTATCATTAGACTGAAATCTAGAGCAAGTAGTTCAAAAATTGGCTACAAACGGTCCTTCAAATCGTGCGTGGTGTTTACCATAATGGCCCTATGGGTCGGGGGGACTACCCCCCCCAAACTCCCGCAGAGGGGGCTCTGCCCCTTCTCACCTCCCCCAAGTAGGTTGGAGAGAGCGCGCGCCCTGACAGGTCCTCCAAATTAGACCCTAGTGTAGTAATGGCTCTACACAAGCATGGATTCTCACTTTTGCAAAGGAGCAACCAAAAGTCAATACCCAAACAAAGACAAATAGAGACTCTAGAACCTCAATGGGCCAATCTATCTAACAAGGGCAAAAAGGCCACACCGCAAAAACACGTATGTATTGCATCCGGACTGCATCTAGTCAAAGCGGAATGGAACAACATCAAGCTACAATTGCGAGGATAACTAAACATGAGAGTCTTAATGATAGATGCACCTTGAAAAATCAGTGGAGAATCCACATCTAGTCATGTAATTGGGGACTCAAGGGCATGCATCATGAGGCTTAAATTTACAAGCCAAGACCCAAAAAGAAGAAGACATAGTGCCGCCTACTTATCTTAAGGTCAAACTCACCGCAAAAAGAGAGCATAGTGTCGATGCTCTCATCAATGAAGGGACTGATTTTAATATATTGACCTATGAAGCATGGACTCTACTAGGCCAACCAGAGCTCACACCGACTAATGCAACTATTAGTCCATACGAGGGACACCCACAAGCACTCATAGGAAAGTGCAAAATCCTTGCGACAATTGAAATTGAAAGCTTGCCTATCCTATTTCATGTTCCTCCAAATAGTGCTAATTGCAGAAAGGAAACCCTCCTAGGAAGACCCTTCAAAAGGGCGATCAAGTGTGAGGCTGATTATGTAGCACAGAGAGGATACACTTGATACTTACCAGGTGTGAGGATAGTCACAACCTTTAGCAAGGGTGATCTCATCGAACCTCGAGGGAAAGGCAAGGAAGGTGCTGACATAACATGCAAGCCTAGTAATGAGAGCAAGGACCTCTTGAAAGAGTTGATACAAGCACAGGTTGAACAATGAGAACCAGTGAGTCAGGCCAAGAAGATCAGGAGACAATGTGAAAGATGGGCTTTGGACTTACAAATATCATAGAAGACCCCAAAAGAAGCCCAAGCCTTATAGACGAAGGTATCGATGGAGAGCTAGAACAATGCCACAATGGATACCCAAAGCATTGCTACGTGCTCAAGGGTATTATGCATGTAACCGATGGATTTGGGTATCAAAGCCCCTGCTAAACTACCTCTATCAACTAAACGCCATGACTTATCAAGAGCAAAGAAGCGCACGAGGAAATCTAAACGAAAAAACAAGTCTCGAGTCACAAACATTGGAGTGACCGAGCCTCTCACGATTGAAATCAAGAAACCAAACGGGACTATTCAAAGGTTAGATCCTCAGCCTAGCATGCTTAACAAGCGGATATCAGATGTAACTATCAAGTGTGCACAAAGGCGTCTAGTGCCAAAGGAGCCTTTGAATTCCCAAGAGGATAACATGCATCATAGGCACAACATTGCTCATGGCAAGACGCTCAACAAAGCAAATGGCAAAATCATCTAATAGCCACGAGCAAATCTTCCAGCCAGTGTCAAAGCCACTTAGGAGTCCCAAGTCTCCTACACCCTCTTTCCCAAAATAGACACAGGAAGCACAATAGCAGTCATCAAGTGCAACTGCTCAATCCCAATCTCTATCTCCATCTAAGCTTCCAAATATCCAAGAGGTGGGATATGACACCACCCGTAGCTCTCGGCCCAACGATATGCCTATGCAACCTAATATGACTAGATCAACTGAGGCTCGATCTCACAAGTGAATGCACAAAGGGCAACAAAAGACACGGCCACTTTTGATATGCTTAAGGACTTGACACTACAGCCTACCAATAATGGCCAGTCTGATGAACTAGCCGTTACTACTTCCAATTAGGAACCGCAACAGTCACAGCCATTGGCCGTGATGATGCCCCTTACGGAATGTGTCCTTAGCCATCCACCAGCAGTGGAAGAGGTGTCGCAACCAACATCCTTGATACCTCCAGAACTGCTGAAGCACCTAAAGCCTAGGATTGAGGAGAAACCTCTCAAAGATGTGGCCAAGGAGATGGCACATCCAACCAATCAACCTAGCAAGGCTATTCAATAGGTCGCAGCTAAGTCCCATTAGAGCACACCAGAGAAAGAGAGTGCTAAGGCCCAACCAAGCACATCAATAGTAGCTGACCTAGTTCAAGGTCATGAGTCTTTGAGAAAGACACCTTCATTGCCCACGAACAAGAGGAGAACACAACGAACACAATGGCAGTTGCAAGTGGTTCCACTTGTGGATGCCAAGAAGATTGAGACCAAGAGCACAAAAGAACTTGGGAATAAAGCATTGAGTCCACCCACCACTAAGGAACCCATTGCCATCTCCCCTAACAGCAGTGAAACCTCAGAAACATCCGTGTGTTCCGATATGTCAAAGCAACCATCACCATCAGTGGTTGCTTGCAACACTCAATCCACCGACAACAAAACTTGCATTGACCAATCAAGAGTGGATACAACACTATCACAACAGGGTGACAAATCTATACCAGTCGCATCCAAGGAGAACCATGACACAATAACAACAAAGCCTCAGGAGACACATGGAAACCCCGAGAACATAAGCAATCCTAGAGTTGACCAATCTTGCTCATCTAGGCCTGAGCCCCCAGCTATGCTTAAGCCCAGAAAAACTCCCAGAACCTTGCATGAGATAGCAATCGAGAAAGCCCTCATTGAACAAAGAAGTGTCACAGAATGCCCTCATTGAACAAAGAAGTGTCACAGAATGCTTAACTAAGTTGGATGCTAAGCTTAAAGAGTTCGTGTGTGTCTACGTCCTTGCAGACATGGGTGCATTCCCTAGGGAGAAGCTTGAAGAATACTTGCCATTTCCCCTATCCTGGGAAGAGAAAGAACATCTTGATGAGCACTATGACGGGCTCCTGCATGAACGCATGTGACTCATCTCTAACGAGGAAGCCGACAAACTACACTTAATTGTGACATTCAATGATGTGCTCTGCCAACCAAATCTCTTAGAGATAGAGCAACTAAAGCGACAATTAGAGGGTCGAAGTCCATTTGAAAAATGTTGGTTTGAAAACCGTGTTACAATGGCCAAACTGGGAGCCCAGATTATGACAATCTCAAAGGAGAAATTGGCCAAATGGCAGTCTCAAAGAGACCCAACCTATATGGCGCCAATTTCATTTCGAGTAGTATTGACTACCATTCAGGGTGTAGACTTAGCCGGAACTAGCCAAGAGAACTCTCTGGCTGATAAGGTTCTCATTGAAGAGGAGCTACATATTGCAAGTAGACTCAGACAAGGCACCGTGCTACTCGATGTTGCAAAGTATCTATTGTTAATGAGTAGGCTGCCACGAGTACTAGATGCGTGTGCCACACTCTAATACAATCCTGAGTTCTACAATTGGTTTTTATCGTCACGAAGTGACATGGATTTATAAACGTGTATATAAATAAGCAATGTGTTTTGTGACCATGTATAGATAATACAAAAAGAAAAAAGCAAAGCCAGCTCACACACAAGCAATGATAGTCAAGCGCAAAGAGAAAAGTTTGGGTTTGACAAGTTGAGCTCCTAGGGTCCTCCTCTCACCACACATCTAGAAGTTGTGTGACCATTCCTGCCTCCGGGTAAAGGGCAGACAGTCCTCACATGACCGCCATGGGAAGCCCTAACCAACACCTTTGAGGGTGTACACAGGGCACCATCCCTTCCTACGGGCTCTCCCTCCGCTTTCGATCTCCCCTTCCAAAAATGAGTCCTACCCCACTTCATCACAACCAATCCGTGTGATTTGGGGTGAGCAAAGATCTACTACTGGCTGGAATACGCCCCATGATCAAAGCAGGACGAATATTATCACATGGGCCATCCCTCTACAACAACTAATATGCGCTTGATTATCTACTGGTTAATCCATGTCATGCGAATAATTCCATCTTGCCTTAGGGCCTAACCCTTTGTTCACTTTTTGCAGGTTTCCTCACGGCAACCGTCATGGAGCACCTAGTGCAGCTGGCCTGCAAAGATGCTATCCGCCGTCGGAGGGAGCATACGGCACAAGCTCCTCTGCCAAAGCACTACATGCCTACCCTTAAGAGGTACACACCAAAAAAAGGTCCTAAGCGACACCACCCAGGATGCAGGCTAAAAAATCCCCCAGCCAGAAGGACAAAGGCTCAAGGAAGCACTCAGGGTGTAGCGACACCTGTCGTGCAGGCCCTCACTAGACACTCAGGCACCAAGTGCTCGAAAGAGGAGAAGGCAAATAGAAACAAGAGGGAATTTGATGGATTATTTAAAAGCATTCTTGAAACAACTGCGGCCGACTACACCATTCGGGTCCCGACCGATATCTTCCCTGCCTGGCTTGATGGGAGTCCCGCACGGCATAGCCCCAGTCACCTGGCCATCCAAATTCACCCCACCTCATACAAATAGAATAGGCCTTATGTTGTATAAGCTGCTTGTGAAATGCCATTTTGTCATAACTTTTTGTCCTTAAGTGGTTAAAGGGGCAGACTCCTCAACTGTACAAGCCTCCCTTTACCGACTACTAATACATGTCACGTCTTTAACAAGCACTGATTATATGCATCGCAATCAACACCATAGGATTTAGATAAAGTAATATCTTATTGTGTTGCATTTTTTCATTATAATTGACGCATGTGACTTGCATATACTCTCACGAAGTGTCAAGTGGATGCAAGACGACACAGATCTTTGTACGAAAGTGTTCAATGCCCAAGTCATTGCAAGACCACCAACTTCACAAAGAGCCATGATGGAAGCCTTGCCGCCAAAAGCGAAAATCACCCTTGCCAATCGCCCACATCGCATGGCCCAAAGTATGATCAGTGGGGCCACTCTCTCTTTCTGGGTCAAACTCTACACTTGGCACTCACGGCAACTGTTACCTCAATTGTACCAACATCACACGTTACAAAGAGGTTTTGCAAAATCTCCAGTGTATCTCCCCATCTCAACAACTGTTTCTCTAGCAATGAGGCTAGGGCACAATCACATTATAATATCCATTTCCAAAGCCTTCGAATCTCGATATTTTCCAACCCATTGAAAGGCTGATAGCCTCAACGTATTGCAATGGTTGTACTCAAGTTATTCTCTTAAACAAAAAAAGGAAAATAAAATAAAATAAAAGCACTCACAATCACAGCACGACACCTAGGGGTCCTCAAATTCGGTACGGCCCGTGACCTTGGTCGGCTAGCTCTATCCCTATTCCCCTAGCCCTCTACACATCCCCCACAATTGTTCAGTGCACATCAAGGGCAGGACATACCTAGAGAGCTTGTCTCGCCTATGGTTAGACCTATCACCCTGACCCAATTGCATGATTCCTTTTTGCACTCAGCCTTAGTATGATTGCAATCGATTGTGGTAAACACTGCACGACTGGCCATGAAAAGTACACCGTACTCGTCGAGCAAGTCCAATAGCTATCAGCTACTGAAAGTGCGGTATTCCTGTGTTCAATTATGCTACATCATGTTGTCACAATGAAAACGATGTCTCATACACCTTCCTATGTACTTCTCCTCAACATGGACAACTTTGCTTCATCCACATGTTGTTATGAGGAACCAAACTCGCAGTCTTCTAACTATGTAATATCTAAGCATGCACAAGCACTCACATAATATTTGCACCCAAATATATACACAGTCTGGATCCTCAAGTGCCAGACAATACTCTCAGCTTGCTTAGACTTCGAACTGTCTCCCAAACTAATCAAACTACGTCTTGTGCACGATAAGAAGACTAGCACTACCCCCAGGGAGAGACCACATATGCGAGGTCTTCAATCGCAACTATTGAAGACTCCATCAAATGCATCTTCAGCTCTTCATCATCACTCAATTCTGACCTCTTGACCATTCCTATCATGCAAACCCACCAAACAATTAGCTTGTGCAAAATCCCCACAAACCATTACCTGTACCAACCCCCAGCACAATTCCCAGCAACAAACAGATCTACACCCAACTCGAACCACCCTACCACCATCCACCCATGCCAAAAACATGGCCCCAATAACCTTCATCTGCCCACCACCAGAAATCCTCCAAGGCAACCAGAGATGTCCTTGCCACCCACATCTTCGATGCATGCTAAAGCCTGCTACCTACGACGGTGAATGCCATGGGACTGGCACTCATCTAGGAGGGGGGTAATGTTAACCCTCAAACGAACAAGATGGAAAAGATGGAAAATCTAAAGCAAAAGACAAGGCTAAGGAAAAAGTGAAACAGAAGATGAAGGCTCGCCAAGAAGAATCTGGAAACACAAGAAGTGCAGAAAAGTCCTAAATCAAGGAAAAAGGCGCATGAGAAAAAGTGCGAGTCTATACTGTTGTAAAAAAGCGCAAGGTGCACCATGATTTTTTTTAAGAGAGTGTCGGGCTCTCCCCCATGCAATTTGTAAATGTAGACGGGTGGTGGAAAGGAAGCTTGGAAGATAGGAGGACAATGGGAAACAGGGCCTAGGCCACGGCCGTCCATGTAAAAAAGGGGATAAGGGGATGACCGCCCAAAAGGGATTTAGGGTTTTGTATATAAAGTTGAAAAGTAAATGAGAAGCTCATTCTTGTGTGTGGCCAAAAGTGGCTCTTCTCTTCTTCTTCTTCTTCTTCTTATTGCTTGCTTGAGCTTGTGCTTGAGAGAGGGAGTGTGAGAGTGTGAGGGAGTGAGTGTGTGAGGGTGAGGGACCGGGGAGGAGAAGCTCTCCATCTTCTCCTCTCTTCTTCTCTTCTCTTCTCTTCTCTTCTCTTGCTCGAGGCAATGGATCTTGGAGCAGGGAGCTTGAGGATGGAGCTCGCTTAAAGCTTGCACTTGGATCGTGGAGCTACCGGAATGATCAAAAGAGGAGGTAACTCAATCAGGCATGGAGGTAAGCTCACTACACCCGTAGAGATGGATGGTGTATCGGCTATGTGAGAGATAGCCATTAGTGCTTGGCTTGTAACACTTGAAGCAATAAGCAGTCCATGGGTCTTTGCGGTTGAGCGAGAGCTCCCACAACATTGGATGAGATGACATATTTCCTCATCCTGTTGTATCTATGTATATGTTGTATTGTCTTCTCTTTTTTCTTTTCACTCCTCACTGAGGAAAATTCGCCTTTAAGTGGGAGGTTGTTGGGGGGGTAAAGACACCTCTGCCTGCCTAGCCACCCATGTATTACTACACTGATAGTACCCGCACACCTACACATTGCATGTGGTGGGTGTCCATTACTATCACTTCATTTTTTTTTTCAGTGACATTTGAATAAAGGAAAGGCTGGTCACACATTGTGACTATTGAAGTTCCCACATTGTATGTGTGTCTCTCTCTTGCTCTTACTCCTTCTACCATAACTCTTACTCCCGCTCGTGCTTCCACTTCAGGGCTCACCTCCCTTCACACACTAGCTAATGAATCACATTTCTTAGATCCACTCATTGAAGTGCACATGAGTATCCATTGCAACAAGTAGAAGAGATGTATTAGATGTGAAGAGATGAAAAGAGAGTTTGTGAAATGTATCAATGAGACCAAAACAAAGTTGGTTCTATCTTTAAAACCTAACTTTTAAAACAAAAAATACTTGTTCACATATGATTTTAACTTACATTTTCAACTAATGGTTTATAATTTTAATATGCGTGTATCGATGTGTAAATGTGCACTTGCTCACTATATCACCTAATCTTAGATGGGAGGCCCCAACCCCCTCTTTCTCTCCCTTCCCTTGACACATGGATGTACGTTTACGCATCGTATTTCAATGTGTATACATGTTTTAAAAATATCATTGTAAAGTGTGAGAATACACGAGTAGTCTATTAGCTAGTTTTGGAGGGGAGGTGCATTCCTCCCCTCCCCCTTAGTGGGCATTAGTATGTATGCTTCTTATCAAAATTTAAAAATGCATATGTACACATTTGAAAAATAAAAATTAGTAGAGGTATCTCTTCTTTCTGGATGGACATTTAGGTGTGTACACCTTTTTTAAAAAATAAAAATATAAACATGTTCAAATAATTGTAAATAATGTGCATAAGTGTATGACACATTAGAAAATAACAAAGACTTAGAAGATTTCAAGCATAGGATATTGTAAAATACTTATATTCTATTAGCTGAAAATACAAGTTCTTATATTCTATTGTAACTGTAGGATATAAAGATTCATGGGGAGAGGAAGGAAGCTAAAAAGAAGGGAGACTAGGTAATGTTCATCCTTCATAAATTGATAATGAACTCCATGTAGGGAGGTTTGGCATTAAACTTGAATGCAACATAATAGAGATTTATGATCAAGAAAATTTATGCAAGCTAATGTCAATTTACCAATTTAGTATGGTGAAATTGTTGAACGAAACCCACCATGTGGGAAGTTACACTAGAGCACTATAGAGGTTGCAAGCTCATCTGAACAAGGATGATGTTTCAGCTGATAAGTGAACATTCGATGGATTCACTGCATCATAATGGCTTATCTGCAATGCATATATGAGTAGCAATCATCTCATATTCTCAAATATACATGGATCCTAAGTACTTGCATTATATCATAAGCATAGGATATTGCAATATATTGCAAAGTACTTGTATTCTATTAGCCAAAATTCTAAAATTTACAAATAATACAATATGTGGAGTTAGGTATTTAAGGAGACTCCATAATTTCTAAGATGTATGGAGCCACACACTTTCCACTAGTAATTGTACTCTGAGCTCAGCTTCGAATCTTCCTTCTTACCATCTAATTTAAAATTGAATGTTAGCAGGTGGATTCTCCATTAACATCATGATTTCTTGACACATTATACTTCAGGGTTATTTGTCCTCCATCTACAATACTTGGGGCTCATGACTCTCTCAAACAACAATAACATCCACAATTGTACTATCATGCGTATCTTGGCCAAGGCACAACCACTCACCCTTTAGTATCCTCCATCTGCAATACTTGAATTATAGGCATAAAGTTTAGTGCATGACAAAGTACTTGTATTTGGAAAGTAAGGTCAACTAAGCAACAAAGTGCTTCAATATATCAATTGGTTTTGTAGATGCTTTCACCTTGAAAGCTCCCTTCATGCTTTGATGCATATACATCCAAGATGAACAATGATATGTGTCAATGATCTAGTTCCCTTCCTCATCTTTCCTACTACACACTTCCATCAAGAGAATTTTTTTACTTGTCTCTAACATTATGACCTAGGAAATTTGTGTAAAGAATCATTGTTAAACCTTAAATTATTAGCATTTCAATACAAGTCAATAATCACAATTATGCTATACAAATTAACCATGGAATCAAGAGCTATCAACCCTTTTGGAATCATATCTACATATCAAAACAAAAACGCATATCCTTATGTATATCAACACAAACATAGATTGAATTTGAAACCATCACATTGATCATCATGTTTACATGAAATAAAATGAAATGAACAACACATAAATACTCAAAAATATAATTTTGTAGAAAGATAATTCATTGTTTTAATAAGTTTATCTCCCTAACTCAATATGTTGCATGAGTACATGGGCAATACACAGTAATAGTTACAAGGATACATGCCAAATAGCACACGGATCCAAATAGACACTTTTGATTGAGATGTTCTATGAGTCAATACCTTATGTGATGTATGGGTAGTATAATACAGGAGTTACAGGGTTGGCAACCAAATAGCATATGGATCTAAATAAGCCCAAGGGATTCACACTCAAAGAATTTCTAAACCTTGACCTCTAAAATACCCCATCAATCTAACATAAAAGGAGAACTCACCACAACAAAGTAGATCAAGAGTGAGTGCTTCACCTAAACCCTATATTACACATGCATGTTGGCAAAACATATTATCTCAATAAAAACAAAAAATATCTACTCAATCACGTGAGTTATGGAAACAAAAATATAGGGTAATTTTATTTATAAAGAAATTTCTAGAAAACAAGATTGAATCTCTAGTATGCCCTCTCTTGATCATTACAAGAATACTTGATTTTGAAATTTTGATAATGAAACTTTTTTAAAATTATAGATATTGAAAAACATCAATTCCTCGTAACCAAAAATATCTAATCAGTCTTATGAATTTTGGCAACACAAAGGCACTTTTACCTATGAGTTCTTTTGCAGAAAAGAAGAGAGAATCTTTGCTCTACCCTACATTGACTACTACAATAACAGTTGATTCTAAAATTAGAACCAATATCAAATCCTATCACATAGATAGCAAAAAAGAGAAAATACATACACACAAATTGATCTCTCTAAGAAAATAATACCAAGAGTTAAAATTGATATAAAGTTGTACCGAAAAACAGGGACTAATAAAAACACAAAGATAGAGGGATAGAGAGATAATGCACCTATATAATCCTGGCCAAAATGATATCTATAAGAAGATGCCATCACGAGTTATAACTAGCTTCAAGCTCTATAATTAAAAAAACAGAGAAAAAACCACAAATGGAGAGAGAGAGAGAGAGATGGGCACCTATGCTTTTGGCCCAAAATGAACTTTATAAGAGG
The DNA here is from genome assembly GCF_053477565.2 of Lygodium microphyllum. NCBI lineage: Eukaryota > Viridiplantae > Streptophyta > Polypodiopsida > Schizaeales > Lygodiaceae > Lygodium > Lygodium microphyllum. Next base: position 2,386,624 of record NC_141137.1, on the reverse strand, counting down.
ACAACAATGAGAGTTAGAATCTACATCAAGCAAATAATGAGAAATGTGTGTGTGTGTGTGTGTGTGTGTGTGTGTGTGTGTGTGTGTGTGTGTGTGTGTGTGTGTGTGTGTGTGTGTGTGTGTGTGTGTGTGTGTGTGTGTGTGTGTGTGTGTGTGTGTGTGTGTGTGTGTGTGTGTGTGTGTGTGTGTGTGTGTGTGTGTGTGTGTGTGTGTGTGTGCGCGCGCGTGCGTGGGGGGGGGAGGGAGAGGGAGAGGGAGAGGGAGAGGGAGAGGGAGAGAGGGGGAGGGGGAGGGGGAGGGGGAGGGGGAGGGATGAGCACCTATGTCTCTTCCAAAAATGATCCTTGCAAGATGACAACAGCAAGAGTTAGAATCAACATCAAGAAAACCCTCAACCATAGAGAGAGAAAGAGAGATATATATATACATATGCATCATGTCCAAAATTATCTCTATAAGAAGACAACATTTAGAGTCAAAATTGATATCAACTCATATTGAAAAAACTATACAAAAGAGAAAATGCAAAGAGAGACTAGCACACATGGTGTGCCCATAATCTACATTGTATGGAGAATAAATTACAAAGGTAAGCTAAAAGATCAAAATTGTAATCACTTTTTCTATAAAGCTTTAATGGCAATGAAATTTCGCCAAAATGAAGAAGAGTGGGAAAGTGGTATGTTGCTCAACTTTTGGGTCAAACTAATTTTATGAGAGGGGGAAAAGCCAAAATTAAAATTTTACCAAAGTACCAAAAAGGGGGAGATTACAAGGTCAAAGAAACTCAAATTTTATGCACTATTCATTCCCTCCTTTTTTTAAATCCCCTTATACCCCTTTTTCAATCAAAAACCCAAGATTTGAACAAAGAAGATTCACCTTCCATGGATTGCAACATACAACCTTCCTATGAGACAATCTAAAAGGCCCATCTCTTAACCATATTATTTTTAAGGGCCTATTTTTCAATCCAAAGTTTTCCTAATTGGAGGAGCAATATGCATCAACCCCTCTATCCATAAGTATAGTCTCAACTTTGGCCTCCTAAAATAGCATTGATTGGATTTTAGGATGACACACTAGGATTATCAGTGTTCGGCCCTTCCAAACTTGTTCTAATCTAACGTTCAAGTTTTTATGGAAGCCTCTTGGCTAATTGAGACCACCTTCACATAGGAAATATCCTTTGAGGATCTAATAACTTGCTTCCCTCTAGGAGTATTTTTAGTTTTCTAATTATCCTAACATAATTTAGTTTAATATATTTAAAATTTTATTAATTAATCCATTAAACAATATTCCTTCACATCTAGTCCATATCTAGACTCCAAGCTAAAGGCCAAACATAACCACTAAGTCTAGCCTCGGCTAGTATTAGGGCCTTCTGAGATATCCACTCAGGATCATAGGGGATAACCTAGTCATAGTATTCCCAAGGAATTATGTCCAAAGCCCCCTTAGCCCCTTGGCATCTCCTAGTGTACAATAAGTCCCTATGGAGAGATCTCTTGTACCCAATGGCAATCCTAGAAAATCGGAGAGATAATCTAACTCTATTGATGAAGAGCTAGCACACCTAACCTTGGGGGAGATTCAGTATACACATCCAATAATTAATATGTTTTGGACAAATTAATTCTTAGCACAAATAGTCAAAATATTCATTTCAATGCGACAAGAAATATGATAAAATATACGTGCATGTGTGCTCATCCAAGACCTAAGATTACAAGCATAGGTTTTGCATGGTTTTAAATCATGGTTCTTATTTCTTAGGACTTGGATTTTATCGATGCGATGCCTTTTATTGGCCAATCTCATCCCCAATCTAGGTAATAAGATAATGCCTCTATTTCAAGCATTGAAGGTTTTCCTTTTTAGAAAGATCAAGTTATCTTTTTGTATCAAATTCATCAAGGTTTATATTTCTATCCAATAATAAATACTCATGGGAATACCTTGCTAGATAATTTCCTAGCCAAAAGGGTTGATGTTTCCTAAACCTTGCTAGGTTAAGAGTTTAATCTTTTTCTGTTAACAAACTTGTGTAGGATAGCATTCCTAATTATCATGACTTCCTTAAAGTTTTTTTTTTTTAATGGAAGTTAATGTTGGTATTAGACAAATCAATCATTTTGTCATTACAATTTTAACATCAAATAATTTTTAAAAATCTTAAACTTAAACTTGGTACCATCATGAAAGGAGTATTGCTATTGGAATTTCCTTCTAAGCATCTATATTTCTCATTTGTCTACTTGATATCTCAGGTATCCATAAGGATCTTTGAATGCCTAATAGTTGTGATCTAGATTATCAACATTATTCATCCAATTGTCTATTGTTATTTATCAAGATTACTTCAAAGTATAAAGGAAATAACCTAGATTTGAGTTGGCATGACAAGGACATCACTCCCATGTGCTAGAGCTCATCCAACTCCAACATTTCTTCACTTTGGGACCATCTTGCTAGAGCATAAATTCTTATAGCACATCCTTTGCCTCAATGTTCCTTTGGTCTTTATCAAACTTATGTTCCCTTGAATCAAGGCTCCTCAAGGATCTTGGCTGAGGATAGAAGGACAAGTTTCAAGGATTTAGTTGAGTAGAGAGAAGTCTCAACACGAGGCATAAGCTTGGTAGCAAAGATGAGAAGGAAAATGGTAGATTTTTGTAGGGGTTTTGATATAAAAGGATAATAGATGCAACGATGGTAAGAGTGATTATACTAAGGACAAAGAAGAGTAGGTATATGAAATAGGGTTTGCTTTAAAGTAACCAGATGGAGCAAAGAGAGTGATTTGCAACTAACGTGATTCACAAAGGAGAAAGGACAGTGATGAACTGGCTTGATAATTGGATTTTTGGATTGTGACCCTCTTCTCCTTTAGCCTCTCACTCTCTCTTCATATCTCCCCACTCTCTCTAATTTGGACACACTCTCCCTCCTATCTATCTCTCACATTCTCCTTCTCTCTCTTTCTCTCCCTATTTCTCAATTTAAATAAATATATGTTTATTTTTCTTTCTCCCTCTTTTCATATATCTCCTTAACTTCTCACCCTCTCCCTCTCTCTATCTCTCTCTCCATCTCCCTACATTCTCTCTAGATGAAAGCATGCTAAGGTGGACCACTTTGAGACCTATGTAGTTAGGGTTTTATGGTCATTGGGCATAATTGGCATTACATTGAAAAGACTAAAAGGATTTGATAATGAAAATATTTTGGATTTGAAAAGAAAGAAAATAATACTTTGTGCATGCCATATTAGAGTACTCACATGGCCCAAGTGTAATCAATTTCGTAATACAACTCCCCTAACAGAACTTGCATGTGCTAAATTGTCTCCCTGCAAGCTATGAGCTCTCTTTTTTAGAGGCTCTCTATGTTGTGGCTCCTAACCAGGTATATTCTCCTTTACCTGCACTAGGAACTACCTGCATGGAATATTATTTTTGCTCGACTTCCCTACTTTGTCTTCTTCTACTTTGTTTATAGCCATGGTGCTTCTTGTTATCATACACAACCCACACAATGAAATCAAAAATAAATGCAGACTTGATGCACCAATAGGGTAGGTCAAACTCTTGGGTGGCCTTCTGCACTATGAAAGAAGAATTTCATGGTGTGTATGGATTAATCTTAGAAGGCTTGAACCCATGCCATCTTTTTTATCATGATGTGCCCCCAAACCTATGGTAGAGTATCTCCAAAGAAGGTTACAATGAATAGAAGGCTTGCTAGATTCAAGATCACTTGAAGAGCCAAGTGAAGACATTGTATAGCCAAGTGTATCAAGAGGCAAATATCATTGATGGAGAGCTCAATACAACATTTGCAAGAGTTGTTGTGGAGTTCAAAGAGCAAAAGGGAAAGACCATGAAGGCCAAGTAGCACATTGCATGGGCAATTTTTGTTGAAGATGTAGACAACTTGTCCCAAACTAAAACAGACATGGAGGCAAAAAGTAATGATGGCTACACAATCAAGAGTGTTCACTAATGATGAGGGTTGCTTACATGGTGTGAAGGTAAATGTTCATAGCCACAACAACATATCATATGTGGGAAGGGTAGAGAATGATCCATATCCATGAATTACACATGTGGATGCACTTTTTGTAGAGATCATGTATAGGATTTTGCACCTTCAAGCTAATTTGAATGAAAAACCACAATGTTATGAAGATGCAAAGAGTAAGTTGTATAGCAATGGAGGCTTCCTAAAGGTAGTGCAAATGCTTTGCATAAATATTAGCACTCTTGAGCTAAGGCTAGCAGCATGCACAAATGATATCGAAAAGCAAATAATTTCAAGTCAGATTGAAAGCAATAGGGGCAATGTTAATGTAATGATGCAAGAGGTTCGTGATGAAGACATTGAGATACATGTCAGTCAGCAAACCGAGGTAAGTTTTCTACTATCTTGCAAAACATCATCTATTTAAAACCATGATTGCTTCAATTTCCTTTCAATTTCCATGTCTTATAGAATGCTAATCTACCACTAATACATCTTCTTGTAGGTGGAGGTGAAGTAGTGTGAGCTAGTGCTCCACAAAGCTTAGATTCACTTGGATTTTTTAGCTCATGCATGAGACCTCTCGGCCTAATTTTGAGGTTTTATTTTCCATGCTTCATGTTAGAGAGTCTACCCCCTTTGTCAATACTTTGATCTCGGTGTGCTCAACATGTGTTATGGGTTTTCATGACAACACTCTTCTAAGTTTGTGCATTCTCCCTTATAAGCATGCCTACCATCAATATTGCTTTTGGGTGCTTTGCCACACGGGGTACACTTGTTTGCTCTCACAATGTCATGAAAGGATATTAGACACGGTTAAAGGATTGTATCAACATCCAACTATACTGCATTCTACTGGATTTTGGCTTCATAAAAGTAAGTACATTTATGCTTTTGGACTACATCTACCATCAATTTCTCATTGACATGCTAACTATACTAGTTGACTAGTTAGTTAATTAGCTAGCTAGTTGACTACTGATTTGGCCACTTGACTAGTTAGTTATCTAGTTGAGTAATGGCTTTGATAGGTAGGTAATTGAGCAATTACATAGCTAGTTACTTAGTTGACTAGTTACTTGGCTAGTCAACAAGTTGATCAATTAGATAGCCAGTTATTTTGTCGACTAGCTAGTTAGCTAATTGGCTAATTGAGTGATTAGATAACTAGTTACTTAGTTGATACTAGTTACTTACCTAGTCATCTAGTTGACCAATTACACAACTAGCTACTTAGTCAACTCAAAAGTTACATAGCTAGTTTGCTAACTAGATAGTTAGATGGGTAGCTAGTTAGTTATTTAGCCAATTACTTTTTTGAACTACGTAGTTAGCTATTTAAATGGTATGCTAGCTACTTAGACATCTAGATAGCTAGTTAGCTATTTAGGTATTAGACTAGATAACTATTTAGGTAGTAGAGTGGATAACTAGATAGCCATTACACTAGTTAGTTAGCTTATTTTTTTATTGACTAGTTGGTTAGATAGGTAGCAACTTAACTAGCTAGATATTAATTTTTGACTAAATAGTTAGCTATTGAGATAGTAGACTAGCTACTTAGATAGCTAGATAGCTATTTAGGTAGTAGACTAGATAGCTATTTAGATAGTGGAGTAGATAGCTAGATAGTCAATTGACTAGTTAGTTAGCTAATTTGTTGGTTGACTAGTTGGTTAGATAGTTAGCTCGTCGACCAATTAGATAGCTAGTTACTTTGTTGACTAGATAGTCAACTATTTGGGCTATTTAGCTAGTTAGCTAGGCACATGTTCTTGTCATTTCCTTTTCTTTATTTTGGCCACTTGTAACTTGTGATTTGTGTGCTTTTTCTGTGGTGGGGGAAATCATGGACTACATTTCAAAGCATGGGGAATCTACAAGTGGAGAGCTAGTTCATGTAGAAAAAGATTCTCTTAAGAAATGTAATATAATTAAAATAGTCACCTTGAACTATGGGCATGATCTTGTATACACACATAAGTTATTTGTTGTCACTAGATTCCCACTTCTCCCAAGCTGCATCTAGGCATTGCATCACGAAGTCCAATGTCGATGTGGTCTTTAAGGATATTCAAAAGGAAGTAGCTTTTTTGTATAAGGACCAAGCACTAGGGATCCCTATAGATACACCTCCCATGTCAATGGTTGGAAATGGAGATAAAGAAGGCCATTTGAGCAATGGAAGGTCAATTACTAGAGGACATGTCTCTTCATTGAAGCCAGCAACTCCACGAGGTAATAACGTTAAAGTGTACTTACTTGCACATTCAAACCTTGATTTTCTTGCTTCTCATTGATGTCTTTGACAACTTAGCATTTGCAACCTTTGGAAATGATAGAGTGGAAGATGGCAATGCTGAAGATGATGATTTGGACTACCCTCCAATGTCATTTATAAATGTCAATAAGAAGAAGCACAAAAAAGGTGATTCCTTCTTCCGTAATGACAATGAACGGTGAATCTTTACTTATAGCCATTTGACAATTTTGATGTGTGGCTACACACTCTAGTATTGGTTCAAAGAAAGCAACAAAAAGCCCAAGGTTCACTAGAAAGAAGAAGTCGCACACGTCATGGTGCGCAAATCGGATGTTGTATGCATACGTAGCGAGCGTCAGAAGGTCCCCAAGAACAAAGAACTCTACTTTAAGCTCAAAAATCAAGAAAATAGACTTGCACAACATGAGGCAAAAAGACCAACTGGGTACAATCTCCCCTCGTGCCTTGTGTGAGCGCTCCACAAAGCATGTATTTATTAATTTATTCATCTCAAAGCTCAAAAATAGCCCAATTTTACAATTAGCATGCTTTAGCTTTTGTGTTTGCTTTTGTCCAAATAAAGAATAAAGTGGTTGGGCAGCCCAAAAGTCAGGCAGTGCCCAAATACAATGTCCAATAATGAATATTTAAACCGTGCGCCCATGCGCATACAAAATAGTAGATATATGTCAAGCCCTTCAATAAATAAGTGCGCCTAAATAAATATTAGCACCACGCCTTTGATGATAAGACGCGCACCCATCAAAATGATAATTTCTTCTAAATTACTTGAATACACGCTATCGCCCAGTGCTTCCCAACGCCATCGCCGCCTACTCTACACATCAACTAAAGCATTCACAATTGTTAAAAAATAATACAATTAAATCGACAAAAGTGAATACCTAGCAGTCTTCCACTACAAAATAAATAAGTAGGTTGGAACTCTGTCCTAACCTTAATTTAATACGAGTGTGCACTCTAAACTCATAAACTTCCATTAATTTAAATATGTATTTTGTGGAATCACCCGCTATGGAATCACCCACTTGCACATTAAATTAACGTAATGCCTGAAAAGGACAGGCGTCCCCGTCAACTTTTCGCACAAAGAATCCACCTTGTGTACAAGTCTCGACAAATAAATATAGTTTTACAGAATCCACTGCAAAACCTCACAGAATCCACCGTGGTCTCACGGAATCCACTGTGGAGTATGCCTCCTGGCATCATACCCTCAGGGTGGGATAGCAATTGTCCTCAATTGCTATTAGCTCAATGTGGAGCGAGCAGTGAGGGGTAAGCACTTAGGTCACAAGTGTGCATCCATTGGGCCTCTTTAACATGATGATTTTTAAACTTTACCAAATATCTAGAATATCTACAGCCAATTCTAGTGGTCATATAATCAGTGTCTAAAATAGTTTCGGGTTCAAGGATTTCAATTTCTTCTTCTAACAAAGGAGATTTTCATAGACAGGGTGGACAGGTAATTTGCCTTTAAAAGGTCATAACAAATTGATATGAAAAGTATTGTGGATTTTCCAGTGTTGGGGTGATTCTAATTTAAATGCATTGTCGTTGATTTTGTGAATGATTTTGAAAGGTCCATAAAATCTAGGAGCTAACTTTACAATAGGGTATTTCTCAACACTTTTTAATATTCTCTTTTCAATGCCTAACCAAAAATAATCATCAACTATGAAACTCATAGCTTTTCTTTTCTTGTTAGCTTGTTTTTTGTATGATTGCTGGGCTTTCGCAATCATGTCTTTGACTTGAGCAAAAATAGTAGCATGCATATTGGCAATTGTAATATTTCCGCGCACTGCGTACCGTAAATATTAACTTCCCACACGCCATGTAAACCCTGTGCAAGGTTATCCCCTACATCGTATTATTGGGAGCATAATCCATACCGTGCACGCTCAAAAATGAGGCCTCCACATTGTAAATAAGAGGCTGAGGTTGAAAACCGTAAAAGCCGCGAGGGAACACCCTTTTTCTTGAAGGGGCAATTTGGAGATTTTTAGGTAAATTTTTTTTAATTAATATCCCTTCCCCCAGCCGATGCATGGCTGGAGGAGAGGGAGTGTGGGGAGGAATGGCCAAGGAGGAGTGAGTCGGATTGCATGAGGAGGAGTCCTCCACGTGTGTGGAGGCCCTCTTCCCCCCCCCCCAAGGCCTATAAAAACCCCCCCTCCCAAGGGAGAAGGAGGGAGGACGGGCTGTGAGAAGGTGGAGAGGTCGCCGTGTTGAAGGAGGTCGCCGTGGAGAGGAGGTCGTCGTGCAGGAAGCCGCCGCACTGCCGCCCCAATCCGCCAGTCGCCAGCCGCCATAGCCGCCACCACGTCCCGCCAGGCCACCTCAGTCCGCCGCTGCCCGCTGGATTACGACTCCCCCCCCCCCCCTTGACGTCGCTGCAGAAGCTCAGAAGCTTCTTAAGAAGCTTCTAAGGGGGGGGGCTTCCTTAACCCCCCTTCCCACTACATCCCCCAAAGGTCTATTCATACCCCCGGACCCTTGAAGAGGAGAGGGTGAAGCTCATAAAGACCTCCCATAAGCCATTTCCACGAGCTTTCCGGGATCTTAAAATCCATACCCTATAAAGGGGTATTCCTACATAAGGGAGAAGTAAACATATTTTGAGACTACTTGCCAAGACTCGGAGGAAATTTTGAGAGCCATAAAGGGGTAAGGACAAAACCCGGATCCCAAATCCTCTACATCTACGATGGCCCCAAAAAGATCACAAGGTGCGACTGCGGGAGGTTCATCTCCGAGCATACAAGTGGATATCTCCCCGAGCCCACAAGTCCAGGTTCTTTCAAGTTTATTTTCGCTTAAAGAAATGATTAGGTGCGCTTAGTTCCATAGGGAAGAATGCATTTTACGCTTATTTTTAATGCATGTGGCAGTGGTAAAAAGACATTTGATAAAGTATCTCTTGAAACGTTAGGCAAGGTTGAAGTATGTCATGAATTCGAAACGGGTTGCCCGCCTTAAGAGACTAGCTGCATGATGCTATTTTGGTACATTATCAAAGTAATGAGTCTAAACATATATTACTTAGGCAAAGAAATGGAATTTATAAGTGCATTTTTTTCTTCTTAGACACGGTAGGAATAAGTATGTGCCGCATGTTAGGCAACATCCTCCTCGTAATGATTTCATGAGGAAAAGTTAACACCCATAAGATATTATCCGAAAAGAAATAGAAGAGAGTACGGAAATGATCTTATGGGCTTGCAAGTGGCATGTAAAATAGAATAAATTATCACTAGCTGTAGTTTTGTATGAACTTCATTGTAGCTAGGAGAACGTTGCGTATTGCATAGTCATCATGCAAAAATGTCATTCATTAGGAGCCGCATTTAGGAGTCAAAGCATAAGATTCTAAGTATAGACAATAAGGTTGTAGGCATGACTATTTGATGTAAGTCCTAGTAGGACCTAGGAAAGTTAGTGTCCAGGTTATCAGGCATTTTTACCTTACCAAGGAAGGATAGGATTATTGTGAACCATGTGATGCGTAGAAGCAGTGAATCGCATGTTTACACGTATTGGTGTAATTGTAACTATTAATCTCCACTAGATCTAGTTTATTACCTTTAGGAAAGGTTCATCCGTGACGCAAGACAAGTATATTGAGTTGACTAAGTCACCTAAACCACAAGGATTCTTATGGACATGGTTGGGTCGATATGATAGGTATCTCAAGTGCTAACTAGGGTTTAGTGCAATAAGAATTCGACCTAGTTTTACACTGGTTGCCAAGTCAAAACCCGCAAACCCAAAGATCTTACACACATTCACGAGATGTTGAATCAATTGGATGCTCATGCATAAAATGATCTAAGGTTTTATCCTAAGGATCATTCGTTCAAATGATGAAACTCCGACTGGGTTGGAAATTCCTAGGACCGTGGACCAATATAATTAGGAATGGGTTGGGTAAGAAGACACCCTAAACCCTGCTACTCGCCTCAAGTTAATTCCGTAACCTGAATACACCATTCAATGGGTGAAATGATCCCGTGGAATAGATACAACACATGTACAAAAAGTTGCAACATCGCATAGACTTGAGATTTGTCCACGAGAGAGTTTTGTCATTTCTTGGTAATGATGTTGGCAAGTTATTGCGCTAAGTTAACCTACAAAAGGATGAGTAATCATCCTGTTACATCACCTTTCCTGGGAAATAGTTGCTAAGGAAAAGGAAAGTTAGGTATTTGCCTGGAAGCAATTGACCAATCAATAGATTGAAGCGACATGGTCGCTGGAATCTACCATAACAAAACCTAAAGTATTGGTAGGGTATGACCCTAACCCAAGAATGATAGGAATCTTGCCAAGTTGCAATTGATTCCGGATCGAATGCGGGTTGCATTCGGAGAAAAGGAGTCACTCCTTAACAGTTTGCCAGCTAAACGACCATTGGAATTGATTGTGCTTGTAACAGTTTAGAAAGCACTGTTTCCATTGTTTGCTCAATGAACTAAAGGATGAAAAGATATCTAAATACTTCAGGTTGAAGCCCTGAAGGGAGAGGCAGCTTCAGTTACCCCCGACTGCCTGCCTAACCCTAACCAAGGGGGTTGTTAACCGCGCCGGGAACGTGGACCGAACCCGCCGTGAGAGGTCTCTCCATTGAGTTCTACTTGGAGCAGGAGGACGCTTGGGTGCCAGAGGGGGCTCTGGCCGTAAATCCCTCGCCTTCCGGGCCCTGCACAAGAGGCTAACATGACTCGGGATTGGATCTCGAGGCCCGCATACTAGTCTACGGGCGGAAACTTGGATTAGTGATGCCTGGTGGATTACCGGATAGCCTTCGGGCGGATTATGAATACGCCTACGGGCGGAACTCCTTGTATTTCAAAGATAAAAGGATAAAATGATAACAAAGAAGTTGTTTGGCATTGTTTTTCTTTATGTCCTGTGATAAGATTACGTGAAGGAACCAGTGCATAACAGGGTTAATCAAAGAAGCTGTTTGTTATATGTCAAACTAATGTGGTAGGTAATTACATAACTAAAACAAACCGAGGAAAGTGCGGAGGATGGACCATGGGTCCGTCCTATGGATGGGTGGTCCCGGTTAGCCGGGAACTTTTCTCAAAGTCTTCAACGAACAGAGGATGATCGTCATCACCGAAACAAGTAACGAGAACGATGACTTAGAATTAACTATTACCCAATTCACGTTGTTTTAGGGGAACCGAATGGGACTATGCCTTATGGCAGAGAGGTCGAGCCTTGCATCCCTCTCGTTTCCCATTCTCCTTGAACCAAGTGCAGCGTGAATCCGCTTCGGACCTGGCGTTTCTGCGTAAAGTAGTTCGCTCGGGTCTGACGCTAGTTGTTGCTAGCTAATGACCAAACAGGGAAACCCAAATTCAGGTCGATCCTAAGTGGGAACGGCCAGGATACTTCCGCTACGTGGCAGACGCGGGAAGACCTAGATCGCAAGTCCCGTAACATTCCATGGGAGTGCCGGGCGGAGCTTTCTAGACATCCTTCCCGATGGACTGCTAAGACGTGTCCGGAATGATTCTAGGGGACACGTTACAGTTGGTATCAGAGCAAACCAACAAAGGACTTGTTTTTAGGAAATTTTAATAAGAAGTAAAGCAAATGTTGTGTCCCAAACATTTCCTTACTTTGATTGCTGTCTTCCAGAATTATGAAGCATGGAACAGGTTCTTGGTGTTCCGAGTCATGTTTATGACCGCGATGCATTCCACAGATTATTGACAAAGGGTTGAGATGATGAACATCCTAGACCGCATTTACAATCCATTGCCTGTGTACATGGAACAGAGATGGATGGGTGTTTCAGGGATCTATTACATAACTGCCTATCGACCTGCGTACCTTCAAATTAATTTGAAGAGAATCAAGTGGATGGAGGATTTGAAGATCGTAAAGCTGTTCGTCTTTGTTGAGGCTCATGCAAATGCGACCCTACAGGTTGGAGGTCGAAGGGTTAACCAGAATAAGTATGTGTACGGAGAAGTAATTCAAAGAATCCCTACCGACCGAATCAAGGTTTTGGGACGTCATGAGAAGAATGGATATCAAAGGAAAAGATACCCTAATCTTCCCATGAACTATCGATTCCTGAAAATCGATGACCCCAATCCGTACTACTATTCAGTTCCTGTAGCTAAATGCAACAATATCTTATTCTCTTCGAATTGATGTATTAACTTGTTCCATCGCCCCAAGAAATAACTGTACCTCGAAAGGGCTATGCTGATATGAATGGAATAAAACTTTTTTTTTAAATCAACGATTGTCTCGACTATGAATATTGATAAAGAAGTAAAGTGATTTGGTCACTTGGCTAAAGGAATATGCGGACGTAGTTTCTGAAGAGTTAATAAAACTCCCACTTGAAAGAGAAGTAGATCATGAGATCAAGCTAGTAATAGGAGCTGCGCCAATTGCGAAGAGACCCTATAGAATGTCTATACCGAAAGCAATTGAGTTGAAGGAACAACTCAAGCAACTACTAGATTAGGGCTACATCCGTCCTAACAGTCACCATGGGAAGCACCAGTATTGTTCTAGAAAAAGAAAGATGGGACACTTCGACTATGTATTGATTACCGTGGGTTGAATCAATCAACGGTCAAGAACAAGTATCCTATTCCTAGAATAGATGAGCTTCTCGATCGCCTTCAAGGTGCAAAGATCTTCTCCAAAATTGATCTCAGGTCAGGTTACTATCAAATCAGGATCAAAGATGAGGATATTCCAAAAACGGCCTTCAATACAAGATATGGGCACTTTGAATTCTTGGTTATGTCATTCGGGCTTACAAATGCACCTGCCACCTTCAATAGATTAATGCATGATATTTTTAGACCATATCTTGATGACTTCGTGCTTGTCTTCTTCGATGACACTTTAGTCTATTCTAAACAGGAAGAAGATCATGAACCTCATCTACGGATTGTTTTGGAGACAATGAGGTCTCATAAGTTGTATGCAAAAATGAAGAAGTGTGCATTCTTCAAACGTCAGATTGAATATCTAGGATTCATAGTATCATCAGAAGGAATATCAGTAGACCCAGCCAAAGTCAGAGATGTGCTTGAATGGCCAATACCATTATCCGTCAAAGAGATACGCAGTTTTCTTGGCTTGACAGGATGGTATAGGATCTTTATCAAAAACTACGCTTTGATTGCAGCACCTCTTACCGACTTACTAAAGAAGCAGACTTCTATTACATGGTCAACTCCCGAACAAAATAGCTTCGACCAATTGAAGCAATGTTTGGTATCAGCACCTATTCTGAAACTTCCTAACCTCAATAAGGAGTTCGAGGTAGTAACTGATGCCAGCATTCTTGCCTTGGGGTGTGTTCTTATGCAGGAAGGTCATCCAGTAGCATATTCTTCAAGGAAATTGAAGAGTCACGAAAAGAATTATGCCACGCATGATCTGGAGTTATTAGCTGTCATCCATGCTCTAAAGCTTTGGAGACACTACCTGATGGGTAACAAGTTTACTCTAGTAACAGATCATAAGAGTCTCAAATGGATTTTTACCCAGAACGAGCTCAACATGAGGCAACGTCGATGGATTGAAGTATTGGAGGAATATGATTTTGAAATCAAGTATCGACCAGGGAAAGAGAATGTAGTTGCCGATGCACTCAGTCGCAAGGCATTCCTAAACTCCCTAATCTTGCAGAATCCATCAACGGCCAGATCTCTGGCTACAAAGGTATCTATGCCAAGCAACCCTATACTCGAACTAGCTAAAGAAGAAGCATGCCATGACTTAGCCTACCAAGCAATGATAAAAGAAATATCTACCAAGGATCAGAATCTGAAGTACAGGCCAAGTATCATGAATTTTCTATTGACAATGGACTTATTTACTACAGAACAAGGTTATGTATACCAACAAGTCAGTCACTTAAGCAAAAGATATTATGGGAAGCTCATGATTCCCCTTTCGCAGGACATCCTGGCTATGCAAAAACTCTTAATGCAGTTAGGAAGAGTTATCATTGGGAGAGGCTCAAGGGTGACGTTCTCAAATATGTCACTAAATGTTTGTCTTGCCAACGTATCAAGGCTGAACATGTCATGATGCCAGGGAAATTGCAACCACTTGACATTCCCCAAATGAAATGGGAATTCATCAGTATGGATTTTGTGGTGGGCTTACCCCAAGTCCAAGGAGGATACAACTCCATTATGGTTGTAGTTGACATGCTTACTAAGGTTGCACACCTGATTCCAGTAAAGACAAACTATAAAGCCTCCAACATTGCAAGAGTGTTTATCAAAGAGATATTCAAGCTACATGGGCTACCTAGAAGGATCGTTAGCGATTGAGACTCTCTTTTCACTTCACACTTCTGGAAAGCTATCTTTGAAGCTATTGGGACCCAACTCTGTTTTAGCACTGCCTACCATCCCCAAACAGATGGACAAACAGAGCGAGTAAATCAAATCATTGAGGATATGCTTAGGGCTTACTACTGTCGAGAGCCGAAGAGATGGATTCAGTACTTGCCGTTAGTAGAATTTGCCTACAATGCTTCTTACCAGCAGAGCATTCAAATGACCCCTTTCCAGGCATTGTATGGTCATGATTGTCGAAGTCCCCTAAATTTTTCTGATCCTACCCTGAGAGTGGAAGCTTCAAGACAAATGTAGAAGGACATGGATGACCAAATAAGGTCAATAAGACAAGACATACAAGCAGCCAAAGATAGACAAAAGGCATATGCGGATTTGAAACGCCAAGAGAGGGTCTTCGGAGAAGGAGACATGGTATTCACTCGTGTACGGCCGAAAAAGAGTTCTTTATCTCTAGGTGAATGCAAGAAGCTAAGTCCAAGGTATTGTGCTCCGTATAAAATCCTCAAATGCCTAGGACCCAATGCTTATAAATTGCAACTTCCTGATAACCTAAAAGTTCATAATGTATTCCATATTAGTCTCTTAAAAAAATATGTACCCAACCCAAATCATGTACTTGATGACCAACAAATTGTAATGCCTAGTCAAGGAGTCCTTGAACTAAGACCGGAAAAGATTTTAGATGTCAGGGAGAGACAATTGAGATCTAGAACCTTGAAAGAATGCCTCGTCTAGTGGAAAGATTATCCCGAAGAGGATGCTACCTGGATGGATGAAAGCTCTCTCAATCTTCAATATCCCCAGTTTATCTCGAGATGAGGACATCTCGATTCTTCTAAGGGGGAGAGAATGTAATATTTCCGCGCACTGCGTACCGTAAATATTAACTTCCCGCACGCCGTGTAAACCCTGTGCAAGGTTATCCCCTACATCGTATTATTGAGAGCATAATCCATACCGTGCACGCTCAAAAATGAGGCCTCCACATTGTAAATAAGAGGCTGAGGTTGAAAACCGTAAAAGCCGCGAGGGAACACCCTTTTTCTTGAAGGGGCAATTTGGAGATTTTTAGGCAAAAAATTTTTAATTAATATCCCTTCCCCCAGCCGATGCATGGCTGGAGGAGAGGGAGTGTGGGGAGGAATGGCCAAGGAGGAGTGAGTCGGATTGCATGAGGAGGAGTCCTCCACGTGTGTGGAGGCCCTCTTCCCCCCCCCCCAAGGCCTATAAAAACCCCCCCTCCCAAGGGAGAAGGAGGGAGGACGGGCTGTGAGAAGGTGGAGAGGTCGCCGTGTTGAAGGAGGTCGCCGTGGAGAGGAGGTCGTCATGCAGGAAGCCGCCGCGCTGCCGCCCCAATCCGCCAGTCGCCAGCCGCCATAGCCGCCACCACGTCCCGCCAGGCCACCTCAGTCCGCCGCTGCCCGCTGGATTACGACTCCCCCCCCCCTTGACATCGCTGCAGAAGCTCAGAAGCTTCTTAAGAAGCTTCTAAGGGGGGGGCTTCCTTAACCCCCCTTCCCACTACATCCCCCAAAGGTCTATTCATACCCCCGGACCCTTGAAGAGGAGAGGGTGAAGCTCATAAAGACCTCCCATAAGCCGTTTCCACGAGCTTTCCGGGATCTTAAAATCCATACCCTATAAAGGGGTATTCCTACATAAGGGAGAAGTAAACATATTTTGAGACTACTTGCCAAGACTCGGAGGAAATTTTGAGAGCCATAAAGGGGTAAGGACAAAACCCGGATCCCAAATCCTCTACATCTACGATGGCCCCAAAAAGATCACAAGGTGCGACTGCGGGAGGTTCATCTCCGAGCATACAAGTGGATATCTCCCCGAGCCCACAAGTCCAGGTTCTTTCAAGTTTATTTTCGCTTAAAGAAATGATTAGGTGCGCTTAGTTCCATAGGGAAGAATGCATTTTACGCTTATTTTTAATGCATGTGGCAGTGGTAAAAAGACATTTGATAAAGTATCTCTTGAAACGTTAGGCAAGGTTGAAGTATGTCATGAATTCGAAACGGGTTGCCCGCCTTAAGAGACTAGCTGCATGATGCTATTTTGGTACATTATCAAAGTAATGAGTCTAAACATATATTACTTAGGCAAAGAAATGGAATTTATAAGTGCATTTTTTTCTTCTTAGACACGGTAGGAATAAGTATGTGCCGCATGTTAGGCAACATCCTCCTCGTAATGATTTCATGAGGAAAAGTTAACACCCATAAGATATTATCCGAAAAGAAATAGAAGAGAGTACGGAAATGATCTTATGGGCTTGCAAGTGGCATGTAAAATGGAATAAATTATCACTAGCTGTAGTTTTGTATGAACTTCATTGTAGCTAGGAGAACGTTGCGTATTGCATAGTCATCATGCAAAAATGTCATTCATTAGGAGCCGCATTTAGGAGTCAAAGCATAAGATTCTAAGTATAGACAATAAGGTTGTAGGCATGACTATTTGATGTAAGTCCTAGTAGGACCTAGGAAAGTTAGTGTCCAGGTTATCAGGCATTTTTACCTTACCAAGGAAGGATAGGATTATTGTGAACCATGTGACGCGTAGAAGCAGTGAATCGCATGTTTACACGTATTGGTGTAATTGTAACTATTAATCTCCACTAGATCTAGTTTATTACCTTTAGGAAAGGTTCATCCGTGACGCAAGACAAGTATATTGAGTTGACTAAGTCACCTAAACCACAAGGATTCTTATGGACATGGTTGGGTCGATATGATAGGTATCTCAAGTGCTAACTAGGGTTTAGTGCAATAAGAATTCGACCTAGTTTTACACTGGTTGCCAAGTCAAAATCCGCAAACCCAAAGATCTTACACACATTCACGAGATGTCGAATCAATTGGATGCTCATGCATAAAATGATCTAAGGTTTTATCCTAAGGATCATTCGTTCAAATGATGAAACTCCGACTGGGTTGGAAATTCCTAGGACCGTGGACCAATATAATTAGGAATGGGTTGGGTAAGAAGACACCCTAAACCCTGCTACTCGCCTGAAGTTAATTCCGTAACCTGAATACGCCATTCAATGGGTGAAATGATCCCGTGGAATAGATACAACACATGTACAAAAAGTTGCAACATCGCATAGACTTGAGATTTGTCCACGAGAGAGTTTTGTCATCTCTTGGTAATGATGTTGGCAAGTTATTGCGCTAAGTTAACCTACAAAAGGATGAGTAATCATCCTGTTACATCACCTTTCCTGGGAAATAGTTGCTAAGGAAAAGGAAAGTTAGGTATTTGCCTGGAAGCAATTGACCAATCAATAGATTGAAGCGACATGGTCGCTGGAATCTACCATAACAAAACCTAAAGTATTGGTAGGGTATGACCCTAACCCAAGAATGATGGGAATCTTGCCAAGTTGCAATTGATTCCGGATCGAATGCGGGTTGCATTCGGAGAAAAGGAGTCACTCCTTAACAGTTTGCCAGCTAAACGACCATTGGAATTGATTGTGCTTGTAACAGTTTAGAAAGCACTGTTTGCATTGTTTGCTCAATGAACTAAAGGATGAAAAGATATCTAAATACTTCAGGTTGAAGCCCTGAAGGGAGAGGCAGCTTCAGTTACCCTCGATTGCCTACCTGACCCTAACCAAGGGGGTTGTTAACCGCGCCGGGAACGTGGACCGAACCCACCGTGAGAGGTCTCTCCGTTGAGTTCTACTTGGAGCAGGAGGACGCTTGGGTGCCAGAGGGGGCTCTGGCCGTAAATCCCTCGCCTTCCGGGCCCTGCACAAGAGGCTAACGTGACTCGGGATTGGATCTCGAGGCCCACATACTAGTCTACGGGCGGAAACTTGGATTAGTGATCCCTGGTGGATTACTGGATAGCCTTCGGGCGGATTATGAATACGCCTACGGGCGGAACTCCTTGTATTTCAAAGATAAAAGGATAAAATGATAACAAAGAAGTTGTTTGGCATTGTTTTTCTTTATGTCCTGTGATAAGATTACGTGAAGGAACCAGTGCATAACAGGGTTAATCAAAGAAGCTATTTGTTGTATGTCAAACTAATGTGGTAGGTAATTACATAACTAAAACAAACCGAGGAAAGTGCGGAGGATGGACCATGGGTCCGTCCTATGGATGGGTGGTCCCGGTTAGCCGGGAACTTTTCTCAAAGTCTTCAACGAACAGAGGATGATCGTCATCACCGAAACAAGTAACGAGAACGATGACTTAGAATTAACTATTACCCAATTCACGTTGTTTTAGGGGAACCGAATGGGACTATGCCTTATGGCAGAGAGGTCGAGCCTTGCATCCCTCTCGTTTCCCATTCTCCTTGAACCAAGTGCAGCGTGAATCCGCTTTGGACCTGGCGTTTCTGCGTAAAGTAGTTCGCTCGGGTCTGACGCTAGTTGTTGCTAGCTAATGACCAAACAGGGAAACCCAAATTCAGGTCGATCCTAAGTGGGAACGGCCAGGATACTTCCGCTACGTGGCAGACGCGGGAGGACCTAGATCACAAGTCCCGTAACATTCCATGGGAGTGCCGGGCGGAGCTTTCTAGACATCCTTCCCGATGGACTGCTAAGACGTGTCCGGAATGATTCTAGGGGACACGTTACAGCAATATCATCAACAACTTTAACTTTTGTGACAATGAGGTAACAAGTGTAGGCATTCTATATCCATGAATGATTTCAAAATATGCTTTCCGTGTAGCTATATGTGGGGTGTTATTGTATGTAAACTGAAGTAGATGCAAGTGTGTATCCCATATTTGTGGTTTTGAAATTGTGTATGCACGCAAAAGATCCAAGATTATATTGTTTATAGCTTCTGTTTGCCCATTTATTTCAAGATGAAATGCATAGGAAAAATCAATCTTTGTATCTAAATTAGTAAACAAAGTAGTCCAAAAATTATTGCAGAATCTAGAATCACGATCACAAATAATAACTTTTGGCAAACCATGGTTAGTGAAGACGATTTTCAAAAACAATTGAGCAGCTTGAGATGCAGTTAATGTTTTCTTGCATGGAATGAAATATGCTTGTTTGCTAAACCGATCTACATATTATGATTAGCTTGAGTGTTAGGCAAACCAGTAATAAAATCCATTGAAATATGTTCCCATGGTCGTTTTGGAATTGGTAAAGACATTAACAAACCATATTTCTTACCATGGTGTTGCTTAACTCTTTGACAAATTAAACATTCAAATACAAAGTTAAAAACATCATATTCCATCTGTGGCCAATAAAAATCTTCAATCAATGTACGTGAAGTGGAAATAGTACCTCTATAGCCTTGATATGGGGAACAATGAATTTCGTACAATACAAATTATCTAAATGAAATAGTTACACATAACCTTTTCTCATAAAACATAAATCTATCATCATAAAACAATGAATCAATTGAAATCCATTTATTTGCAATTAATTTATTCCAATCAGCTTGAAAACTGGGGTCTTGATCATAGGTATCTTTCATAGGAATTAGGGAATCAAAAGATATCACAGAAATGTTATGAATAGTTGGTCTTCTACTCAAGGCATCTGCAACAACATTTTCTTTTCCAAGTTGATATTAGATAAGTGGATGAAAACTTTGAATAAAATCAGCCCATTTAGTATGACTGTTAGAGATTTGTGGCTGACTAAGGAGATGTTTGATACTTTGTTGGTCAGTTTTGATCATGAATTCAGATCCCATTAAATAGTGTTTCCATTGTCATAAAGCTTGTACTACTGCTAGCAATTCCTTATCATAGGTAGAATACTTAAGTTCAGAGGGTTTAAGTTTTCAACTAGAGTAGGCTATGGGATATAAATCTTGCATAAGGATAGCTCCTATTCTAGATCCACTAGTATCACTGACTACTAGGAAGAATGGTCTATTAAAGTCAGGTAGTTGCAAGAGCATGTGTTAAGGCATATTTCAGTAAATCAAAAGACTTTTGCTGATTTTCAGACCAATGATACACAATAGCTTTCTTTAATAATTTTGTCAAAGGTAAAGCAAGCAACAAAAAATTTCTGACAATTTTTTTGTAAAAGCTTGCAAGACCTAAGAAAGAACATAGTTCATACCCATTTTTAGGTATTGGCCATTCAAAATTGCTTTCTATCTTTTTAGGATCAACTTTAATACCTTTAGATGAAACAATATGTCCTAAATATTCAATGTGGATTTGGAAAATTTTACTCTTTTCAGGATTAGTATATAATTAATTCTCTTTCAATAATTTAAAAACCAGCGATAAATGTTTATAATGCTCGTTCTCATTTTTACTGAAAACCAATATGTCATCAAAGAAAACATTGACACAATGCTGATGCTTCAAAAATATGTGATTCATCATACGACTGAATGTGGTTGGTGCATTAGTTAGACCAAAAGGCATAACAAGGAATTCATAATGTCCAAATTGAGTCCTAAATGCAGTTTTGAAATATATCGGATGTGTCCATTCGTACTTGATGGTATCCAGATTTAAAATCTATTTTGCTAAATATTGTAGCTTCTTATAGTTTATCCATGAGGTCATCTATCCTAGAGATCGGATATCTGTTCTTAATAGTGATCTTATTTAGGGCACAATAATCAATGCACATCCTATAGGTGTTATTTTTCTTCTTAACTAATAGGACAGGTGCACCAAAAGGAGAACTATTGGGCCTAATGAGTCCTCGGGTTAACAATTCTTCAACTTGGTTTTGAATTTCTTTCTGTTCAATTTGATTATGTCAATAAGGTACTTTACGTGGCGGTTGAGAACCTAGAATTAAGTCTATTTTATGACCTTCAGGATGTGTAAGTGGTAAGCCATGTGGTAAATCAGCAGCAAAACAATCTTTAAATTGTGAAAGAAATTGTGTGTGCCTAGGATGCATCTGATTTTTCTTAACTTCAATTTCATTCACCCATATTAAGTAGGATTTTCTACCTTTTCTTAATGCACGTTTAGCCTATGTATAACTAAGCAATGGAAATTTATCAAGGGTATGCATACCGTGCAATTTGATTTGTTTTCCATTAGAATAAATCTTCATTGAATTCGTGGAGTAATCTATATCGGGATTATATTGATGACGCCAATGCATTCCTAAGATAATGTCACTAGATTGCAAAGGCACAACTAAGAAATTTCTACGCTCGACATAATCACCAATTTTAATTTCTAAGTCATGCACTTCTCGTGTTCCATTGTATCTAGTGTGCATAAGAATGCAACTTCGATGCGATGATGAGTCGAAATAGTATGTAAATTCAATTCTTTGACCAATTTTGCAGAAATAAAATCGTGTGTGCTCCCATCATCATGTAAAACAATCTTTTCTCTACCATGCACAAGGCATTTCATCGTTAATAAAGAATGGGGATTTGGCATACATGGTAAAGTATCTGAAGTAGTACTGATATCGTCATCGTCGTCTGTGAAATCTGACATTTCTTCATGGTCTTCATCTTCAGTCACTACCAAGTAATTAATACGAACAGTTGGCTTTTTGGATTGACAATTCACCGCTAGATGTCCAAATTAATGGCACTTATAGCAAACTATGGATTTAGCTTTGGAAACATTATTGGTAATATCGAAAAGTTTACGAATGTTGGGATTTGGCTGGAAAGATGGCTTAGGATTTGGATTTGTGTTTGTTGGTAAAACAGGGGGTCATGTCCAAGATTTACAGAATGAAGATGGAACAAAGCGGTTTTTATTGAATCTTCGAAAGTTAGAATTGAATTGCTTTGTACCGAAGTTACCGTTATTTGGGAATTGTTGTTGTCGCTTCTCTCATCCTCGAATTTTGTCTTCAGCATCATGGGCTAAGGAAATCGCATCCTCGAGAGTCGTTGGCTTGAACATGTTCACTTCCGCATAAAAGTGACGAAGCAAACCAAACATAAACTTGCACTTATGGGTCACCTCAAGTACATCTTCGAGCATTTGAAGTTGCAATAAGGCATTCCAGAAATGCTCAGTATATTGTGAAATAGACTCGTGATCTCTTTGTTGCAGAAGATCCCACTATTTGATTGCTTTTTCGTGGATTTGACGTGGAAGAAAACTTTGTAAAATTTTATTTTGAAAAGTCTCCCAAGTAGTAGGACAGTCGATGCTTTTGCGGACAATAGTCCACCATAGCGATGTTATGTCCACTAATTGATTAGTGACACACTTGAGTTTGTCTTTTTCGGCATACTGTTCTTCATGGAAATAATCATCAAACTGAATGATAAAAGCGAGAATAGTCTTTCCATCACATAACCCATTAAAAGTACAGAATTTGAAATTTATTTTACTTATCTTAGCTTCTTTTCGGATAGACTGTGCTTCGAGTGTCCCATCGATCGTGTGTCATATAACATCTTTAGGTTGCAATCCATCTTGATTGGCAGTAGATTGTTGAAGAGTGGTCAATTGAGCTTGCAAAGTTTGACGTACTCTTCGTTCCTCCTTGAAGTTGCATCATAATTAGGTCTAATTTTCGCTCCATCATTGGTTTCGGTAAATCACCTTTGGCCATAAAATCTTCCATATTTTTATTGGTCATCCTGCAAAATTTCAAATGACCTCACACACTCGAAATCTTGTTAGTGGGATGAGTATAGCTCAAAGTCGGGTTTACAAGGCTTGCTCTCTTTTTTTTTTAAATGGCTTTTAGCGATATTACTTCTTTATGGATACAGAAGTTGCTGAAATCCTTCTTTGACGAATACTTTGCCCATGAAGACTGCATATAGCAATCTACTTGCTGGAAATTATCTCTGTCAGAGCTGAGGTGTGAACAGAGGCTTGCAGGGAGGTGTAAAATTGATTCGGGAGTATGACAATATGAACAGCCACTATGTAGGAGATTTTTAATAAAACTTCTAAGCTTTAACTAAGCTTAGTATCAAGCTTTTGAACTTAAAGCTTATACAAGTCGTCAGCAAATGGTTGGGACGAGAGGACATTGGCGCCGCTTTCGACGCCGTTCAAAATGTGCTACCACCGCAGATCATCAAATCGTGGAGCTTAAGCTTTTTATAAAACTTATTAAACTTTATAATCTCCAAACTAATGAAAATTGGCTTATCTTCTTCTCTAAGAAAAACATCTTGATGAAGGAGCTTGGGAAGTGATCCTCCACTGTCAAAGACTAGTCCTTCG
The DNA here is from genome assembly GCF_053477565.2 of Lygodium microphyllum. NCBI lineage: Eukaryota > Viridiplantae > Streptophyta > Polypodiopsida > Schizaeales > Lygodiaceae > Lygodium > Lygodium microphyllum. Next base: position 2,362,797 of record NC_141137.1, on the reverse strand, counting down.
CGATCCAACAGCACAGCGTGGGATTCTTCACCGCCAGGAACATGTTGGTATTAACGAATTGTCGCGAGACTGACTGTAGAGCCCATTCATTCTATGAGCTTCAGCTTCGCATGAGATGGTAAGCGATTGGAAGCCCTTGATCTCAACTTCACTCTAATACCACTAGTACGCAAATCGGATGTTGTATACGTACATAGCGAGCATCGAAAGGTCCCCAAGAACAAAGAACTCTACTTTAAGCTCAAAAATAAAGAGAATAGACTTACATGACATGAGGCAAAAAGACCAATTGGGTACAATCTCCCTCCATGCCTTGTGTGAGTGCTCCACAAAGCATGTATTTATTATTTTATTTATCTCAAAGCTCAAAAATAGCCCAATTTTACAATTAGCATACTTTAGATTTTGTGTTTGCTTTTGTCCAAATAAAGAATAAAGCGGTTGGGTGGCCCGAAAGTCGAGCAGTGCCTAAATACAATGTTTAATAATGACTATTTAAACCATGCACACATGCACATACAAAATAATAGATATATATCAAGCACTTCAATAAATAAGCGCGCCTAAATAAATATTAGCGCCACACCTTTAATGATAAGACATGCGCCCATCAAAAATGATAATTTCTTCTAAATTACCTGAACACACGCTATCGCCCAGTGCTTCCCAATGCCACCATTGCCTGCTCTATACATCAACTGACGCATTCACAATTGTTAGAAAATAGAAAAATTAAATCGACAAAAGTGAATACCTAGCAGTCTTCAGCTACAAAATAAATAAATAGGTCTGAACTCTATCCTAACCTTAATTTAATACGAGTGCGCACTCTAAACTCATAAACGTCCATTAATTTAAATATTTATTTTATGAAATCACCCGCTATGGAATCACCCACTCACATTAAATTAACATGAGGCCCGAAAAGGATAGGTGTCCCCGTCAGCTTTTTGCACAAAGAATCCACCTTGTGTACGAGCCCCGTTAAATAAATATAGTTTTACGAAATCCACTGCAAAACCTCATAGAATTTACCGTGGAATATGCCTCCTAACATCATGTCATCCCAAACCTCTACACATGGTGATGCCTCCTAAAATCATCGAAACCTTAGTGGACACTTTGTGTGTTAGCATGTATTTTGTAGCCTCGAGACCACTCCTTTGCATTTTGTAGTTTGTATACACTATCACTCCCTTTGTGATGCCTGGACCATTGCTCTCTAATATGAAAATATGAGCCCTTGATTGTATTCATTTTCCACATTTTGTTAATTTTATTTCTCTAAATTTTTGGTTTATTCCTTTGTCTCAAACCTTATATTGTATCTAAATTTAAATTCTCTGAATTTTTAGATTTTTCTTTTGTCTCAAATATTGTTTTATTTTTAAATTAATTTCATGGATGTGGAATTCAATGTCTACTGCTTTGTCTCTCATGTGACTCGCACATCGTCAAGGAAACAAGTTAGATTTTCCCACTCTACAAAGGCAAAAGAAAATTTAGATAAAATGTACATTAGTGAGGTTATGGCACATGCAATGGATATGATACATGCATAGCATGTAATGCATGGCAATGCTTGCAAAAGTGGTCAAAATACTATACATGTTGAAAATGAAATGGTGGATGATGTGGTTGATCATGATAGAGGTGGCATTCATGTAGAGATAGATTTAGACTTAAACCGTGAGAACCATGCAACCCTTGATGTATGGGATTGTGGCAATGAGGGCCGCGATGTTGCAGAATCATTTCATGATAGCCAATTCACTAATGTTGTGCATGATCATTGCAATGAAGGCAAGCTTGTTGAAATTATATTGCATAATGGGCAGGACCATGCCAAAAAAGGGATGCATTGTCAAAATGTTACAGCCATTGATGATGTGCACCATAGTGGCAATGAAGGCATGCACGTTGAAAATGTATTGCATGATGGGTAGGACAATGGTGGAAAAGAGATGCACGATACTCAAAGTGAAGGTATGCTTGTTGAAAATACATTGCATGATGGGTGGGACTATGGCAAAAAAGAGATACATGATTGTCAAAATATCGCATCCACTGATGATGTGCAAGATAGTCGCGATGAAGGCATACGTGTTGAGAATTTAGTGCATGAAGGGTAGGATCATGGCATGAAATTGATGCATGATATCATCAATGAAGGTATACCTACTAAAAATATATCACATGATGAGCAAGTTCATGGGCAAAAAGGGATGCCTGATTGTCAAGATGCCATAGCCTCACTGATGATGTGCAAATAGTCACAATGACGGCATGCCCACCAAGACTTTATCTCATGATGGGAAGAACCATGGAATAAAAGGGATGCATGATTGTCAATATGTTATTGTAACATAGTTGTTGTCATTGCATGGTTCGAATGCTCCAAATTTCATTGTTGGTTGTCATGTGAGTATGCATATTGAGCAAGATCCTAGCAAACAATGAGGGCACGAATTCTATACAAAACACCGATGGAGTGGATTCTTTTCTATCCCATGGTTTGAAAAGTCTACATGCTATTAAAGATGAAGGTGGTTATAGCCATGGCTCGCACGAACCATAAGATGAGGGCAACCAACATGCAAAGTCAAGTGTACTATATTCTTGGGATGGCCTAGCGGAGTTTTAGAAAGTGATTGCTAAGCATGCCAACTGCAAAACGGTACACAAGGAGACAAGCATGGCAAGAAAGAGTCCATAGAAGATGAGCTGGTGGACCCTCTAAACTCTATTGTTTGTATGAGTATCAAATTCGTATGGCACAAGCCATGGGAGGTCCCTAAGAGCCCTAACTTTGAAACTAGATATGCTTTGATAGTGGATCTAAATGGTATACTTTTTGTGAAAGTGGATGAAATGAAAGCATGTTGACATGGTAGAAAATTTCTTAGATTCAAGATGGTCAATGTCTCATCAAGGCATCACATAAGTCTTGCTATCAAAAGGGATGCACAATTTTTTTTGGATTCGTAATTTAAAAGGTTCAATGTATTTGTGGCAATACCCATGCTAACTTGTTGGGAAAGATTTATTGAGGTGTACTCTCAAGAGGATTGTATGCTTGAGGAAAGGTTTGACATTAAGCAACCACCGAAAAGAACGTCATTATTATATAAGGTCCTACAAACATTTTGGGATGACTAGCCTAAATACACACCTACAAACACAATGCTCATAAATGATAGTGAGTACAAGTGAACAAACAATCCTTTTGGAACTTTAGTAGTGTGAAAAGGATTGAAAACCAAAAATCATAAGAGATTGCAAACTACCTAACAAGGGATATGTATCACTGGTTGTGCAATTGGCTACAGATCAGTTAAAGTATGCAACATCCCATGCATTTCTGTGTCCTTATGATAGGGAGAGTGCCAACATGATACAAAGGTGGCACAAAGAATATCCTAAAAATGAAACAAAAGAGCTGAACAATGATTGATATGTACACAAAATTCAGCCCCTTTTTTGTTATGTATTTGCGCGCATATACTGATATCATGAAATGAAAGAGAATAGCTAGACAACGCATGATCTTTACATAGAATTTAGCTCCTTTTTTGTGTTATGTATTTTCTCATATATACTAGTATCATGCAACTTTGCCTACTTTTTTCTAGCACCTGGGCTCATATCACATAAAGTTTCCATTAGCAAACGTGTCAAGCAAATACAATTGTACGTATAAATTAATGAAAATAAGAGTTGTTGCACAAAGTTGTGTTTCACTAGAGGTCCATTAATGAAAATGAGAGCTATTGGCATTTTGAGAACACACACCTTTGTCCAACATCATGTATTAGTGACTACGTTAAATTGCTTTATATATGTGAGTAGACATCTTGTAGCACTTCATCTTTGCATCAATCAATTCCATTGGAAGCTTGATAATGCATGTATATCAAAGCTTCTTCATGTCAATCCATCAACCTAAAAGAGACATCGTCCACTTGGTATTACCAATGCCCTCTAATCACATAATTATTTGTAGCAATCTCATTTCCCTAGTTGTCTATCATTGCATTAGGGATATTCTTCTTTGGTGAGATGCACTTCAATACATAAAAATCTAGGACTTCCTCATTGTTCTTCTCTACAACAACTAAAAAGTTCTCTCTACTCTCCCAAGCATTAGAAAGGATGTCATGGTGTCTTTCATATAATGGCTCATCACCATCCCCAAAGTCAACCTCACGGTCTTCGAGCAAGGGCTCACATCATATATCCATGCTTTAACATACAACCTATTTGTGCATCATCTCTACTTGCTTTCCATACAAGCACCACAAAAGCATGTCTAATTTCTTATTCTTAGTTTCGTGCTACTTGAACAACCACAAACAACATGCAAGGACACTACATTGGAATAGGTTTACAATCCCATGATTTAGTTCTAACAATCTCATCAAGTTTTACTTCCCAAATTACTCTATTCACATGGTCTTTATTAGCAATGCACACACCATTTGGCCTGGCCTTTATGTGTTGTCTCAAAAAGCTTACAACATTGGCAACACATTACAGCTTTTCTTCATCCTATTTAAGCTATCCATGAATCAATGTCATTTTCATAACTACACACCATGCCCATTATGTTCTCATTTCCCATATCCAAATCCAAAAAAGTGGTGTGTCATGGTTAGACTTGTCATTCATTTGTACCTAGACACAAAATAAATGATCTCTTTGCTTTGAATTGAGATGTGGCCCCCTCCAACCAGACCTAGTGCTCTTTGAATTGCTAGCCTTGCTCCTTCATCAACCATGATGTAGCATAAAGCAATGTTGAATAAAGAATGCATTGTGGGTCCTATCATTCAAGATCAAGAAATGAAGAGTCTTTTGAACTATATCAACCCTTCTAAAGTACATAATAAGAACTAAATTTGTAACTTGGCTAAAGTGCCAATGCATCAACTATATCTCACTCCATTCTTGGAAAGTGTAATTCTCTACAAAGTCTATGTGACAAACACAACCACCTCCTCATTGAATGTCTCCACACACAATTTGAACCAATTTTCCTACCACTTGTGATAGTGACATTGTGAATAATAAACTTTTACAAGTGCATTCTTGACACCATTATCAATTGATTGTAGCTCTTCCACTTAAAACTAAGAATTTTTCTCCTTTTTTTTTCCTTCTTATCAACCCCAACATCAAGATCTTCAAATATTTTAGTTGTGACACATTTTAATTCTTTTTTCACCTCACGTGGATAGCATGGTAGATTTCGTATGCCACATTCCGAACATTTGCCTTACAAACACTTCCGTGCATGGTAAGCAAAGTTTTTAGCATAGGCACAAAGGAAACTCTCCCATGCTTAGGTAGCATTGAGCTAAATTTGAGTGTTTGCACTACAAGTACTAGCCTCACCAGATTTGCAAATTTGACAACTGCAATAGCATTATCACCCATGCAAACCTATCTATGGCTAGCATAGCTTGCTAAAAGCATCTCTCAAGAATAAAATTTGGACATGTTGAATGCAACAACATGTATTTTTATCATTCAACTTGCACACAAAATAGGGCTTCAACTTTTCAAAACTCATATGTTATATAAGGACCTTTGGATGTTCCCTTTTAAATTATATAAAAACTCCACCTACAAGGAAAATGATGAAAATTTTGTGTAGCAACTTCAAACTAGATACTAATGTCAATGATACGATGTACTTTGACATCAAATTTTGCTATATCATGATCATGCATGATGCTACTTTTGCAATATGCTTATCCTAGTGATTTGTCAACTTAAAATTAGCAAATGTACCTAGGAAGTACATTCCCTATTAGACCCATGCAGATCCTAAATCAGTGACTATATAGGTGCCACCTAGTCAATTCTCAATGTGTTTTGGTGACCTAAGCATCCCCTAACTGACTAGGTTCCTAAAATAAGCTTCCCTTGGCTAGCTATTGACAAAGCGTCCCTTGACTAACTAGATAGTTCCTAAATCATAGTTCCTAACCCAAGTATTTCATGACTACCTGCTAACAAAGCATCCCCTGACTAACTAGGAAATAAGCACCCCTGATTTAAGAATCTCCTGGACTAACTAGATAGTTCCCGAACCAAGCATTCCTTGACCAACTATGTAGTTCCCATTCCTTGCCTAAAGCATCCCTTGACTAATTAGGTAGTACCTTAAGCAAATACCCCCTGACTAACTAGGTTCATGATACAAACTTCCCTTGATTATCTACTACAAAGCATCCCCTAACGAACTATGTAGTTCTTGAAACATTGTTCTTGACCTAATTATCCCCTAACTAGCTACTATAAAGCATCCCCTAGCTAACTAAGTAGTTCATGAAACATAGTTCCTCACCTAAGCATCCCCTAACTAGTTACAGACAAAGCATCCCCCAACTAACTAGGTAGTTTCTAAAATAAGCACCCCTGACCTAAGAATCTCTCGACGTATGCAATGTAGGGACACTTCTAGCAAGTCAATGATTTGGAGGGATGTGTCTCTATCATACGCAGAGGTGGAGAGACAACCACTTGCTATCTTATACTTGTTGATGCATCAAGCAAGATTCAATTGGCTCAAGGGTGTACTTGTACAACCTTAGCACCTACTCTCCATCTCAGAGTGGTTGTAGATAGGTAGTCAATAGTTCCTCCCCTAAGCCTTGTTATGATGATCGTATGTTAAGTGTGTATGTGTTCTAGATGAGTGCCCAAGGGTGCTAGTGCGCTCACAAACTTGTAAGTTCTCTATGTGTTGTGTGCAATGCCCTATGTGTGTACCATGTGTCTTTATTTATGGGACGAGGCTTGTGGCTTACTGTAGTGTGGTGAGTAACTAGCTAACATGGCTACCTAATGATGCAACTAACCATGTAGCTATTGGTCACTAATCTACACTTCTTCTCACACCAACTACATGAGTATGAAATGCAAATTGTGCATATGAATTATGTGATGTGTGGTTGTATGTGTGTGTGGGACCAACATAGTGCATTAAATGATGTGAGCAATTGTGTGATGTATTATGTTGTGATGTTTATGTGTTATGTGGCCTACACGACAAAGAGTTCGGTGATCCTATGGAAGGTAGTGTTGTGATATTGAAACCTCATGTGATGGAGTGACTATGTGGTTTACCTAAGGACTCTTTTGATAGGTCTTACACGTGATAAATTCAAGGTTTATTTAGTGATCTAAGACCATCATCAATAAGAGTATATGTACCTCTACGATTGATTCCGTCTTTGTCCCACCAATTGAACCAAAACATTGGGTTGTTTTCTCAATGATGGGATATTGGTGGAAACTCTTATTGATTCGAGTCTCAACTATGGCAGATATGCTATCTCTCATCTAGTAGCAATTCTCTTTCACTATCTGATCTAGCATTCATCAATCCACAAAGAATATAAATGCGAGATTAGATGGAAGGTATAAAGAGCTTACCCAGTCACCTATCATGTTGTAGTCTTTGCTCTTCAATGGCTCACAAATAGCTCCATGATTCAAGTGTGCAACGCTTCTCAATCCTCTACTTCACAACTCCAACTTGATCCATGTGCTCCAATCTATTATGAAGAAAGAAAATAGCATAAGCAATGGAGAAGAGCTTCTCCAATGCTCTCTCTCTCTCTCTCTCTCTCTCTCTCTCTCTCTCTCTCTCTCTCTCTCTCTTTTTGCTTAATGACTAGGATAGAGACAAGAAGAACTCTGAAGTCAACACACAAGAATGAGCTCCTCTGTTCACTTTTAGTTTTTATACAATAGGTTCTGAGTTTGGGTTTTAAGCTTATCTTATCAATACAATGTTATCAAGTGTTCTTACCTATAAATGGTAAAGCAAATCAAGCACTTCACTTAATGCAAACTCTACAAGAGATATATGTGAATGTCATATAGACATGAAATTTTGGTACTTAGCATTTGATTAAGTGTTAATCGAATGTGCAAATGTGAGGTGTACATGTGATGTACAAGCTAGTTATTTGGCAATGACAAACCAAAGACCCTTAGAAGTCAATGGATATCAAAAGCAAAAGCTATAATAATATATATTAGTCAAGTGCTAAGTTATGATCGGCGACACATTTTGGTCTAGATCGTTTTATTAGCCACTAATATCGATAGTCATGCTAAGAACTATACATTAATTAATCAATGTCAATTCAAGGACTAACAAATGCTCAAGATCGCTTTTATGACAAAGTTGCCTAGCTAGTTTAATTGTTGGCTTGGCACTATTAATTTCTAAGAGTTCATAATTAAATTAATCAAGTTATTTGAGATAAAATTGTTGAAAAATACATTTAAAAGACTCACTTAACAAAACTTGCCCATGCAAATGCAAGAAAGATTATAAAAGGGTGATGGAGCCTCATTCTAGCATTGTGGAGGTTAGAAGAGTTGCTGCTGCAACAACCAACCACTAGTCATCAACCCAACCATTGGAGGCAAGTGACAACCCCTACATATTGTCTATAGACATGTGACAACAATTTTAGGACCCATAAGGACAAGTAACTACATGTAGGACTCTCTACTCATTGTTTTCACAACCAATACACAACTTCCCTCAAGATATCTCAACTGAATTCAATCCTAGGAGAATGCAATTGAAAAACTTCTATTGCTAAACCCTAATTACAACATAAATTAAGATTATCCATCCACCCCAAGAATAGTGTTTAATATTCAAAGCCTAAGACTTGAAATTCAACAATTAAAATTTAGAAATTGCAAACAATTTGAAATGACCAACCAACATTCGAATTTGGGGCTAATTTTGACATCCAAGGAGCAAAATTGAAGGTCAATCCCTAAGTAAACCAAGGGGCATTTATTCTGAAGACTTACTGGTTGCTATGGATAGCAAGAAGCATTGAAGATTGAAGATCATTGCTAAATCTTAGTGTAGTTCGATCTTTTCCAATACAAGGGATACTAATTTTGGGACCAATCCAATGTTCAATGTCCAAGATTAGGTGATAACATTTGCATTTTTAATTTATGTGAACTTTATGATTGCTGCTTAATCAAGTTATCTACCACCATATCCGAGAAGGCAGGCTAGTTTCAGTGGATCTCTAAGTAATTGAGTAATGAGAGCAAATCTATTTCTATTTTCCTAAACAAAGAACATTCATACAGTCTGCACTCAACACTCCAAACCTAAGCAATCAGAAGTAATCCACATACATATCCACTGTTAAATAACATATTGTATAAAACATTTGTTATTGTCTTACACAATGCTATTTTTGGTCCTCATATACAGTTGTGTCATTAGAATCAAACAAAAAATGACATTGTATAAAACATCAGTCTTACTGGCCATCATCCTGAGGTAGCCAAAACCAATTTGTCATTCAGGCAAGTTTACCCGTTAATTACACTGCCCGTGACAACAGGTTCTCAGAGCACAAACCACACATTAAATAGACATTTTGACAATATGAATGCGTACACGGAGCTTGACATCACACTTCAGATGAGATAAATAGATATCCAAACGATTAGTAAAGCAATGCGACAGAAGAACATTTGAAAAAATACTTGATAATATTAGATTTTGAATTCTCCCGAACCAATGTGTGGTTTCCCTAGAGACCTATGTACAGCAGGATTCCCTGCATATTGTACAGCAATTGTCAGTTAAAAACTTCACGAAGAACTCCTGACATTACTAGATTCAGATGCAACGCCTTGCTTTTGGCTGACATCAAGGGCAGCTGAAGGTGGCCCAGCTTCTGGCAAGTACTTCAATGTACTTTTGCTGATTCCTGCGACTGTGAAGTACTTCATAGGCTAACCAGTAGTACGCACTCCCCCAGCCCAACAGGACGCAAAATTGTGCTGAAACTGCTGCCTTGAATGATGGAAGAACATATTCACATAAGAAGCCTTGAGCAGCTTAAGGCAAGCTTCTATCCATCATGATTTCACTTTCCCTGTGTGTTGCAGTGATTGCTGCAACTGCATCAAAATCCTGTACAATATGGTCATGAGGCTGAAAGTGGGTATCATGCTCCCATCTATTCCCAAGCACTTCCCAGCCCATTGGATGACTCTGTTGCATATTTACACACGGAGGTTGAATGGATGGAGGAAGTTCAATGAATGGTAGCACATTATCATCCCTGACTTGGCCAGGATACGTAGACCCTATCATATGGGGACTTGCTAAAGATCCATTCTGGGTATAGACAAGCTCTGCCCTCCCTGAAGATGAATACAAGTCCCCAGGCCCTCCAAAGCAGCTTGGAGGGCTAAAATCTAAGCCTAAAACACATGGATCTTGATCATCCCGACCTGCATAATCATACTCTTGACCAACAAAAGGAAATTCTGTGTTCTCAATGCCCCCTTCTTTCTTTGAACGTTTCCACCTTTTTGTAGAAGAAGTAGCATCATCCTCAAAATCCTCTTCATCTTTGTCAGTGTGTAAATAAACCCAAAGTTTCCTATCTCCGTCAAACCTAACACAAGGATCTCGCTCATAATGCAAACGATCAAGAGCTCCACTCACCACCTGATTCAATTGGGCATCTGAGACATCTTCTACAATATATTGTGAATCTCGTATGAGGGCACAGACATCTGCCCTAGTTCCAATGCTACCTGGAAGCCTGGCAGCAGCATCCCGAACAAGGCAGAGTATTGTTACATGAGGGGGGCGATCAGACTTCAACATAAAGTGATCCCTTGCCTTGGAAGTAGGCTTGCCTCCTATCCGTCTCAAAGGTGCCACAGCAGACTTGCGTCCATCAACGGAAGTGTAAGAGAAGGCCCTGTCAGGCACTGAGTACCGAAGAGCCTCTTCTCTTCGGAAATACGCTCTCATCTCTTCTGAAGTGGGGTTGATTGTTATAAGGCTTTTCTGTGCCCTAAGTTCTCGAAATCTTTCTTTCTCATCAAGAATTGGAGTCAATGGGGGTGGTGGAAGAGACAGCTGGCCGAGCCGTTGAAGGATTTCTTGTTCATGCTTCAACCAGTTACCAAAAACTTCCTGCAGCTTGTACAGCATTTTCTGAGGAACTGCCCATGCCTCAGCTGAAACTTGCACTTCGGTGGTATCACCATTAACACAGACTGAAGGCAAAGGGCCAATCCACGACCAGCCCCTAGCTTCCTTTTCATAAGTTACAAAGGGTTTCCAACCTTTCATAACAGGCTGTGTAGTTTTCGATGACAACACCTTTAAAACACCACGAACAAGACCATGTAAAGGTTCCTGTGTCTCAAGTATCCTAGGATCTCCCGGATTTTGTTGGACCCTCAGAACAATAACCTGAAGTGGAACAGCAGGTAGCCCACACCTCCTATCTTCTGGCTCTTTGACAATATCACCATCTTCACATTGCAACGATTGGCCATTAGACTGAAAAAAACTTGATTCAGGGGACATCAGAAAAGCCCCATCATTGCCGGCATTCTCTGAAATCATACTCTCCATGTGCAGAGGTTGTAATGTGTTAGCCTGCTCACCAGTGCAAGCAATCAAAGACATCCTTACCGAAGAAAGAAGATGAATAACTGAGAAGGGGAAGCTCAAAGCGACAGGAGGGACTGGGGGAGATGTGGACTTTTTTGCCACTTTTGACCGAATGGTATCAGGAGTAGGCTCTCCATCTGCTGTACGCAATTGAGGCTGTAACCCATTCTCAGTTGAACTTACCCTTTTTTTCCTCCTCTTGACTGGCTTCTCAGAAGTTCCGTCAACAGCAAGTTCATCTCTACTGTTGATTACTGCATCCATCATGCCACTGTCTCCACCAGCATACAAATCATCACTACATTCGGTTCTTGCAAGCGAGGGCGGTTTACTTTCTTCAGTTGATACTTGCTCTTTGACCTTCGTTCTTCTTTTGGTGCTTTTTTTCAATTCATCCACCATTGAACTCTCTACAAAATAGGAGTCTTTCTGAATCTCTTCAACATCTATTAGCGGATGTTCAATAATGTCAAGACCATTCTCCATTGGATCATCTAGAGAGAACCCTTCAACAAGATCAAGCTCTTCCTTTGCTATATCGGATGTAATATCATTTGTGTTTATGTCTTTTTTGCGCTTCCTGTTACTTCCAAACACTATGTCCCTTGTTTCCTCAGTATCAAGACCCTGCTCTCCCTCATCTCCAGCATGAAGAGCTTGCTGCTCCATATTTCCAGTATGGAGACCTTCCTCAAACTTGTCTCTGGAGTGAAAGACCTGCAATTGTTTATCTGCTACATCCTTTGGCTTTTTTTCTGCATCTTTTGGTTTCTTTTCTGCTCTAGTTTTAGAACTAACTGGCAGAGCTTCGACTGTGAGTGCTGCAGGTGCATACATGTCTGGAAAATTCTTGACCTTTTCTGATGCCATAAAATCTTCTTCTACAGATGGAAACGACACAGGAAACTCAGCTGTTTCTGTCTGGCTCACAACAGAGAAAAGCACCTGTGGTGAGCCTGCATCTGCCTTTGTGTGACCAGTATTAGGAAGCCTTCTCAAAACTCCAGTGGGCAGTGCTTTTTTCACTTTCCCAGCTGCCTTTTCAAACACGATCTTTGTATTCAGGTCAGGTTTGACTTTTTTTTTCAGCTTCCTGTCCATCTTAATCACTTCAGCTCCCTTCAAATCAACATCAGCCATTGCAGACCCTCTTGCTGGTTTTGAAACAAAGCTGGAAGCCTTTGCCATTTCAATGGATTTCTGCACCTTTGCCTTCCTGTTAAGAAGGCTCTGCACACGAGAAGTTCGGAATGTCCCCACTCCTTTGCGGAGGGATCCATCAGAAAATCGGGAAGCCTTCTTCAGTTTATGAGAATTCCAAATCTCCATCTTATCCTCCATGCTGGCATCAGGATAACTCTGCCACAGGCCTTCCATCTCTAAGCAGTGATTCACCATCCGGTTGTGATATTGTCTCACGTGATGATAATGCTCTTTCCTCTGCAGGCATCTTAGGACTTCCTGGTACCTCACTGCTTGGGGATGACAGAGGCCAGCTTTCAGAAGCTCATGCAAATCTGCCATAGGGCTACTAAAATGAAAAGTGTTCCCACTGAACAGCTCCTTCAAGGTGTGCCTGTATGCCTTTTCATCCAGATTGGGGAGAAGCCCCACGAGGTTCTCCCTATCTTCCTCGGTAAGAACAAAATTCCATGTCTCTAGAGACAAAATGCTCTTCAAATCAGGCAAATCAAAAAGCCCAAGGGGGACAGAGCACACATTCTCTCCTACCTGGCAGACTTCCGAATCTGCATCCGCAGGTGTATCACTATCGGTCGAATCATCAGAGGGTGCGACGCCCTTCTCTGCTAATCTGATGCTCTGTCCCCGGGAAGGCTGCACAGAGGAGCTCGGGTGCTTATTGACGCGAACCCCACCGCGGACAATAGCCATGTCAGAGGAGCAGTCCCCCTTGTCCTCCTCCCCCCACGTCCTCCTCCTCCTCCTGCTGCGGCTGCTGATGTTGATGCTCCTTCCTCTTCTTCTTCGACCAGGATCTGTAAGAAAGGCAGGCGATGGCGGACGCTCATGCGGGATAAGGGAAAAGGAAACAGGGGAGATGGGTAAAGGGGCGCTGAACAGGCGAGGGGTGGGGGGAAATCTACACAGGTAAAATTAGGGTTTGTAAAAAGGGCCAGGTGGGTGCATAGAAAAAGATGCCGGCCGATGCGAGGAACAGGGGATGAGAAGGAAGAGGAGAAGAAAAGGAGCTGCGGCCATGACTACGATCAGAGAAAGAAGAGTTAGGGTAAGGAGGGGGGGTCGGGGCGAGGGCAGCACAAGAGGGGATGATGGGAGCATAGTAGTAGTGGGACGTTTTGTTTGTGGTGGTCTTGTTGTTGTTGTTGATGGTAATGCCATGGTGTGTGGGTGTGTGTGGGTGTCTGTGTGTGATTGTATGGGGCGCGTGTGTGTGTGTTGTGCGAGATCTAATCAAAAAGAGGAAGAAGACGAAGTCTAGCACAAACAATAGCACACTTTTATTAACTAACCCCTTTCACAATAGCACACCTTTTCAGCCCCTTTCACACTCAAACCCCCCCCCCCCCCCCCCAAAACCCTTGAGCAAAAACAATAACAACAAAGGGCTTTCCTATATTGCCCCACCACTTGATGCCGACCTCGTACACCACGCACGCACGTGATGTACTCATCATGCGCATGATGATGAACAAGTTTTAAGAAAATATATTGAGGGATATTAGGCACATGTGTGCTCATCTCTCTCGTGTAATGCATAAGGGTAAAAGCCAATGGCATAACTGCTAAGCATCTCGCTACCTCATAATCCCATCTAAAATGAGTGATTTCTCGTCCATTACCAAGCTACAAACAGGGTGGTTCAAGCACTTTCCACATCAACAAAGTGTCACAGAATGCCTCACATGTCACTCATGTGCGTGGAGTTTTAGTAAACCATTAGCGTAGTCATGTCCCCTGGAATATGATGTAGACGTCAATAGACCATTAAACATAGTCATGCCCCTCGGCAAAGGGAATGCTTCAGTAAACCATCGATTGCAAATATGTCCCCCTAATGAGGACTAGTAAGTAAACCATCAAATGCAATCATGTCCCTCCTAATGAAGAGAAAATGGGTGTACAATCCCTAATGCCACTTTGTAATGAAGATCTGAACTAGCCTTCATTATGGAAGAGAAACCACAACCACTTGTCCATTCAACCATGGTACTCAAATTGCAGTCTGCCAAAGTTGTAACTAGTAATGTGGCTAAGCCAAAGACATGATGGAGATTTGGAGCCAAGCTGCACTCTTGCTAGAGATGACATTGGGCCTAGGTTGGCAATAACCAATAGGTTTAAGTGATCTATCAAGTTTATGCTTTTCTATCATTATGGTGATGATTAAGCTACTAACTGCTATTATGTGCTAGCTAAGCTATTACTTGAGCTGAACACAACTTCAAGGAGAAAGAATGAACCAAATCGAAAAGAAATAAAGACAATGATAGATGGGCAGGTTGATGTCAACAATACATTGATCAAAATAGGTATAGCTAGATTCCTCACATCTAGATATAATAGAGCAAAACTTCTACTTCATACCTTTCTCATACGATTAAAAATGGACTCACATCAAATACAAATCAATCTCAATGAAAGTCTCCTTAGTAGTTTACTTTGTATTGTCTAATTTTCCAAAGCAAACTTTAGTGATATACATTATGTAACATGTCAAATGTACACAGTTTCATTTGCATTTGACATAAAAGATGATAATAGTTCTATTTATTTCCATCTTATGTGCTATGGTGGACATTCCATTTTTAATGTATGTAGGTTGACTAATTGTCCTAAAAGTTGCTAACATAGACCAATAGATCTAAGCTTTCTATGTCATACCTTGATTTGCCATAAAATAGAACTAGCATTCTAGCCACTTCATGCAAAGCTGCCACAAAGCGACAATCAAAGTTGTCATGCAACCATATGGCAACTTTGCTCAACAATCGATTTCTCCTCTTTTTCCTCTCTGTTGTTAATTTTTTTCTTCTCTTTCTCTCTCCCTCTCCCCCTAATTCCCTTTGTCTAAAAATTTCTCTCTTTCTCTCTCTACCTTTTTTAGTTTATTCTCTCTCTCTCTCTTATTTTCTTCTCCTCTCTCCTCTCTTTTCCTTCTCTCTCTCCTCTTTTTACCTTTTTTTCTCATTCTTCTCTCTCTCTCTCTCTCTCTCTCTCTCTCTCTCTCTCTCTCTCTCTCTCTCGTCATCCTCTCTTTAAAAAAAATTTCTCTATCTTTTAAATTTTATATTTCGTTTATCTATAATTGTCTCTCTGTGTGTTCATATTCTCTCTCTCCCCCTCTTCTTCTCCCTCTCTCCTCTC
Organism: Lygodium microphyllum; assembly: GCF_053477565.2. Classification (NCBI taxonomy): domain Eukaryota; kingdom Viridiplantae; phylum Streptophyta; class Polypodiopsida; order Schizaeales; family Lygodiaceae; genus Lygodium; species Lygodium microphyllum. Next base: position 2,346,962 of record NC_141137.1, on the reverse strand, counting down.
TTTTCCTTCTCTCTCTCCTCTTTTTTCATTTTTCTCTCTCTTAAAATTTATATTTCCTATATAATTCTCTCTCTATTCTTCCCCTCTCTCTTTCTCTCTCCTCTCTCTCCCTTCCCCCCTCTCTCTCAATGTATATAAATTTTATCTTTTCTCTCTCTATGTTCATATTCTCTCTCTTATTATTATTATTATTATTCTTCTTCTTCTCTCTCTCTCTCTCTCTCTCTCTCTCTCTCTCTCTCTCTCTCTCTCTCTCTCTCTCTCTCTCTCTTAAATTGTATTTCCTCTCTTTATAAGTCTCTTTCTCTCTCTTCCCCCTCTCTCTTCTCTTCTTTTTTTCTTCTTTTTTGGTATCTTTCTCTCGATTTTTCGTTCTCTCTCTCTCTCTCTTGTCATTTTTCTTTTCCTCTCTTTCTCTCTCTCAAGTTTTTTTCTCTCGCTCGCTTTTTCTCTTTTCTCTCTTCTCCCCTCTCCTCTATTTCCTCTTTCTCTCAAATTATATATATATATCTCTCTCTCAAGTCAAAAGCTATGTCAAAAAAGATTTAATTTTTAAAAAATTTCTCTTTCATCTTTTTTCCCCTCTCTCTCTCTTTCTTTTCCTCTTTTATCATCATCGTCATCATCATCATCTTCTTCTTCTTCTTCTTCTCTCTCTCTCTCTCTCTCTCAATTATTCTCTCTCTTCATACTCTCTTGATTTTCTCTCTCTTACTCTTTTAAATTTTATCTTTCCTTTCTCCATAATTCTCTCTCTCTCTCTCTCTCTCTCTCTCTCTCTCTCTCTCAAAGTGCATGAAAATTTATGTCAAAAAAAAATTAAAAAGTTTTAAAAATTTTAATGAAATAAAAATTTTAAAAATATTTAATTAAAATAAGAAGAAAAATAGAAAAAATGGGAGAAATTTTTAAATTAAAAAGTTTAATCTAACTGAGAGAGAGTGAGTGAGAAACTTTTGATTTAAAAAGGAGGGAAAGATACGTTTGAATTAAAAAAGGCAGAGGGAAGAGAGAGAGAGAGAGAGCCTACACACGTGAGAGAGGGGGGGTTGATTAAAAAGGGGAGGGGAAAGAGAGGGGGAGAGATTACATGTGTGAAAGAGGGGGTTTTAATAAAAAATGGAAGGTTTGGAAAGGGGGTAGGTTCGAGAAGCCCTCTGAAGGTTTGGGGCTTCCCAAAACTAGAACCAAAATAATATATGTAGTATAGATAATGCATCAAAGCTTCCCATTGAAGCCTCTTTTAACCTAATACAATAAGTTCCTAAGTTGGGGCCAAAGCATAAAAGGTAAATGATTACATCAACATTGACATTGTTCAAGGTTTGTCTTTGAAAGGCTTTCATGTATTGCTTGTCAATGCTACACTCGCATTTAATATGCTACACTTTGATGGTTGTTAGCCCAACTTATGATGAGTGAGTCAAAACGTATACATTTGATTTGCTCATATCTTTCCATTCGACATTTTTGTGACCTTGGATGTTATACTTTTGCCATTTGGTAGGTACCCAAGTAGTTCAATGGCTACTCTCCACCTTTATCTTAGCATGGAGGTGGTAGTTATTTCCCAATCATTACTCTTCGAAAGTAGATCTAGTATAGAACAACATCATTTGGTTTTCCTCCCAATAGCTATATTTTAATTATATATGTGTTATGGTGTTGGAATTGCTTTGGAAAATAGAGCTAGTGAGGGAAACCTCACATGCTTCTCCTCCTAATAGCTATATTTGGGTTACATACATGTTTTTGCATTAGGATCTAACATAGAGTTAGCTTTCAATCCTTTTCCTAGAGCTTCAATTAGACTAGATATTGGTGTATCTTTTTTGTGAGATGAATAGTGTTATGCCTTTCACCGCTTGTTGATTTTACATTATGTTGCTTAGAACAGAGTTTAATCATAGTCTTGGTTTCCTGTATTAGACTCAGTCTTCATCACTTTTCTTCCCTAGATCATAGATTGCCTTGCATACTATACTCACAACCAATTGTGAGCTAGATCTCCACCCAAACATAGCCTCCATATACATCTCATCCTACATTTCTTTCATCCCACCCTAGTTTGCATTTGGGCTCACCTAAGTTTGGGATTTCTAACCTTCCCTTGTAGGAAAGTAAGTTCTCATAAATAGTAAATTTATATCATATAATGATCCTTGCACTTGAAAATTGAGATATTAGTTTTAAACACATGAAAATGAGTCAATGCTAGCAAATGCCTAAATATACACACCCTTATGGCTCAGTATGGACCTAAAAGCTTAAGGATGAGGCAAAAGCCTAAATATAGCTTTTCTCACTCTCTCCACAAGTCTATAGGCATGAAAGTATGAAGTTGGATCCCCCCTAACATGTGTGTGTGTGTGTGTGATTTGGTTATCGATAGCTATGGCCATAGGTGAGCCATCTACATCTTACTACTATATTATATTGGTTGTAGGTTTGAAAAGCCCCAAACCTCCAAAGGGCTTCCTAAACCTATCACTTTTTCCAAACCTCCCTTTTTCAATTAAAAACCCCCTCCCTTCCCCTCTCTCTCACGTGCAATCACTCCTTTTCTCTTCCCCTCCCATGTTTAATTAAAAGCCCCTTCCTCGCCCCCCCTCCTCCTCTCTCTCATTGTAGAGCCTAGGCGCTCTCTCTCTCTCTCTCTCTCTCTCTCTCTCAAATTGAAACCTCCTCCCCTCTCTCTCACGTACAATCTCTCTCTTTATTTTTCCCCTCCCCTTTTTAATTAAATTCCTCCCCTCTCTCTCATGTGTAGGGCCTAGGTTTCTCTCTCTCTCTCTCTTTCTCTCTCTCTCAATTAGATTAAACTTTTTAATTTAAATTTTTCTTTTAATTAAAAATTTAAAAATATTTTTGTAATTTAAAGTTTTTAAGATCTTTTTGTAATTTAAAGTTTTTAAGATAGTTTTTCACACACTTTGAGAGAGAGAGAGAGAGAGAGAGAGAGAGAGAGAGAGAGAGAGAGAGAGGAGAAGAAGAAGAAGAAGGCTAAAAAAAGAAGAAGAAGAAAGAGAAAAAATATGGAGAAAGGGGGAAAGAGGAAAGAGAGAAGTCTTTTTTAAATTAAACATTTTTCTTCTCCCTTCCCCCTCTCTCTCTCTCTCATATGTAGGGCCTAGGTTTTCTCTCTCTCTCTCTCTCTCTCTCTCTCTCTCTCTCTCTCTCTCTCTCTCTCTCTCTGTGTTTTCCTTTTCCTTTAAGTAAATCAGATTTCTTTTTAAATCAAAAGTTCCTCTCTTTGTCTCAGATAGATTAAACTTTTTAATTTAAAATTTCCTTTTAATGAAACTTTTTTAATCATTTTTTAATTTAAAGTTTTTTGGAAATAGTTTTTCATACACTTTGAGAAGAAGAAGAAGGATTAAAAAAAGAAGAAGAAAGAGAAAAATATTGAGAGGGGGGAAGAGAAAAGAGAATAGTTTTTTTTAAATCAAATCTTTTTTTATATAGTTTTCGACTTAGAGAGAGACAGAGAGGAAATACATAGTTTGAAAGAGAGTAAATAGAGCGAGAGAAAGGAAAAGAGAGGAAAGAGAAAAATAGAGAGAGAAGAAAAAATATATAGAGAGAAGAAAACTTGAAGAGAAAGAGAGAGAAAAAGAAAAGTAAGGAGAGAGAGAGAGAGAAAAAAAGAAACAGAGAGAAAGAGAATTATAGAGTGAGAAAATATACAAGTTAAGAGAGAGAGGGGGGAAAGAGAGGAGAGAGGGGGGAGAGAGACAAAGAGAAGAAAAGCGGGGAGAGAAGAAAAGAAGAAGAAGAAGAAGAAGATAGAGAATTTAAACACAGAGAGAGAGAGAGAGAGAGAGAGAGAATTATAGAGAGTGGAAATATCAAATTTAAATGAAAGAGAAAAGAAAAAAATTAAAGATAGAATGAAGAGAGAGAAGGAAAAAAAAGAGGAGAGGGAGAGAGAAGGAAAGGAGAGGAGAGAGACGGAAGAGAGAAGAAAAGCAGAGAGAAGAAGAAGAAAGAGGAAAAGAGGAAAGAGAAATGTCTTTTTTTAATTTAAATATTTTTTGAGAGAGGGGGAAGAGAGAGAGAGAATATAAGGAGAGAGAAGGAGAGGGGGAAGAGAGAGAAAGAGAGAGAGAATATAAGTAGAGAGATAGAGAGGAGAAGAAGAGAGAGAATATGAACATAAAGAAAGAGAATTATATATAGGGAAAATATAATATTTACATACTTTAAGTGAGACTAAGGAGGGGAGAGAAAGCGAAAGAAGAAGGAGAGAGAGAGAGAACATGGAGAGAGAATTATAGAGAGAGAAAGAGAGAAAAGATAAAATTTAAAAAGAGAGAAAGAGAAGATAAAATAGAGGAGAGAGTGAGAGAAGGAAAAGAGAAGAGAGAGAGAGAAGAAAAGCACAAAGAAGAAAAGAAGAGAGAGAAGAAGAAGAGAGAATATAGACAGAGGGAGAATAATAGAGAGGAAATATAAAATTTAAAAGAGAGTGAGAGAGAGGGGGAAAATAAACAAATTAAAAAGAGAATGAAGAGAGATAAGAAGAAAAAAAGGAAAAAAGAGGAGAGGGAGAGAGAAGGGAAAGAGAGGAGAGAGGGGAGAATAAAAGAGGGAGAGAGAAAGAGAGAGAAGAAAAGCAAGGAGAGAAAAAAAGGAGAGAGAGAGAACCAAGAGAGGGGAAAAAATAAACTAAAATAGAAGGTAGAGAGAGAGAGAGAATTAGACATTGGGAAGAATTGGGAGAAGAGAGAGAAAGGGCGAAGAAAAAAATTAGAAATAGAGAGGGAAAAGAGGAGAGAGAAAGATGAGAAATGGATTGTTGAGCGAAGTCGCATGGCAACTTCGCTTGTCGCTTCGGGCAATGAAGCGCAAAGTAGTCTAGCATTCCATGCATGTGAAGCACAGGCAGAATGCTAGTCCATGGTTATGTTCATAGCTCCATTGGGTAGGCATGGAAGTTTCAAATGGTCATGTTTTGAGTACATCATTCACTACCCAGGGAAAGCGGCCTGCTCAAGACCTCTTCCTCAAGTGCATGTGCTCTCTCTCCCTCTCTGTGTGCATAAAAGAGATAAAGGCAACAAGGAATACGACAAGGGAGCATTACACAGACCTCCCCTCCCCCCTCTCTCTCTCTCTCTCTCTCTCTCTCTCTCTCTCTCTCTACGTAGAAGAGATGAGGCTAGCAAGGATATGACCAACATGACTCTACCCTATTCAATAGAGGGCTAAGTTGTGGGATGTGCTTTGACACCAAGTGCAGCATCAGTGTTGCGCACTCATGTTGATGATGCTTGGGGAGGAGTCAATGGTGGTGGTGGACACCAACTTCTACCCAGGGTCAACATGGCACAATTGGCATTCTAAGTATTGCTTCCTTGGGGGCTGATTTTAGCTTCCAAACATGCTTGAGGAAGTCAAATTCACATGTTTCTAGACGTGCTTCTTGCGAGTGCTAATATTAGTTTTTGGACAAGTTTGAGGAAGTCAAACTCACATGTTTGTGTTTAGATACAAAGGTAGCATGCCAAAAGTGAGTATTCACATGAGTGTTTGTGATGAAAGTCATGAAATTACTACATATATCTACTATGAATGCAATGAGTAAATATGATTGGTTACAAGGCATTGAATGACACACAAGGAATATGGAGCAGGACCTAATCATTCTAGCGGGCTTAAGTTTTGGCTTGCTAGATTGGAAAATCCTTTTGGTGTGTTGGTGATCATTTCTAATAGCTTAGACTTGTGAATATTTATGGATTTTCATCCAGCCAAAAAAATTCTCTAAAATGCTTGACAATTATATCTCATGAGAAGCTACTCTAATCATGCCTATTCTTTACTAGAGATATGTATAGACTCGAAGGTTTTCCTCTTTTACCCATTTTGTTTTAGACAAACATCTTTAGAAAAGTTCTTTTTGGTGTGGAGGTTGAGTCCCTTGTGAGAAGTCAAGTGAAACAAGCTTGCCTCTCATAACATAGGAAAAAATGGATTTTACTTTAGCATTTTTGATAACCTATGAATAAATAGAACTTTTTCAATAAGTTATCTTGGCCACATGTAGGTCTAATCTTGAATCCTTTATGGATAGAAAGCATAGTAGGGTGGAGAGGAAGATAGTTTCCTTTGTGCCAACCAATGATGGTGTTGAGGAGGTAGTCATGTTATGGCTACAAGAATTGGAGAGAGAGGGATGCTAACTTGAGCAAGCTAGCACCAAGACCTTCATCATTAGGGATTTCTTCTTTGATTGATTGGTTTGTTTTTGTTGTTTTGATAAAATTATTGTTTTTGCAATTCATCTTCTTTTTGCAGGTGCTCATGGCCTCTAAGAGATTGTTGCTCCCGCGAATCACTATATATCCATAATGTTTGCAAATTTCACAATCCTACTATTTTTTAAACGTTGAGCTTCATTCATAATTTGCATCAATACCTTTGATATTCAAGTAAACATAGTGTATAACGTTCATACCACACTTAATTTGCACATACATGCAGGCTTGCAAATGACTGCTAGAATTTGGTTTCAAGTTATTTACTTTTAGAATCCTCAATGATACGATCTTGCACTCGAGATTGTAAGCAAAACTTTACGATCGAATAAACTTAACAATGTAAGAAGAAAATTTTCAAATTATTTGGTGGGTAGTTTTTGTTATGATCTTGTACTCGAGATTGCTTTACAAGTGCCCTAATAACCCATGGGTCCTAGCACAGAGCACTAGTTAAAAACCTTAGTTTTAAAAACTACTCACAAACAATCCTATTCACACTATAAGTTTTGAATTGGTTTAACTCATTTGTGTTCACATTGGAGCTATCTTGAACTGGTTATTTGGCAATCTATTTTCACAATGAGTTGGGTTTGGCTAGCTTAGATTAAATTGGTTCATAGTTTGAGTGTTCACATTGCAAAGAGGTGAATTGGTTGTTTTGAAAGCAAAGAAAGGGCAAATTCTATGCAACTTTTGAGTGACCTTTTGGAAGGGAAAAAAAAAACAAAAACATGCCAATAAAATTATCATGGTGTGAGCTTCATGTGGACTTCATTTTTAGTACAAAAAAGTAGAAAAATAGCATGGAAAATTATTAATATTTTGGCATGTATTTTGATGCATTTTAGACTATATGGGCACTGTTTGAGCTTTGAATTCAGTGTTTTTTGTTGGACAATAGACATGACATGTGGGCATGTTGTATTGATGTATTTGGTAGCAATTGGACATATGCATGATAGTCATAGCAATCGAGTTTACATGTATTTTTTTGGGCCTCTTTAATGCTTTTTGGTCTTGGGAATTGAGTGATTGATGCTCATGATTGGTTCATGCTCTAGAACATTAGTTTGGTACATTGCATATTACTGTTTTTTTAAAATTGCAGTAGTCATAATGTTGAAAATTGCACAAATCACACAAAATTGTTGGGGATAAATTGTCTTAAGGATAACTATAGTGTTTGGTCCTATTGCATGGAAAACTTTCTCATGAGAAGAGGTATATGAGACCTTATAAGAGGTGAAAATGCATTTCTTAAGCTCCTTGATGAGCTAACAAAAGAACAAAAGAAGGCTTATAAAGATTAGGTAGGCAAAAATAGGAAAGTATTACATTAGATCTCTATTTGCATTTCAGAGACCTTGATCCCACAAATCAAGAAAGGTAGCATATATAAAGGTGCATGGAAGATTATTGAAAAGATGTATAGCACTTGCATGAAGATAAAAAACATATAGATAAATCAAAGGCTACATGGTGCATGGCATGGGAGTCAAAGCATTAGTCACTATGTTGTGGAGATAAAGCAGATTGCAGAGGATCTTGCTTCAATTAATGCACCTGTTGATGATGATCACTTAGTTTCTGTAACCTTGAATGGACTTGGCCCTACATAAAAGTCCTTGGACTCTTCTATTTTGTGAGAGTTAGCTCTATACTTGGTTTGAGGAGTTCATTACCTTATTACTTACTAAAATTGGATCTTAATGCATTTAGTACTGGGAAAAATACTAGTGGAGATAGTGTATTCTACCATTAGAGAGAACATGGTAGTTCATGAGAATCTTCTTATGGTCATGGAGATGCATTTGATCATGGTCGTAGCTCTTTTGGTCATAGAGGTTTCATGCCTAAAGGGAGGGGGAGATCCTTCTCTAGAGGTAGAGGATGGTCTAGTTCTCATAGAGATAGTGCATGTCATTATTGTGGACAATTTGGACACTATGAGAAGGAATGCTAACATAAGTAGAATACTATGTCTAGAGGTCATGGACAAACCTAGTATGGTCATTATGTTGGTGATTATGGAGGCACAAGTTAAGTCTCTAGAGGTGGTTAATCACCTGGAGGTCGGACTTTGCTATGGAGCATGTACTTAGTAGCCTGAAGCATCCCCCTAGAGAGGATGAGATTTTTGGATTCAAGAGATAAAAATCATATGACGCATCATACAAAATGGTTTGAGAGGAAGTAACAAATGTAAAGTGAAGAGCACGTTGCTATGGGAGATGATACATTGCATAAGTTCACATACATTAGTAGTCTTCCATTCATAACTAGAGATAGGATAGAGAATAAACTTGGGGATGTTTTTTATGTATCTACGATTACTAAGGATTTGGCTTTTGTGGAAAAATGGTTGATCAAGGGCTGCAAGTAGGCTTTAGTAAATATGGTTGATTCATTAAGGAATTTATGGATAGTAAACCTAGCAGGTTGATTGCATGCCACCAAAACAAAGGCAGGTTGTTTACATTGGATGCAGATGCTCCTATCATACAAAGCTCTATGTATGTGGAAGCTAAACATGGACAAGACAAAGATGTTGAGTTGTGGCATAGAATGCAAAGGCTAAAACAAATGTAGTCTAAATAGGTTGTTTGTGGTCTTTCGCACTTTGGCTATGTAAACTATGATCATGTATATGAGGCATGTCAGTTTGGCAAGCAATCTAGACTCCCATTTCCAAAGGGAGGGTGAATTAGCATATATCTTTTGGAAATGGTGCATTCAGACATATGGATCCATGTAAAAATACTTCATTGAGTGGGATATGTAGGTTTTACATTACTTTCATTGATGATTTTAGCAAGATGACTTGGGTCTCCTTTTTGCAACATAAAGCTGAGGCTTTTGAAAAGTTTTTGGAGTTCAAAGCTATGGTGCAAAAGCAATTTGGATCTACATAAATAGAGATGTAAGTTCAATGAATATGAGCAATGGTATAAGTTAGAAGCTGCAATTGACTTGGACACTTAGGATAGTAGTGACGAGGATGGTTATGTAAATAAATTTTCTACACATAATACTCATGGTAATTAGCATATTGAAGACATGTCTTGTCCACAAGATGATGCAAAAATTAGTGAAAGTTATAGCCCATGGAGTAGTAAGTTAAGGAGTGCACAAAAGAGGGCAAAAATTGTTGAGATGTCAAGCTCAACACAAGCTAACACTCATGTAGTTGGATGATAATTTTCACATTCATATCACTGACATGGTTGGTACCTGCATTGATATATTATTCCAATGATTCTTTACAAATGGACATCAGTTAGTCCACCTACCTCAGTTATGGGATATCTATCTAGTCATATTTCTAGTTAGCGTGTTCACACTATGGACCACTTGTCTATTATGTAGAGCATTGTTGAAGCTCTTTGATGTATTGAAGTGCAAGTTGATGATGATGATATAATGGCTGCATGTTTGGATAGCTTGGGTGAGGAGTACAAGCAGTTTCAAACCTCCATCAGCATGAGACACCATCCCTCAATTTTGCAGATCTAATATTTATGTTGATATTAGAAGAGAAAATTTTCGATCTTATTGCATCTTTGCCACAAAGAAAGAATAGTCAAAATATGTATTCTACTCTAATACAAGTAGAGATAGAGGTCATAGTGGGAGAGGTTATGGTGGTGGCTGTTATGTGCAAATTTAGGGGCAATCTCACGACTCACAAGAGTAGTCACATACATGTGGTAGAGGTCAGTAGTCTCGAGGCAAGGGGAGCCATAGAGGACGTGGGACAAAATGTAGGTTATGATAACAGAGAATGCTATAATTATGGTTAGAAAGGTTACATTTCATATGACTATCTAGAAAAGAGAAGAGGTGGAAATAACAGAAATGAAAAACAATTATACATCAACTAGCATTCAAGTTGATAATGAGAAGTTGTTTGTTATGTAGCACATAATGAATGCAATAAATGCAGATGCATTGGCAATAATAATTGATGATGTATGGTATGTGGACTCATGTGTCTCTAACCATATGATGTCTCATGAAGAATGGTTTAGAGAAATAAAAAATCTTGAAGTGGTTTTGTGGAAACTTGGTTGAATTGATAATAAGCGTTTGGTTCATGTGATGATAGAACCAGACACTTGTCATCACATTTAGTTGTGGAAACCAAGTTCTTGAAATAAAAAATCTATGCAGCATTTGGTTGATGTGCTACATGTGCTTATCATCACAAAGAACTTGGTTTCTATTGGGCAAATGGTTGAGCAAGGATTGCAAGTAAAGTTCAATTAGAATGCCTACTTTGTAGAAGATTTTAGAAATGTATGTGACTTGCTTGCAAAAGGTAAGCATGTGGGAAGGATGTTTACACTAGATGTAAATGGTCTCAAGCTGAAGAGTGCTATATTTGCACAAGGTGTAGTAGTTGTGGCTGATATTGACATTTGACCTAAATGTATTGGCCATGTAAATGTATAGCGGTTGAAAAATATGCAATCACATGAAATTGTGATGGGCTTGCCTAAGTTCAAAGTGTCTAATTTGTAGAAAGCCTATGAAGCATGCCAATTTGGAAAAGAAACATGCATTAACTCATGATGAACATGCAAGCAAGCATTTACTTGATGTTGCACATTCAAATGTGAAGGTAAGCATGTGGGAAGGATGTTTACACTAGATGTAAATGGTCTCAAGCTGAAGAGTGCTATATTTGCACAAGGTGTAGTAGTTGTGCCTGATATTGACATTTGACATAAATGTATTGGCCATGTAAATGTGTAGCGGTTGAAAAATATGCAATCACATGAAATTGTGATGGGCTTGCCTAAGTTCAAAGTTTCTAATCTATAGAAAGCCTATGAAGCATGCCAATTTGGAAAACAAACATGCATTAACTCATGATGAACATGCAAGCAAGCATTTACTTGATGTTGCACATTCAAATGTGCGGGGTCCTACAAATATTGCGTCAATGGTAGATGTAAGTATTATGTAACCTTTATTGACAAGGAAGGTATGGGTGTATTTCATGAAGGAGAAAAGTGAGGCGTTTTCTTGTTTTCAAGATTTTAAAAATCTGATTGAGAAACAAACATGTGTGCAAATTAAGTACTTTGAGGTTAGATGGAGAAGGATAGTACCCCTCCGATGAATTCAATAATTTTCTAAAATAGCATGGAATTCAAAGGTGGTTTACATGCAAGTATACTCTATAATAGAATGGGTTGATATTATGCAAACACGATGGCATATAATGGTTATGTTGCTCGCCATTATGCATATACGGCGAAGGTTATAAAATCAGTTGAGCCCACTTGTTTTGAGGAAGCTATTGGTCATGTGTATTGGGAGAAAGCCATGGATGAAAAAGTGGTTGCATTGGATGTAAATCAGACTTGGGATTTGGTACCATTGCTTGAGGGAAAGAAAGTGATAGGCTACGAGTGGGTTTACAAAGTAAAACATAATGCATAAGGTAGTGTGACTAGGTATAAGGAAAGATTGGTTGTGAAAGGTTATGCACAAAATCATGGGATTGATTATGAGGAGAGATTATCTCTAGTGGCATAGATGGCAAATGTAAGAGTTGTCATTTTAGTAGTTGCAACAAAAGGTTGGGTTTTGGTTCGGAACTAATGAAGCTCATGGTCCTCCACTAGATTAACCACATGTGGTAGTTGATTATATAATTGGTCCATTTTTGCTTGAAATATATTTTTGCCTTGTTGTGGGATTAATTGGTTAGACTAGGAAAATGAGATAAGGAAATGAAAAGTGCAAGTGACTCAGGGATGTCAGTCTAACCAAGGTGAGTTAGACTCCTTAGATATCTTGTGACCTTGACGTACCCTAAGTAAATGTGGTGAACTTTTGGGATAGGGACTAGGGGGTTAGCAATGAAGCTAGCCAACCAAAGCCATGAGAGATACCTAACTTGAGGATCCCTAGATGTCGTGTAGTGCATATGAGTGCCTCTCTTTGTCTTTTCTTTTTTGAATAAGAACAATGTTGTACAACTTTAATTTTGTAGCCTTACAAAGATTGAAAATGGAAGTAGAAGGGATCAAAAGGCTATTTGTAGATAGTGAACTTGGCTCACAAAATGCAACTATACATTGGAGTGCATACAATAAAGATTGTATACTAAGCCTAGACATTGGAAGTATAATCCTCATCATTGTTGAAGTTCTTGTTCAAGAAAACATGAACTATTGATGAAGATTAGTATACTTGTTGATGAAGAAATTTCCAACTTCTCCTAAGGACATAGATGATCATTGAATGTTGAAGTCAAGAATTATCATGGTTAAAGAAATTAGGGCTTGATTTGGTCTCATCATGCATTTATCTCTTGGTTGAGACTTTAGGGTGATCTTCCAACTTGATGTGTTGGAATGCATAGGATCTTTAGGGGAAGCTTGAATTGCTAATGTTGTCATCTTGTCTTTGGTTTTCATTATGTTGCCACATATCTTTATCAATTAGTAGGGTCAAGCCCAAAAAGAAAAGATTGATGACAACTTTTGCTACTTTTGTAACAACATACATGTATTGAGCTCATACCTCTTATCTCCCTCACCTAAGATGTAATAATATTCCAAGTGTTGTAGGGGTTTTGGCTCTTGTGGGTGCAAAACTTTAAGCAAAAGAATAAAGTATGTGCAAGTTGACTAGGGTTAGCTATGTACAATGGTTAGTGTTTTGCATTTTCTAGAATCCGCAAGTTGTAGAAATTTGGGTTATACTCAAATTCAAAAAAAGCATGCAATTAATGGGGTAATTATGTACACTAAAAGTTAGTGCTTTATATTTTCAAGAATCCACAAGGTGTAGAAATTTGGGTTGTATAATTCAATAAAAGCATGTAAGTCAATTGGTTGGATAGTCAATCCACAAAGGTAAGTAATGAGATCCCAAAGCAAGGAAGATCCTACAAAGCAACTAGCTATATGTAATTTCTCTTTAGTTAGAATCTTATCAATCAATTGGTAATGTAAGTAGTCGAATCACAAGCAAGGAAGGTTGTAATATTTCCACACAATAAAAGTTAGTTGGTTAGTTCGAAAGTTAGTTAGTTAATTAATAAGTTAGTAAGATTAATACTTAAAGACTAACTAAGGTAAAAATTGACTAGCATTAATATCTAATGAATTTTATTTAATTAAAAATATTTTATTTTAAAAAATCGAGAGTCGTAAATCCAATATTTTTCTCGGATTGATAAGGACCGTGGCCACCCTCCTTCACTAAAAGTACAATGTGAACGAGACTTATGAGCCATATTAATCACTAGTATTAATGTGTATAGTTTGAATGGTCCAAAAATATTAGATTCTTGGGGGAAAAAAAAACTATTATATTTTAGATATTATCCTAAAAAGATAGAATTAAAAGTCATTTAAAAGAAAAGATAAGTGATGTTTTAGTTAGTTTTAGAGATTTTATTAAAAGAGAAATAAAGAAAAGTGATTGGCAAAATCGTGCGCGCTGCGAGCGCAATCTACAGGTAGTAGACAACACTTCGAACAGAGAAAAGAAGAAGGAGTGAACTAAGAGCTTTCTAACAAAGTGTCACCCCCCTTTTGGAGCCAATGCAACCATCAGATTTATGATCTGAGCATCAGATCACTGAGTCTTCTAAGAGCCCCTCCACTCTTGTTCTCAGACTTATCCCCTCCTCTCTAATTCATTATAAATATGAGGCATGGGGAGGCATAAGGGAGCATAAGGAGACCCCGAAAGGCTGCAAGAGAGAGGGAGAGAGAGAGTATACCCCTCCAAGAGATTGTGAGAGAGAGCTTGAGAGAGAGAGAGAGAGAGAGAGAGAGAGAGAGAGGAGTTACCTCGAGAGGCTGCACAATTTCCCTCTATCTCGATCCTTGATTTAACCATCTTCTCTTTCGCTCTTCCATCTCGAATCTATTCCACCTTCTTAATCTCTTGAGTCTACTTGTACATGATGGCCTCCAAGCGAAGAATGTCGCGTGCGGATGACAATCCTACAACCTACAACAGAGCTTTGGGTGAAGGTATTGCTATCAATCCAATTGCGGTACCGGTCATAAGTAATGTATTTTCAAATTGATAGATGCTTGTTTTAATGCTCGCAAGAGATGCATTAGGCTCCGTACCTTGTGGTGCTAAAATAGGTTATTGAAAAGGATAAATCACATCTCAAATATTCAAAGATGAAGTTTGTGAAGTGCTTGTATCAAAGGGAGTTAAATTGCACCTAGTTGCTATGTGATGAATCCATGCATAGCATAAGCAACATATGGGACACTAAAGTATTGAGCATCGATGAGTCTTTGATTAATCTTTACCAAGGATAATATTTTTTAAAGTTTGCAAATGCATATACACGGTACATACATGGGAGAGATTATGTAAACTTTACATCGATGATATGGGACTCCTTGCCTTAGGAGAAAGGAAGATAAAGCCAAGAAAAAATGTTGCATAGTAGGAAAATGCTAAAAGATAATTGTCACTTAGAGAAGAGACATAAATGCTCTTGCTAGATTGATTAATTTGCATTGGAATAATAGGACTTATGTCATGTATAGTATTGGAACCTTTAGCATATGCCTTAGGCTAGAGGGAATATTAAGTAAATTCTACTCTTTGGCCCCAAGGGGGAGAGTGAATATGCGATGGAATTATTGACGCATCTATTATTGTATTGTTTGGGAAAAATAAAATTAGTTTTGTTGGTTGATTGAACAATACCCTAAATGTTTTTCTTTCAATCAAGGGATTGTTGCATTGTGATTTGGATAAGTATTCCAAGGCTTGTGTTGATGGCAAATGAATGGCAAGGGTCTGTAATGACAAGTTGCCATGGGAATAAAGGAATATTTTTCTAGAAGATGATATTAGGGCTGATTGCTTTGATTGTGCTTGAATTTTAATTGGATTAATTAAGGAAGGATATTTTGCACGTGTGGATCATCTCCAAGATCACATTGCGGATTATCCCGAGAGGGCACTGCTCGATTCACAGGCCAATGGTCGAGTGGTGAAAAGGCCAACCACGGAAATGGCATCTCACTCCTAGACCACTTGTGGGTTAGGTGGAGCTCTGGACACCCCTTGCATGTCTAGAATAGAGTTGGAGATCCCCGTGAGACCAATGTCTGGGACGTTGGAAGATCCTATTCTAGATAAAGGATGGAAATTTCGGTGCCATGTGATTTAGACCGGGTACTTCTGTTGGATAGAAGGGATACATAATTCTCCTATATGGGCAGGAGACAAAGATTAACTTAAAGATAAGTTAAGGAACTTGTTTGGTAAAAGGACTTCTTATTTTGTTTTTGTGCATGTGTTGTAAATTACTGAACGAACTTTGTGCCCTAAAAGGCTTAATTAATGAAGCTAATTTTAAATGTCGCATATAAGTGTGGTAGGACCTAATTAGACAACTAAAGCTATTGAGGAAAGTGCGATGGACGTGACTTGGTTCCGTCCTACGGAAGGGTGGTCCTGGTTAGCTGGGAACTTTTCTCAAGAGACGTGATAATGAGACTGCAAAGACCTAGAGTGAGTAGAGTTAGAATCATAATTTATGTTGTTTTAGGGGAGTGGAATGGGACTATGCCTTATGGGCAGAGAGGTTGAGCTTCGTGTCCCTCTCATTTCCCATTCTCCATGAACGAAGTGTAGCATAAATCCACTTCGACTCTATTGTTCCTATGCAAAGTGGTTCATCTGGAGCTCGATGCCAGCTACTTCCTAGAGACTTGGTTGATAGGAAAGAAACCCTGACTTCAGGTCGGTCCTAAGTGGGAACAGCCGGATACTTCCGCTTCGGGGCAGACTCGGGAAGACCTAGATCTCAAACCCTGTGACATTCCTTGCGAGTGCCAGGTGGCGCTTTCTAGACTCCCCTCCTGATGGGCTGCTTAGACGTGTCCCACAAGTGCACAAGCGGACACGTTACAAAGGTCCTACAAAGCAACTAGCTATAAGTAATTACTCTTCAATTTGGAATGTGATCAATCAATAGATAATGTTGCAACTACATTGGTGAACCTATATTACAAGCAAGGATGATAGATCAAAGTAAAGTGATCTTAGAGTAAGTTGGATAAGATTGAATGACACTGATTGGATGTTTTTTGCTACTAGTCTTTAGTTTTGTAATAGAAGTATAAAGAGGAATAAGTTGGCATGAATGTCATTGCCTAAGGGATGGTATTGCAAAATTTAGCTTGAATAAGCATGCTTTTATATAAGGTTCCTAGCCAATTGTATACTTCTCATGTCATAGTGAATGACAATTGGACTATCTATTTGCATATCCAAATCACTCGATAACTTTTGTAGCCATAGCACCTCACATGCTTCTGTAGCATCACCTTTTTATTAAATCTTTGTACTTGATAAAGCAACTCTTGGTTGCCTTTTGCTGCTCCAAGTAACCATTGCACTAGCAAGAGAAAACATGAGGTCACTAGTAGATCTTCTATGGGATGTGCTACTAGCCAAATTTGCATTTGTGTACCCAAACACATTTACATACTTTTTTGCCTTATAAAAAGGTCCATAATGCAAGGTGGACTTCACATACCTCACCATGTGTCTGGTTGCATCCAAATGATGCTTCCTAGGTACATGCATAAACTGACTCACAAGTCTAACATCATACCTCAAGTTTGGTATTGTGATAGTCCTATAAATGAATCTCCCTACTATCCTCTTGAACATAGTAGTGTATTCTAGCTCATCCCCAACATTAGTACTCAGCGTTACATTTTGCTCCGATGGCAATCAAAGAGGCTCACATGTTGTCATACCATACTTGGATAGAATACCTAAGCTATACTGACTTTGGGACAACCATATAGCATGAGCACATCTAATCGCCTCAATACCAAGAAAGTGCCTTAATTCATCCAAATCCTTCATCTCAAACTTTTTCTTCAAAGGACCTTCGACATTAGCAATCCCATTGTCACTATCCTCTATAAAGAAAAACCTAGGGGGTTATATACCTAGATACCACATGAGGTGCTACAGTCTTATGAGCAAACTATTTAGTCTTCTTGGCTAGCATCTTGATTAATAACTCATTAATAACCATAGCTCCTTTGGACTTGAAAAGCATGCTGGCTTTTTGAGTGCATTGCATTTGTACTTTATAGCATATCTACCTATTATAGCTCACTTGTCACTCTTTCTTCTCAAGATCAATAGTGTCCTATCACATTGCATCCTGACCATTGCTATAGTGATCTAAGTCCCATTTTTTGCCATTCATTTCTATCATGATGTACTCAAAAATTGACCCATGCTAGATGTAGGGTGTTGCTATGATATATGTCATGTGCATCACCTTTAACAAGATCACTGACTATGCAACTAAATATTGAAGTCTATAATGACTACATTCATGAGGGCTAGCTCAAATCTTACTCTCCAATTATGTAATGTCCCATGTGATGCGATTGCTTCCATCTTTATCTTGGCATCTTCTTGTGTAGAGGATGACATTCCATGTATATACACTAGGCTTGGTACACAATTTTTTTTTTGCTTTTGATAAGCTTCCACATGATGCAAACATACAAACAATGTGGTCTTCTAAAACAATTATGTATCAAATCCCTTGTCAATCAACAAAGAGTTCACTTGCCTACCTAAAAGGAGATCCTTTCTATTTGTATATTCTTCTAAGAAATGATACAATTCATCCCATGTGAGAGAGATTCTTTGTAGATTAGTATAGTTTGTAATTTATGGAACCTTCTATTCATCATTGTGAGGAGGGGACCAAAGTCAAACTAAGCCTCTCCTCTCTCTTAGATTCCTCAATGCCTCCCCTTCCACACAATCTATTGCTAAAATAGGCTACCACCTCAACTATATTGTTCATAACCTTGGCTGCCTTCATGTAGTTGTAGAGTAGACGTGATTGTTATTCTTCTTTCTTGTTCTTTCTCCATCCAGTCCGTAGTGGTAGTGCTCTCATGTACATCATGACTTTGTAGTTCTTGCTAGTGTCATATAAATTTGTTTCTACAATGATAGTTTTGCTAGCATCAACAAATGCCATAACTCCAATGTTATGGTAGTCTTTCATAGGAATCTCCTTTTTCTTATCATTTGCAGCCTTGGTATGGATTATGCATTGTTATGATGTCATGACACTAGGAGAGCATGTGTCTTTTTGGATATTAGACTAGCTAGAATCCCCCACAAAAGAAGCCAGTGGGAAGTCAATCAAGAGCTTCAAAAGATGGGTTCACAACATGCTCTTCAAATGGTCGTCTCCTTTGCACATCAAAACACCATCCTCTTTTAGAATAACTTGAAGCTATCTAGAATATTGTACCTCTCTGCTATATACAATCCCTAGGAACAATGCAACCCACATGGTCTACCACCTTCCCCCCTAGAATCCAAAATCAAGCTCTCCCATGTATCTTCAAGTAGCTTGCTTGATTATCCCCTGTGGACCCATCAAAAAGCACACACAAAAGTAGAAAGCCCCCTACTAAAAGATCTTGAAAACTGTATTCTCTCTACTTCCCCACCAAAACAGAGAACCAATTAGATTGCTCATGAAACTAGATCCCCCTCTATTTAGTGCTTGTATGCTCCTCTTAAAACCTGTTTTTGTGTTCGGTGCCAATTGCTTCTTAATTATCAGTCCCGTGTATTGCACTGGATTAGGAAGAAACATGGACATGCACCATTTCAACTCCAACAATTTGCATTTCCTATCTTCAAGCTCTTCTGTCCATCCTCTCCTCAAGTTTCCTCAATCATAGGGCCATCCCTCATTAATGTAAGACATCTCCTCTATATGTAGCCTCTCACACTTCCTTATTGAAGCTCCACCCATGTATTAATCATCCCCTATTCAAAGACCCCCCCTAATCATCCTCTTCTCCTCAAACTCCTCTCCACCTAGTTGTGAATTTGTAGCCCTTGCCCTTGGTTATCAAGCTCCTTGATCTGACCTAAGTGTGAAGTGGGGGGACAAGAAGGGCTAGGGGGTCAGAGGCACGGAGCCAGCTAACCAAGTCCACCAGATATGCCTAACCCGAGGACCCCTAGGTGTAGTGTTTGTGGCACTTTGATATACATGGAAAAGCTCATTGTTCCTTTCCTTTTTCTTTGTGCAGGTCTTTGTTTTATTTTCTCTTTTCTTTTTCTTTTTCTTATTTTTTCTTTTTTTCTTTTTTTGGAGATGCATTGGGAGGGGGACATGTTGTACATGATCTTGATGCTCTACAGTAGTTACATTGCGATGGGGCCTAAGAGATTTACCAAGGAATGCATGGCTTGGTGTGGAGCCCTTTTCTCTTCTGACTGTACTTGTTGTGGCCACAAAGGGGGCTTGGTTCCTGCACTTGTCCTTTCTTTCGTTGATCTGATTTAAAGTCACACCCTTCTTTGTGGATTATAGCTCCAATGGCTCTTGTTGAGGCGGATGCATTTTCTATTTTGTCTCCCCAAGCCCCTAGCAAGGAGAGTTCCTGTGAGGTTCAACCAGTTGAGATTAGGGGAGCACATTTCTCCTCTACTCCTAAGCCAGTGTTAGGCTTAGGTGTCATGGCATGGAGTCCATGTTGTAGTGATGTGCCATCTCGTAGGCTAAATCTTTGACTCCATCTTCATGAGAGTAATCTCCTCCTCCCTTTTGCCTTAGTCATTCTTCCTTCTCTTCTAGGGTTTACTTGTGCTCTTCTTCTAATCTCTTCAATTCCTCCTCCACCCTTTGCAACTCTCTATTTTCTTTGGAGGTGGATTGAGTTCTTATTATGTGGATTTTGAGAGTGTGATCTTTCCTTTCCGCTTGACTTGACAATTTTTTAGCCTTACTGCTCACGAATTGTCCTCCAGCTCTCTTGCTATTGAGATGGTTGGTCATTCTCCTTTTTTATAGTAACTCTCTCCATGTTGTCCTACTGTTCCTTGTGGACTTTGTCTCCCTCTTGTTCTTGGATTAGTGGCGGCTCACCCCTAGCATATTATACACATCCCTCCTTGGGTGTTTCTCAGTCCTGCTGCTGGCTAAACCCAGGACCTTCTCCACCATCACAGGGTTCAACTCCACCTCTTCTTGGTGAGATGCTTCTTCTCTTCTTACCATCACCATGCCATAGTTTCTTTCAGCATCAAAGCTCCTTGGAAATACTATGCACTTGCTGTAATCGATAGCCTGCCGACCTTCTCTACATACTTCTATAGACTGCACTAGTCCAAGAGTCATTTTATGGCTAGCTCCTCCATGATGACATCTTCTAGGTTTAGGGTGAATGTGAATTGGCTGAAATCCCTTGTTTCTATCATCAAGCCGTACTTTTCTTGCTCTTCCGCCATGAATGGGAGCTTGCATTTTAGGCTCCTCTTTGTAACATGTGAGACGTAAAAAAAATTGAGGTAGCAACTAGAGTGAGTTGTACATGGATAGGGGACAAAGCATCTGGCAAATTGAATCCTGGTTGATGAAGAAATGCTTGTCATTGTTAAGAGCATGGCTCCTACCCGGATGTAGAGTTTGGCCAAGAAAGAGAGAGTAGCTAATGACTATGCTCTGGGCCATGCTCAATTGCAATGTGTGCTTTCTACAGGGGTGATTTTCTCTTCTAGCAACAAGCGGGGCTTTCGTCATGGCTCTTTGTGGGGTCGGTGGTCTTGTGGTGACTTGGACATTGAACGCTTCCATATAAAGACATGTGTCATTTTGTATTCACTTGACAACTTGTGAGAGTACATGCAAGTCATATGCTTCAATCATAATGAACAAGTGAAGCTAAAAAAGATATCACTTATCTGAATCCCATAATGCTAACTTCAATGCATGCCACCTATGCTTGATTATCATTGCTTGTGTATATAATGGCTTTGCTTCTTTTGGTATTATCTATATACAGTCACAAAACACATTATTTATTTATGTATACGTTTATGAATCCATGTCACTTCGTGAAGATAAAAACCAATTGCAGAACTCAGGATTGTACTGGAGTGTGGCATACCTATCTAGTAATCGCGGCAGCCTACTCAATAACAACATATATTTCGCAACATCCAGTAGCATGGTGCCTTGTCTGAGTCTACAAGCAACATGTCGCTCCTTCAGAGAGTTCTCTTCACTAGTTCAAGCTAAGTCCATACCCTAAACAGTAGTCAGTACTCGAAAGGAAGTTGGTGCCACATAGCTTGGGTCTCTTTGAGACCTGCCATTGAGCCATCTGCTCCTCTGAGACTGTCATAATCTAGGCTCCAAGTTCGATGGCCATTGTAGCGTAGTTTTCAAACCAACATTTTTTAAAATTGACTTCGATTCTCTGATTGCCGCTTTAGCTGCTCTATCTCTAAGAGATTTGGTTGGCAAAGCGCTTTCTTGAATGTCACAGTTAAGTGTACTTCGTCGGTTTCCTCGTTAGAGATCAATTGCATGCGTTCATGTAGGAGCTTGTCATTGTGCTTGTTAAGATATTCTTGATATTCCTAGGATAGCGGATGCGACAAATATTCCTCAAGCTACTCCCTAGGGAATGTGCCCATATTTGCAAGGATGTAGTCACATGCGAATAATTTGAGTTTAGCATCCAACTTGATCAAGCACTTTGTGACACTTCTATGTTTGTAACATGTCCGAACCTTAATACGTTTTAGTAGTCCATCAAGACTCTGATATAAAAGATGATGTCTGGCACTCCCATAGAATGTCACATGATTTGTTGGTTAGCAACTTTGAGTCTACTTTGCAATGAACGTATCGGCCAACATTGTTAGGATAAACCTTAATCTTACTAGGCTTCTCATAGTCAAGTCATTCCATAGCCTTCTAGCGTCGATCTTCAGACAATCTCCTTTGCGCAGAGCATTTGAACCGAAGCGAACCCATATCGCACTTGGTTCAAAGAGAATGGGAAATGAGAGGGATGCATCGTTCGACCTCTCTACCCATGGCGTAAAGTCCCATTCCGGTCCCCTAAAACGATATGAGCCAGTGTTCTACTCTACATTAACTAAGGTCAATACGTCATCATGGATTTTATCTCCTTCAATTCTTTCTTCTCTGCAAGTGAAGTGGAAATTGAGTACACTACTTACGCAAGCGAAGAAGAACTTAACTTTTGCACTTGCAGTGAAGCAAGAATTTGATGCATTTATTTCTTGCAGAAATGGATGTAAATATTTCTTTATTAACTAATATGCTTAGGCTCCTACCTTGTAATCATAATGCACAATTTCCTAGATGCAAGTCTCCTTCATGATATTTTTGATGTAAAACGTCAATCCCTGACAGTCCGTATCATTTTTCTACATACTGGAGTGCAAACATCTATCAATTCCTTTTATCTCTCATGCAAGCCAATGTTAGTACATAAAATTTAATGCTACATGAACAAAAACTAGTACAAAATCCCTAATTTCTATGTGCACAAATGCAAAGTCTATTATGTATTGTTACATTCTATAACATACACTTAGTGCAAGAAAATCCATAATTTTTGCTAAGGTGAATATAAATACAATCTCCAACATGATTTTTAATGCAACATAATTGGTGGCTTGCTATCATGAATTTTAGCATGAATAATTTTTTCTACTTAATGTAATTGATTTACGTTTATTGTTCCTTTAAGAAGATTTCTACTAGAATAAAATTTATTGAATGCACATGGTTACTAAGTGTTGCAGTTCCTTGACCCACAACTCCATCATTTGATGTGGGATTAGCATTCGCTTGAACCTTCCTTTGCTTTGGACCCATTGTTTAGCTCGAGCCTTCTTCAACAGATGCATGCACGGACTATTATGGAGCTTTCTCCCTACGAGAGACAATGCATGGGAACCCCTCTCAAGGGGAGTGGGAACTTGGAAACTTCTAGAAGTTTCTTCCTTCTCTCTCTCTCTCTCTCTCTCTCTCTACCTAGTTTGATGAGGGGTGGAAAGAAGGTACTGCTTCATCGGGGCGGGGGGGGGGGGGGGGGGCGGGAATCTTTATAGGGAGGAGGAGTGGCCTTCTCCCCACCCTCCACAAAAGATGTTAGAGAGGTTGTTGAAATTTTAGGTCTAATTCTTGAGCAAGAAGAAAAGTTGCCTTATGGAGAAATAGACCTAGAGTTACCAACCATTCTAAACCTTCTAAGCGCGCATACAATCAAAAACCTAACTTTATAGCTTCCAACAAAGCATACAAAATTTTGGAGTATGAGAGTAATAGTTATTTCATTAATTGTGGATGAAATCGGAGGAGAGGTGGAGGCAGCAAAATGAAGCTCGAGATCAACGAGCTAGAGAATGAGTGGCACGATGGGAGGCTTGGCTATTAGAAAGGCTTGAGAGGGTGAATGCATTACTGAACCTGGGGATAGACATTGTGTCTAACTCAAACGTAGAATCTTTTAGGCCTAGTATATCATTTGATAGAACACCATCAAAGGGAAGTGAAATAAACTCATATCAATGGGATCAAGTCGCCTCAAGCACTAGTAGTGTCACTGAGAAAAGGAGTAGACAAAATAGTGGAAGTATGGGGAGTGAAGCTAATTCTACGGTAGGGAGTACTAAACCACCCTTTGATTGGGATTTAGAGTCGAATTTTGGATTGTGCCAACTATTTAAGGAGCCAAAGGAGGTTCCGTGGATAGAGCGAGGAGCAAATTTTGAACTACAATCTTTGTTTAGAATTTCCCACCAAGGAGATTCAAGTCAAGACATACCTAATCTAGGTTTGAGATCTTTATTTAAGGAGCCTAAGGAACCTACGTGGTTTGATATTACCAAAGATTTAGGGCTAGAGATATTATTTAGAGAAATAATGGCTCATAATCCAATTAGATTAGCTGACTTCACCCAATTTGGAGGGTTGTGGGATGAAGATCCCGATGCACATATGCAAAGGTTCAAGGTGACTTGTGTCGCAAATGAAATAGTGGATGATGATTAAAAACTCCATATTTTTCTAGCAACATTTAAAGATGAAGCAGAAGATGGTATGGTAACTTAGCCACTCAAAATAAAGGGACCTATGTTGCCTTATCAAGAGCTTTTCTAGAAAAATTTAGATGACAAGGTTTTCAAGATAGATTAGCTCTTCAATTGGATTATTTGTCCCAAGGAGCAACTGAAAATGTTGAGCATTATATTGAGCGTATGGAGACAACTGTTGGAAAGATGAATCTAGCTCCTGATGATCTCACACAAAAGTCTAAGTTTATTGACGGGCTTAATCCTGAAGTTCATCAGCATGCTAGTTTACAATGGCCAGCTACGTTGGTAGATGCTAAAACACATGCTAGATGGTGGGAAGAAGTGTAGCTTACCGAACGACAGAGGGAATTATTTAAACAACCTCGGATGGAATATCCAAGCACTTTAGGCGGGTTACCTAAGAACGTGTCTTATGTGACCATTCCCTTAAATCCATCGGTAATTGCGAGTTCCAATGTATCAAGTGTACCTCTAAATCTGTACACTTTAATTCTAGCCTATATGATGCAGATAGGAATGCCCTCTATGCCTCAACCTTAGTCCCCTCTTGATGAAGTGAAAGTAGCAGATATTGTTGCAAAATCCTTAGGAAAGTTGAAGGAGGAAATCATGGGAACAGTACAAGCACCCTTGAAAGAAATTTATTTGATAACAACACAAGGTTCTAGTGCACGACAATCTTCGAGCAATTCAACTTCAAATCCACCTAGATCTAATATCTGGTGTGGTAAGTGTCATGGTTATGGCCATGTGGCTATAGAGTGTCAAGACCTTCAAGATTAATGCCTAATCATCCACCGTTCTACACTTTTTGCCTTAAGACAGGGCATTTGGATACAAATTGCTGGCATAAGATATATCAAGAGCAACAACAAGCCCATTCAATGCAAACAAATTATAATTACATGGATCATAATAACACGACTTATGAGGTTGGACCACCCAATCAAACTTTTAGGCCATGAGGATTGCCCACCTAGGGTAGACCTCCAGTACCTCGAAATAAATATAACAGTGATGGCTTCAAGAGAAATAATGGTAATTTTCGTAATCCAATGGGGCAAGGTGACAATAGAGGCCTGGGGGACCAATAATTTGTTATTGATGCCAACATGAAGGTCATATAGCTACATATTGTCCAAATGCGCATAAAAATCAAGACTTTACTCCTCTTTGTAGGAGGTGTAGTGGTGAAGGGCATCATGAAAAGAATTGCCCTAAGCAAGAGGATAACAAAATTAATGACAAGGGTAAACATCTCCATTGAAACCTCAACCTCGTCCGCAAATTTAGTGGAGGTAGAAATGAAGGAACAAGAGATTGGAGTTAAGTCCAAATTCATACCCTGCAAGGTGACATTTAAAGATGACCCCATGATTGGTGCCATTACTAGGGCACAAAAGCAATGACAAAAGGAGCACGATTTAGAGGAAGAGAGTCCATGATTAAAAGGAGTAGTGAATGATAAACCTAAGGATATAGATCCTAATGTAGAGCTACCTAAGTCGAATTATCCACAGCATTCCTCTGGCCATCCATTATTACATGTGCCTTTAGCAAATCCTAAGATTCAAGTGGGAGTAGCTCCTTTTCCCGAAAGACCGATTCCTCCTAAAGAAGGAAGCAAATAGCACGTGGAAGCAATGAACAAGACCTATGATATTTGGACTGCATTAGAAGAAATATCATTGACTATTAACCTTTGGCAATTGCTAGAAATAGTGCCTATTTGTTGGAAGTAACTTTATCATAAATTAGTTTGGTGTCGAAGGAAGAGGATCAAGATTAATGCTTCTAAAGTAAGCGCAAATTCTTCCAAAAGGAAAACAACTAAGGACGTAAAAATAGTAGATTTATTTTTGGATCTAGGAGCTCCAGTTATAGAAAGAAACTAATCAAGAAGATGCATTTTTTAATGTATAGCAGGTCAGAAGTGGATTCTATGGATGTATTAGAAAAGGAAGAGATGCCTGAGTTAATGACATTACATGTAGATGACATCTCAACAACCTCTTTGGAAAATATGAAAGAATTTGATGTTACTAAGAATAATAATGGCATGCCTAAGAGTAGGGTCCTTGCAGCTTTCCCTTATGAGGAAAATGCTCTACCCTTTGGATTTGAACAATTGCCAGATATAGTTAAAAGAAATTATTGTCACCATCTAGAAAGAAAGGAGTAGGAATAGGTGTAAACCGTTACAAAGACCAATATTGCATGATAATGAGAATGACTCAGCTTCTGCCTTACATAGGTTTGCACAAACTTCTAGTGAACATCATGGTAATTATGTTAGGATTATTAGAGAATTAAACAAGGCATTGGAAGTGGAATGTGAGGCAACATTGATTGCTCTAAATGAAGCAATGAAGAAGATTAATGATTTACAAAAGGAAAATGCAGAATTTCAATTTAGAGAAAGGCGGTATCTAGATGAAATTTCACTTCTAGAGTTGTATTTAGAAGAACGGAAGTCAAAATTAAGTAGTGGGGAGTTATAGATGGAACAAGCCTTACCTATATAGATAAGAACTATTGGGATGAATATGAAAAGAATAACGGATTTTGGGAAAAAGATAAATGTAAGTGTACTTTTGAACTAAAAACTCGAGTGAAAAACCCTATTAGTGTTTGTTGGTTGTATCATCCCTTTAAGCATTTCAATGGAATTATGCAGAAGATGTATCATTATTCTAAGGGACCACTAGTTGGTTATCAACGAGTCCAATCTAAACCCACTAAGATCAATATGCAAAATATGCAAGAGGTTGTGTTGCCTCATCCAAAAGAAAGGGTGATGGATTTTACTATCTATGGGGATGGACAAGAACCACAACTTAGATGGTTTGAACGTGTGACACCTAGGGATTTTATAGAACTTAAACAATTCATACATTATTTGGGCTGTCAAATTCAAGGTGAGGAAAATGAGGATATGCATTCCTTAATTATCAAGATTAAAGATAATCAATGGTCTTGGAGTATAGATGATCAGGAGTGTTTAAAAAAGAATAACAAAATCTTATGTTGATATTGTTGTAAGTTACATGCTCAATATCCATATGATTCAGAGTAGATACCTTGCATAATTGATTCTATGAAATCCTCATTTATAATGAAATCTAATAAGGATTTAAATGCCACTATTGGTTGCTTAGATAAAAATTGGAAAAAATATATTGGAAAATCCTTTTCTAAGATAGCAAATGTCTATAGAATAGAAGCTGATGGTGCTACTCAAGATAATCTTGATATTATTCCTTATAGGGATTTACCCTTAGTACGTTCTGTGAATGCGAGGGAAGAAGAACCAGAATCGAGTGCCATGAATAGTTTTCTTGGAAATGTATCAATGGGAATATCAGAAGATGTGCCTAGAATCAAGCCTCAGAAAATAGCCTCTCTATTTATTGAAGAGCCTGAAGTTGAAATAGTTAAACTTAAAATGGCAGAAAAAAATATTTAAAATTAGGAGCTCAATTGGAATTCCAAGATCATGAGAGATTTGAAGAAGTCTTATGAGCACACGTTGAGGGTTTTGCTTGGTCATATAAGGGCCTTAAGGGTATCAAAGTTGAACTATGTCAATATTATATTGATCTAGAGTCAAGCACAAAACCCGTATGTCAACATCAACGACAGAAAAACCCTGTGTATGTAGATTTAGTGAAGGCTGAAATTACTAAGCTTTTAGATGCTAGATTCATATATCCTGTTGCATATAGTGAATGGGTTTCCCCTATTGTGGTAGTACCCAAGAAGAACAGTAAGAAGATTCACATTTGTGTTGATTATAGAAAGCTGAATAGCAAAACACTTAAATATTATTCTCATTTGTCATTTATAGATCAAGTACTTGATAAATTTGCGTGCCATGAGATATATCCTTTCATGGATGGGTTTAGTGGAATCAAGTGCTAATTCATCCTGAAGATCAATCTAAAACTACCTTTACTATTGAATGGGATACATTCACTTATAAAGTAATTGTTAACCTCAAATCAAAATTGCGGAAAAATGAATGAAAAAGCGAAAAAAGAATAGAAATAGAGCAAAGGCGTAGAGGCAGCCTCTAAAACTAAAATGAGGTAAAAAGAGCAAATTTAAAGGAAAGGCACCTCAAAAACTCTAAAAACTCTTGTAAAAGAGCGCCAGGCTCCCTCCTATGCCACTTGTAAAAGAATAGACGGGTATAGGCTTAGGGCATGAAGAAAGAGGAGGGAATTAGAAAAAGGGACCTTGCCACAATGGCCGATCATGTAAAAAGGGATGGGCGCCCATGGGGGTTTTAGGGTTTGTATATATAAAGTTTAAAAAGTGACTGAAAGCTCATTCTTTGGTGTGTGGCTAACAAGAGTCCTCTCTTCTTCTCTTCTTCTCTTCATCTTGCTTGTGTTTGTGCACTTGAGGGAGGGAGTGTGAGAGTGTGAGAGAGCGAGTGAGTCTGTGGGAGTGAGGGATCAAGAGGATGAAGCTCTTCACCATCTTCTCTTCTCTCTTCTTCTCTCTTCTTCTCTCTTCTCTTGCCTCGCACGTGGCTATGGTGGATGGAGCTTGGAGATGGAGGAGGCTTGAGGATGCTTGAGCTAGCATCTAGGATCGTGGAGCTACCGACTTGTGTGAGGGAGGAGGCAACTCATTTCGTCATCAAGGTAAGCTCACTACACCCTGAGAGGATTGACAATGCATCGGCTAGGTGAGAGATAGCCATGAGAGCTCACTTGGAATGCTTGAAGCAATAAGCAGTCCGTGGGTTTGGGCGGTTGAGCAAAAGCTCCCACATTTTGGTTCCGTAGCCGGGACCAACGGATTTAAGCTTGAGCACTTGCGCGCCTCATATCGAGCATCGAAGTAAGGGATTCATCCCCGAACCAGAGCTTGAGGTAGGTAGGAAGTTTGGGTTTTTGATTTTCGGAAAAAGTAAGTATTTTGGGTTATTTTGCTGGTTTGATGATTGGAAAAGATGGAGAAATCATTTCAGTTTTTTGCCTTCAACCGTTGTTGCATTTAGAGCAAGTTAGGATTAGGAAACTAGATAGGAAAAGCGTAGGGTTTGCTGCTGTAAAATAGGGCAAAACAGGGCATAAGTCATGCAAAAATGGGAAAAAAGAATGCTTGGGATGTTAATGTCGGCAAGTGAGTGATTGGGGATATCAAAACCTTACCTGGGAAGGGATTTAAGAGCCAAGAGGACAAGGAAGAGCTCATTTCATGCCCTTACATTGAGAGAGAGTGAGAGAGAGCGAGAGTGTGTTTCCAACATTGATTCGATTCGATCTTGCCATTGGGGAGTTCTTTGCGTGATTTAGGTACGTCAGGACCTCCCTGCTATGTATTTGTTATGATCTAGAAGGCGGCGTGCTTGGTGGTTGCACGGATCGTTAGATTCGATGAAATCATCCCCGACACGGTTGTCGTTGTGCACGGCTTGGCCCGTCCGAGTGTTAGCAATTTTGGGCTGAGTCTTAGAATCGACGGCCCTCAGATCACTCAGCCGTTCGACCACTTGGCCCATTCCGCCCTCGACCAACTACACTCAGACGCCTTTCACTCGGTCCGTCCGAGTGAGGCATATGGACCAACTTTAAAACTCGACCCTCGGCCCAGCACCACTCGGACAATTCAACACTCGACCCGGCCAAATTCACCATTTCGCCCTCGGCCCATTCGGACTAGTTACTATTCAGCCCTCGGCCAACCCCATTCGGACTAGTTACCATTCATGGCCCTCGGCCTGCCGTCCGAGTGAATCCACTCGGCCCACAATTCCATTCGGCCCTTGGCCCGTCTGAGTGACACACTCGGCCCGTGCAACTTGGACGAGTTGGGCCAAGTCAGGATTTTTCCAAATTCTCCAGCCGCGTAAACCTTCATGAGTACCCTCGAGGCACGGAACTCGATTTTGGCGTAGGAAATAGGCAAATTTGTAGGACACGGTCACCTAGCAGCTCGAGTAGGCTATTGCTAGACCCAAAGTCCTAGCGACAGCCAACTGAGCCAAAGACCCTGAATAATCCTAAAACGGGCAAGATAACTCAATGAGAAACCCTAAAAATGGACAAGATTGCCAGACACGGGTCAACAAGCCTATTAGGCCTAAAACGAAGTGAGAGAGTGCGTAAGCCACTTAGACACTTGTTTTCCACACTCACCCTAAATTTTCGCACTTGAAGTACACTTAAGGACAACTGAAAGCCTGATTGAGGATAAGTACACGGAAAAGAATACACACATATTGAGTAGAGATAAATTGAGGATTGGATGCAATAAGTCAAGAAACTCACTCAAATAAACACCTCAAGGAACCCACCAGTAGGAGAAGATCCCAAGACATAGATGGACAACCAAAGCACAAAGTAGGACCAAGCAAGAGATACTAGAGAAGTGGATCTGACCAACTTGTTCAACCTGATCGACAGCTTGGTGGAGCACAAGAACACGATCATGTTAGAGGAAAGCTCAAACTGCAAGTCGAACGAGGAACACCACGACAGAATAGCATAAGCCATCATAACAGACTTGGAAGAGGAACGGAAGCTAGCCCACAAGGCACTGCAAGGCATAGTGAAATACAACCAAGACTAGCGTGTTAGGAGCTTAAGGCAGAATGCAAAATTGTGTGAGGTGCAGTGGGTGCTAAACCTGGCAGGTGGGAATTGAACCAATCATGAGAGAGCCTTGGAAGGAGACTTGACATTGAGTGAGCTTCTCATGAAGCGATTGCTCGACAACACAGCAGTGGAGTAGAGTGCTGTAGCACTAGCGACATCATTACTAATAGGATTAGGAACAAACCAAGGCTCTAAGGGCTAGTCTAAAATTCCAATTGTTGCAAAGCAACTCGACAAGTACCAACCCCATGACGATCCATATAGCTTTGTAGAGCAATTTGAGCAAGTTTGCGAGGCCAACGGCCTCATTGACTTGACTCAACGCTCTCAAGCATTCGGGCTTTGCTTAGGCAACAAGGGTAGGACTTGGTACACGAGTCTAGATGCCAGAGAACGAGAGGACTTTAACGGCCTAAAAAACCTCTTCATTAAGAGATTCTCCGAGCCCGGATACTCTGACAATTTGCTAGTGAGATTGATGAATGTCAAGCAGAAAGAGAAAGAGGACATTTGCGACTATGTCATCCACATGAGGAGCCTCTTCAAGAGAATCCCCGTGGGTGAATGACCTACTGAGAGAGCGGTGTCCATTGTATTTATTAGTGGAATACGGAGTGAGGAGTTGTATAAGGCCTTGGCAGGCAACTCAAGCTTGCAGGGAGACTAGATAGCTAGGGTGTTTGAAGAGTCCATTCGAGTGGATGACCAGCTGAAAGAGCGGAGCTCTAGGAGCTCAAATTCAGAAGAGACCATCTCGCAAAGTTTAGAGAGAGCGTCAACCTCTAATGAACGATCAGGTCCAATAGCCCACGACAAAGGGAAAGCCACTGAGACAATGACTGAGGTAAAAATGGAGATAGCCAAACTGCAGGATATGTTGAGACGACCAACGCGCCTGCACGTTCAATGCATGTACTGTGGCAAAAACCACTTGCCGACCGAGTGTCAAGAACCTAGGTCACGACCTTGCGCTAATTGCGGTAGATTTGGTCATCACGTTGTGCATTGCAAATTACCAAGAAGACTCACATACTCACAACCCTACGACTAGCCATATCTAGCGAGCAGACCCCAACAATTCTTTGGAAGGGGGGCCCCATTGGCCCTTCTTGCGTCTAACGACGTTAAACTGGTTGTTCTTAGACTGGACATAAACCCTACAGGCATACCTAGACCGCCTGGTCCCTACGTGACTCATCCACCAACTGACGCTCTAGTCCACTATGTGGAGGAGCCAAATGAGGAAGAGACTTACGTATACCCATACGTCTTGCACGATGACGAGGGCAACGCAATCCTTATGGACTATCGATCAGTACCGGTGATGGTGTTAGGAAGAGCCCAAGGTAGAGGCCTAGGAGGGCAGATGCAGAATCCAATCATATGTTGGACTTGCGGTCATCTAGGGCACGTCTCATCACGTTGTCTTGAAAGGGAGCAACCAAATAGAGACAAGGTAGACCTAAGGTGCCTAGAGTGCAGAATCACTCACCTCTTCATTGACTATCCCAAGCAAAAACCATCCTCAAGTTCAGTCAACGTGCCATCTGTTCCATTGGGGTTGTTCGGCGTTGAGAATCTCGATGGGGAGGCCACACCTATCCCACTACATGTCATGATCCGAGCATAGATGAAGCAGGCCGACATATCATTGCCAGGTCCGAGCAACCTCGATGCAACCTCGATCAGGAAGAAGAGCCGTAGACAGAGAAAGAAGAAACCCGAAGCTAAGATCACACTGAAAACTGAGACTGCCACTACTCTGCCTGCTGGAAAGAAGGTCATTGACACGGAGGCAAAAACCTCAGCCCCTAAGACAGCCGAAAAGGGAAGTGCTAGGGTAGGGGAGTACTCGCATCCAAAGCGCCAACTAGAGGCTATCGAGAAAGTGAAGGAATGGGTAAGAGAGGCCCAATAGCACCTAAAAGATGTTGACCCCATCCTAGAAGACGAGATCGAAGATCTCTCCAGCATAAGCACGCCAATCTCACCCCCTCGATCGAAAGCAAGAGATGCAACTGCACTGTATGCGATACCGCAGCCTTGATGCTACATGCCAACAAATCAGTCACGGCCATTGGCCAAGACAATCTGGAATAGGAGAAAGACAAGCAACCAATGACCTCCTTACCACGCTGGTGAGCACCCCTGTGACGCTGAGCCTGGGAGACCTGCTTAGGCAGAATTCCACCCTACGACAAGAACACCTGAAGTAGTGGATTGAAGGATCACGAGAGCAACCTGTCGTAGACCTGCATGAGCATGATGCAGAGACACAAATATCGAGTCTGATGCTGCACTCTATGCCTAAGTCCTTGCACGTTAATGCTTTTTGGGAAGGCACCGAGACGCATGCGGTCTTACCTGTCTTAGCCCTAGGTGACAACTAGAAAGGGCATTGTAGACACATGAGCGGGGGTTAGTGTATTGAGGCACATAGTGCTTAAGATGTGGGGAAACCCACCTGTGGAGACCGCTAAGTTCAATGTCACATTAGCAAACGATATGAGAGTGAAACCATTCGGGGTACTTAAAAACTAGCTGGTGAAGATCCTAGGCGTCCAGTTCTCAGTCGACTTTATAGTCATGAAGGGAGTGGACTACGATATCCTATTAGGCTAACCCTAGATGCGCAATGCTAGAGTCATCGAAGATTGGGGTAACGGCTTAGTCTTCCTTGGCAATAGAACAAAAGCTGTGAGGGTAGAGATGGACACATGGAAAACCTCACCAGTCGACTTGGATGCCATCTCCGTGATGCTTAAGGGTAACACTCAGGTCAAGAAGTCATATGGACCCTTGACCAAGTATATCCCATGCCCGGAGAATGAGTGAGACTGGATGCATGTCCTTGCTATGATCGACTTGCCATTCTCAGATCATGAGGCATACGAGCAAGCCATCAAGATAGTTGGTAGGACAAAAGACACACCCTCCATACTAGTCTGCATGATGGCAGGAACCCTTTGTGGGCGACCTAAGCCTATCACATTCCAAGTGACATTTAACAAGAAGGAATTCCAAGAGATTCTGGAGTATTTGACTGGCACACTAGTTAGCAATCCAGCAGCAAACTTCAAGCCACTCCAAGATCTGCTAGATGAACCAAGGTGGCAATGGACCAGGGTGCATGACTTAAACCTCATGTACAATTGGGCCCTAGTATCCGACCAGAGACAAGAGATATGCCAAAACCTAGGAGACGATGATTGAGCAGTCGAACGAAGATGATTCCAATGACGAGTACGAAGATTGTCATTCTTTCAGTGATGAAAGCAAGGGTGAGATAGACATGGCGGAATACGACACTGAGAGACGAGAAATAGAACAGATATGAGCAGACTCCAGGCCATAGAAAAATGGTGTCTTTAGGATAGAACGAGGGGTCATGTACATGGATTGTGACCGTGTGTGGTTGGAATACATAGGAGCCATAGATTTCGAACCAGCAGGCATAACCCAACCAGGGTACGACACTAGTGCTTAGAACAGAGTCACCCTCTGAGCTGCAACCGCCAAGAGAAACCACCTCTTCTAGCGAAAACGGTGAGTTCAATTCCAAGTCGGAAGTGAGCTCAGATAGTAACCCAGAGATACCTAGACCATCCAAGACCAGATGCACCAAGGGGGACCTACCCGTCCACCTTGAGGCACATACGATTGAAGGAAGATAGGGCAAAACAGCCTAGGGATGCACAAACGAAAGAGCAAAGAAAGTCGCAGGATCTCCCAAGGAGATTTACGAAGTTCAAGAAAGGTGACAGGGTAGTAATCCTATTGGGTGCCAAACGCCAAGGGCAAACGAGTGAACCCATCGAGCCAAGGTTAAGGAGATGAACCTAGCACAGGAGGGGGAGACACCCCGATCGGTCTTGATTGTCGATGACCTGACTGAGGAAGAGGAGACAAGTCTTGTTGCTCTCTTGTGAGAGTATATAGATGTGTTCGCTTAGTCCCTGGAGGAGCTTAAGGGGGTGGATCTGAGTGTAGTGACTCATAACATACCCATGACGCCAGATGCAACACTGGTCATGCAGTCAAAGATTCCTTGCAGTAAAAACATTGCATATTCTGGTCATTTCTTGGAGCGGGGACAAAGTCACTAATTGCATTTACCTTCGGCTTCTTTCGTTGGACTTGACTCTGTCCTTATGCTCTTTTAAATTGAGCTTTCACCATCCCTAGATTTTAGTCTATGTGAGACTAGGGTCTATTATTCTTGGATTTTGGCTAGACTTCTTGGGCAATGGGTCCCACTCTTATCAATGCATCTTGTAAATCCAAAGGACTCATTGATTCCAAGCGAGTGTTAATTGGTGGATTTAGCCCATCATAGAACTTAGAGACTTGTTGGGAAATACTCATTGTCAGGGTATATTTTAACAAGGAGACAAATTTTGAGTAGTACACCTCCAGAGACAGACCCAATTGTTTCAACTTAAAGAACTCATTCATCTTCTGAGTTCTGTATGAAAGTGGCATGTACCTTCCCTGCAATGCTTCTTTTAGCTTATCCCAAGTTACCGTGCTTTCTGTTGACTACTTGATCTTTACACGACTACTTCCACTAGAGCCTAGCTTTGCTGGCGAGTTTAAGCTTGGCAATCATAGTCTAGTTTGTGGGTGCTGTTCCTGCTGCACTGAAGTAATCCTCCATGGATTCAATCCATACTTCGGCACATCGGATTCAATAGTCTTCCTTTCCTATCAAATTTTGGTGGTTTGATTTGTTTGAGAAGAAACTTCTTCTCTTTTGACTCTGTCGGGCTTAGTGCAGAAACAAGATTTTGATTCTACGTTTGGGGTTGTATATGGTTTCAATTTAAAATTTTGCATTAAGATTGCATTTACACATCTCTTCAGAACTTATCTCAATGCGCATATTATTTTTCATCAATATTGTGTAACAAGACAAATAATCATAAAATTCTCATTTATCCATAAAGAGGCATAAGCCTCAAGTATAATGATTCGGGGATAGATAGAGATAGGTAGGGATGATTTTTCTTTCAAGAGATACATCAGCTCCATGTTAATAATTCCTTATTGGATTCAGCTACGGGGACAAAATAGTAATATGGGTTTGGGGAATGGATTCTCAGGAAGTGGTAAGTCATGGGAAGTTCAGGAAATCCGTGTTTTTGATAGCCATGTCATTCATTTCGCCCCATTACTTTGACTCTATCTGCTAGCAAGACTTTGACCACCTCCTCATAGATGTAGCAAGTCCGTTCTACCTGCCTACGTCTGATGTGTAGGATCGAGTTCACACGTGCCTCATGGAAGATGAATAATCTTCAAGTCCTCCAACCATTTTAGCCTCTTCAGATTGTTTTGAAGATAGGAAAGCTGGTTGGCATCTATATACCAGTAACCTGCACTTCAAGTCCAACGCCTTTTTCTATACAATAGTGAAGGGTTGTAGAGGCGATCTAGGATTCCCATCATGTTAGTTCTTCTACGATAACTTGAAGAATTCGTAGTGGTCTCAAACATGATATGAAATATGAGGAACCTATTCTATGCCTCGTAGGTCTGGAAGTAGTAACCACTCCAAGTCCAACGCCTTTCCCTATACAACAGTGAAGGGTTGTAGAGGCAATCTAGGATCCCCATCATGTCAGTTCTTCTGTGATAACTTGAAGAATTCATAGTAGTCTTAAACATGATATGAAATATGAGGGACCTATTCCATGCCTCATAGGTCTGGAAGTAGCAACAATCTAGAAGTGAGTAAAAGAAAAAATGTTTTCTAGTGAAAACATCACTTCACTCTTCCTGATTTATTCTTATCTTGATTGTTTTATTTGTTGGTTTTCTCTGATACCAACTATAACGTGTTCGGATCTTAACACCTTTTAGTAGCCCATCGAGAGTCTGATCTAAGAGATGTGGCCTGACACTCCCACGGAATGTCACAAGATTTGTCGATTAGCGACTTCAGAGTCCACTTCACAACGAACGTATCGGCCAACCCTGTTAGGATTGACCTGAATCTTAGTGGGCTTCTGATGGTGGTCAAGTCATTCCATAGCCTTCTAGTATCGGTCTTTAGACAATCTCCTTTGCACAGAGCATCTGAACCGAAGTGGACCCATATTACACTTGGTTCAAAGAGAATGGGAAACGAGAGGGATGCATCGCTCGACCTCTCTACCTATGGGGTAAAGTGCTATTCTGGTTTCCTAAAATGATATGAGCTAGTGTTCTACCCTACATTAACTAAGGTCAATATATCATTGTGGTTTGAATTTTGAGAAGCCTCCCAGTTCTCTGGGACCACCCTGCCATAGAACAAACCAGTTGGGGGTTCTGTCCACCCGCTTTCCTTGATAGCTTTATTTTTCTACTTACATAAGGGCACATTAGTGGCAACACATTCAAGTAGCTTTATTAATTAACCCATTAGTCACATGTTCCTTTACGTAATTTTATGCACTGACATGAAAACAGTTCAGACAAATTTCTTGAAAAGTAAACTTTATATTAAAATTTCAATTGATGTACAAATCTTGTCCATAGGATGATTTTCACAATCC
Organism: Lygodium microphyllum; assembly: GCF_053477565.2. NCBI lineage: Eukaryota > Viridiplantae > Streptophyta > Polypodiopsida > Schizaeales > Lygodiaceae > Lygodium > Lygodium microphyllum. Next base: position 2,309,612 of record NC_141137.1, on the reverse strand, counting down.
ATAAGGATGCATCTTATTTTTCCTCCAAGTTTTCATCCTTGCACTAGTAGCAGGGCCTCGAGAATCCATCTTGAGTCATGTAGACCATTTGAGTAGGACTCGGAGGCAGGGGATTTACATCCAAAGGCCCCCTTGGCATCCAAGCGTCCTCCTATGATCAAACTAATCCACGGAGAGACCTCTTGGATGGGTTTGGTCCACATTCCTATCACAGTTATTCAAAATCCCCTTGGATAGGGTTGGTGGCTAGCTGGGCGTGGCTTGGCATGCCCTCCAGGAATTTAACTTGATTCATTATACAATATTCTTATGAGAGATTTGGTCTAACTATCCTTTCACAAACAATGCTCCTGAAATTTACAAGCACAAACAATAATGTGGGCTAGTGCTTAGAACACCTGCTAAGGTGGAGTTTTGTTTTGAATGCTTAGCATTCAATAGTTGGATTTTTCTTGCCTTGGCAAGATTGGCCATGATGCGTTTGCATCAAATCCTTGATGTGATCATTCATATCTCTCGTGTGATAGAGGTATTCTAAGTACAAGTCCTCTTACTCTTGGATGAGTAATCTATGGTTCATCCCTTGATTATCCTTACATTAGGAATTGCAATTTGCCTTTAGTTGGCACTACCCTCCCCATTATTATCCCCACAAAACCCTACCCAATCCTCTAGGATTGGAGTTTTTGCATAAGTCAAATTAAGTCATCCTAGATCAATCTAGGCTATGTTCAGGGTCCCTCCTATTCTCATTATCTCACTCCTTTGATTTCCTTATAGAAATCGTTATCAACTATTCCATGTACGATAAGAATAACTCTATCGTAGTTTGGATGACCACCACTATCATGGGGTTTTATTTTTCCACGATAGCAAACCCTAGTTTGCTATGAATAGTCGCATGCTTGTGGGCAATTATGCTCTCACCAATGAGTGTGGAAAGAGAAATCAGTAGTCTTATGGGTCGCGGTCGGGTACCGCAATATGCATGGAGCCAGTATTTCTCCCATTTGGCCATGCATGCATTGCATGATTGGATTAATGAGTTACATAGAAGAGATGCATGAAGGGTTTCTCAACGGCCCCTCTTCGGCCAAAAAAGGGAAAGAAGAGAAGAGTGAGGTGGAGATGGAATGCTACAGGCAAAAGAATGCTCATGTAGTAGGTGCCACTTGGACAATGTTCCTTGTGGGGAAATTATTCACTTGCCCAAGCATCCTCCTGCCCTGGCATCAACCATGTCCGCCTGATATCCAACTAGGTAAGATCCATCCTGATGATCTTGCGAATCTCTAACCTGCTCAGATCAAGAGATGGTGCATCAGGGGAGTATTGGAAGGGGGTAACTTGTCCATGCTAAAGCCATGCAGCTCAAACCAGGCCAACATCTGTACATACCAACATGAAGTATCCCCCTCTGTGGCAAGCTACTTGAAGGACTCAAGGGCCAACCATGCATATCTATGTCTGGGTAAGTCCCATAGGCTATGTATGTATGCGATCGATCGGGTGAGGACCTCTACCACAATCGGTGTAGCTACTAACTCGGCTCTGATGATCTCATGTGGCACTGAGGCCTTGATTAGCTTGCTCTCATTCAAGGCAACAAGATGAGATGTGTCCTGGGTGGCTGCAAGTCCTTGGCTCTTGGTTTTGACCTCCTAGGCCTCTACCTCTTTGCCAACCTAACACCATCACCAGTACTGGTCTAAAATCCATTAGAATGGGATTACCCTTCTTGTCATAGGAGATGTAAGGGTTTACATAAGCCTCTTCTTTGTTTGTCTCCTCGATATAATGCACTGGAGTGTCACTCGACGATGGGTCACAAAGGGTCCAAGTAGTCTAGGTATGCCCATAGGGTTAATGTCCATTCTAGGGATAGCTTGCTTGGCATCACTAGGTGCTAGAATAGCTAATGGAGCTTCCCTTTCGAATTGTGATAACCTATTTCCCAAGTAATATGGTTGGTTGTAAGGTTGTGGGTATGGTAATTTTCTTGGTAAATGGCAACCCATGGCATCATGGCCAAACCTACCGCAATTGGCACAAGGTTTGGATCTAAGATCCATGCACTCAGTCTAGAGGTGGTTCCCTTCGCAATGCACACATTGCACATGAGGTCAGTTAGGTCTCCTTATCATCTCTTGGAGCTTGGCCAGCTCTAGCTTTACCTCTGCCAATTCTTGGCTTGAGTCAACATTCTTTCATTTCTCTTGGGCATTCTTGCTCGATCTCTCACTTGCAGTCATGACTCGCTCTAAGGTTCTAGAGGTTGCAATACCTTGGCTTGTGGTTCTTGAACATCTCTCTATGAGTAGGTCATCCACTTGTATGGCTTCTTCAAAGACCCTAGGTAGCACATCCCTTTGCAAGTTCGAATTGCACACCAAGGCCTTGTAAAGCTCTTCATGGCTAGGATTCTCTTGAAGAGACTCCTCATGTGGGAGCCGTAGTCTTGAATATCCTCTTTGTGCTTTTGACTAATGTTCATGAGTCAAATAATAAGGTTATCTGAGTATCCTGCCTTAGAGAATCTCTTGATGAAGAGACTCTTGAGGTCGTTGAAATTATTCCATTCGACATTGTCTAGACTAGTGTACCACATTCGTCCTTTATCCACAAGGCAAAGACAAAAAGCCTATGCATGTTGAGCAGGGTCCATTAGGCCGTTCGCCTTGGATACATGCTTAAACTACTCTATGAAACTATATGGATCGTTGTAGGTTGACACTTATCTAGTTACTTGGCAACTATGAGTATCTTTGTTTGGCTTTTTGAATTTGAAGTAAAACCTAGTTCTATTAGTAATGAAGTTGCTAGGGCTGCTTTGCTCTGCTCTGCTCTGCAGCCGTGTTATCTATGAGTCACTTCATAAAAAGCTCGCTCAATGTAAGGTTGGCTTGAAGCACTCTATAGATGTGATCAAATGTCGAGACCCATGGACTGCTTATTGTTTCAAGCGTTCCAAGCCGAGCACTAATGGCTACCTCTCACATAGCCGACGCGCCATCCATCTCTATGATTGTAGTGAGCTTACCTCCATGCCACGATTGAGTTGCCTCCTCTCCTGAGCACTTCGGTAGCTCCACGATTCAAGTGCAAGCTTCCCATCCTCAAGCTCCACACTCTAAGATCCATTGCCATAAGTAAGAGAAGAGAATAGAAGAGAAGAGAAGAGAAGAAGAGAGGAGAAGATGGAGAGCTTCTCCACCACAGTCCCTCCCCCTCACACACTCACTCCCTCACGCTCTCACACTCCCTCTCTCAAGCACAAGCTCAAGCAAGCAAGCATGAAGAAGAAGAAGAAGAAGAAGAAGAAGAAGAAGAAGAAGAAGAAGAGAGCTACTTTTGGCCACATAAAAGAATGAGCTTCTCATTCACTTTTCAACTTTATATACAAAACCCTAAATCCTTTTTGGGTTGTCATCCCCTTATCCCCTTCTTTGCATAGGCCCTTTTTCCCATCATCCTCCTATCTTCCTAGCTTCCTTCCTATCACCCATCTACCTTTACAAATTGCATAGGTGAGAGTCCAGCGCTCTTAAAATAAATCATGGTGCACCTTGCACTCTTTTACAAAAGTATTGACTTGTGCTTTTTCTTGTATGCCTTTCTCCTTGATTTAGGACTTTTCTACACTTCTTGTGTTTCTACATTCTTCTTGGCGTGCCTTCATCTTCTGCTTCACTTTTGCCTTGGCCTTGTCTTCTACTTTAGATTTTTTGGATTCTCCACCTTGTTCGTCTAAGGGTTAACATTACCCCCTCCTAGATGAGTGTCGGTCCCATGGCAATCACCGTCGTAGGTAGCAGGCTTTGGCATGCACCGATGACGTGGGTGGAAGGGACATCTGTGGTTGCCTTTGAGGAGTTTTGGTGGTGGTGCGGATGAAGGTCATTGGGGGCACATTGTTGGCTTGGGTGGCTGGTGGTAGGGTTGTTGGAGTTGGGGATAGGGTTGTTCATTGTTGGGAATTGCACTGATGGTTGGCATAGGTGTTGGTTTGTGGGGATTCCGCACATGACCATTCTTTGGTGAGCCTGCATGATGAGAAAGGACAAGAGTTCAGATTTGAGTGTTGATGAAGAGCTGACGGTGCTTTCGTTGGAGTCATCAATGCCTGCAATTGAAAACCTCTCATATGGTCTCTCCCTAGGGGTTAGTGCTAGTTCTCTTATTGTGTGCAGAAGACATAGTTTGATTAGTTTGGGAGATAGGTCGAGCTCTAAGCAAGCTAAGAGTAATGTCCTACACTTGAGGACCCAAACTATGTATAGATTATGCTTCAGATAGTATGTAAGTGCCCATGTATACTTAGATATTACGTAGTTATAGAAGACTGCTAGTTTGGTTTCTCGTAGCAATGTGTGGATGAAGCAAGGGTTCAATGGGGTGGAAAAAGTTGTCGATGTTGAGGAGAAATACGCATGAAGTTTTGTCATCGTTTGTGATTTTGACAACATGATGTAGCATAATTGAGCTCATTGACACCTTAACTTTCAGTAATAGCTGGTGGCTACTTGTATTGTTCAAAGAGTACGATGCACTTTCCATGGTCTTTCGTGCATTTCTTACCACTATTGATTGCAATGGTATTGAGATGGAGTGCAAAAAAGGAATCGTGCAAATTGGTCAGGATGACAGGTCTAACCATAGGCAAGACAAGCTCCCTAGGTATGTCCTGCCCTTGATGTACCCTGAACAATTATGGGGGATGTGTAAGGGGCTAGGGGACTAGGGACGGAGCCAGCCAACCAAGGTCACTGGATGTACATAATTTGATGACCCCTAGGTGTTGTGTTGTGATCGCGGGTGGTGCCTTTCTTCTTTTATTTTATTTTTTGATAACATGAATACGACCATTGCAATACGTTGAGGCTAGCAGCCTTTCGGATTGGGAAATGTTGAGATCCAAAGACTGTGAAAATGGATATTACAATGATGATTATGTTACTAGCCTTAATGCTAGAGGAACAGTTGTTGAGATGGAGAGATACACTTGAGATTTTGCAAACCTCTTTGTAACATGCAAGATATTGGTAAAATTGAGGTAGCAATCGCAGTGAGCCAAACGTAGAGTTTGGCCAAGAAAGAGAGAGTAGCCAATGTCTTATGCTTTGGGCCATGCTCAAATGCAATGTGGGCGTTCTGTAAGGGTGATTTTCTCTTCTAGCAATGAGGCTTCCGTCATGGCTCTTTGTTCTTGGTATTTATGTTGCTTTTTCTCTTTGTGGGGGTTGGTGGTCTTGTGGTAACTTGGACATTTGAATGCTTTTGTACTAAGACATGTGTCATCCTGTATCCACTCGACAACTTGGGAGAGTACATGCAAGTCACATGTTTCAACTAAAATGAACAAGTGTAATGCAAAGAGACATCACTTATCTAAATCCTATGGTGTTGACTTCGATGCATATCACCTGTGCTTGATTATCTTTTTTTGTTAAAGGCGTGAAAGGTATTAGAAGTAGGTAAGAAAAGTTTGTACAATTGGGAAACCTGCCCCTTGTAACCACCTAAAGACTAAAAGTCATGGCAAGATAATACTTGGTAAGCATCTTATACAAAATAGGAGCTATTCTATTTGTATAAGGCAGGGTGAGTTCAGGTGACCAGATGACTGAGATACTACATGCGAACCCTCGTCCTGATCCATCATGTGAGGGGTTAGAGTATGAGTAGTCTGGGAGAGTTGCGCATCTTGATTTGGGCTAAGGGTAGAGGAGGCATTGGCTGGAATCCAAATAGTGTAGTCCTTGGTTGTTGCCATATTAAGAATGCTCTGGAACATTTCAGCAATTTCATTCTTGATTTTTGCTTCTTTTTCTTCTTTTGAGCATCTGGTTCTCGAGCATCTGTGAAAGGTGTTCGGCCTACGTCCTGGGCATTATCGCTTTGGGCCTCGTCTCGGCAAATGCTTCTTCAGGGTGGGCACATAGCATTCCAATGGTGAAGCTTGCACCATGTCCTCCCTTCTGCAGAGGAGAGCTTCCTTGCAGGCCATCGGCATGGGATACTCCATGATTGGCCACTGTTGAGGAATGTACAAAATGTGAACCAAGGGTTAGACCCTAAGGCAGGACAAAGCTACTCACATGAGAGGGTTTAAATAGTGGGTTAACATGTGCATATGACAAGGAGGGGTGAGGCGAGCCATGCAGTATTTGCTGTAGAGGGGATGGCCCTTGTGATGATACTTGTCATGCCTTAAGTGTGGGACAGATTCCAATAAATAGCAGATCTTTGCTCATGCCAACTTGTGTGGACTCTGGCTGTGATGGAACGGACATTCTTAGAGGAATAGATTGAAAAGAGGGAAAGCTTGTAGGAGGGGATGGCACCTTGTCCACACCCTTAGAGGTGTTGTCCAAGGCTTACAATGGTAGCACTGAGGGTTGCATGCCCTCCTCCTAGAGCTCCTAGAGGTGGGAACGGTCACACGACTTCTAGATGCATGGTGAGAGGAGGACTTGAGGAGCTGAGCCTGTCAAGCCCAAAATTTTCTTCCTGCGCTTGATTGTCATTGCTTGTGTGTGTTGGTATTATCTATACACAGTCACAAAAGTCATTTTTTATTTATGTACACATTTATGAATCCATGTCACTTCGTGAGGATAAAAACCAATTGTAGAGCTCAAGGTTGTATTGGAGTGTGGCACATGCATCCAGTACTCGTGGCAGCCTACTCAATAACAACACATATTTTGCAACATCAAGTAGCATGGTACCTTGTCCGAGTCTACTAGCAACATGTAGCTCCTCCTTAGTGAGTATTTTATCAATCAGAGAGTTTTCTTGGATAGTTTCAGCTAAAATCCATACCCAAATGACAACTAGTACTCAAAAGGAAGTTCGCATCACATAGGTTGGGTCTCTTTGAGACCGTCATTTGGCCAATCGCTCCTTTGAGACTGTCATAATCTAGGCTCCAAGTTCGACCATTGTAGCATGGTTTTCAAACCAACATTTTTCAAATTGACTTGAACCCTCTGATTTTTGCTTTAGTTACTCTATCTCTAAGAGATTTGGCTAGCAAAGCACATCGTTAAATGTCACAATTAAGTGTAGTTCGTCGGCCTCCTCGTTAGAGATGAGTTGCATGTGTTCATGTAGGAGCTTGTCATAGTGCTCGTTAAGATATTCTTGCTCTTCCCAGGATAGAGAATATGGCAAGTATCCCTCATGTTTCTCCTTGGGGAATGTGCCCATATTTGCAAGGACATAGACATGTGCAAATAATTTGAGTTAAGCATCCAACTCAGCCAAGCACTCTGTGACACTTCTATGTTCTATGAAGGCTTGCTCAATTGCTATCTCATGCAAGGTTCTAGGGGTTTCCCTAGGCTTTAGCATAGCTGGGGGCTCGGGCCTAGATGAGCAAGATTGGTCAATGCTAGGATTTCTTATGTCCTCAAGGTTTTCATGTTTCTCTTGAGGCTTTGTTGCTATTGCATCATGGTTCTCCTTGGATGTGACTATAGTTTTGTCACCCTGCTGTGACAGTGTTGTATCCACTCTTGATTGGTTAATGCAAGTTCTGTTGTCGGTGGATTGAGTGTTGCAAGCAACCATTAATAGTAATGGTTGCTTTAAATATTGGAACCCATGGATGTGTCGGAGGTTTTACCTCTGTTAGGAGAGATGGCAATGGGTTCATTCGTCTAGTGGACTCGATGCTTTATTCCTCAGCTCTTCAGTACTCTTGGTATCAATCTTCTTGGCGTCTACAACCACTTGCAATTGTCATTGTTTTCATTGTTTCCTCCTTTTTTTCTTAGGCAATTGAGATGTATCCCTTGAAGACTCGGGACCTTGAACTAGGTCAGCTATTGATGTGCTTGGTCAGGCCTCAACATTCTCTGTTTCTGGTGTGTTATCTTGGGACATAGTTATGGCCTGCTGAACAGCCTCGCTAGGTTGTGAGGGTACAATTGTCTCTCTTTGTGGAGATTCTAGCTCTTTGGCCAATTCTCTTTAGTTTAGCCCCTCATGTGATTGCATTGGTAGCTACTCCTGGTTGGGGGGGGTTTGCTCCAGGCTCTTGTCCTTACCCATTGTTGGAACATGCCTCCATTGCTTCTTATCAGTGCATGTGTTGTGTTTAGAGTCGTTTTTCTCTTGTTCAAGAGGTTTGGGTGACTCTAGTGTAGAACCAATAGACAATTTAGGATTCATGTCGTGTAAGCTTGGACAAAACCAGCTGAAGAATTCAGAGTTGTATTGATGGGAAGCATGGAGATCTAGGATTGCATGGTCTTGAGTGAGGCAAAAGACATATGCGCTAACATCAAGTACCATGCTCCCTACTCCTAGCCTGCTAGCCATGTGTAGATCTTCTTCTAGTAGCAATTTATCATACAAGGGATGTTTTTGGATGGTGGCAGAAAGCTGGATCTCATGGAACATTGCCAACACTCTTAATGAGGTTGGGGGAATGTACGCGGAATCACATATCGATGTCTAAAGGGATTTCCTTTGCTCGGCGAGTGTCATTAGTTAGTGGCCAATTTTGGCTGCCAAACTTTGATTGGAGTACCATTTCTACACAAAGTCACCTTGTCCTTTCCCTTTTCATTTGATTGCTTCGAGCTTTTCCTTGTTTGTCACACATTGAGCAGTATAGAGTGAGGGTATCAAGCGCAATTCTCTAGATGTGGCTTTTGGGATGTCCTCTATGACTTCCTTAGCAACAGCTACATAGCACGAGCAAACATGTTGTTGCTTGTCCCAAGCTAGGGGTTTAGCTATGAGCTTCGTGTGCTCTGGTGTTGGCCTTCCAATGTCCCCATGGACATATGCATGTGTGATGGATATCAGCTTGTGATCAAGCTTCATTAGGCACTTCATCTTTGGTTCATTGGTCAGGCGCGCCATCTCCTTGGCCAAATCTTTGAGAGATTTCTCCTCAAGCCTAGTCTTTGATGCTTCGACAGTGTTGGAGGTGTTAAGGATGTTGGTTGTGACACCTCTTCCATAGGTGAATTGCTAAGGTCATGTTCTGTAAGAGGCATCGTCATGGCCAAATGCTGTGACTGTTGTGATTCGTGATTGGAAGTAGTAGTGGCTAGTTCAATGGACTGGCCACTATTGGTAGACTATGGTGTCAAGTCCTTAAGTAGATCAAAAGTGGCTGTGTCTTTTGTTGTCCTTTGTGCATTCACTTGTGTAGATCAATGAGCTAGTCAAAATGGATTGCATAGACATATCCTTAGGCTGAGAGCTAACATGTCCCACCTCTTGGACATTTGGAAGCTTAAATGGAGATAGAGATTGGGATTGAGCAGCTGCACTTGATGACTTCTGTTGTGCTTCCTGTGTCCATTCAGGGAAAGAGGGTGTAGGAGATTTGGGTCTCCTAGGTGGACTTGGCACTTGGTGGAAGATTTTCTCGTGGTAGCTGGATGATTCCGCCATTTTCTTTGTTGAGCAATCAACCTTACCATGAGCAATGTTGCACCTATGATGCTCGTTATCCCCTTGGGAAATCAAAGGCTCCTTGGGCACTAGTGACTTTTGTGTACCCTCAATGATTACATCTGATATCTTCTTGTTAAGTATGTTAGGCTGAGAATCTACCTGTGTCTAAAGAAAAGGCCGACTTGAGATGCCTTGTGTGAGGAATCACTCATTTGTATGCTGAGTGACCTAGGAAGAAATTGTCCACTAGTTCAGTTATTGTGCCATCCGTACCTATGGGGCTATTTGGAGTTAAGACACCTGATGGAGAGGCTACTCCTATCTTATTGAATGTCATGACCATGGCACAGATTAGGCATGCCAATATCTCATTACATAGACCTAACAACCTTGATGCAGCCTCCATAGGGAAGAGGAGTCGTAGGAGAAGAAGGAAGAGAGCTGAGACAAAAGTTGCACTCAAAACTGACAGTGCCACTACACTACCAAAGGGTAAGTAAGTCACGGATGCAAAAACGGAAACATTTGCTCCTAAGATAGCAGAGAAGGGGAGTGCCAATGTTGGGGAATATCATGATCTCAGGCACCAATTGGAAGTGGTTGACAAGGTCAAGGAGTGGGTGAGAGAGGCCAAGAGCACCTAAAGAATGCTGAGCCTATCCTAGAAGACATGATCAACGAGTTCTTGAGTGTGAGCGCTCTTGTCTTGCCTACTCACATAGAATCTAGAGAAGCATCTACACTCTGTATAGTACCACAAAGACAAAGCCTAGGTGCCACAAGTGGGCCTGCTTACAATGTTGATATAAGCCCATGTGATTGTGCTAATGGGGGATCTGTTTAGGTAAATTTCCTCATTATGGTGAGATTTAAAGTAGTGGATAGAAGGATCTAATGAGCCAAGAGTAGCCGATTTGCATGACCATGATGCAACCACGCAGATACCAAGTCTAACACTAAATTCAGTGCCTAAGTCCTTGCATGTAAATGCTTTCTAGGAGGGCATAGAGATGCATGCAATCCTACCAGTGGTAGCATAAGGAGATGTCACAAGAAAGGGAATCATAGAAACAAGATCGAGAGTCAATGTTCTTAGCCATGTGCTCCTACAGGCATGGGATAACTTGCCAGTGGAGACCACAAGGTTTTACATCACACAGGCTAATAACATGAAAGTTAGGCCATTTGGAGTGCTAAAGGACTAGCCCTTGAAAATAGTGGGTGTCCAGTTCTCAATGAGCTTCATAGTTATGAACGGAGTAGACTATGACATTCCACTAGACCGACCCTGGATGTGGAATGCACGAGTGATCAAAGACTAGGGTAATGGTCTTATATTCCTAGGTAATAGGCCGGAGGTAGTAAGAGTCGAGATGGGCACCTATAGAAGACCACATCAGTTGACTTGGATACCATCTCCTCTATCTTGAAGGGAGACTCATAGACTAGCATGAGTTCGTAGGGGCCATTAACAAAGTATATTCCCTGTCCAGAAGAAGAAATGTGAGATTGGATGTATGTACTAGCCACCATTAACTTGTAGTTTTCAGACAAAGAAGAGGATTATAAGCAAGCTACAAGGACAACAGGTGAGTTTCGTAAAGCCCCCACATCCTAGCTACCAAAAGGTAAGAACCCACACTCAATGCCACTTTGCATGATGGCCAAAAGCCCTAGCAGATGACAAACTCCTGTCCCTTTCCATATTCCTTCTAACAGACTTGAGCACTTGAGTACTTGATGAGGGAGCTAGCTGATAACCTAGCCCCAATCTCAAGCCACTCCAAGACCTCATGGATGAGCCGAAATGGCAATGGACCAAGGTGCACCACCTAAACCTTATGTACATTTTGGCACTGATCATAGATGAAAAGAGGGTTGAGAGTAGGGACCTAGACAATGACAAGTAGTCAGAATGTAGCAATTCAGATGACGAGTACGAGGACTACTACTCCTCAAATGAGGAAATGAAGAGGAGGCCGAGATGATAGAGTATAATAAAAATGGTCAAGTGATCGAACAAATAAGAGTAGACTCCAAGCCACAAAGAGCCAACACTTTTAGAATTGAAAGGGGAGTCTTCAGAACTAAATGTGATTGCACCTAGTTGGATCACTTGGATGTGATAGACTATGAGCAAGTAGGGCTAGTCTAGTTAGGTGCCGCACCTCTCTTTAGAGCAAAATTAGCTAGGAGACTCCCTCCTCTTCCCTCCTCTAGTGAGGGTTGCAAGTTTGACTCGGAATTGGAAGTAAGCTCTGACAGCAATCCAGAGATACCCCAACCACCTAAAACCAAACGCACCAAGGGAGACTTGCTGGTCCATCTAAGGTGCAGACAGTTGAAGGAGGAAAAGAGAGGACAACCAAAGGGGTCAGAGCCTGAGCTACAAAGGAAGCCCCAAGAGTCCCAAGGCCTACCAAAGTGCTTCACTACATTCAAGAAGGAAGACATGGTAGTAATCTTATTGGGAGTGAAGAGGCAGGGATAGGCAAGTGAACCAATAGAAAGGCCTGCCAAAGTCAAGGAAGTCAACTTAGCCAAGGAAGGGGAGAAGCCTCGACCCATGCTTATAGCCGACAACCTAATTGAGCAAGAGGAGACTGATCTCATTGCTCTCTTGCAAGAGTACATAGACGTGTTTGCTTGGTCCTTAGATGAACTCAAAGGAGTCAATCTGAGAGTTATAACACATAACATTCCGATAACTCTTGATGCAACACCAGTGAAGTAGTGACCTTACTTGATGAATCCGAAGCATACTCGTGCTATCAAGGAAGAGATTGATAAACTATTGCAGGCCGTATTCATCTATGAGATTGAGCACATGGATTGGGTATCACCCATCATGATTGTCTTGAACAAGAATGAAAAAATTCGAGTGTGCATAAACTACAAAAAATTCAATGCTGCAACTAAGAGAGAGAATTATCCATTACCCTACACAGAGCACATGCTCGAGAGAGTAGCGGGAAGAGAAGCCCACAATTTCTTGGCCAACTTCTTAGGCTATAACCAAGTTCAGGTGCACCCTAATGATAGACACAAGATGGCATTCGCCATGGAATGGGGCATATTTGCTTACATAGTCATGCCATTTGGGGGCTGACTAATGCACCTACCAACTTCCAACGTCTAATGTATACCATATTCAAAGACATGCTTAGGCGAGAACTAGAGGTATTCATTGAAGACCTATGCATACACTTTGGTTGAGTGGAACACCTAGATAAGCTTCATGCAATCTTTGAATAGTATAGATTGTATAGTCTCTCTTTAAATCCCTTAAAGTGCCAATTCGAGGTAAAACATGGATGTATTCTAGGGTGTGTGATGTCCAAGAATGGAAATGCCACCAACTTCTCCAAGATCAGGGTTATTGTCCACTTGCCACCACCAATAAACTATAAGGGAGTTCAAATTTTCTTGGGACACACAGAGCACTAGCGGTGCTTTGCCTTGAACTATGCATTGATTACCAAATCACTTTACAAGTTGTTGATCATGTTCGAGTGGATCGAGGAGTGCCAATGCCCTTTATGAGGAACTGAAAAAGACTCTCACTATTGCACCGATTCTATGAACCCCAAATTGGAGCATAACATTCCATGTGCACATTGATGTGTCAAAGTTTGCTATGGGAGCTGTTTTGTGCCAACCTAGTGAACACAACCTTGACTATTCGGTGAGTTTTCCTAGTAGGAAACTCACAGATATGGAGATGAACTACTCCACGACAGAGAGGGAAGGCCTAGCCATGGTATTTTCTATAAAGAAGTTTCAGTATTATCTTTTGGCTATGCGTTTCACCTTCCTTGTGGACCATCAAGCTTTGCTTTATCTTGTAAATAAACCTTGCACTACAAGATGCATAGTAAGATGGTTGCTTTTGCTTTTAGAGTTTGAATTCTCTATGGTTATGCACAAGGGCAAGCAACATTACATGGCTGATCACATGTCCTGCATAAGCATAGGGGAAGCCGTTGGTAGGGGATTGTAGATGACCCACCATGAGCACCTATTTAGCATGTCTAGCAAAAAATATTTGTTCACGATAGACTTAACACCATATTGGGTAGATGATACAATCAAGATTTTAGAGCATGGATTACTTGAAAGACCTATCAAAAAGATCAAGCTAAAGTGTCTTATCCTTAAAATTCAGTCATATCAGTTAATTGCTGGCTAGCTCTATAAATTGGGGCATGATGCCTTATTGTAAAGATGCATGTGTGAGCACAAAATGTATGATATGCTGACTAAAGCACATGCTCAAATTGTTGGAGGGAACTTCAGCATATATGCTATGACCCACGAGGTGCTACAATCTCAACTGTGGTGGCCCACCATATTCTGTGATGTTGCCAAATTTGTAAAGCATTGTGATGAGTGCCAAAGGACCAAGGTCCCTATTCATAAAGATAAGATGGAGTTGACCCCGATCAAAGCATGACAACCCTTTGAAAAGTGGGAAATCAACTTCATTGGGCTGATTAGTCCCGTAGCACAATACTCCCAAGCCAAGTACATCATAGTAGCCAACTAACTATCTCACGAAATGGGCCGAAGCTTGAGCCACTAGGAAGAATGATGCTAGGACTATGACTAAGTTACTTTGAGAGTAGGTGATCTCAAGATTTGGCTACCCCATCGAGCTAGTTAGTGACCAAGGCAAGCACTTCATTAATGAAGTGATTGCTTATTTGCTATCCACATTCCTGATCATCTGTAGGAAATCATCACCTTACTACCCTTAAGCCAACAATCAGGCGGAATCCACGAACAAAATCCTAGTGAATGTCCTGACTAAAGTAATCTTTGCCTTGCGCAGCAACTAGGATAACAAGCTCATGGTAGTGCTATATGGGCCTATAGGATAGCCTATAAGATGATAGTGGGACAAACACCCTTCAAGTTGACCTATGGGATCGAAGCAATACTGCCAATAGAGTTTTTCATTCCAAGCTTGAGAGTAGCAGTACAAGAGAGATGGGATGGAAAGGAGGCATGAATAGAATGCCTAGTAGAGCTAGAATGCTTTTCTGAGACTCGGCTCTTAGCTAGCCATGGACTAATATGTGAAAAATCATGATGCAAGAGTTGGTTTGACAAGCATGTCAAACAACATGACTTCAAGCAAGGTGACCTTGTGTTGTTATACTTTGTGAAGGGTCATAAGTAGAAAATGGAGTTCAGAGGATTAGGCCCTTTTTGTTAAGAGTCAAGCTCATAAACCTTGATTCAGTTGTCTACCTTACCCTTTAATATGACTTATAAAACTAATGTGACTATAGTAGTCAAGTTTTTTGTTTCAAGTCTCTATATTGTAGTCTAGGAACACTGGAAAGGTAGAAAATGTTGGATCCAACACCTTATAGAGCTAAAATGATTGATTAAAATATGGTTACTTGCAACTCACACCCTACTTGATTAATTGAAATATGGTTACTTGCAACTCATGCCCTACTTGCAGAGAAAGCCCAATGGAATGCTTGGTTTGATGAACATATTAAGTAGAAATATTTTGAGAAAGATGACCTTGTGCTACTATACTCAATTCAAGGCCACAAGTAAAAACTTAAGTTCTGAGGCCTTGGACCCTACTGTGTCTATTTTTTAGTAAGACAAGCAACATAGAGTTAGAAACCTTGGATTGGTAAAGCGTTTATCACTTTAATGGAAGTCATATTAAATGTCACTATCCTCCTCATGCATGAGTAACCCATGAAGAAACCCAATGTTCTTATGTGATCTATCATGGTCACTAAGCAAACATTCTACACAACTCACCCATCAACTCAAAAATTCTTAGGAACTTCAATGTTAGAGCAATCACTATCAGTAAACTATGAATGGAGGATGACATTATAATTTCATTATTTTATCTCTATATCCAATTGATTGCCACCAAAGATATAACCACCAATGCACTTACTGATGGAGGGGTTGATTACACTACCCTTCTATACTATTACTCCCTAGAATTAGGTCAATCAATATTGCAACCCACTGATACAAAGATACAACCCTATAGAGGCCAACCTTATTCACTATTGGGAAAGTTTTAAGTATAATTGAAAGTAGAAATAGAGACCATTTGAGTGTCCTTCTATGTTCTAAAGACAAGTAAAAAGGGGCTGGAACCCAAGTCCTAATGGGGTACTTCTTTAAATTCATCATAGATTGCCATGTTAACTATGTTGATAAGTGCATTCACTTATATTTTTCGAGCTCAAGGATCATATAAGTCTTTAGCCCTAGGGGACTAACTTTAGGATCCACCTAGAATAAGAGTTCTACCACATTGCCTCAACAAAACACTCCATAATTGAAACCACCCTCCTATCAAAGATCCTAGCAGTGCAAGCTCAAAACCAATGGCATGTGAGCATTGCTACTCAGCCATCTTGACCCCACCAAGAACCCCAACCCACTTCTCACAAGAGAACTAAATTGTAATACAACTCCATGCCCCCCTCGCATAGGAATCCCCTCCCTCCTATAATTTTTATTAAAATTAGTTGAAATTTCTTTTCCTTCCTCCCCCTTGTCATCGCCAAACAGGTGGTGGGGGGGGGGGAGAAAGAAGAAGTAGATGATGATGAAGGGAAAGAAGAAGTGGATGACGACGAAGAAGAAGATGATGATGTTGATGGAGGGGGAGTCCACATGGCCTACCACCCCCCCTTTGGGATAACAAACAATCCCTCTTCTTGAAAAAGCATATAAGGTTCCAAAGTATTGTTGACTCCCTCTTCTTGAAAATTAGTAGTTATGTTTTCGCCACAATGAAGGTATATGTCATAGCTTGCATGCCTAATGGATTGCATGGTAAGATACCTAGTAAAAAGAAATTCATTTTAGAAACTCTAGATCTTTTCCCAAGCTCTTGCTGATGACATGAACTAATAGCTCAAGTTTGATAGATTGGGATCTTGATGACGTGCATAGTTAGTACAAACAACGATCATAAGGATTAAAACCAAGATGCCTTGAGATCTGTATGATAACTACTACCTTCATCAATTCGATTCGGGGTTAGGCTAGGTACAAACAACAACTCTAGACCTCAAAGGAAAGTGGAGAGCTCAAGGAATAGGAACCCTAAGTCAAAGGAAAATTTGATACTTTTATGCTTGTTGGTAAGAAGGTTGGGTTGTCGATCAACGTAAGTGATCAATAGAACTTACATCTTGTATAGTGGCATGAGACCTTCACATATGCCTTAGCCAAAGGAAGGGAGTGTTAAGTAAAATTTTGCATAGTATTACTCAGATTGCAAGGGAAGAGCAAATATGCGAATGGAAATGTTATCGCGCCTATTCTTGCATTGTTTGGAAAAATACAATTGGTTTTGTTGGTTGATCAAACAATATCCTAAATTCTTTTACACTCAATGGGTTGGCGTTTGGATGATTATTCCAAGTGCTTGCGATTGATGGTAAATTCATGGCAGGGGTTTGTGATGACAAATTGCCATGGGAATAAAGAAATGTTTTCTTGGAAGATGATATTAGGGCTGACTACCTTGACTGTGCTTGATTCCTAAATGATCTAATTAAGGAAATATTCTTTACATGGGTGGATCACCTCCAAGATCACATTGCAGATCAACCCGAAAAGAGCACTGCTCGATTCATGGGCTAAAGGTCGAGTGGTGGAAAGGCCAACCACAGAAATACTATTTCATTCCTAGGCAGCTTGTGGGTTAGGTGGAGCTCTGGACACTCCTTGCCAAGTGTGGAACAGAGTTGAGGACCTCTGTGGCCCCAATGTCTTTGGCGTTGGAAGATCCTATTCTAGATAAAGGATGGAAATTGTGGTGCCATGTGATTTGGACCAACTACTTCTGCAGGACAGAAGGGACATATAATTTCTCTTGTATGGGTAGGAGGCATAGATTAACTTGAAGATAAGTTAAGGAACTTGTTTTTTTCAAAAGGACTACTTGATCTGTTTTCATATTGGTGCTATAAATTATGCGAACAAACTATGTTCCCTAAAAGCTTTAATAAAGGAAGTTGATTTTAAATGTCACACATAAATGTGATAAGACCTAATTAAATAACTAAATAATGCCTATTGAGGGAAGCGGGTGGGCGAAACCTCAACGGGTCCCATCCTACGGCAGGGTGGTCTCAAAGAACTGGGAGACTTCTCATAAGGTTTTACCGACGCCCGACCCTTAGAAATGAGAGGCTTCTCACAAGGTTTTGCCTGACCCTTAGAAATTGTTAGATTAGAACCCTGATTCATGCCATTTTAGGGGGCCAGAATGGGACTATGCCCTACAGGTAGAGAGATTGAGCAGCGCATCCCTCTCTTTTCCCATTCTCTTTGAACCAAGTGCGGCATGGATCTGCTTTGGCTTGGAGAGATTAAGGCACCTGAGTTTGGTGGAAAAGGAATAGACATCACAGTGGAGGCACAAATATAGATTGAGTCGATAAATGATTATTTCTCTGCTACGAAAACTGCTTCTGCCAAAATCAAGCAATGGTAGCCAAACTTAAGTTAGTTGGCCAGGCTCAGATATGGTGGAAGCAATGATGCAAAGATGAAGGTATTTTTGAAGCTACTGTCATTTGGGCTCAGTTGAAAGATGTTGTACGTGGACAATACCTTCCACCAACCTACCAGACTTTGAGAATGAATGAATTCTTCAAGTTAAAGCAGCTAGAATTAACCCTGGTAGCTTACCACTCAAAGTTTGTAACCCTACTAAAATACGCACCACCTATGGATATCGCGCAGCAAGTATCCAAGTTTTGCCATGGCCTGAGCACTCCTTTGAACCACCATCTTGAAGCAATGTATCCAACAGACTTGCAAGATGCATTACTTTGAGCAAAGCCAATCATCCAAGAACTTAAATCGGGCAATTGTGACAAAGACAATCCCCGAGATCAAGACAAGAGATGCCACACATGTAGAGAGATAGGGCACATCCGTAGGAGATGTCCCAACAGTCAACGCTTCCACTGCAATGAGCTAGGGCACATCCAAGCAGACTGCCCTAACTTAAGTCCAAAAGATATTGAGCCTCCAAGAAAATGAAGCTACAAAAGTGCAATCTTTGGATATATAGAGGAATTAGATGAAGACAGAGACATAGAACCTACTACACCTCTTCAAGATGATTAAAAATCCTAGAAAATCTTAACGAAATGTAATACAACTTGTATTGAAATAAACCTTACTCTTGTAACTATAGTTAACCCGAGTACTGTGATTTGCATCAATTTTGAACCTAGAACTTACAAGTGATCAGAAATCCTTTAGCAAGGAATGGCAGTTATAACTTACAATGAATTTCTCTTAAGTTGTTTCTTCTCACCTAATATAGATTGGGTCTTACCAGAATGATGAAGCTTGGGATTGTTCTTTAGTATTACAAGCAAAGCCGATTGTCCATGGATCTTAGTACACAGATCTAAAAAGAGGACAATTCGGAAACAGATTTTCCAAGATAAAGGACCACTTCGGTCTGTTAAGAGGATCCTAGGGCAATTTGGTCTAAAGAAGAAAATCTTGCCAAGGACAACCAGGAATCTTGTGACCCCAAGTGATAAAGCTTTATGTTGTTTCTATTGCAAGGAGTTAGGTCCTTTCAAAGGGAATGTCCAAAGCACCTTAAACACTAATGCTCCTAGTGCCACAACATGGGACATATCCACGTCATTGTCCCAACAAGACTCAAAGAGGACTTGAAATTGCAAGAAATGAAGTTGTACAAGCTTCAATGATCCAAAACCTACCAAGAAATTATTAGATACCTAGAGGATATTCATGAGATGTAACTACAATAAACTTCTCTCTTGTAACCCAGACTCGGATATATCAAATACAATAAGTTGTTGTTTTAAAAGACCGCATGCTTATGAGTGGTCAGAGTGTCGCAACGAATGTGTGATGGGTCCTACCTCATAGGTTTCAAAATGAAATCCCCAGTTCCTTTCGAGATGAGGACATCTCGAGTTCTCTAAGGGGGAGAGGATGTAATACACCTCCGCTCCCTCTTCGCATAGGAACCCCCTCCCCCTATGATTTTTATTAAAATTAGTTGATTTTTTTTTCCTTTCTCCCCCGCGACGATTGGGGGGGGGGGAAGAAGAAGTAAATGATGATGGGGGAAAGAAGAAGTGAATGACGACAAAGAAGAAGTGAAGAAGAAGATGACGATGATGTTGATGGGGAGGGAGGCCATGTGGCCTATGCCCCCCCCTTTGGGATAATGACCAGACCCTGTGGCCCAAATGGGCTCCCCGCCACCATGTAAAACGGACTGGTGGTGGAGACAGCATCACTACCACTCCACTTCCTCCCCACCTCTCTCGCTATAAAACACCCCCTCCCCCCATCCTAGAAAAGGGGAAGGCCTGGACATGCTGCATAGTAGAGAGAGAGAGAGAGAGAGAGAGAGAGAGAGAGAGAGAGAGAGAGAGAGAGAGAGAGAGAGAGAGAGAGAGAGAGAGAGAGAGAGAGAGAGAGAGAGAGAGAGAGAACCTTTTAGAAGGTTCCTTCCTTTCTCCTCCTTAGAGGGTGAACCCACGCACTTATCTTTTTTCCCTTTCCCGCGAGATTATTCACCACCCCGCAAGCTTGATTCCCCCCCCCCCCCCCCACCCCGCCACCCCCCTCTTCTTGAGTAAGAGGCCGCTGAAGTCCCTGCGGGGGTTGCATTTAAAGCAAGGAAGATTGAGAATGGCCCCAAGCAAAGAATGTTGAGTGTAGGTGGCAATCCCCCAATCCACAAGGAAGCCTCATGTGAGGGTATTACCATGGTACCAGATATAAATAGTACATTTCTAAGTTATAGTTGCTTGCTTTGATTTTCGCATGGGACACATCAGGGCCAATACTATGCTGCACTAGAATAGGCAATTGAAAATGATGAATTTCATCTCAAATATTCGAAGATGGAGTTTGCAAAGTGCATGTATCAAGAGAAGTAAATTGTATCTAGATGCTATTCGACAAATTAATACATAGCATGAAAAGCATATAAGGTTCCAAAGTACTATCGACTCCCTCTTCTTGCAAATTAGTAGTTATGTTTTTTCCACAATGAAGGTAAATGTTGCAACTTGCATGCCTCATGGATTACATGGTAAGCAACCTAGTAAAAAAGAAATTCATTTTAGAAACTCTAGATCTTTGCCCAAGCTCTTGCTAATGACATGAACTAATAGCTCAAGTTTGATAGATTGGGATCTTGATGATGTGCCTAGTTAGTACAAACAACGATCATAAGGATTAAAACTAAGATGCCTTGAGATCTATATGATAACTACAACCTTCATCAATCCAATTCGGGGTTAGGCTACGTACAAACAATAACTCCATGCTTCAAAGGCAAGTGGAGAGCTCAAGGAATAGAAACCCTAAGTCAAAGGAAAATTTGATACTTTTATACTTGTTGGAAAGAAGGTTGAATTGTTGATCAACATGAGTGATCAATAGAACTTACATCTTGTATAGCAGCATGAGACCTTAGCATATGCCTTAGCCGAAGGAATGGTGTTAAGTAAAATTTTGCATAGTATCACTCTTAGTTCACAAGGGGGAGAGAGAATATGCGGATGGAAATGTTATCGCGTCTATTCTTGCATTGTTTGGAACAATACAATTGGTTTTGTTATTTCATCAAACAACATCCTAAATGCTTTTACATTCAATTGATTGTTGGGTTGGTGTTTGGATGATTATTCCTAGTGCTTGCGATTGATGGTGAATTCATGGCTGTGACATTCTGCTGCGGGCATAGGAGTCCCCCCTTGAAATTTTTACATTCCCCCCTGTCGGTGTTGCCAGTTGGCAGAGGGAGGGGGAGTTGAACGTGTAGTCAACGTAGGTTAAGGGAAATATCACGACTGAAAGGAAGGAGAAGATGGCACTCGACGTGGTGGATAGGGAAGATGACGGGGAGGAGGAGTCAGAGATGATGACATTAATATTGAAGATGGCAAACAAGCAAAGAATGATGTCGATGGAGCCGATGTGCTACCTTTCCCCCCAATAATAACACCACCCTCCTCCCTATATAACCCCCTCCAATCGTAATGAAGCAGTGAACACTACTTCATTCTCTTTCCCCCCAAATAATACCCCCTTACCCTTATAAACAACCCCCCCCCCCCCCCCCCCCCCCCCCCCCCCCTTAAGCCAAAAAGGATACCATCTCCTTGCTATTTATTGCCACTAAAAGAAATAGAGAGAGACAGGGGGAGGGAGAAGAAGAGAGAGGGAGTGAGAGAGGAAGAAGAAGAAGAAGAAGAAGAAGAAGAAGAAGAAGAAGAAGAAGAAGAAGAAGAGGGAGTGAGAGAGGAAGAAGAAGAAGAAGAGGGAGAGAGAGAGAGAGAGAGAGAGAGAGAGAGAGAGAGAGAGAGAGAGAGAGAGAGAGAGAGAGAGAGAGAGAGAGAGAGAGAGAGAGAGAGTCTGAAGGATCCCATTCATCTTTCCCTCCTTAGAGGGTGATCACACATGTTGCTCTTCTCCCCATCTTCTCGTGAGTTTAACGCCATCACAATCAAGAGGAGTCACACCGTCACACCATTTCTCCGATGAGAGAAAGAGAGAGAGATTTGTAAGTTGAAAGTATGACCCCAAAATGGTGGGAGACACGCATCAATGATAATCCTGCATCCAACAATGGAGCCACCGGCCAGGGTATTTCTGTGAATACAAATACAACGTCGGGTATGGATAATTCATATCCGAATATCTAGGTACTAATTGACATCTCTGCTATTCATTGAGGCATAGGGTATAACATTTTGGCATGCACATGAGTTCATCTCAACAACTAACCTAAATTTACTTCTCAATAGTTAATGAACTCATAGGGAATTACGAGATAACTCTTTCCACAACCAAAGATGACCTTGCATGGATTTATGTATATGGCACGTTGAGGTTCACACAAAACCTTGTACCCAAATACAATCATTGCATCCCAGTGCTACACGACAAAATCAAACGCAGTACGAAGGGCATATAAGGTTACCTTGAGGGTTGTGCACATAGACGGTGCATGCATGGAAAATGTTATACGAAATAAGCATTGATGGTATATAGGTTGATCTTGCTTTAAAATCTTGCATCCATCTTATGAGGGTTTCGCATTGAGTAATGGTTAAAGAGTTGTCTTGTGCTATGAAACCATGAGTTCAAATTTGTCTCGCATTCTTTAGGGGAAAGGAAGATAAAGCCAATTAAAATTTTACATAGTATCGCTCTTTGATCCCAAGGGGGAGAGCAAGTATGTGATGGAAATGATATAGTGACTTTTATTGCATTGTTTGAAAAAAGATACAATCAATTCTTGGTTGATCATAAAAAAACACCCTAACTATTTTTGCATTAAATTGATTGTTGGAATGTGATCTGGATGATTATTCCAAGTACTTGTGTTTGATGGTAAATGCATGGCAGGGGTCAGTAATGACAAATTGCCATGGGAAATAAAGGAATGTCTCCTTGCAAAATGATATTAGGCTGATTGCCTTGATCGTGCTTGAGTCTTAAATGGAGCAATTAAGGAATGATATTTTGTATGGATGGATC
The DNA here is from genome assembly GCF_053477565.2 of Lygodium microphyllum. NCBI lineage: Eukaryota > Viridiplantae > Streptophyta > Polypodiopsida > Schizaeales > Lygodiaceae > Lygodium > Lygodium microphyllum. The sequence goes on along the minus strand of NC_141137.1, from coordinate 2,286,626 downwards.
ATCTCCAAAATTGCACCACAGATTATCCCAAGAGGGCACTGCTTGATTCACGGGCCGAAGGTCGAGTGGTAAAAAGGCCAATGACAGAAGTTGTGTCTCACTCCTAGGTCGCTCGGGATCAATGGAGCTCTGGATATCCCTTGGCTAGTCCAAAACAGAGTTGTAGACTGCCGTGAGCCCAATGTCTAGGGCGTTGGAAGATCCTATTCTAGATACTGGATTAAAAAAATTATGGTGCCATGTGATTTGGACCAAGTACTTCTGTTGGACAAAAGAGATACATAATTTCTCTTGTATGAGTAGGAGACAAAGATTAACTTGAAGATAAGTTAAGGAACTTGTTTATCAAAAGGACTGCTTTGCTCTATATTCTTGCTTGTGCCATAAATTATGTGAATGAACCCTGTTCCCTAAAAGGACTAATCAATGAAGTTGATTTTAAATGTCATTCATAATTGTGGTAGGGCCTAATTAGAAAACTAAAGCTATCAAGGGAAGCGGGAGGGCAGAACCCCAACGGGTTTGTTTTACGACAGGGTGGTCCCAGAGAACTAGGAGGCTTCTCACAAGGTTTTACCGACGTCTGGAGCCCCAAGAGGAACACCAAGGAAAAGGGGTTTCTACTCCAAGAAAATCTATCTTTTAACATCAACAAGCTTTTGTTTCATTCTTTAGAGAACCATAACAAGGAAAAGAACAAATCTTCATGCAACATCATAGTAGATATCCCCCATGGTTTTATCTTCAACAAAATTCATCATTCTCTTCATATTCTTCATATTTTTCATTGATAAACAAATAGAACACAAAAGAAAAACCACTTTGAATGGAAATAATCACATATGATTCATCTTCATTGTCTTCATAGTTTTCTCTCACAGACTCTCATAGATAGATACATTGTTTTTCATAGAATTGGCTATCTTTGACTCTCACTTTCTCTTTCAATCAATGGTACATCATATCCTCACTAAAATACTAAATAATCACTTATAATAATCCTTCTTATGTTGTGGATGCCCCTTCCAAGAGGTATGTCTAATATGAAAGGTCACTAGAGCCACTACAGTGACTCTTCATAGCTCATCACTGTCACTTCTCTCTAGTCTTGTCTTGAGTCTTTGGCAACTACTTCTTCCACTTCCTTGAGCTCTTTTGAAATTACATTAACATATTTCCAAGGCTACAAAACTTTCCCAAAGTCACACATACGTTCTATAGAACACTTACAGAGGCATACAGAACAGAACAGAACATAAATAGAGCAAGAATAGAGGCTCTACGGAAGCTCAATAGAGGGTTAAAGAAGGCCAAAAGAAAACATTAGAACCTCATAACTCATACTAAAACCATTCCAAACTATCAAAATCTATTCAATGAGCTTTCAAAAGGCCCAACCTTCATCAATCATCAATTCATGCTTCATATGGAAGAAAATCAGAACAAAATGGAAACTAAACAGAAGGTATTACAACCAATCAGAACCGCAATAGAACCTATCAGAACATCACAGAACCTCATATTTCTACTGAGAATCATCATGAGCTTCCAAAACATAATCAATATCATCTAGAACACTCTCAAATAATTCCAAAACAACTAATCATCACTCAAAATCCATAAAAAATCAACCATTTAGGCCTCAAAAATAACAAAAATAAACCAAAAAATCTAGTCATTTCAACATTCAACATATCCACACACTTAATAAGAAAGCATCCTCGGGACCTAAGAAAAAGGTAATACAAGTTCATTAAGAGTCCAACTCGATCTTCTTTAGTATCTTCAATAATCCACCCAACCACGATCCTGACTTATCACCTGTATATAAGAAAGAATACAACTAAATGAAAACACCTTTATTCATTAACACATCTTATAAACAATAGAAAGTCATGACAAACTTGTAAAGGATATAAGAGGTTTTTCAGCTTTGCATCGTAGGCTTTCCATCCACCATCACCATCACTATCAATAGTCGAAAAGAGAGCTCTCAAACAAAGCCAATATTCAACCACCACGAACTCATCACAAAAAAATTAACACAACACAAACACAAAACAACCATCTGAATGGCACCTCCAAAAGAGAGATATATCATTAAGAAGCATAGAAGATACATCCAGGTGTATCACTGAAGATGATCCCTCTTGAAAGCTTGATGATTACAAAAATGATCCATGGATAAGGATTCATCTACAAAATATTTTGGAGGATTCTGAAAGAATTGAAGGCAATACATCCTTTCTAGCAAAACAAGGTATTTGCTAGGCAGCAGACAAAGGGCATGAAAATATAGGACATCCAATTGCTGGAAATCAATGTTCACATTGACATTCATACATAACTTTGCAATGGCCTTTTGATCATTATGGAAATGCCTATGCATATATGCTAGGTACCAAGCAAAGTTGGCTGTCAATTTCACTGAAGGATCTAGAGATTGTGAATATTGTTGGGCAAAATGGAGATAATTTTGGTACACTTGACTAGCAGTTGTCTAGTCCCTTGGAATTAATGGCCAATTAATCTATGGTCCCGTAAGAGAATCAGTTGAGCTCCATCCTCGTCTTCTTGGAATTTTCTGATCAAATCCTTCATACCCACTAACCAACTGAGGGGGTTGAGAAATAGAAGTGATAGGAGATGGAAGAGGAATGTGTAAAAGAGAATGAAGCGATGGGTAGGAAAAATCATAAAATGAGGAATAAGCTAAAGAAGGATTAGCTGAGAATTTAGGCGAATTAGTTAAGAAAGGTGTTAATTGATAAGCAGGAAAAGTGGAAGGAGTATGGATAGATGGGGAAGGACAAGGTGAAGAAGGGGAAAATACTTGATCTTCAATGAAAGAACAATAGGTAAATATTGGAATCTGAGGTGCACCCTGACGTTGGAAAAGGAGAAGTAATATGGCTACTGAGTTGGATTGATAAAGGGAAAAATAAGCATTACATCGATGGGCCATTTGTTGATAATAAAATAAGCTAGGAATGGAGGGACCTAAAGCAAATTGTCGATGGTAGGCATCAAAGAATGATGAATCAAATGGATGGTTCTTGGAAAGATAAGCTAAAAGATCCACCCTCAGTTGGTTAGTATTTTGCACATGAGTAGAGGCTTTATTCTGTCGTTGGTTCAAAACTACAAAATCAATCATTGTATGCCATAAAGTGTCAGGGCAAGCAACCACTTTAGAAGATAGCAATGAAACATTTCATCTATCCTCAACTCCGAATTTTTGATGTACAAGGAAGCTTGTAAGATCTCATCCCCTACATACCAAGCTAGATCTTCATCATTTGAAATCAACAAATCACCTCGTAAATACATATAAGACATCAGCATTGTATGCGAAGTCACAAAATCTTCAAAGACCATACAGACTACTTCTATCAACAAATCAGAAGACCAAGCTCCACTCCAACCATCCTTTGGAAGAGGTAGATCCATTGTTGAGGGCTTAATATAGAAGGCCAACTTCTACAACTGATAGTGGACAAAAAAGAAATGGTCAGGAGGAATATACTCTTGAAATTGCTCAAATGAAGACCATAATAAGTCTATCCTGGATTGCAGTCTTTCCACTTTATCTTGGAACAACAGACATAACATGGCCTGTCGTTGGAGACCTGCCAAGTCTGTCGGGGTCAAAGAAGAAATTGGTTGCTCATGACTCAGTGTAGAAGAACATGATTGGACCAGTCGCTCGTTAAGTTGCTGAATTTAGATTTTGCTCTATTCTAAGGATGCTATCTTAAGCTCCTCTGTGTCTGGGCAGCTAGCAGAGCCTGAAGCTCTTGAGATTCCTTCAACAATCTATCTCATTCCTCAGTCACATTAACCACTCGGGTTTTAGTGTTAGTTAATTGAGTGTGAAAACTAGAAATGTCCATTTTCTAAGCGTCAATGATCTTAGTCTGTTGCTCCATTTGGGTACAAAGATAAAAAAAGTAATCATGAGCAGAAGCTAGCTCTACAGTTGCTTTTGTCAGCTCTTCTTTGGTTTATTGGACTTCATCATAGCAAGAGGAATTGAGCTGCTGGATACATACAGTTACACTGAGAGCTCAATAGAACGTTGAACATCTTGACATAGGAAGGGAATTACATCTCTAGCTACTAAGTTTTGTACTGAAGGGATGGAAATCTCCAGAGTACCCTCAAGATGTGCTTTGAAAAGATTCGGTGTTGTGAGGAAAGTTGGTAGGTGACGGCTAGATTGATCAGGAAAACAGAGACTGGAGGAGGAGGTAGGGCTGATTTAGCTACTCGTTTTAAGTGTTTCCTCTGAACTACCACAGAAGGGATAGGATCAAGATCCTCAATGACGACATTAGAGTGTTCAGTAGGGGGAGGAGATTTTGGTGGATCAAGTATCAAGGTAGCTTCCGTCGAAGGGGCGGGATATGCCAAAAAGACAGAAAGGTAGGAACCAAATGTAACATTAGTTACATTACCCCTTGTGGCTTCGACAAAGTGTTGATCCATGTTTGACAAAAGGTAGGAACTCCAATCAATAGTTATGCATTTCAACACCATTATAAAAGCTGTAAATAACTCCTTTGAAAGGTAATTAGAGGGTGTCTTGGCAGGCATAAACCTATCTTGAAGGAATTGGCATAGCTACTTCCACACAGGATTGGAGATCATGGAGACACTGATACCAGAAGTAGAAGAACCTTCTTGGCATCCAATACATCTTGTGTCTGCTTCTGCAATAATTTAAGGATATTCTCATTCGAGAACAGTTGTTGAGTAGTAGGGAAAGAGTTTCCTCGCCGATAGGGTAAAGACAGAGCCTTGCCCAAACTTTTAGGCGTCAATTGGACAATTGTTCCTCTGACAAGACCAAACCTCTTACTGTAAGAGGTTAGAAACTGATCACAAGTATCAATATTCTTTGGGATGAGTGGTAATGAGAGTACGATGAACTTGGCTAAGCCTGCTTTGCCAATAAGTTCGAACTTCAACAATAAAGAATAATTGTGAGATACCAAGGGGATGTACTGAACTAGAGGAGGATCTTGAGGTGCCATTCAGATAGATTACACACACACACCACATACACAGACAATCACAGTGAATGCCTGCAAAACAATAGAATAACCATAAATAAGAGATTGACCAAAATAGACATACACAGACATGACCGACCGACTGATCACCCCAAACAATCCACATCCTAGAAAACATTAGGCATGACCTCTACACAAATGCGACCGAAAGCTTCATGTGATGCAAGATAAACAAACACCCTGAAGTTCCATATTAGGTAGAAAATAAAACTATAGACCATACCTATAATCATGTCATAGCAACCAAACCATAATACAACAACAACCCACTCATAATATAACCAGAACTTCGGTAAACAATTATAACTTGAGAGACAGCACGTGCCCATCCCATGAAGCGCTTTTATTGAAAAGGGGAATAAGTGTAGTGAGGGGAATCAGTTTTAATGAATGGTTTGTTTTAAAAAATTATTAAAAAATGGACAAAATTTTATTAAGTGTTAAACCTTTTAAAAAAATGGTGGTTCCTTCTAAAAATATTAATTACAAATTATTAGGGTGAAGCGATGCTTTAAACGAAACCTGAACTCCGTGTCCCAGACTGAGGTCTCTAAATACAAATTCATTGATTAAAAATTAAGTGTGTGTTTAGCACTTTTTGTGTAGTGCATGCAGGGGTGATGGTGGGTTCAGTTTTAAATAAACTTAGATGTATCTGTAGCGCATGAAGCACGTGCTAAGTGAACGGTTGGTTTATTTTATTTTATTAGAAAAATATGTGTTTGGCGCGAGTGCGCATGGAAAAGTGGGTGATTAAAGTTCATTTCAACAATTAATCGTGGTTATAGGATTATAAAAAATAAATAAATCATAAAATATAAAAATAAATATATGGCAAGGGTGTGTATTGAAGAAACCGAGGGCGCACGGAGTAGTCCCAAGATGCAATGAGTTTAAAAAAAAGCAAAAGCCACTAACTGGAAAAAAAATAGAATACCTTATTTTAAAAAAGAAAAATATCAAGGCAAGGTTAGTATGGTTCTATTTAGTTTGGTTAGTTGTGATTAGTGCTTGTGTGTTGTTATTATTATTATTATTATTATTATTAATTTATAAATTATGGTTTTTTTTAAAATTTTAACAAGGAGCTTTCTGCAATCAATCTTGAGTGAGAATTAAACTATTAGGTTTCAACAATGGATTTGTATTTTTCAACATTTTCAACTTATTTTTTGAATTAAAAATAAAATTTCTATGAATTTAGGTAAAAATTTAGCATTTTGGCCTTAAAATAATATTTTATCCATTGGATATAGCATTATCAGTGGATGAAACATGCCAAAAATATGCAATAAAGTTATTGTGATTTTTTAAAAAATTTAAAATTATTTTTTACTTTTATTGATTTTTAATGATTTTTATTTAATTTTCAATTAATTTTAAAAGATTTTGAATATTCTTAAATTTTTGCAATTATGACTAGGAAAATAATTCAAAAAATTTTCCAATTTGTCAAAGTAATTTTCAGCTATTTTTTGGGTTTTTAATTAGATTTATATGAATTTTTAAAGTGTTTTCTCGGGTTTTAACGGGGTTTTGGAAAATAAAAAAGGAGATGCCCGAGTCTGCATGTGAACATCTATGTGTGAACGGACAGGCACACACCACTGCATGGACAAGACCGGACGTGCATCCCCGTGCATGAACACGTACAAGGAACTCTCAGACATAGCACTACTCTTGCACGCGCGCACGACGTCATGCACATCCGCAACTGCATGTATGGTGAATGTGAGTGCATGTGGGTTAAAGGGGGGATGAGTACGGGATGGGCACGCAATGTAAGGGTGATGGGAGGAAGGGGGGCTTAGTAGGGGTGGGGAGACAGGGTGGGAAGGGGGGCTTAGTAGGGGTGGGGGGGAAAGGGTGGGAAGGGGGGCTTAGTACAAGTGGGGGGGAAAAGCGTGGGAATGGGGGCTTAGTAAGGGGGGTGGAAAGGCTAGGAATGGGAGGCTTAGTAGGGGGGTTGTGGGGAGGGGAGAAGGGCCAAGGAGGAGGTGGTGGCGGCGGTGGCAACGGCCGCAGCATGGAAGAGGAAGAGGAGGGAGAACAAGAAGGAGGAGAAGAAGAAGAAGAAGAAGAAGGAATGAGAGAGGGAGACCAAGAAGCGGGAGAAGAAGAAAGAAAGAGAGAGAAAGAAGAGGAGAGAGAAGAGGTAGGAAGGAGGGGGGAGGGAACCGTCAAGGAGGGGGAATTGAAAAATTTTAATTAAAAATATTAAAAATTTAAGATAAATAATAATAATAATGATAAAAAGAAAAATAAGGGAGCCCCCCGTCCCGCGTATAGGCGCGGGACGAGGGTAAATTTTTTTTGTAGTGGCGAGACCCGTAGACGGCCGAGACACCGGCATGGGGGTGAAGGGTGTGACGAACACATCAGAGGACGGGTAAATTAAAAAACGCGGATGTTCACGCGCAATGCGGGAGGCACGTACACACTTAAAACACGGAGAAATTAATAAAACCCAAACCGTGCATCCAAATGAAATGCTGTAAAAACAAAAAATGTGCGAGAAGGCAGGGGGAAGACAATGGAAAAATGCAATAGGGGTTCTAGGGAGAACGCAACGCATTCACATGGAAAAAATGAAAAAATTGAGCCCAAAAATACATACGGGGATCAATATCAGAGAATCCATAGTCAAAACATAGGGCAAAAGAAGAAAAAATGTGCAAAATAACGTGTCTGACAAACTATCACATCAAAACACGGTTCCAACTGAGATAGAATGCATTCACATGGGAAAAACCCAAAAAATAAACTAAAAAATGGACTCGAAAATTAATACCGAAAGGACCGAGTATCGGAATGAAGGGTAGTAAAAAGGAAAAACGTCTGAGGAAAGGGGAGTCATAGGGTGGTTACATCAAAACTCATGTCCAGGGGCATGAAGAGGGATTTATATGCGAAAAACACAAAAAAGACGCTTAAAAACACATTAAAAATTTACTAACTAAAAATTCAGTGGGAAAAATAGGGTAGAGTAAAAAGAAAAAATGTGGGGAAAGGTTGTTGGACACGAGTGTCAAGTAACTGAAATTCTGGTGAAAATAGGGCATGTTCACATGAAAAATGTAAAAAAATATGCACGAAAATGTCTCTAAAACCTGCAAAAAGTAATAATCAATGAATCATGCATCGGAATGGCAAGGTTTAAAAAGGAAAAATGTCATATGGAAGGTGTAGGGCAGAGCTATCACCTCAAATTGTTGTTTCGAAGCAGAAATAATGTGTTCATATGGAAACATGTCCAATTGACGATAAATGGTTCAAAAATTAATATCTTAAGAACCGTCTGGCGGAACGTGGGTTGATGAAAAGGAAAAATGGTTAGTTCAAAGGGACAAATAAGATGGAAGGTTGGATTTGGGTTCTGGTGAACATAGGGTGCATTTACATGAAAAACTTCAAAACAAGGGATAAAGGAAAGAGAGAAGGAATGGCCCTAGGAGTGGGGTGAAAGTGAAAGGGTGGGTGGGGAAGGGACCCCATCACGATAAAATGGGGTCATGGCATAGATGCATGATCAAATTGAGGCATATGCAGGGAGATATGCATCATAGACACGCAAGGACGACAAGTCCCCACACTTAAAACCTTAATGGAAAGGATAATCGAACATTAGGGACCTAGGACCACACATCAGACCAACTGCTAACATCCCCACACTTAAGACCTAACTATCACTAATAAACAAAAGGTGTAGGGTTAGAAAAACTTGGCCCATGTTGGAAAGAATCGAGGTTGACTATCGATGTTGCATACTATGTCATAGTCGGATGCAGAAGAGACCAAGGTATCTTTACATCATGTACACATCTAGCAGGGTAGGGACCACACAGTAGCAATACCTAGGGAGGCAGCTTTGTTGAGGGAATCATGGGAAATCATTGTGACGAAGAATATTGCACTTAGCTCATGGTAACTTAAATGGAATGAAAGAACACTTGCCCCAGTACTGGTATCATTCGAGTGAATCATAATTGAAACCCAAATCTCACATCCGAGCTAGGAATTGACAAGGGGGATGGTGTAGAGAGAGTATGCCAGGGTGCACCATTTGATGGTGCATTAGTACATCCAACCCTGTCTAGCATAGGTGCAAGCAGGAAGGTCAGGGAGCCTTGTTGTGCAGTGTACACAAGAGGATGATGTGTCCTATGGTGATAGCAGAGACCAATCCCATGTGTGCATAGGGAAACGAAAATGTACCTAACTCCAATTATCGTAACGTCCCTCAATCCTCACCTCTCAATGAGTAATTTAGGAAACACTAGTCACACTCAAACCCCCCTTTGTCTCACACTCTATTGATAGATACAAGAGGGCAGCCCATTCCTAAAACCCATTGATATTATCCTCACAATCACTTATGCAGAGGTTGTATGCCTTGCATGCAATTTCTTGTGCAACTGTGCATCTCGCCCTGTGCTGGCATACCGTGCGAGAAGGAAGGCCAGGGAGCCTAATAGTGCAGTGCACAGGAACAAATCGTGCTTTGTGCATTGAGAGGCCCAACCCGTGCATGCAGCACTCCATTCACACATCATACCTCTCTGTTAAATGTAAAGGACAAGGACTGGTTACTTATCCCACCCTCTGTCTCACACTCAGCTTATAAATATAGAGGATAGCCCATACTCACAGTCGATCCTCTTAGGATGAAATCTCACATCACTCAATTGTTTGTCGATAAAGATCGTTTCATCTGTTGCTAGCATCAGGGAGTTGATTATGAGGTGTACCCAGGGCGGTAGCCCATATATCTCGTATTGTAGATTTTCTGGAGATCATGTCGTCTGTGTCAGGGAATCACATGTTCTGTAGGGAGTACAAAGACATCACATCAAGGAAGGTGGCTTTGGAATTTCTTCTGGAAAAAGTATTTGCTGATGATTCGGCTATCTTGGACTGCGGGTTTTACCACATTTTTCACAACCAGCTTCCTACCCAAGGGTGTTTACCACCTTTTCTTGGAATGAGGCATGCTATGACAGGGCATTGCTTTCTTTTCTCCCATACTAGTTTGTTTGTTTTTTCTTTTCTTTTCTTGCTTTTTTTTCTTATTTCCTACTCTCAAGGTTATTTCCAACTTTTCTCAAAGAATAGATTGGCATGACAGGGACCTAAGTCCTTTTCTTCCATGATCGATATATATACTTTTCTTTTTTTTTCTTTAATAAAGAGAATGGTAGAATTACCATGTGTCAGGACCATCCTCACCACCATAGCTAGATTAGATGAGAGGAGAACAGAGTAGGGATGGGAGGTGTCTGGGAGAGGCTAGCAGAAGGATACTGCCTCATAAAGAAAAGCGTAATGGCTATCAATAGCACAAGGAGAAGGGCAATGCGACTCCCAAAAGGGAAAGGGTGGGTCAACTGTGATTGTCAAGATCCCCAAGGAGGGAAGTACTTCTTCAGCGATAGCCATTGATCAGGAAGGGATCATCAGAGGCATCAACTGTCTGGACTTGGACGGAGCCATTTAGATTGATGGCAAGTACCTCATAAGGATCCATCCATCATTGTTGAAGCTTGCTAAATCGAAAATCATAAGCGAGAACTAAGTCACCTTCCTTGAACTCCTTCTACTTGATGAAGCTATCATGATAGACCTTTTTGCGAGCTTGTGTGGCTTCTATGCATTGTAGGGCCATCCTGCCGATCTCATCGAGACACTCCAAGTGCAAAAGACAATGTTGCAGGGACTCCCGAGTGTTGATGGCCATGTGCAGAGAGGGTAGCTTGAGTTCAACATGAAAGACGGCTTCTATTCCATATACCAACTGAAAATGAGTTTGTCCTATAGCTGCATTTTGGGAGGTTCTATATGCCCAGAGGGCCTCTGTAAGTCAATCATCCCAATCAAGGCAATGTGCAGTAATCATCCTTGTCAGGATCAAGCAGAGGGTGCGATTGGTGACTTCAACTTGGTCGTTGGCTCTGGGGTAATAGGGGGTGGACTTGTGATGATGGATCTTATATAGTTCTGTCAACTTTTCCATAATCTTATTAAGGAAGTGTGTACCTTGATCACTTATGAGCTCTAGGGGACTGCCAAAATGGGTGATGATGTTCTCGTATAAGAACAAGGCCACGCTATTACTATTGTCCCACTTTAGAGCTTTAGCTTCACACCACTTTGTTACATAGTTTGTACAGACCAAGATGTATCTATTCTACTTCCTTCTGGTTGGTGGATTAATGGGGCCCATGAAATCAATCCCCCACTTCTCGAATGGCTTTAGGGGAAGAATGGGTTGCAAGGGCATGGCATTGGATTTGGTAGGCTTTCCCATTCACTGACAAGCATCACACCGTTTGCAGTAATCATAAGCATCCTTATGGAGGGTTGGCCACCAATATCCTGCAGGCCTTTTTGGCTGTCGCTTCTCTTGTGAAGTGTCCACCATATGGCTCGTCATGGCATGCTTTCAATACTATGCTGATTTCTTCTCTTGCAACACGTCTTTGCAAGACTTCATCCTTGCCTTTCTTATACAGAGTGTCACCTAACAGGGTGTAGGGGGATGATTCCAACAGAAGCTTCTTCTTCTCATGGCTTGAGATGCCACAGGAATACTGTTAGGTTGCCAGGAGGTTGGCTATATCTGTGTACCATGGGGTAACTATTTCGACTAGAAACAGAGAAGCATTAGGAAGGTCTGGATTATCATCACTTTGAGGGATTCACAAAAGGTGATCAGCCAGGACATGAGAGCGACCGGGTTTGGCAACCACTTCAAAGTCTAACTCTTGAAACAAAAGGAGTCATCTCATCATTCTTCCCTTCACATCAGCCTTGTTTATCAGGGCTTCATGGTCCACGTAGAATTTGAAATACGTCAACAGTAGATTATGTCGGAACTTCTCCAAAGAAAACATCATTGCTAGACACTCAAGCTCTATCACTGTGTAGTTCTGCTCTTGGTCAATTACTTTCTGACTTGCATAATAGATTGGTTGATCTATTTTAAAGGGGCCCTTTTGGCATAAGACTACACCTAGGCCTTCAACTGATGCATCAGTGTAAACATGAAACTCCTTCGTCCAATCAGGAGGGTGTAAGATGAGTGCTTTAATCAAACACTACTTCAAGGTATGAAATGCCTCGTCACAATCAGTGTCCATGTAAACTTGACATATTTTCTTAGGAGTTTATGCAAAGGGGCTGCATTCATCGCAAAGTGTACAATAATGAACCTTCTGTAATAGCCCACATGGCCAAGAAATCCCCTAAAATACCTTAAGGTTAGTTGGGGCTTTCAAGGTAGCAATCTTCTCAATCTTAGCAGGATCTGTTGCTATTCCTTGTGCAGAGACAATGTGGCCTAGCATAACTCTTGATGAGACATCAAAAACACATTTGTCGGGGTTGAGAGAAATCCCATACTCTTGACATCTGTCAAAACATTGCTCTAGGTGTCCCCAATGCTCACTGATTAGGCTATAGACACAGAAGTCATCAAGATACACCTCAATGAAATCATGTAGATGGTTCTAGAAGGCAGTCAACATCACTCGTTGGAAGGTAGCAAGAGCATTACAGAGCCCAAACCGCATCACTCTGTAAGCATAGGTTCCCCATTCTGTTGTGAAAGTTGCTTTGGATTGGTCCTCTTCTACGATTTGGACTTGGTTGTATCTGTTGAATCCATCCAAGAGGGAATAGAGCTCATGGCCTGCCATTGTGTCCAACGGTTGGTGTGTGAAAGGGATAGGAAAACGATCCTTCTTCGTCTTGAAATTTAGCTTTCAAAAGTCCACACATATTCGAAGTTTCCTGTTCTTCTTGGGTACAACTACAATGGGCGAAACCCGTTCACTATTAGCCACGGGATAAATAAACTCAGTTTCAAGGAGCTTCAATAATTCAGCCTTCATAAGAGTAGAATAATTGGGATTCGTGCGCCTTTGTCTTTGCCTCACAGGTTTGGCATCAAGCTTTAGATCGATGTGGTGTTGGCATACTGTGGGATCAATCTCCTTTAGATCTTTATATGACCGTGCAAACATGTCTAAGTTCTCCTTTAATAGGTCTCGTAGGACTATTAGTTCTTCTTCTAGAACATTTAGACCCACTTTTAGATGACGTTCAGCACCATCAACATCCAGAAATATTAATTACATTTCACCTTCTACTTCATGGATAAATGTCCCATGGATTTCTTCTAGGTAAAGATCTGACTCCTTCAAGGAAGTGGTCTCATCTTCTGATGATGCACCAGAACTACTGTTGTCTTATAATGGAGGCTTAGCTCGCTCTTTGGGAGTTTGAAAGGGTATCATTGAGGTTTCGAGTTTGGGTTGGGGATGAATTACTTCTTGACTCGAGAATGCATCCAAGAACGTCACATAACATGAACTTCTTGCATTCTGTTTGAGCTGCAGGGCCAGGGGTTGGTTACAAGTGCATCGTCACCATCTTCTTTAAGGAAGGGTAACTTTGGACAATAAGAGCCACTGCCGAAAGAAGACTTATTCTTCTTAATCCATTTCTTGTAAAGGCTTTGCGTATGACATGATTCATGGATCAATCCAAAGGGCACCACAATAATTCTGTCAAACAAAAAGGGATCTTTTGCTTCTAAGGTTTCAGGAATGTCAAGAACGTCTTCCACATCTCTGCCTTCAGTGAGTAGGATACATCCTTCTAGATCGCTTTCATAATCTTCGTCTGCATTATCACTTTCGTCATTTTCAGGTTCTATTTTAACATCTGTGGGTGTTCTATTGTAAGAGAAGAACAAGCTCTCTATTATGTTCTGTGCTTCTACTTCTATCTCTGCTTCTGTCTCTGCCTTTGACTTTGTGACTGCCATGTAACAGGGAGAACAGTACATCCATGCTTCTATTTTGTTGTCAGAGGTGATTTTAGAAGTCAACTTGGATTTAGATAGGAGGTATTCTTTGATGGACAAAGACTTTTCTTTCTTTGGGAGTTGGCTTACAGTGCCCACTGTTAGGGATCGTACCTCTGTTTTCTTGGAAAAGATTTGTTTGACAGCCTCTTCATCTCCTGATGTACCATCTGTTACTTCATTGGAGGATTCTGTTATGCCTTCAATGGACGTAGATCCATTACTTTTTTGTGATCCCATACAACTTCAACACCACTTTATTGGGTCCTCTGCCGAGTGTTAGGGTTCCTTTGAACTAGTCCGTCCTAGCTCTTGCTTCAAAAAGCCAAGGTCGTTCCAACAGCACATGGTATGAGTTCCCATAAGAATTTGGTTTGACCACTAAATATGTCAGCCAATAGTCTCTTCCTGCAAGGGTTGTTTTTACATATGGGAGGATGCCCAATGGTTTGATTTTGCTTTGGTTTGCCAATCTGATAAGCCATTGTGTAGGTTGCATTCCTTACAAGCCTAGATCCTTCATTGTCACATTCATCATTATGTTTACTGATTAGCCTCCATCAATTAGTGCACATCTCTAGGGTTCTAGGATCTAGGAAGGTGTTGGCTACATCTATATCCTTCATGGGTTATGAGGCTATGTTGGACTTTCTTGTTGTTAGGGGAGCGATCCTTAGGCCGTGTCTTCTTGTCAAGATGCTTTTGAATATTTTTCGGCAATTGGGAGACATCATCAGTAACTCTTGGAATATTAGGTCTTACTCCTGGGTCAGTGGAGCTCCTAGGTCAGTGGAAAAGGACAACCACAGAAGTTGTGTGTCACTCCTACGTCGCTTGGGGTCAGTGGAGCTCTCGACACCCCTTGTCTAGTCTGGAACAGAGTTGTAGACTTCTGTGAGCCCAACTTCTAGGGCATTGGAAGATCCTATTATAGATATTGGATTAAGAAAATTATGGTGCCATGTGATTTGGACCGGGTACTTCTGTTAGACAGAAGGGATACATAATTTCTCCTGTATAGATAAGAGACAAAGATTAACTTGAAGATAAGTTAAGGAACTTGTTTGTTAAAAGGATTGCTTGCTTTGTATTCGTATTTGTGTTGTAGATTACATGAACGAACCCTGTTCCCTAAAATTCTTAATTAATGAAATTGATTTTAAATGTCACACATAATTATGGTAGGACCTAATTAGAAAACTAAAGCTATCAAGGGAAGCAAGAGGGCAGAACTCCGATGGGTTTTGTCCTACGGCCGGGTGGTCCTAGAGAACTGGGAAGCTTCTCACAAGGTTTTACTTACGTCTAGAGCCCCAAGAGGAATACCAAGGAAAAGGGGTTTCTACTGCAAGAAAATCTATATTATAACATTAACATGCTTTTGTTTCATTCTTTAGAGAACCATAACAAGGAAAAGATTAAGTCTTCATGCAGCATCATAGTAGATATCTCCCACGGTTTTATCTTCAAAAAAATTCATCATATTCTTCATATTTTTCATTGATAGACAAAGATAACACAAAAGAAAAACCACTTTGAATGGAAATAACCACATATGATTCATCTTCATTGTCGTCATAGTTTTCTCCCACAGTCTCTTATAGATAGATACATTATTTTGCATATAATTGGCTTTATTTGACTCTCTTTTTCTCTCAATCAATAGTACATCATCTCCTCACTATAATACTAAATAATAACTTATAACAATCCTTCTTATGTCGTGGATGCCCCTTCCAAGAGATGTGTCTGATATGAAAGGTCACTAGAGCCACCACAATGACTCTTCATAGCTCATCACTATCACTTCACTCCAGACTTCTCTTGAGTCTTCAACAACTACTTCTTCCACTTCCTTGAGCTCTTTTGAACTTACATTAGAATCGTTCCAAGGCTACAAAACTTTTCCAAAGTCACATATACATTACACAGAACACTTACATAGGCATACAAAACAGAACAGAATAGAAATAGAGCAAGAATAGAGGCTCTACGGAAGCTTAACAGAGGGTTAAATAAGGCCAACAGAAAACATTAGAACCTCATAGCTCATATTAAAACCATTCCAAACTATCAAAAGCTATTCAATGAGCTTTCAAAAGAACCCAACCTTCATCAATATCAATCCATGCTTCATATAGAAGAAAATCAGAACAAAACGGAAGCTAAACACAAGGTATCAGAACCAATAAAAACCTTAAAAGAACCTATCAAAACATCATAGAACCTATCAAAACGGAAGCTAAACACAAGGTATCAGAACCAATAAAAACCTTAACAGAACCTATCAAAACATCATAGAACCTCATATTTCTACTAAGAATCATCACGAGCTTCTAAAACATAATCAATATAATCCAAAACACTCTCAAACACTTTCAAAATAACTAATCATCACTCAAAATCCATTAGAACTCAATCATTCAAGCCTCAAAAAACAACAAAAATTAACCAAAAAATCTAGTCATGAGACCTTGGCCATTAGGTTGTCGAGGTCTTGATGCTAGAATGCTGACATGAGACCTTGGCCACTAGGAATCTAGATTTCAAGTCTATCCTAGTGGGTTCTTGGCCGCAAACGTTCTATTGCAAGGTGAACTCGAGAAACCCTAGGCGACAAAGCTCGGAACATTCCATGGGAGTGCCGAGTAGTGATGCTTAGATTCATTTCTTGATGGACCACTAAAAAGAGCTTGAATAGCCGATGGGCAGGCACATTACAATTGGTATTAGAGAAAAAATTTGTAATGTTATATGATTGATTAATGTATGGTTCATAGACATATCTTAAACAGAATAACCTACGTGGTATGGCTTGATCGTCAAGCATCTTCTGCACCTATGAATACTGACATGCAAGCGAAGAAATTCCTTATCAAGAAAATTAAGGCACCCAAGCTTGATGGAGAAGGGATAGACATCATAGCAGAGGTGGAGATATGGATTGAGTTGATGGATGAATATTTCTCTACTACGAGAACTGCCTCTACCAATCAAGCAATGATAGCCAAACTTAAGTTAGTTGGCCATGCTCGATTATGGTGAAAGTAATGGTGCAAGGATCAAAGTATTTATGACGCTGCTATTACTTGGGCTAATCTCTAGGGTTCCAGGATCTAGGAAGGCATTGGCTACATCTATATCCTTCATGGGTTCTGAGGCTATGTTGGACTTTCTTGTTGTTGGGGTAGTGATCCTTAGGCCTTATCTTCTTGTCAAGGTGCTTTTGAATCTTTTTCAGCAAACTAGGAGATATCATCAGTAACTCTTGGAATGTTAGGTCTCACTCTTAGGTTAGTGGAGCTCCTAGGTTAGTGAAAAAGGCCAACCACAGAAGTTGTGTCTCACTCCCAGGTTGTTTGCCATGAGCCCAACTTCTAGGGCATTGGAAGATCCTATTATAGATATTGGATTAAGAAAATTATGGTGCCATGTGATTTGGAACAGGTACTTTTGTTGGATAGAAGGGATACATAATTTCTCCTGTATAGACACGGGACAAAGATTAACTTGAAGATAAGTTAAGGAACTTGTTTGTCAAAAGGATTTCTTGCTCTGTATTCGTGTTTGTGTTGTAAATTAGGCGAACGAACCCTGTTCCCTAAAAGTTTTAATTAATGAAACTGATTTTAAATGTCACACATAATTGTGATAGGACCTAATTAGAAAACTAAAGCTATCAAGGAAAGCGGGAGGGCAGAACCCCAATGGGTCTGTTCTACGGCTGGGTGGTCCCAAAGAACTCGGAAGCTTCTCACAAGGTTTTATCAACGTCTAGAGCCCCAAGAGAAACACCAAGGAAAATGGGTTTCTACTGCAAGAAAATCTATATTATAACATCAACATGATTTTGTTTCATTCTTTAGAGAACCACAATAAGGAAAAGAATAAATTTTCATGCAGCATAATAGTAGATATCTCCCACAGTTTATCTTCAATAAAATTCATCATATTATTCATATTTTTCATTGATAGACAAAGATGACACAAAAGAAAAACCAATTTGAATGGTAATAATCACATATGATTCATCTTCATTGTCTTCATAGTTTTTTTCCACAGTCTCTCATAGATAGATACATTGTTTTGCATATAATTGGCTATATTTGACTCTCTCTTTCTCTCTCAATCAATAGTATATCATCTCCTCACTATAATACTAAATAATCACTTATAATAATATTTCTTATGTCATGGATGCCCTTCCAAGAGGTGTGTCTGATATAAAAGGTCACTAAAGCCACTACAGTGACTCTTCATAGCTCATCACTTTCACTTCACTCCAGACTTCTCTTGAGTCTTCAGCAGCTACTTCTTCCACTTCCTTGAGCTCTTTTGAACTTACATTAACTTCTTTCAAAGGCTAAAAAACTTTTCCAAAGTCACACATACATTCCACAGAACACTTACAAAGGCATATAGAATAGAGACAAAAACAAAGCAAGAATAGAGACTCTACGGAAGCTCAACAAAGGGTTATAGAACGCCAACAGAAAACATTAGAACCTCATAACTCATACTAAAACCATTCCAAACTATCAAAAGCTATTCAATGAGCTTTCAGAAGACCCCAACCTTCATCAATATCAATTCATGCTTCATACAAAAGAAAATCAAAACAAAACGAAAGCTAAACACAAGGTATCAGAACCAATCAAAACCTCAACAGAACCTATCAAAACATCATAGAACCTCATATTTCTACTGAGAATCATCATGAGCTTCCAAAAAATAGCCAATATCATCCAAAACACTCTCAAACACTTCCAAAAAAACTAATCATCACTAAAATGCATTAAAAATCAATCATTTAAGCCTCAAAAATAACAAAAATTAACCAAAAAATCTAGTCATGAGACCTTGGCCAGTAGGATGTCCAGGTCTTGACACTAGAATGTTGACATGAGACCTTGGCCACTAGGAATTCATATTTTCAAGTCGATCCTAGTGGGTTCGTGGCCACAAACATTCTATTGTGAGGCGAACTCGGGAAACCCTAGGCGACAAACCTCGAAATATTCCACGGGAGTGCCGGGTAGTGATGCTTAGATTCATTTCTCGATGGACCACTAAAAAGTACTTGAATAGCCAATGGACAGGCACGTTATATTTGGTATTAGAGAAAATTTTTGTAATGCTATATGATTGATTAATGTATGGTTCATAGACATATCTTAAATAGAATAACCTACGTGGTATGGCTTGATTATCAAGCATCTTCTGTACCTATGAATACTGACATGCAAGAGAAGAAATTCTTTCTCAAGAAAATTAAGGCACCCGAGTTTGATGGAGAAGGGATAGACGTCGCAGTAGAGGTGGAGATATGGATTGAGTGAATGGATGACTATTTCTTTGCTTCGGGAACTTCCTCTACCAAGCAATGATAGCCAAACTTAAGTTAGTTGGCCAGGCTCGGTTATGGTGGAAGTGATGGTACAAGGATCAAAGTATTTTTGAAGCTGCTATTACTTGGGCTAATCTTTGAGGTTCCAGGATCTAGGAAGGCGTTGGCTACATCTACATCCTTCATGGGTTCTGAGGCTATGTTGGACTTTCTTGTTGTTAGGGGAGCGATCCTTAGGCCGTGTCTTCTTGTCAAGATGCTTTTGAATATTTTCGACAACTGGGAGACAGCATCAGTAACTCTCGGAATGTTAGGTCTCACTCCTACGTCAGTGGAGCTCCTAGGTCAGTGAAAAAGGCCAACCACAGAAGTTGTGTCTCACTCCTAGGTCGCTTGGGGTCAATGGAGCTCTGGACACCCCTTGTCTTGTCTGGAA
The DNA here is from genome assembly GCF_053477565.2 of Lygodium microphyllum. Lineage (NCBI taxonomy): Eukaryota > Viridiplantae > Streptophyta > Polypodiopsida > Schizaeales > Lygodiaceae > Lygodium > Lygodium microphyllum. The sequence continues at coordinate 2,266,902 of NC_141137.1, read as the reverse complement.
CAGAGTTGTAGACTATTGTGAGCCCAACTTCTAAGGTGTTGGAAGATCCTATTCTAGATATTGGATTAAGAAAATTATGGTACCATGTGATTTGGACCGGGTACTTCTGTTGGACAGAAGGGATACATAATTTCTCCTGTATAGGCATGAGACAAAGATTAACTTAAAGATAAGTTAAGGAATTTGTTTGTCAAAAGGATTGTTTGCTCTGTATTTGTGTTTATGTTGTAAATTACTCGAATAAACCCTGTTCCCTAAAAGTCTTAATTAATGAAATCGATTTTAAATATCACACATAATTGTGGTAGGACCTAATTAGAAAACTAAAGCTATCAAGGGAAGCGGGAGGGTAGAACCCCAATGGGTTTGTCGTCCTATGGCCGGGTGATCCCAGAGAACTGGGAAGCTTCTCACGAGGTTTTAGCGACATCTAGAGGCCCAAGAGGAATATCAAGGAAAAGGGGTTTCTACTGCAAGAAAATCTATCTTGTAACATCAACATGCTTTTGTTTCATTGTTTAGAGAACCACAACAAGGAAAAGAATAAATCTTCATGTAACATCATAGTAGATATCTCCCATGGTTTTATTCTCAATAAAATTTATCATATTCTTCATATTTTTCATTGATAGACAAAGATAACACAAAAGAAAAACCACTTTGAATGGAAATAATCACATATGATTCATCTTCATTGTCTTCATAGTTTTCTTCCACAGTCTCTCATAGATAGATACATTGTTTTACATATAATTGGCTATATTTGACTCTCTCTTTCTCTCTCAATCAATAATATATCATCTCCTCACTATAATAATAAATAATCACTTATAATAATATTTCTTATGTCGTGGATGTCCCTTTTAAGAGGTGTGTATGATATGAAAGGTCACTAGAGCCACTACAATGACTCTTCATAGCTCATCATTGTCACTTCACTCTAGTCTTCTCTTGAGTCTTCAGCAGCTACTTCTTTCACTTCCTTGAGCTTTTTTGAACTTACATTAACATCTTTCCAAGGCTACAAAACTTTTCCAAAGTCACACATACATTCCACAGAACACTTACAGAGGCATACAGAACAGAATAGAATAGAAACACAGCAAGAATAGAGGCTCTACGGAAGCTCAATAGAGGGTTAAAGAAGGCCAAAAGAAAACATTAGAACCTCATAACTCATACTAAAACCATTTCAAACTATCAAAAGCTATTCAATGAGTTTTCAAAAGACCCCAACCTTCATCAATGTCAATCCATGCTTCATACAAAAGAAAATCAGAACAAAACGGAAGCTAAACACAAGGTATCGAAACCAATAAAAACCTCAACAGAACGTATCAAAACATCATAGAACTTCATATTTCTACTGAGAATCATCATGAGCTTCCAAAACATAATCAATATCATCCAAAACACTCTCAAACACTTTCAAAACAACTAATCATCACTCCCAAGCTTGGGAGGGAGGGTTTATATGGGTTGAAGGGGAGGGTAGCCACACAAGTGGCAGGTAGCATGCTTCCCCTCCCCATGCTCTTCCACCACTCAAGCTCCACACATACTCCTTCTCCCCGCCATGCAACGACTGAAGGGGAGGGAGTTTTTTTTTAAAAAATTGCAATTTAATCATTATCTCTTTTTCCCCCTTGAAGGGGTATTCCCACGGTGGACTACGATTTCGAGCCACGGATTCATATGCACCATGCGGGTATGGTATTGTTAATGCACGTGGCCGGAGTTCTTAGGCCAAAGTTTCGTTCTTGCGGAAGATCACTCGAAATTGGTTTTGCGCGGGATCAAGAGTTGTTAATATTTCATTGTGGAAATATTACATTCTCTCCCCCTTAGAGGAATTGAGATGTCCTTATCTCGAGAAGATCTGGGGGTATTGTTGGTTGAGAGTACTTTCATACATCCAAGTGGCATCCTCTTCGGGGTAATCTTTCCACTGGATGAGGTATTCTATCAGGGTCCTGGATCTCAAATGCCTCTTCCTAACATCTAAGATCCTGTCAGGTCGTAGCTCAAGGAGTCCTTGGCTTGGCATTACAACTTGTTGATCATCAAGCACGTGACTAGGGTTAGGCACATACCTTTTCAATAGACTGATATGGAATACATTATGAACTTAGGTTTTTAGGGAGTTAGTCATGAGACCTTGGCCAGTAGGATGTTGAGGTCTTGACACTAGAATGCTGACATGAGACCTTGGCCAAGAATCCAGATTTCAGGTCAATCCTAGTGGTTCTTGGCCGCAAATGTTCTGTTGCGAGGCAAACTCGGGAAATCCTAGGTGACAAACCCTGGAACATTCCATGGGAGTATCGGGTAGTGATGCTTAGATTCGTTTCTCGATGGACCACTAAAAAGTGCTTGAATAGCCGATAGGTAGGCACATTACAGTTGGTATTAAAGAAAAATTTTGTAATGCTATATGATTGATTAATCTATGGTTTGTAGACATATCTTAAACAGAATAACCTACATGGTATGGCTTGATTGTCAAGCATCTTCTGCACCTATGAAAACTGACATGCAAGAGAAAAGATTCATTCTCAAGCAAATTAAGGCACCTGAGTTTGATGGAGAAGGGATAGATGTCGCAACAGAGGTGGAGATATGGATTGAGTCGATGGATGACTATTTCTCTACTTTGGAAACTACCTCTACCAATCAAGCAATGATAGCCAAACTTAAGTTAGTTAGCCAGGCTCGGTTATGGTGAAAGCAATGGTGCAAGGATCAAAGTATTTTTGAAGCCACTATTACTTAGGCTCAGTTGAAAGATACTATACGTGGACGATACCTTGTGCCAACCTACCAGACTTTGAGGATGAATGAATTCCTCAAGCTCAAGCAGCTGGAATTAACCTTGGAAGCTTACTACTCAAAGTTTGTAACCCTACTAAAGTACGCACTGCCAATGGATATTGCACATCAAGTATCCAAATTTTTCCATGGCTTGAATCCTCCTCTAAACCATCGTCGTGAAGCAATGCATCCAACAGACTTGCAAGATGCATTACTTCGAGCGACTCCAATCATCCAAGAACTTAAATCAGGCAATTGTAGCAAAGATGATTCCTAAGATTAGGATAAGAGATGCCGCTTGTGCAGAAAGTTAGGGCAAGAGATGTCCCAACCACCGATGTTTCCACTGCAATAAGTTAGGATACGTCCAAGCAGAGTGCCCTGACTTAAGTCTAGAAGATATGGAGCCTCCAAGGAAAGGATGCTACACAAGTGCAGTCTTTGGATATATAGAGGAATTAGATGAAGACAAAGACCTAGAATCTACAACACCTCTTCAGGGTGATTAGAAATCCTAGGGATTTTATCGACATGTAATATAACTTATATTGGAATAAACCTTACCCTTGTAACTACAGTTAACCCAAGTAATATAAGCTGTATCTATTTTGAGCTTAGAACTTGCAAGTGATCAGAGATACTTTAGCAAATATGACAATTATAACTTACAATAAATTTCTCTTAAGTCATTTCTTCTTAACTAATATAGATTGGGTCCTAGTAGAATGTCGAAGCTTGGAAGTATTGTTTAGTATTAGAAGTAAAGCCGATTGTCCGTGGAGCTTAGTCTGGAACTAAGGAAAGGACAATCTAGGAAGAGAGTTTCTGAGATAAAGGACCACTTCGATCCGCTAAAAGGATCCTAAGGCAATTTGGTCTAATGAAGAAAATCCTACTAAGGACGACTAGGAATCTTATGACCGTAAGCTCCAAACTGTTTTTATTGCAAGGAGTTAGGTCATTTCAAAAGGGAATGTCCAAAGCACCCTAAACACCAATGCTCTAAAGCACCCTAAACACCAATGCTCTGAGTGCCACAACATTGGACATGTCCACGTCAATTGTCCCAACCAGACTTGAAGAGAACTTGAACTTACAAAGAATGAAATTAGATACTTAGGAAAAACCTAGAAGATAATCCATGAGATGTAACTACAATAAACTCTTCTCTTGTAATCCAGACTCCGATAGATCTAATACAATAAGTTGTTGTTTCAAAAGATTGCATGCCTATGAGTAATCAGAATAGCACAATAGATGCATGTTGGGTCCTAATCCACAGGCCTTAAACCCCATTAATTCTTGTCTTTCCAAGTTCTTCTGAGATGAGGACATCTCGAGTTCTCTAAGGGGGAGAGGATGCAACCTTCTCCCGTGGGCATAGGAGCCCCCTTGTTGACGTTGCCAGCTAGCAGAGGGAGGGGGAGCTCAACGCGTAGTCAACGTAAATTAAGGGAAAGATCGCAATGGAAAGGAAGGAGAAGATGGTAGTCAACGTGGTAGAAGGAAAAGATGATGGGGAGGAGCAGTCAGAGATGATGATGTTAATATTGAAGATGGCGAACAAGCAGAGAAAAATGTCAATGGAGCCAATGGGGGGAGAAGCACACGTGTGCTACCTCCCCCCCACCACTATCTCTACCCCCCCTATAATAACACCACCCTCCTCCCTATATAAACCCCCCATCATAACGAAGTAGCGAACACTACTTCATTCTCTTCCCCCCTAAATAATACCCCCTTACCCTTATAAGTCCCCCCCTCCCCCCCGCCCTTAAGCAAAAATGGATACCACCTCGTTGCCCTTTGCTGCCGCTAAAAAAGAGGGAGGCAGAGAGAGAAGGAGAAGAAGAGAGAGGGAGTGAGAGAGGAAGAAGAAGAAGAAGAAGAAGAAGAAGAGGGAGAGAGAGAGGAAGAAGAAGAAGAAAAGGGTGAGGGAGAGGAGAAAAAGAAGAGAGAGAGAGAGAGAGAGAGAGAGAGAGAGAGAGAGAGAGAGAGAGAGAGAGAGAGACTCTTTGAAGGATCCCATTACTCTTCCCCTCCTTAGAGGGTGATCACACACATTGCTCTTCTCCCCATCTTCCTGCAAGTTTAACCCCATCACAATCAAGAGAAGTCACAGAGGCACACCATTTATCCGATGAGAGAAAGAGAGAGAGATTCGTAAGCTGAAAGTATGGCCCCAAAACGGTGGGAGACATGCATCAATGGTAATCTTGCATCCAAAAATGGAGCCACCGGTCAGGGCATTTTTGTGAATATGAATACAATGTCGGGTATGGATAATTCATATCCGAATATCCAGGTACCAATTACCATCTCCACTATTCATTGAGGCATAGGGTTTAACATTTTGGCATGCATATGACTTTATCTCAACAAGTAACTTGAATTTACTTCTCAATAGTTAATGAACTCATAGGGAATTCTAGGATAACTCTTTCCGCAACCAAATATGACCTTGTATGGATTTATGTATATGGCGCATTGAGGTTCGCACAAAATCTTGTACCCAAATACAATCATTGCATCCCAATGCTACATGACAAAATCAAATGTTGTATGAAGTACATAAAAGGTTATCTTTAGGGTTGTGCACATAGATGGTGCATTCATGGAAAAGGTTATATGAAATAAGCATCGATGGTACACAAGTTGATCTTGCATTAAAGTCTTGCATCCATCCTATGAGGGTTTCGGATTGAGTAATGGTTAAAGAGTTGTCTTGTGTTGCCAAACCATGAGTTGAGTACAACTCGCACAATAATTCAGGGATTACTTTAGAAGATAGCCTTGCATTGTTACAAATTTGTCTCGCATTATTTAGGGGAAAGGAAGATAAAGTCAATTAAAATTCTACAAAGTATCGCTCTTTGATCCCAAGGGGGAGAGCGGGCATGCGATGGAAATCATATCGTGACTTTTATTGCATTGTTTGGAAAAATATACAATTGGTTGTTGGCTGATCATCAAACAACACCCTAAACGTTTTTGCATTAAACTGATTGTTGAAATGTGATCTCGATGATTATTCCAAGTGCTTGTATTTGATGGTAAATGCATGGCAAGGGTCAATAATGACAAATTGCCATGGGAAATAAAGGAATGTCTCCTTGGAAAATGATATTATGCTAATTTCCTTGATCATACTTGAGTATTAAATGGAGTAATTAAGGAATGATATTACACCACAAATTACCTTGAGAGGGCATTGCTCGATTCACGGGCCGAAGGTCGAGTGGTGAAAAGGCCAACCATGGAAGTTGTGTCTCACTCCTAGGTTGCTTCGGTCAGTGGAGCTTTGGACATCCCTTGCCTAGTCCGGAACGGAGTTGTAGATTGCTGTGAGCCTAGCCGTGAGCCCAACGTCTAGGGCATTGAAAGATCCTATTCTAGATATTGAATTAAAAAAAATTATGGTGCCATGTGATTTGGACTAGGTATTTCTGTTGGACAGAAGGGATACATAATTTCTTCTATATGGGGAGGAGACAAAGATTAACTTGAAGATAAGTCAAGGAACTTGTTTGTCAAAAGGATTGCTTGCTCTGTATTCATGTTTGTGCCGTAAATTATGCGAACAAACCCTGTTCCCTAAAAGGCTTAGTTAATGAAAGTGATTTTAAATGTCACACATAATTGTGGTAGGACCTAATTAGAAAACTAAAGCTATCAAGGGAAGCAAGAGGGCAGAACCCCAATGGGTCTATCCTATGGTAGGGTGGTCCAAGAGAACTAGGAGGCTTCTCACAAGGTTCCCAACCCTTAGGAATTGTTGGGTTAGAACCCTGATTCATATCATTTTAGGGGACTCGAATGGGACTATGCCCTATGAGAAGAGAGGCTGAGCAGTGCATCCCTCTCATTTCCCATTCTCTTCAAACCAAGTGTGACAGGGGTCTACTTCAACTTGGGTATCTCTGCATAAAGTAGGATATCCAAGTCCCGCACTAGAATGCTGACAGGAGACCTTGGCCACTAAGAACCCATATTCCAGGTCAATCCTAGTGGGTTTGGCTGCGAATGTTCTATTGTGAGGCGAACTCGGAAAACCCTAGGCGGCGCGATAAACCCCGGAACATTCCATGGGAGTGCCAGGTGACGACGCTTAGATCCGTTTCTTGTTGGATTGCAAAACATACTTGGATAGCAAGCACCTTACAATGGCATGGGTCTGTGATGACAAATTGCCATGGGACTAAATAAATATTTTCTTGAAATATGATATTAAGGTTGACTACCTTGACTGTGCTTGATTCCTAAATGATTTAATTAAGGAAAGGTTCTTTGCACAGGTGGATCACCTCCAAGATTGCACCACAGATCAACTCGAAAAGGGCACTACTCGATTCATAGACCGAAGGTCGAGTGGTGGAAAGGCCAATCACAGAAATAATGTTTCACTCCTAGGCGACTTGTGGGTTGGGTGGAGCTCTGGACACCCCTTGCCAAGTCCGGAACAAAATTGAGGACCTCCGTGGCCCCAACCTCTGTGGCATTGAAAGATCCTATTCTAGATAAAGAATGGAAATTGTGGTTCCATGTGATTTGGACTAGTTACTTCTACATGACAGAAGGGAATTATAATTTCTCTTGTCTGAACAAGAGGCATAGATTAAGTTGAAGATAAGTTAAAGAATTTGTTTGTCAAAAAGATAGATTGCTCTGCTTTCATGTTGGTGCTATAAATCATGCAAACGAATCCTATTCCCTAAAAGGTTTAACTAAGGAAGATGATTTTAAATGTCACACATAAATGTGATAGGACCTAATTAAATAACTAAAGAAGGCCTATTGAGGGAAGTGGGTGGGTGGAACCCCGACGGGTCCATCCTATAGTAGGGTGGTCCAAGGGAATTGAGAGGCTTCTCACAAGGTTTTACCGATGTCCGCAACCCTTAGAAATTGTTAGATTAGAACCTTGTATCATGCCATTTTCGGGGACTGAAATGGGACTATGCCCTACTAGTAGAGAGGTTGAGCAACACATCCCTCTCGATTCCCATTCTCTTTGAACCAAGTGCGACATGGATCTTCTTCAACTTGGGAATCTGTGTGTAAAGTAGGATATCCAAGACCCTATGCTAGAATGTTTGTTGAGATGACAAGCTCAACACATGCGGACATTGATGATGGACCGCCTGGTTAGATGGGTCCACACGTCTACACCTAGCACGTCGATGGTCATTATGACTCACACATGGCCACTGACTCATTACTTATTATATTCAGGTTGTTACACCTATTTACAGCTGGCATAGTTATAGCGCCAGTCGATTAGTGTAGTCGGTTATGCATGGTTTGACGTAGTAGGCCACTTTTCTTTATGTTGTATCTTATCTATACTTTGTGTACATTGTAAAATGTGTGGAAGAAGAAGAAAAAACCAGCAAGAAAGCGTTTTGGCCTCCATCTCTCTTATTGTCTCTTGAGTGAGGTTCTCCTTGTGCATTCTATGTGTGTTCGGCCAGCATCTTGAGCAAGTCCCTCCACCACGCGATTCTTAACATGGTATCAGAGTCACGCCACTGAGAGAGGCTAATTTCGAAGGCTAAAGCGAAGGATAAGAAGCAAGGTTCGAGCAAGCAAGCCACGGGTAAGAAGCTCTCCCATTCTTCCATTCTCTCTTGGATAGTGCCTGTGGAGGCACTGGAAGCATGGTTGAGCAAAAATCTCAGATTGCAGTGAGATTTGGTGTGCGCGAAGAGCGCTGTGTATTTTGCTGATAAGCCCTTTAGGGCTTGACTGCAGTTTTTTGGGGCAATCTGAGGCCGTTTCAGGCCCCGTTTTAGAGCCGCAAGGTTGCGGACAGTAGTTTTTGGGTACACTGTGACTTCGACTGTATTGACCGAAAGTGGGTGCACAGGTTACAGATTTTAGATCTGTAAACTCAAAGGTGTTTATCAGCGAGTAAACACAAGGTTTATCTACAAACTGGTTGCAGATTGCATGTATTGTTGATCAGACAGTGAAAAAGGCTGATTGGTGTATTGCTGTGCACTACAGGTCGAGGGTTGCAGAAGATTTGCTTGTTGTTTGATATTAGTTTTGTGATAATGGCAGAGAACAGTGGAAGCCCCATCATTGAGAAGCTCGACAAGAACAACTACCCTTCATGGAAGTTCCATGTCACGAACTTCCTTATTGGAAAAGGCCTCTACGAGTTTGTTTTAGGAGAAGAAAAGGAGCCGGAGGTGAGTGATCCTCCAACTGCAGAAGAGACAAAGGCACGGAAGGAATGGAATGCAAAAGATAAAAAGGTCATGTATTGCCATTGTCTGCAGTAATTGATAATAATATGCTGGGACATATTAGAAATGCAGAGAATTCATATGTAGCTTGGACCATACTTGAAAGTATGTTTTCTGTAAATACAAAGGCACAAAAGATTCAACTCAAGCAAGAGTTGAATACATTGAAGAAAGGGAAGATGTCTATCAATGAGTATGCACTGAAGGTAAGGAGTATTGCAGATGCATTGGCAGCGATTGATGCAATGCCCGATGATGATGATTTGGTGTTGTCTACCTTGGGTGGACTTCACAATGAAAAGGCTTGGAAGTCTTTTATAACTTTCGTATATGTCAAAAAGCCATTTCCAGATTTCAATGAGTTGGTCTCCCTTATGATCACTGAAGAGATCAACATGCAGAGTGAGACATTTGAAAGAAGTGGTGAACATGTCCAGGCTTTCTACTCTAGTTCAGGAAGGGGACGTGGCAGGTTCTCCTCAAGAGGTCGTGGTACAGGACGTGGTAGTGACAACCAGCAAAACATATTGAATCAGCAATTTGGAGATATGCAGGTTTCAGGAGGTCGTGGTAACTTTAGAGGCAGGGGGAGCTTTAGAGGAAGAGGTGGATGGCAAAACAGAGGTTCTAACAACTCTGGTATTGTGTGCCACTACTATGGCAAAACATGTCATATCGCAGCCCAACGTTATGCTAAGAAAGATGATATCCGCAGTGGTAAGTTGCAACAAGGAACCAATGCATCGTCTTCACGACAGAATGAAGACAAAAATGAATGTCTGTTTGTTATGCAGCATATGCTGAATGCTGTTACAGAAAAGGGAACACATGATGATGTTTGGTATGTTGATTCAGGTGCATCCAATCATATGACCAGCCATGCAGATTGGTTTGGAGAGATGCAGGATTTGCAAAATGCAGGTTATGTGCAGACGGGTGATGATTCATGCCACCCAATTTCACATGTTGAAAAAGTTCCCTTGTCCTTGCATGATAGTAAGACAGAGTCTTTCAGATGTATTACATGTGCCATCTATTACAAAGAACTTGGTGTCAGTCTGTCAAATGGTAGAGCAAGGGCTGCAAGTCAAATTTAATGCAAAGGGCTGCTTTGTAGAAGACTTCAATGACAAGTGCAAGTTGGTAGCAAAGGGAAGTAGAGTTGGACATATGTTTACTCTGGATGCTGGAATTCCTACTATGAATGCTGCTATGTATGCTAAAGGAAAAGGCGTTGTTGCAGATATTGAAATTTGGCACAAACGCATTGGACATGCAAATGTACAAAGGCCGAAATTAATGCAGTCCAAAGGGTTGGTTACAGGTTTGCCTACATTTAGAGTTGCAGAATTTCATAAGGTATGCGAAGCATGTTAGTTTGGCAAGCAGGCAAGACAACCCTTTTCACATGACAGAGATGTAAGCAAAAATATCCTTGATGTTGTGCATACAGATATTTGGGGGCCTACACGAAATGTATCTCTTGGAGGCAGTTCATACTTTGTCACATTCATTGATGATTGTTCTAGAAAGCTGTGGGTATATTTTATGAAGGAAAAGAGTGAAGCATTTGAGCACTTTAGAACTTTCAAGGCTGCAGTTGAAAGAGAAACAGGTTTGAAAGTAAAGTGCTTAAGGTCAGATGGAGGGGGAGAGTACCTCTCGAATGAGTTCAGTGATTTCCTGAGGTCTCATGGGATAAAGAGACAGTTCACATGCAGGTATACCCCACAGCAAAATGGGGTTGCATAAAGGAAAAACAGGCATATTGAAGAAGTTGCATGCGCCTTGATGGTGGCTGAAAAGAATATGCCTAAGCATTTTTGGTTTGAGGTTGTTCATACTACTATTTATATTATGAACAGAACCCCCACAGCTGGTTCATGGTATGACCCCCGAAGAATGTTTTACAGGTAAGAAGCCTGATGTCTCACACTTTAAAGTGTTTGGCTGCATTGCGTATGTTCATGTGCCAGATGAGTTGCGGAAGAAACTGGATCCAAAGGCTAAAAACTGTGTCTTTATTGGATACTCTTTAGAGCAGAAAAGGTATCGTTGTTACAACCCTATCACATGTAAGTTTAGAGTGAGCAGGGATGTCATCTTTGATTAAATGAGCAGTTGGTATGCATCTAGTGGTGATGCATTGGATGATGATGATGATCATGACACTCATGTGCAGGCTGAAAAGCAAGAATCATTGACTCTTAGTGGACCAGAGACATCATCTGGTAGTCCTTGGTCTGGGAGACTAAGGAGTACCTCTACATCTTCAGGTGCATCTAGTAGCACTACAGGTAAAGACAAAGGAAAGAATAAAGTGTCAGATGGCATTGATGCAGTTCTTGATGGAGACTCCAGTGGCTTAGAGAGCTTGGATGATGAGCTTGGCATTCCTTCAGTGAGGACTCTAGGTGTGCAGAGAGCACACGTCAATGCAAAGACTCCATTGAGTGATCCAGTGGTACACAGGTCTAGCAGGGTGAGATACCCTATTAAAAGATTTGGTTTTGAAGGTTATGCAGCTCACCATTATGCTTATATGGTGAAACTAGTTGAGGATGTTGAGCCCACATGTTTTGAGGAGGTTGTTGGTCATGCTCATTGGGATGCAGCAATGGATGAGGAGATGGCTGCATTAGAGGCCAATAAGACTTGGGATCTAGTATCATTGCCAAAGGGCAAGAAAGCTATTGGATGTAAGTGGGTTTATAAGATTAAGCACAATGCAAATGGTTCTATTAGTAGGTACAAAGCTAGGCTGGTTGCAAAAGGCTATGCCCAGACATATGGCATAGATTATGATGAAATCTTCAGTCCAGTTGCTAGGATGGCAACTGTCAGATGTGTGATTGCTTTGGCAGCAGCCAAAGGTTGGAGGTTGCAGCAAATGGATGTGAAGAATGCCTTCTTGCATGGTGATTTGCAGGAAGAAGTGTATATGGATCAGCCAGTAGGTTATGAAGATTTAGATCATCCCAGTATGTGTGCAAGTTGAAGAATGCGCTATATGGGCTCAAGCAACCACCTAGAGCATGGTCTAACAAGTTCAGAGAGTATCTTGTCAATATTGGGTTTTATGTTTTTGATGTTGATCACTCACTTTATGTGAGAAAGGGAGATGCAAGTTTGGTCATCATAGTCATCTATGTGGATGACTTGATTATTACAGGTGATAGTGATAGTGGGATTGCTGAAGTCAAGGACATTTTGAAGAAGAAGTTTGAGATGAAGGATTTGGGTGAGCTAAGGTACTTCCTTGGCATTGAGGTGATTAGATGTGATGATGATATATGGCTATCCCAAAGACACTATGGCTTAGATATGTTGTCCAAGTATGGTGTGACAGCATGCAAACCACTTTCAGTCCAATTGGAGCATAATGTAAAGTTGAGTGCTAATGTTGGGGATGAGATAGAAGACCCTACTATGTTCAGGAGGACAGTGGGGAGTTTGATCTACATGACCATTACAAGGCCAAACTTGAGCTACGTTGTTGGTCTTGTGAGTCAGTTTATGCAAGTACTTAGAAAGCCACATTTGGATGCAATCAGATGCATATTGAGATATGTGAAGTCCACATTACATTATGGACTTTTCTATGAGGCAGGTATAGATATACAGGTGTTTGGATACAACAGATGTAGATTGGGTTGGTAGTATGTCTGATAGAAGATCTACCAGCGGATACATGTTCTCTCTTGGTAGTGCAGCAGTTGCTTGGAGCAGCAAAAAGCAATCTACAATTGCTTTGTCGAGTACAGAGGCTGAGTATAGAGGTGCTGCTGTTGCAGCATGTGAGGTAGTATGGCTGCAAAAGTTATTGGATGATTTAGATGTGTAGGTGGAAGGTCCAGTTGTCATTTATTGTGACAACATGAGTAGTATACAGTTGGCTAGGAACCATGTGTTCCATGCCAGGACAAAACATATTGAGGTACACTACCACTTTGTGAGAGAGAAGGTATTAGCAGGTGAGATTGACTTGGTGTATGTCAGCACACAGGATCAAATAGCTGACATCTTCACGAAGGCATTGGGTACAGAGAAGCTTCAAAAGTTTCGAAGCTTACTTGGAGTTGCAGAGATGCAGTTGAGCTTAAGGGGGAGTGTTGAGATGACAAGCTCAACACATGCGGACATTGATGATGGACCGCCTGGTTAGATGGGTCCACACGTCTACACCTAGCATGTCGGTGGTCATTATGACTCACACATGGCCACTGACTCATTACTTATTATATTCAAGTTGTTACACCTATTTACAGCTGGCATAGTTATAGCGCCACTCGACTAGTGTAGTCGGTTATGCATGGTTTGACGTAGTAGGCCACTTTCCTTTATGTTGTATCTTATCTATACTTTGTGTACATTGTAAAGTGTGTGGAAGAAGAAGAAAAAGCCAGCAAGAAAACGTTTTGGCCTCCATCTCTCTTCTTGTCTCTTGAGTGAGCTTCTCCTTGTGCATTTTGTGTGTTCCGCGCAGCATCTTGAGCAAGTCCCTCCACCATGCGATTCTTGACAATGTTGTCAGGAAACCTTGTCCACTAGGAACCCAAATTTCAGGTCGATCCCAATGGATTTAGCCACAAATGTTGCATTGTGAGGCAGATTCAAGAAATCCTAGGCGACAAACCTTGTAACATTCCATGGGAGTGCTGGGCAGTGTCACTTAGATTCGTCTCTTGGTGGACCACTAAAAGCGTGCCTAGACAATCGATAGGCGGTCATGTTACATAAATCCACCAGATGGACATACAATAAGCACCATTGTACCCATAAAAGACTATGAATCACATCCTACTAGGTTCTCTAGGCCTTCCTATATGATAAAGGGTATTACTAATGCTATACATACCTTTGGCTCCTTAAGCAAACCACACCAATATGCTTGTATCATTAGGAGACATTGCATTACCCTAAGCCAATCATACACATACTCACAACTGTGAATCACATCAACATTAGCCTCACACCACTGCTACATCTCATAAGAGCTCTTAGGTTGAGCCTACCAAATCCATCTTATCATCCAACTTGTAGAGCCCATTGTGCTAAACCACACATAGACCAACCACCATTGTTGATACCCAAAAAGACACTCAAGCCATCATAGTTTATCAACCCAAGTAGACTATAGAGATCCATCAATCTTCCTTGAGACATCTGTAACATAGAAAACTATAAGTCTAGTTGATAGCCATACATCTCACGAAGGACCTTCGATTGAGTTGCAACAACCAATTGCTCTACCCACCATGCACGACCCTAGTGCACCTCACTTTAGAGTTAGTGATCATAAGCTACTTCCCCTTCTCATCTAAAGAAGAGATATTGCTACTAGTCCATTCTATGAAATGGCCAAAGAAATGACCCAATAAACCTAATGCACCCCGACATAATTTTTCTTGTAGCGAGGTACTTTCATAAACCTTTTTGTTATGATAGATATTGGACTAGTTGATGTTGATATGATTATGCTTGTATCCCAATGGAACCCCACATGGAAAGAGCACAAGCACTTATTCTATGTAAGAGCACTCCTATCCAATAGAAACTCTCTTATGAACTACTCAAACATCAACTACAAAAATGCCGCATTCTTCCCATCCATGTACCCGCTACCATACTTTAGTACCCCTCCAAGGGGGAAGAACTTAAATGACAATGTACTAATTTCTCTAGTCTCTTCATACAAAGTCGGCATCAACAATGCTCTAAAATGGCCACCAAAGGTAGTTACCTTTTTACATTTGCTGAATAGTGTCATGTTGTTAGTCTAATGAATAGTGACTCAACCTAATATGATTCAAAATTGTTATGATCTATCCTTGAGGCCCACCAACTCAATGCACCCAAATAGTTACTCCATCACCTGCTCTATTGGACAAGATCCTAATCAAAGCATAGCTTCACATTGCCAATCACTTTCATGGACCCTCATTGTTGAGTAATTTCACATCCTACTTGTGTGTCCTTATGGTTCAATTGACCAACTTGGATGCCCTCGTTGAGCTAGCATATAACTCAAATTTTTTCAATTGGTGGATCCTCAAAGCTCTTGTTGTAAATCATTAAAAATTTTCTTGATGTGCATACTAATAAAACTAAGAGCATTTGACTTTTAAAAACTCAAAAAACTCTACACACACTGAACATGAGTCCAAAATCTCACGAACTTTTATTCTTCATTATAGGGGGGAGATTCAAGGTGTTCTCCTATATCCAACTAATCTTGACAAGGAAATTGACCGTCATTCAAGGAGACCCTGACAAAACCCAAAATATCTTTTTGTGGTAGAAAGGTTAATTAGGTAAAAGCAGTAAGTGAATTGTACTTTATTTTTCCTTTCTAGATAACTAAGAGTATTAATTTTTTTTCATAAATGGTAGCCCAACAAGCCCCCATCCCTTCTATAGTACCCATTCCATTCCCAATACTAATCAAAGACCTCTCAATGAGGACACAATGAAGAATAGAGCCTAGTTTTCTATCCACAAGTAAGCATGTGGGGAGTAGAACTAATACAATTTCACCAATCAGGAAGGATCGATCAACACAACCATGAGAGATTTGATAGCCAATTGTGTCCTAGCCAACTATGTTTAGGTTGTGGACACAAATGTACACTTTATGGCATGCTTAGCTCTCCTAAGAAACTACTATGTAGACACTAAATCAAGCAAAATATCTTATGATGTAAAACAAGATGACCGATTTGTGGAGAGGACAAGAAAATTTGATCTCAATTCATAATTGATATAATAAGCTCTTGAAATAAAAGCTAAAATAGGCAAATAGAATAGGACATAGAAAACACTAAAGTTGCAAAAGATGGGATGACACATTCATAAAAGTGGAGGAGTGCTATTGAAAGCCATTGTAGATAAAGATCTTTAAGTTATAACATAGGTGTTCCATCACCTCTTCACTTATAATGAGGCCACCACCATCCCAACTAGAGTTCCAAAATGGTTATTGAAAGATATTGTAATAGGTCATAACAAGGAATATTGTCAATCAAGACTCAAATTACTCCTAGACTAGTTGTGATGTGTGATTGCGTCCTTAACCAAGGCTCATAAAGTTATCATGAAATATCCCAATTTGAAGCAAAATCCCATAGAGACACATAACAACGTATCAACTATGGCAATGCATTCATGCAAGTCATCACAGTTAATATGCATATGCCCTTATAGGACATTATGCCATCAATGTTTGTAGGCCAATGACCACCAAATCAATTACATGAAAAGTAGACAATAGCACATCAATGGGCATACAACCAATGGAAGGTGGTACACACAGGATTACAAAAAGAAATCTCTACTAGCTTAATAGGAGTTATTGGCTAGGTGGAGAATGAAACACAAAGATCATGTGAAACAATCTTGATGAAGCTCTCCAATGAATTAGGTGTAGCATTATTTAGTGAAAGCCAACATAAGGTGTACTTGGTAGTAGCAAGTTTGTCATGGCCAAGTAGTAGGAGCTCTTTAAAGAAGCAACACTATTGGCCTATACCCCACACATAGATGACTCAAAAAACCTTAAAGCTTAGTTAGGGTTGATCTCAAATACCTTGGAAAGCATGGTGAAAATTAAGGAGACTAATCTAATGAATGAGAAGCAAACCAAGGAAGACCTACTTTGTTGGTCAAGGGAGAAGGGATATGAGGAGCATGAACTAAAAGTTGCACATCTCATATAGGCCAACACACATGTGTCAACTCTCCTATCACTCTAGAGTCACAGAGTGTCATGATGCCCCCTATTAACATACATGAGCTATGATAATTTGATGCAGGGGAGTCAGAAGAGCGCTCTACAAAGGAAGATGAAGATTTGGAGCAAAAGGACACCTATACAACTATGATGCAAACATTGAAAGCTTAGTCACAAAAGGTTACAAAACATCCCATTTTCCATGAGCTTCTACCATAAAAAAAGGAAAAGAACCAAGAAGAGATAGTACATAGATAATAGGAGAAGCAAGATTCCAGCACTTTAGTAGCATTTGAAATCAATGTTAATGAAGAGATCAAGTTTAGAAGCCCACTTCCCCTATGCATGGTATGACTACTCATACAAATAGTGGAAATATTATAATGAAATAGCAAGATCCCTTAGACATAAAAACCCATAAAAAATTCTATAGAACTCAAGGAAGAAAGGAATGATATGTAAAATGAAGCCTTAGAGAAGCATGACTATTGAATGCTGAAATGACTAGATTTTTTGGTTGATTTTTGTTGTTTTTGAGGCATGAATGGTTGTTTTTGATGGATTTTGAGTTATGTTTAGTTTTTTTGGAAGTTTTTGAGAGTGTTTTGGATGATATTGATTATTCTTTGGAAGCTCATGATGATTCTCAATAGAAATATGAGGTTCTGTGATATTTTAATAGGTTCTGTTGAGGTTCTGATTGGTTCTGATACCTGCTGTTCAGCTTTTTTTTTTTGTTTTGGTTTTCTTCTGTATGAAGAATGGATTGATGATTGATGAAGGTTTAGGTCTTTTGAAAGCTTATTGAATAGTTTTTGATAGTTTGGAATGGTTTTAGTATGAGTTATGAGGTTCTGATATTCTCTGTTGACCTTTTATAACCCCTTGTAGACCTTTTGTAGAGCTTCTGTAAATCCTCGGTAGATCTTCTATAAGTGTTTTGTGATATGAGGGTGTACTTTGGGAAATTTTTCTAACTTTTGAAAATAATGAATCTAAGTTCAAAAGAGCTAAAACAAATGGAAGAAGTAGATGTTGAAGACTAAAGAGAAGACTGAAGTGAAGTGATAGTAGTGAGCTATGAAGAGACACTGTAGTGGCTCTGGTGCCCTTTCATACCTCCCATACCTCTTGGGAGGTGCATCCATGACTAAGAGAGGATTATTGTAAGTGATTATTGAGCATTGTAGTGAGGAGATGATGTACTATTGATTGACAGAGTTAGAGATAGCCAATTCTATCAAGACAATGTATCTTTCTATGAGAGAAAGAGAGAGAACTATGAAGGCAATGAAGATGAATTATATGTGATTATTTCCATTCAAAAATGATGTATTATTTTGTGTTTCTTGTTCTATTGATGGATTATATGAAGATGTTGAAGATTATGGTTGATTCTATCAAATCCGTGGGAGATATCTACTATGATGCTCCATGAAGATTTGTTATTTTCCTTGTTGTGGTTCTCTAAAGAATGAAACAAAAGCTTGTTGATGTTACAAGATAGATTTTATTGCAGCAGAAACCCATTTTCCTTGGTGTCTCTCTTGGGGCTCCAATGACCAAGTTTACTAGAGTAATGTTATCCCATTTTAGAAAATCATAAGAGGGCTTGGGAAGCCTTTTGTTACTTATGGAAAGAAGAATAAGCATATCCACTCTATTGCTCGTATTGATGAAGGCATGGCTAGGAGTACTAGGAGACATAATATGTATGTATAACTTCTTGAAGATTTGCAACATCAAAGGGAACTACACTAACAAAACCTACATATACCAAATTGTTAACTTAGTCTCTTCTTTTGGCTATTTTGTAAAAGAATTTACTAATAGCCATGATCCCTTCTTCATCATCACTTCTAACTACCTTAGATTCCTCATTTGGTTTTTGCAACAACTAATGCTATCCTTTGAAGAGGGCTACCACCTCTAATTTTTGATATAAGCACACATATCAGTTGAATTGCAATGGCCCACCTTCACCTCCAAGCACTACTAATACCAACATTATGTACTTAGCCGCTATTAGATGGCATGGTGTACAACAAGTTCACCATGTGTATGCATCCCTTCTACTTGGATTCATCACAACAACTCTGTGAGTCAATTAATGAATATATTCTCAATAAGCAATGTCTTCATTGTATCCTTAGGCCACTTCTTGAGTAATGTCTCTCTTCTCATTCAGTCACTTGTACTTGGTTCATTTAATGTATCCAAAAAAAGAAGGAAAGAAAAAGGAAAAAAAAGTAGAAAATCACATTGCATCCCCATTGCACCTAGGACAATATCCCAACCCACTCCTCCACATAGCCTCAAGACACATCAAAGGCAAGACATCCTTGGGATGCTCAAAAAAACGTCTCCTTGAGAATAGCACAAAGTGATGTACATAAAACTTCAACTAACCAAGGCACAATAGCAGAAAGCAATGTGCTTGGGATCCTAGATCCTAAACTCAAGCTACTAATGTCTCTACTAATGCAATCCACCAAGTAGACCAAGCTATGTAGGATATGAATCCCAAAACTTGTTGGAGGAGGTTGCTCAAACTCACTTATGGATTAGTGCTAGAAGACCTAATTTTCTTGCTTTTATGAAATGTTTTTTAGTCTATCAAACTTTTAGTAGTATGGCTATTGGTTTTGTAGGGCCTTCCTTGCTTTTAGTGATTTGATTACTTACCTTTGTGGACTACTACCAAACCAGCTAACTTGGATGCATTTTCTAAATTGGAATAAAATCCAAATTTCTATGACAAGTGGATTCCTACAACTATTAAACACTAACTATTGTATATAACTAACTCTAGTGAATTTGCACATAGTTATGCTTTCACTCAAAGTTTTCATAGTAAAGGTAAAACTCTCTCAAACCTTAGAACAATGCTACATCTTATGCAAAGTAGGATAAGAGGTATGAGCTCAAAGAAATGGCATGGGTATGAGGGTAAAAACCTAAGTTGCCACTGTAAATACTTTTTATCTTTTAGACTAGTAACCACTTCATGGTTCTCTCAAAGTTTCACAAAGTAAATGTAATATAACACTAGGTTGCCAAGCAAAACACTAAAAATTCAAGGTTTGAAGAAAATATCATTAGCAACAAAAACTTTTCCTAAATATCCTAAGCTACAAAAACTTCAAAGACAAGAAGATCATATTGGAGCCTCAATGAAGAGACAAAGGCTTTGAAGAACCATTGTTAATGAGTTTCTAATTTCTTCAGTGAAGATATACCTTGACCATAACTTCTAATGGATATCTACCTTTGCAACAGGAGTTGAAAATCATTTCAATGGGCACCCAAATCTTCATTTAGCAACAAGTATATGTTCTTCTTCAACAAAAACTTCAATGATAGCAAGATCTTGTGCTTCCAATCTCTAGGCTTACTATTCAATCTTTATTGTGTGCACTCCAATATAAAGTTTTCTTCTTTGAGCCAAGTATATGATATGCAAATCATCCTTGAGATGTCTTATACTTCCACTTCCAAACTTTATATGGCTACAAAGCTTATTGTACGATACTATTTTTGTTCAAAAAACCATAAAACCAAAGAGAGAGAAAAGAAAAGAAAAGAGAAAGAAATATATAGTCACATGCATTGCACCACACTTAGGGGTCCTCAAGTTAGTTGCACTAGTGGCTTTGGTCAGATGGCTTTGTCTCTTACCTCCTAGCCCTTTCTAGGCTTAGTGTTCAATCTTCATTGTGTTTACTCCAGTATAAAGTTCCATTCTTCGAGCCAAGTTTATGATCTAGAAATCAACCTTGAGATGTCTCAAAATAAAAGAAAAGAAAATATAATAAAAGAGAAAGAAATATACACTCACATGCATTCCACCGCACGTAGGGGTCCTCAAGTTAGGTGTGCTAGTGGATTTGGTCGGCTAGCTCTGTCTCTAACCCCTTAGCCCTTTTCCCATTTTCCCTCACATTTACTGAGAGAATATGAAGGTTAAGACATAGAAGGGAGTCTTGAATCACCTTGGTTAGTAGACTTGTCTTTTTGAATCACTTGCACTTTTCACTTCTTTCATCTCAATGCCAATAAGTTAACTTTGAAGCAAGCTAGAAAATGTACTTCATTGCACAAGCTAGCAATTGAATCAACTACTACATGTGGTAACTCATGTCCATTCCATTAGTGGTGTCTCCCCAAAATCTTCTTCAACTCCTTTTCCTTCAACAACATGAGAATTCTTCCCATATTTATCAATTCAAGGTTCCTTATTTAATTAGCTAGTTCATCAACATAAGAATCCCTAGAGTAGACTTCTAACTAAGTATAAGCCTTTGTAAGCATCATACTCGCATACTATTTCCATACTCATATATTATTTGCATCATAGTCTATATATGGTATTGGGACCTCAAATATGGGACAAAAATTCATGCTTGCATGGAATTTGATAGATATCTCAGATGCACTTGCGTGAGCACAAACACTACACAACTAAGTTATACATATCTCTTAGGGAGAATACAAGTTGGCTTGTATGCGTTTTTGCAAAAATCCATCTAAAGATCCATCAACATCACTGGCCTTTGCATCCTCACCATTCCATGCCCCCTTCTTCAACACTATTGCCATTAGTAATTCTTCACATAGCTACCATCTTTTCATTAGTGAACCACATCTTTCTAGACATCATCTATCAAAGTACCAAGTTATCTACAATATTAACAAGACTACTAGTCTATTTATTTCCCTAATACTCGTCAACAACATTCATTACTTTGCCATCAAGATCATTACTTCTTCAATAGCACTTCATCAACCGTCCTAGTATTTTCACCTACCTTTGATATGAGTGCCATAATATTGGTATTCATCTTGGATGGGGGATAATGTTAACCACAAATGTGGAAGGCTATAATGGAAGGCAAATTCAAGAAAGTCCAAGATACTCAAAGTGCAACTACTAAAATTATTTTAAAGGATATTATGATTATTTTTCTACTTCATGGGCATATGATTATTTTCATGGTTGTATTATTTTATGAGAAATAGGATCACTCCCATGCACATTGTATTATCATATTGTGTTGTCACATGTAGTTGTAATTGTCTCATCCGCAACTATTGTATAAATTGCACATATGAATATGTTATTGTAATAGAGTAGTGAGTGCTGAATTTTAGAGTTGAATTTAAAGTGTAATAGTGGCCTAAGATCCCTCATAGTGGCATTTTTGGCAAAAAATGTTGGATCTCTCAAGAGTTTTCCTAGGTGCATTTCAAACAAGAATCCAACGCAAGTGTCTGTTTGTCGATAGGAGTCCGTTTGACCCCCCATTCAATGGTTGCAAGGTTTGGCATTATGAAGCAACTACCTGATCTAGAAGCCAAAAAACAAGTGACAAAGGCCAGCATAGTAGTTTTCGATGCTAGGAAGGCTGTTGTTCAGAATCCCATGTCATTTTCCCCTATGTTTTGTTGAGATAGTTGCAATCACACCTACTTTAGTCCCTTTGTATAGGACAACTAGGCTAGGAAGATGCAGTCCATTCTAGGAAGAGAGACAAAATCCCATATGCACAGTGGATGTTAAGTGCTACCAAAGAACTCTATATAATGATGATAATGCAATAGTACTTGTCTCTTTCTGTCAAGTGTCTGTGTCATTGTTGTCCATACACAAGATTGTGTTTATGAGTTCAAGTCTCAATCTTGAAACCTAATTCACTTGTGTAACAGTTGTCTACATTGTCATGTCAACATGAGTTGTGTCTTTATCTTCCATCCTCTATAGCTTCCGCCTTTGCCATGCTCTAGATCCCGCATCTCTGACATGGTATCAGAGCCCAATCGGGCATGGCACTGCTCCTCCAGCTCCATTGTACTCTCATCTAGCTCAGCTTGAGCTTAATCTAGCTCAGGTTAAGTCTAGGAGCTCATCTTCTACTCCTTTTGCATTTGGCCTTGTGGCAGCCATAGCCACCATGCACCTATCCTGCTTCAAGCTCTTAGATCTCTTCAATCAGACAAGATCTTGACAATCTTTCTTTTGGAGAACTGTAGCCTTGCTCCTGGAGCTCCTCTCTATCACTTCAGAGCTCAACATTAGGCCATTTCAAGCTCAGCATTGTGAGTCTACACAGTTGCTGCCCTGTATGTCTGCCATAGCCAGATAGACCCTGCCAACTTTGAGGAGTTGCATCTTGCAATAGAGGGCATAACTCTCCACGCTATCTTCTACAAAGTTGTTCTCCAACTTCAAGTGAATCATCATGGCACAACACAGCTCGACATTGGCCATTGTATGCAATGACATTGCTGAAATTTGTCACTGCTATCAGAATTGTGCCTGCTGACGTTCGAGCTACTGCGGCCATCGCTACAGGCCGCGATCTGGACGAGGATCATAGGGCTTTGATAGGCCTTGAAAAGAGCTACATTTCCATAAAAAAAGTTTTGAAAATGATCAACCATAGCTCCTACAATGAGCAAAAAAACCAGGCCCCTATCATGAAACCCTAAAATCCACCATAGCCAATTTTCCACTCAAGCTCAAAAATCTCATTATTTTCTCTCTCTTGCCACCTGAAGCAACACACTGCCACTCTGATCTATTGTCCCAGCATCAAATCAAGGAGGGGAAGAACTTGGAAAGATTTAAGAAGGATCGATGACCCCGAACAAAGAAGATTCAAGCTCAACATCAACACAGACATAGACTCCGCATAGTGTGTTTTCACACTATCATTACTTGTGTCTCTTGACACATTGTAATCTGCTCTTCCACTGATAAATCTCAAAATTCTGAAGTTGATTTGCTACTATTCCTGTAAGTGTAACATGGGCAAAGACTCTCCAATTGCTCGGTTCAAAGGAATCGGGTTTCACACCTGGCAAACCCGCATCAAACTCATCCTGATGAAGAAGGGCCTCTGGGCCATTACCATTAGAAAAGAAAAGAAGCCTCGTGATGCAGATCTTGCTGTAACTTAGCAAAAGAATGATGATAAGGCCCAGGCCATTATCAAATTGGAGCTAGACGACACCTATATCCACCATGTGGATAACTGTGAGACCTCACAGGATGCATGGAAGAGACTTGACACCTTGTTCGGTGCACAGTCTAAATCATCAAAGTACGATCTCCTGATTGAGTTTTTCAGGCTTGAAATGAAGTCCAACACATCACTTGCCACACATCTAAATTACATGGAATGGCTTCTAACCCAACTTGCAGGAATCAACATTAAAATGGAAGAAGATGTTTGCATCGGTGTTCTACTTAAGAATTTGCCTCCTGAATATAATAATGTATCAACAACTTTAATCAACATGCCAAATCCTGAACTTGTTGATATCCAGGCATCACTATTAGAAGAGGAAAAGAAGCTAAAAACTAAGGAAGAACCAAGTACCTCTAGAGATGAGCATGCATTATATGTTGGCAACAGGTACAAAGGCAAGAAGGATTAGCTCTTGTGTGACTTCTGCAAAAGGACCGGACACACCGAGAAGTTCTGCCACGCAAGAAAGAGGTCCCAAAAGGCCTATCTAGTTGCAATCAAAGAAGAAGAAGAAAATGGAGCAAAGGAAGAAGAAGAAAAAGACCACCTCATCAGTCCTTCTATTTAGATAGACTTTTTTAGTTTTGTATTTCCTAGTCTTAATATCTCAAACATAAACTTGTAAAACTCCTCAGTTATCCTTGTACTACAGCATCTGTACACTTTGTAAGGCCCTTGCTATAGCCTCTGGATGTCCATCATGTTTGTGGTACCCACACTTAGCCTTTTCTGCAACAACCTCTGGTGTTTTGCCATGTTTATGGTGTGCCCACACTTTGCAGGTGTTGCTTTCACTAAAGCCTCTACACACTTTATACTTTTGGTTGTGATTGAGGAGGGGTGTTGAGATATTTGCAATCACACCTACTTTAGTCCCTTTGTATAGGACAACTGGGCTAGGAAGATGCAGTCCATTCTAGGAAGAGAGACAAAATCCCATATGCACAGTGGATGTTAAGTGCTACCAAAGAACTCTATATAATGATGATAATGCAATAGTACTCGTCTCTTTCTGTCAAGTGTCTGTGTCATTGTTGTCCATACATAAGATTGTGTTTATGAGTTCAAGTCTCAATCTTGAAACCTAATTCACTTGTGTAACAGTTGTCTACATTGTCATGTCAACATGAGTTGTGTCTTTATCTTCCATCCTCCATAGCTTCCGCCTTTGCCATGCTCTAGATCCCAAATCTCTGACATGTTTGTCCTAAAACCATTTCCAAATAGTGTGAATGCATGAGAGGGCCAAACTAGTTTTTTTGCAAGTTAAAGATTAGTAAGGCTTAAAAAAGGCTAATTGCATAAAACTCAATAGGGGCATTTTTTGATTTAAAAATAGATTTCTAGGCTGTTGGAATCATGCCTCCTCCTTCTAGGACTGAGATATTGAATTTTTGCACTCCATATCGCTCCAAATAACAAGAGATTTGATGCATGGTATGAAAATTTCATATTTCAGTCATTCTTTCTCCTCTTTCTCTCACCATAATTGGTGTTCGTATGGGCTCAGAGGATGAGGGAAATGGGTACTGGTTTGTGACAAGATGCAAGGAATGGAAGAAAGTACTAAGGTGAGCATCAGCAAGTATGTGATGGCATCAACAACTGCATTTTTTGAAATATGATGTGTTACATGTAGTACGGGATTTAGCATAAGTCTGATTTATTACATATTATGTGGTATCTCTTGTGTCTATGATGGAACATGGTTGAAAATGCTTGAGTTATGTTTGCTGATGTCAAAAATTATTTAAAAATCAATCACTTTCAATCATTTATATAAAAAAGATATAAATTTACAAAACTCGACATGCAAGATTTAATGCAAAAATGGAGATTTTATTGGGTTTTGAGGGTTAATTAGTAATTTATGCTCAAATAGATGAAAAAATCATTAAAAATAGTCTTTTTGAAGGAAAAAAAGAAAAAATTTAGTTCCAATGTGCAAAAAATTATAAAATATAAAATATACAAAAAATAGCAACAAAACTCTTTTACACCTATGCATGAAAGTAAAACCTAAACAGTAGGGAGAAAAGGGCTAAAAAGAGATAAGATTTAAATGAGTTCTGATTTCATTGCACATTCTGCCATATAGGCTTCGATTTATTTAAGTTTGAAGAGGAATGAATAGTAGCACAGGTTAGCCCGTCGTACTGTCCTTTTGCAACACAACATGACGTTAGAGAAATGAAATCATGAAAAGGCTATTTTCGCACGACATATGGTTGATTTATAGTTGAGATTGTTTGAGCACAATGAGTCATACACGTTGCATTTGCATTTGAACATAGTATTAAAAGGGAAACTTGTGGATGCATAGCACTTGTATACTTAGTTGTGACCTACGTTAAGTGTGTGACGTTCCTTTTGCTATAGGATAGTACGAAAATCTTTGGGGACATCTGTGTGAGGGAATAAATCTATCTCTTGGGTCATTATATGTATCAGGACTAGGATCTTGTCACTTTTGTTCTTTATGTTTGAGACAATGCATCTTGGGGCCAATCCTTGGGACGTAGGAGAGCCCTAGGAGCCACATAAATAAGCTAGCGGATGCTCTATTTGTGTGTATGATGAGGTGCTAGTCACCTACATGTATGGGATACTCCCTTTGCTTAAAGTTGGGATGGGAAGCACGTTGTACTACCGTTTGAAACTCATATCTATAAACGTATTTGATAAGTAGATCATTTCTCATTATCTAGACACTCTTAACCACGAGGCCATGGGGGTTGTTAGAAGAGTATAAGAGCTTGGCTAGAGCCTTAGAGCCAACGTTGGGCCCATTTTAGGTTTCGACAGGTGGTGCGTTTGCCAGGAGATGCTAATAAGCAACGGTTTTCGAACCTCCATTAAAAGGGACCCAGTTAGTTAGTGTATGCCAAAAAAGGGTGGAGATAGATCCAACGTATCCTAATAAAAACCATCAAACCTCTTGTATTCCCTTTTTCCCAAAAAGTTAGTCTACTTAGAGTGGGAGTGTAAACCCTTTGATACAAACCCCTAGAGCAAACCTAGTCGTCATGATGGTGCAACTAATTGCGATACATGTAGGAACAGTGGATTTGCTAGCGCTTGGTTTTTCCCTATCCATTTTTTATGGATTAGCAAAGGAGGATGTGTAACTCCATATTAGTGAGTTTCAAAAGTTAATGTTTAACTGTCGAATCCAAGATGCATGACATCTTATGATGGTTTTTAATATGACTTTGAAAGGAAGAGCTACAATGTGGTGTCATGGCTTGAAAGCTAGAACCATAACTACGATAGATCTATTTTATGCGGCCTTTCGAAAAGAGTTTGCCCCTAAGAGAGGTGGTCAATATTGGCTACGTGTTTTGAATGTAGCACCTCAAGAGCCTCATGAGAATGCTCGAGCTTATGCCAAGAAAACAAAGAAGGTGTTTCAAAAATTGCAAGCCTCTATTTTCATTCAACTTGCTACCCAAATATAATATTCCCTACATGGATTGGATTTCAACATCCCAGTGCAGCTGAGTAGCATTCCTCTTGCTAATATAGATACTTCCATTACATGAGTAGAGGAGATAGAGTCACATTATAAGTGACCTATGCATCTAGGGAAAATCTCTATTCAAGTCTAGGTCTTAACAATAATTTGGTATTACCTACAGCTAGTCATAACGAACCCTAATGCAAAAGGAGGTGCTATGCAAAATATACCTATGTTGTTAGCTCCTCCTACTGCTACCATGCCAATGGCTAGCTAGATGGGCCCATTAAATAGTGAGAGCCAAATGTTTAACCCAATGTAATGCCAACTAATCAGCACCCAATACCTAACCAGATGGTTAAGCCATTGGGATGCCGAATGGATGATTATGATTATGATTCTAGTGTATCAAATGTTCTTGAGGAAGTTAAGGACATGATGAAGCATTATAATGACATGATAACTAAACAATATAGACAAATAGTCATATACGGAAACTTCTTGAAGAAGTAGCAAAACTTAATAGAAATTTGATGCTCTGAAGAGGGTGGCCCATCAAGATTTTGTTGTAACTAGTGTAGTGGTCTCGACACCTCCCCCGGAATGGCCCTCATGTGAAGTACAATACATGTGGAAATTCAAGACATATGGCCAATACATATTGGACTAGAGTTAGTTCACTCCTACAGGGTAGTCAACTTGGACCAGTGAATCATCATTCAAATGATGTGAATCCTTGAGGGGAGAGCCCTAAGAAAATCTTGCAAAGGGGAAAAGCCACCCTAGAGAAAGTACCCAGTGAAGTTAGTCTAGTACTAAGCACTTCCAATTGATTGGAACTCAACCTTTAATAATGTAAGAGTGGTCAACATGGGCCAAAAGATGAAAGAGGTTCAGAATGATGACCCTAGTGTAAGCAAAACTAACCCTAAGTCTATCATGGTTGACAAGAAGATTGTGAATGCTAATACCCAGGCGGGTCTTCTTAAATCTAAAGGAGTTTTGGAGGAGCCCGTGGTCAAGATCCAGCATAAGTCAAAAGCAAAGGAGATTGTTAAGCCTGTTAGAAAGCAAGGTGGCAAGAAAAAAAGAATATTACAAACTCCTATGAGTTTGATCTAGCAAATGCTCTATGTGAAGTCAAGCTAGATATGAACTTGCTACAATTAATACGATTGTCACCTAACGTTCACAAGGAGTTCAAGAAAATCCTATGAATGGGTTATGTCATAGAATTTGCTGGTGTCAATCGAGTGGGTAGTGAATGGTGGGAACACATGGAGATACACTACCCTAGAGTTTAGGCATATGTTGATAGCATCTTGATAGAAAGTGATGTGGTAGACCCGAGCTCATCTATAAACATCATGAGTATGGACTTATGGGAGAGGCTTGGTTTACCAATTCAAGAGGATGTTATAACTATCCTAAAAATGGCCAATGATAGTGTAAGACAACTAGAAGGAATAGTCTCTCAAGTATATGTAGCAGTAGTGCATATTGAGTGTGTTATTGATTTCTGTAAAA
The DNA here is from genome assembly GCF_053477565.2 of Lygodium microphyllum. Classification (NCBI taxonomy): domain Eukaryota; kingdom Viridiplantae; phylum Streptophyta; class Polypodiopsida; order Schizaeales; family Lygodiaceae; genus Lygodium; species Lygodium microphyllum. Next base: position 2,238,096 of record NC_141137.1, on the reverse strand, counting down.
TCCAATTTGATGGGAGACCAAGCTATCAATTATTGCTAGGATGGCCATAGATATTGCACTTTGATTGTTTAGTAGAGATCCAAACTAGTCGATTGAATCTTTGGGTGTGGGTCGAGGAGAACAATTTTGGGTGTTTACCCTGAATGCCCACTAAATGAAAGGGCACCACCTCCCACTAGAGAATGGGAGGCACTTGATGGTACCTCTACCAACCAGTGGAACTTTGAGCTCTAGTGAGCTTGATGAGGGTTCCAAAATGGAGGTCTATCAAGTGTGTTTGAATGAGCCAATAGAGACAAAAGATTGGATATGTGATGTCAATGTGTAATACAGTAGGAGCTTGGGACTCCTAATGATCCCAATCCAATCAAACAAGGTACTATATTATCTGATGATGAGCATGCAAACTATGTATTTCACCTATAGGAGTTTAGGGATATATTTGCATGGACCTATGATGAATTGAAGGGGATTCCCCCTACTATTGCCATGCACATGATCCCATTAAAAAAGGTAATAAGCTAGTAAGGCAAAAGATTATATGAATGCATTTTGAGTTTAAAGAGCCTCTTTTTGAGGAATTGATGCATCTAAGGAGGATAGGTCTGGTCTTTCCTATTGAACATACTCAATGGTGTTTGTCGGTTGTGATAAGGAAGAAGAAGAACAAGATTTTGAGCTGATGAACAAGAAAATAGTAAAGGATCACTACCCTCTGCCCTTTATTGACCAGATTTTAGATTAGTTGGTAGAGTAAGAAATGCACTTCTTCATGGATTGCTTTGTGGGCTATAATCAGATGGCCATAGCCAAGGAGGATAAGTTGAAAACAATGTTCATTACGGTCTTTGGTACCTTTGCATACCATGTTATGGCTTTTGGTCTATGTAATGCTCTTGGGTCTTGGTAAAGAATAGCTGACAAGATGTTTACCAATATCTCCCTTGAAGAAGTTAAGGTTTTTATAGATGATTTGGGGATAGCTACCACAACCCATGATAGACAACTCATTGTCCTATGTAAGTGCTTTGATTGTTGTCGTGAATATTTCATAGCATATAAAACCTTGGAAGTGTGTATTCGGGGTCCCTTACAACTTATTGCTTGGTCATGTTGTGAGTGCGGCTGACATTGCCACTGATCTTGAGAAAGTAGTAGTAATTGTGGCCATGAGCCCACCCACAAGCCCTAGGGAGGTTCACAACTTTGTTTCATCTATGGGCTATTATCATCAGTTTAGTAATGTATCATCCAAGTGTTCATTACCTTTGACGAATCTCTCGACGCATAGCCATGTTTTCAAATGGATTGAACCATGTGCAATGGCATTTGAGGATGTTAAGATGAAATTATCAAAAACACCATTGTTAAAAGCTCCAAAGAGGGGTGAGGTTTTTATATGTTTACATCTACAATGAGGTGTAGTATTAGTTTTGTTGCCTATCCCAAATTTAGGAGGCATAGCTTTATCATCCGATCACTTTTGCAAGCCAAAAATTAGGCATTTTAGAGATCTATTATAGTTATTTAGAAAAAGTGTATTTGGCTATGGTGTCCGCCACCAAGAAGTCTAGAAATTATATTCTTTATGAGAAGGTGATGTTTTTCACCAAGGCTGAGGATCTACAATTATTGTTGAACAAGCTTCAACCCCCCAATCTCCTAGCCAAATGGTTAATCTCTTTTCAGGAGTTTGATTATGAGATTCAAAGTAAGCTGCCAAAATTGCAGGTTATTGTTGAATGTTTAGGAGATTTGGGTGAGCTTAAGGAAGAGTGGGCTGATATTAGTGACCACAAGGATCTATGCAAAATTGATGCAGCCTCAATCCCATTGTGGTATGCATTGATTACACATCATCTATTCACAGGCGACTCGAAAGAAACTCTTTCTAAATCTAAGAAGAGGAAGATTAAACAACATGCATTTTGCTTTTCCATTGTAGCTGGTATCTTGTACAGAAGGGGAGTGGATGAGATATATCATTGTTGCACGGTGCATGATGAGGTCTCATTCATTTTAGAGGAATGCCATGATTCAACAATGTGGGGGCCATTTTGTTGGATGGCTTACCACCTAAAAAGCTTTACGTGCTGGCTATTTGTGGCCAACAATTTTCTAGGATGCTTTTGCATATGTTAAGCATTGTGATATCTATCAGAGATATGATGCTAGGGAAAATTGTAAGAGGCCGCTAAATCCCATTTTGGTTACCTTGCCCTTTGAGAAGTGGGACATTGACTTCATTGGACCTGTGTATCCTTCATCTACTACACGAAAGCATTATATCATTGTGGTGACAAACTATTTTACAAAGTGGTCAAAAGCGTGCACTATGATGAAGAATAATGCCAAGAAGACGGCTAGTTATCTTAGAGAAAATTGTTTGCCATTTTGGTCCACCGAAAGAGCTTGTGTTTGATCATGGGATACATTTTCTGAATAAAGTGATTGAGGCTTTGACGAAATCTCTAAAGATTAAATATAATAAGACTAAGCCTTACAACCCCCAAGCAAATGGGCAAGTAGAGAGTACTAATAAGCAGCTTGTGGAGAATTTATCTAAGATGGTATTCGAAGGTAAGCATGATTGGGATAAAAAGTTGCATTGGTTGTTTGAAATTATAATACAATGTTTAAAAGAGCTACATGCCACATCCCTTTCAAATTAGCATATGGGAAAGGTGTGCTTTATCTTTGGAGATTGAGCGGCCTACACTAAGGTTCGTTCTAAACCATTCTTTGGGTGAAGAGGAAGCATTGCAAGAAAGGTTCATTTTCCTTGCCCATCTTGATGAGACTAGATTACAAGCCTTGTTACATCAGGAAGTAGGAAAGAAGTGGATGAAAATGCTTCATGATATTCATGCGAGAAAGTATAGATTTGCTAAGGGCATCGGTCCTATATTATAATGCCAGTCATGAGCTATTCTTGGGCAAGTTATAACCCAAGCGGAATGGCCCCTATAAGATTGTTCGTATAGGAAAGAATGGCTCTATGACTCTTTTAGCGGGTTTGAAAGGGATGGAGTTCAAAAATAAAGTAAATTTCAATAAATTGAAGCCCTATTATGTATAGGGGCTGATGTCGGACTTAGTGCCTTTGCAGGCTCTTCACGATTCAGCTTAAACTTGCAAAGGGTACCAAGACTATTGGATGGGAAAATTTATTCCTTATCTATTGAGCATCCATATTTAGAACAATGTTACTACCAAGGCAATGTGATGTAGTGGAGTAACGGTTATCAAATTATTGAGTGACAATATGGATCTTTCGTGTGGGGCATTCCAATATATTGTCATCATTGTCACCGGGTTCTTACTAGTGTTTCCATTGAGTTTAGTGAGGAAGTAGAGATTGCACGTGTCTTACATCCCCCCCTCTCTCTCTCAATTAGACTTTGATTATCATAAGTACGAATAGGTTGATTGTCATGGCATGTTCCATCAATGAAGCCTTAGTTTATATATTATATTTTGATGAAACTTCTTGAGGACCTACTAAACATGCAAGTGTTAGGGTTTTCATAAAAGACCCCTGTCATCAAGTGGGTTTAAAAATGGGAGTGTATTTAGGCACTACTTTTACTAATAACATGGTAGAATACAAGGCTTTACTTATGGGGCTAAATTTAGCCAGACGTGGTGGTATTCATCGGATAAAAGGCGACTTGCAGTCACATGGGTTACGTAATGGTGAATGTCGTCCTTCTCTTTCTGCTTGACATTCATCAATCGCACTAGTAGATTGTCGGAGTATCCAGGCTCGGCAAATCTCTTAATGAAGAGATCTTTGAGGCCGTTGAAGTTTGCCCGCCTGCAACGTCTAAACTTGTATAGTCATCAACCAATTGAATGGGACCTATAGTGTGAGAGATCCCATTCTAAGAAGATGTACCATTGTGCAGCCTTAGATATCCTTGAGATCTATAAGGCAATGGCTTGCCAATTGATTCACCGTAAATGGAATCGCTTTGCAGAATCCTTGGCCAATTATGCCTTTATAGAATATGTCTTCCTCAACTATGGTCCTGAGGGGTTTTTACAATTGCCTTCTAATATCATCCCAAGGTTACTATGGGAATTGCTTGCTGACATGTTCTATTTTGGCCACCAATGGTTAGTATGGGTTATGAGACAAGTAGCGATTAACCATCTTCCTATTTTTTTATGGGATGCATTGTATCATTCAATGACATATTCATTAGACTCTCCTTGCCATTTATGCAGGGGCCTTAGCTAATAATTTGATGCATTTAGTGTAGGGTCAAGTAGTTCAATCCCTTGGTTTAGTTTTGTACTTCCATAGGGTTTATGTAGGGACTAGGGGTTTTGTTTCAATAGTAGGTTGTTGAAAGGTGTACTTTATAGTTATATTTCATTAGCCAAGTGGCCCATTTCTTTTGTAGTGAAATGTCATATTTCGTTAGGCCAAGAGGGCCATGTGTCTGTTTGGTGCGGGTGCATTTAATGATTCTTTATTTGAGTGCTGCATTAGATAGGTTTGTAGGAACACTAGGACGGAGCCAATTGCTGCATGGACACTTTTTGCGGCTAGTCCAAGTGATATCTTTCTTTACATGTTATTTTCCCTTAAGTAGAATGTCGTATGTGTAGTCTGGAAAAATTTTCTTTCTTTTGTTGGGACCGGAAATCAAGGCATGAACTCCGAGGATTAGATTAGGTAAGTGTGGGGAGGTTTGAGAAATTATTCCACCTCTTGCGAAGACATTGTTGGGCATGTAAAGAATTTTTTTAGAGGGGGTAGTTTTAGTGACCTTGTCCTTCTAGCTTACTAGGAAGCTGATTCTAGGAATCCCTGTTAATGGTGAGGCAATTAGGGAAGCTTGATAAATAAAGGAGAAAATGATAAATATATATGAAATATATATAATACAGAGGTGTGTAAAAAAGGGTTCTAACCCCAAAATAAGAAAATCAAAAGAAAGAAATTTTTCAAAGAGCTGAAGCTCATCACCTTGAGAAGGCTTGGTAAGTTCCTAGGGGGACGAATTAGAGACCCAAGGCCAATGCCTTTATCTTCCTAAGGATGGAATTTTGTTGAAAGGAAAATGAGGATAGTTGGAGCAAAAATAAAAGTGAGTAGGAACAAAAAGGAAAATCGTATCACCTCACAAGAGCTTGGTAGATTCTTAGATAACGAGATTGGACTTGAGACCAATGCCCTATTCTCCTTGGGTCACAATACGCTCAGCTCCCTCCTTTTTACACATCTAAGTACCAAATAATGAAGAATACAGAATGTGAAAAATGAGAAAAATATGAATTCATGTAATGAGCCTGCCTAACGGCTATCCAAGCATGTTTTTAGCAGTCCAACGAGGAATGAATCTAAGCGTCACTGTCCAGCACTCTCATGGAATGTTTCGGGTTTTGTCACCTAGGGTTCCTCGAGTCCTCTTTGCAATAGAACGTTCATGACCGAACCCACTATGATCAACCTAAAATATGGGTTCCTAGAGGCCAAGGTTTCCTAATAGCATTCTAGCATCAAATCCTAGACATTCTACTTTATGCAGAGATACCCAAACTGAAACACATGCCGCACTTGGTTCAAAGAGAATGGAAAACGAAAGGGATGCACCGCTCAACCCCTTTGCCTACCATAAGGCATAGTCCCATTTCAGTCCCCTAAAATGGCATGAATCGGGTTCTAATCTAATATTACCTAAAAGTTGCATGTTATAGAACCTTGTGAGAAGCCTCCCAGTCCTCTAGGACCACCCTTCTGTAGGACGGACCCATCAGGGGTTCGGCCCACCCTCTTCCCTCAATGGGCATTCTTTAGTTACCTAATTAGGTCCTATCACATTTTTGTGGGACATTTTAAAACAACTTCCTGAATTAAGCCTTTTAAGAAATAGGATTCTTTTGTGTAACTTATAGCACTAACACAACAAAAACAGTTTAGACAAGTTCCTTGGAAGTAAACTTTATATTATCATCTTAATTGAAATACAAGTCTTGTCCAAAAAGGCCGCATTCTGCAATCCGTGAGGATGTATTTTACTTCCTCTAAGTTTCTGCCCTTGCACTAATAATAGAGCCTCGAGAATCTATCCTGAGTCATGTAGATCATTTGAGTAGGACTCGGAGGCAAGGAGTTTACAGCCAGAGTCCCCCCCGGCATCCAAGCATCCTCCTACATTCAAACTGACCCATGGAGAGACCTCTCGTGGTAGGTTTGTCCACATTCCCGTCACGGTTATTTGGAACCCCCTTGGCTAGGGTTGGCGGGCAAGTAGGGGGTAACTTGGCACACGCTCCTTAAATTCAACGTTATTCATTAGTTAAATTTATGTTGTGAGATTGGGTCATGCATTCATTTCATAGACATTGAATCTAGATTTACAAGCACAAACAACAATGAAGGCGAGTGCTCGAAACATCTGCTAAGGTGGAGTTCTCATCGTTGACGCTAGTGCCGCCCTTTTTGGTCTTTTCTACCTTCACATCATTTTCCATTATCTTCCGAGGAATGGAGAATACCCTCCTTCCAACCTCTTTTCCATGTAATATAGGCGAGTAATTATGCTTTGGCTACGGATGATAGCTTCCCTAGGTTACTATCCTTTGGTTCTTACGTTAAGATCTCGATCTAGGATCTTATTTGGTCAGTGGGAAACAAGTTTTCCCATCTTTAGAATTGAATCGGGGTTCTAAATTTTTCGTAGTGTTTAGTCCTCTCATAAGTCAAGCGTAAACTAATCCTATTTACCATTTTGAAATAGTTGCGAACATCAAATGTAATGTGGTGGATAGTCCTTCTTGTGGATACGATATTCAAGTTTCTTGTGTTAGCTTCGAGATATATCATATTTTGGAATTGATATTGTCAAGAGTGTTTTGGGACCCTTCGTAGAGCTGGTTACTGGGGTCGAGACCAAAGAGCATAATGACTCTAATTGAAAATATGGATGTATGGCCAACTTACCTTGTTTGCGGTTAGAACCCTAGTTGAGTAGAATTAAATCTTAGCCTCACTCTTCATGTAAGGTTTCATTTACTAGACTGACCCTTGCAGTTAAGTTTAACACTTGACATGCGCATCTTAAATCTACCTTTTTAGGTGCATTTCCTATTATATGGTGCAATTGAGGCTATTCATGATGCCATGCAAATCTAGATGGAGGTCCATGAGTTGTCAATGTGTTGAGAGATCTCCATTCATAAAAATCCCTTCTAGTGCATTTATGCAACTCATACAGCATGACTTAATTATTCAAATGCGAGTGAACATACAGTTATTATAAATGCGAGTTAATTCACTATGATGGTCTACAGGATGCAATTGACCTATATGGAATATTTATGTACCCCGGAAATCTATGATGCATTTGCGAAAGTTTGATCCTAACACTTGACTTAATTTCCACAATAACTTGTAGATGCTTAATCTATTCTTGAAAATTCATGGTTATCAAACCCTTTTCAACTACCTTTCAAAATATGCAAGTTACTTGATGCGAGGTATGGCTTCTTCCTAATGATGCCCTTGCCTAAGTACTCGATTTCAATTTCTAGACACTGTAGCGGTACCCGATTTTGGAGTGTCGAATTAGCATTTACGCTTGATAGCCTGTTTGTATTGATGGTGGCGTCTTTGCACGATCCTTCTCCCGTAGTCACAGCTTTTCCAGTTACTTGGGAGAGTTTACACTTTGGGACCATCTTGGAACTAGAATGCGACCTTCACTACTCTCTTTGGTGCCCAAGTTTCCCATGCCTCATCTTGACTTTCGCGGTCTCCTTGTCAATTAGAGGCAGTCGATGGAGTGGCTAGGGACTTGCAGTGGGAAGAGGCGGTACCCAAACCTTTGCCCAATAAGGGATTTGTTCTTGAAGCACTTCTCTCCCTCTCTTACTCTTCTTTACTCTAGATTCCCTTTCCCTCTCCTCTATTCGTGGTTCTCTCCTTTACTATCTCTCCTTCTCCTTCTCTTTCGCACAATTTTGGCAACAAAGGGGGAAGAAGAGTAATGATAGTGCTCAAAGGAAAGGGGGGGGGGGGGGGGGGGGGAACGCTATGATAGGGGGTCCTTAACTACATAGAACCCCCAGATCTCCTGCCGTCATATGGCCTGTCAAGGGGGGAGGGGGGGGAGGTTAGAGGCAGCACACGTGTGCCCCTCCCCCCATCAAAGTTATCGTTGGCCTCGTTTTCTTTGATGGTTCTTTTGCCTGCCACATCAACTCCTATTCTCCACCGTGATCTCCTCCTACCCCGTCTAGTGCCAGATGTCACTTGCCTTCACCTCCATTTTCTCCTAGTTTAACTCCCCCTCCCTCAGCCATCCGACGGCGTCGACAAGGGGGGGAGGAGAGGCATAATTAACAAAAAGATAATTCTTTTTTATTTCAAAAATAGAAGGGCAAGAAAATTGATGATGATGATGGCAGGATAAAAAGGGGGGGTCTTTATAATGGTGGCAGCTTCTGATGGCAACAACGGGACTTACATCCTTCCCCCCTTAAGGGATCGAGATGTCCTCATCTCGAAAGGAATTGGGGGTATTGTTGGTTGAGAGTACTCTCATCAATCCATGTGGCATCCTCCTCTGGATAGTCCTTCCACTGGACGAGATACTCTTTGAGGGTTCTACTCCTCAATCTCTTTTCTTGAATGTCTAGGATTCTATCTAGCCAGAGCTCAATGACTCCTTGGCTTGGCATTACAACTTATTGATCATTGAGTACATGGTTAGGATTGGATACATATTTCTTTAGTAGGCTAACATGGAATACGTTGTGAACATTTACATTCTCAAGGAATTAGAGTTTGTAGGCATTAGGCCCTAGGCATTTGAGGATCTTGTAAGGTCTGCAATACCTTGGACTCAGTTTCTTAAATTCTCCTAGTGATAGGGAAATCTTCTTGGGTCGCATTTGAATAAAAACCATATCCCCTTCTTTGAAGAGTCTCTCTTGTCTATTTAGATCCGCATAGGCTTTCTACCTATTATTGGCAGCTCTAATGTCTTGTCTGATGGCCTTGACCTGTTCATCCATCTCCTCAAGCATCTTCTTGGAAGCTTCTACCCTCAAGGTAGGATCTGAAAAGTTCAATAGGGTATGGCAATCATGCCCATACAATGCTTGAAAAGGTGTCATTTGAATGCTTTGTTGGTAGAAAGCATTATAGGTGAACTCTACTAGTGGTAGATATTGGATCCATTTCCTAGGTTCGTGACAGTAATATGCCCTAAGGATATCTTCAATGACCTGGTTGACTCTCTCTATTTGGCTATCAGTTTGAGGGTAATAGGCTGTACTAAAATAGATTTAAGTCCCAATGGCCTCAAATATCCCTCTCCAAAAATGGGATGTGAAGAGGAAATCGCGGTCACTAATGATCCTTCTAGGCAACCCATGGAGTATAAATATCTCCTTGATGAACAATTTGGCAATGTCTGAAGCTTTATAATTTGTTTTGATTGGAATGAGGTGTGTAACCTTGGTGAGAATGTCTACTATAACCATAATTGAGTTGTATCCTCCTTCGATTGAAGGTAATCCAACAAAAAACTCCATGATGATAAATTTCCACTTCATCTAGGAAATGTCAAGAGGTTGCAACTTCCCAAGCATCTTGGCATGTTCTACTTTAATGCACTGGCAAGACAAACATTTTGTGACATATTTGAGCATGTCTCCCTTAAGCCTTTCCCAATGATAGCTCTTCCTGACCGTGTTGAGGGTCTTGACATATCCACGATGGCCTGAGAAGGGGGAGTCATGTGCTTCCCAAAGTATTCTCTGTTTGAGTTTCCTACTTGAGGGTATGCATAACCTTGTCCTGAAATAGGCAAGTCCCTCATTGACTAAAAATTATTGATACTTGACCTTAAGTTTAGGGTCTTGGTCCCTTTCCAAAATCTCTTTCATCATCTTCAGATAATCTCGGTCATGGCTAGCTTCCTCCTTTACTAATTCAAGGATAGGGTTGCTAGGCATTAATATCATAGTTGCCAATGATTCTACCATCGAGGGTTCCTCCATAATAAGAGAGTTGAGGAACACTTTGTGACTTAAGGCATCGGTGACTAAATTCTCCTTGCTAGGTCAATACCTAATCTCAAAATCATATTCTTGCAGAACCTCAATCCAACGATGTTGCCTCATATTGAGATCAGTCTAGGTGAAGATCCATTTAAGGCACTTATGGTCTATGACCAAAGAGAACTTGTTACCAAACAAATAGTGTCGCCAAAGCTTGAGAGCATGAATAATTGCTAATAGCTCCAGGTCATGGGTAGCATAATTCCTTTCATGGGTTTTTAGCTTCCTTAAAGAATATGCTATAGGTTGACCTTCTTGCATTAGCACACAGCCTAGTGCAAGTGAGCTTGCATCCGTGACAACTTCAAATTCCTTGCTCAAGTCATGGAGCTTTAGAATCGGTGCTGTTACTAAGCTATGCTTGAGCTCATCAAAACTTGATTGTTCAGTGGGCGTCCACACTATGGCGACCTGCTTCTTCAACAAATTTGTAAGGGGTGCTACGATTAAGGAGTAGTCCTTAATGAAGATCATGTACCAACTTCTTAATCTAAGGAAGCTACGCACTTCTTTAACAGTAGTTGGTGGAGGCCACTCTTGGATATCCTTGACCTTTGTAGGATCTACAGAGATTCCTTCATTTGACACAATGAATCCAAGGTATTCAATCTGCCTCTTGAGAAAGGCATGCTTTTTCTTCTTAGCATAGAGCTTATGAGTTCTCATGGTCTCAAGGACAATGCAAACTTGGGATTTATGATTCTCCTCTTCCTTGGAATAAACCAAGGTATCATCAAAGAAGACAAGCACAAAATCGTCAAGATATGGTCTAAAAATGTCATGCATTAGCCTACTAAGGTGGCAGGGGCATTAGTCAATCCAAAGGACATCACTGTGAATTCAAAATGATTGTATCTTGTGTTGAATGCCATCTTAGGAATATCTTATTCCTTGACGCAGATCTGGTAGTATCCTGACCTCAAATCGATCTTGGAGAAAAATTTTGCTCTCTACAATCGATCAAGTAACTCGTCTATCCTTAGGATAGGATATTTATTCTTGATGGTTACCTGGTTCAAGCCTCTATAATTGATGCAAAGGTGAACTGTACCATCCTTCTTCTTTTGGAACAAGATTGGAGCTCCCCAAGGAGAACTGTTGGGCCATATGTACTATTGAGTTGTTCCTTTAACTCAATAGCTTTAAGAATGGACATCTTGTAGGGCCTTTTTGCGACTGGTGCAACTCCTGGTGTTAGCTTTATCTCATGATCCACTTCTCTAGGTGGTGGTAATTCAATCAACTCCTCTGGGAACACATCCTCATATTCTTTTAGCCATGACGGTTCTTCATTAGTGTCCTCTACCTATTCCGATTTTTTAAGCTTGATCAAGTAGATAGATAATCCTTTCCTTATTCCTTGAACTATTAGTGTTGCCTTAGCTAGCTAAAGCATGCTATTAAGTGTGTTTATTGGATCACCTTTATGGGACTAAGGTTGATGTTGCATGAGAGGAAAGTAAGAGGTGGATTGTAGCTAAAAAGCAAAGGAAGTAAGAGGTGGATTGTAGCTAAAAAGAAAAGGTGGGAAATAAGAAAAGGAGTGCATGAAAGGCTATCCTTGGAGGGTCCGAGTGCTTTATGGTGGTGATGAAAAGAAAAGGGATGGTGGGAGAAAGAGAAGGATGATAGTACCTTAGTAGTAGCAATCCACTAGAGTTCAACACGACCGCATTTTTCCAACACCAATATTATCGTGAGCAGAACAAGCAAAAGAGAGTAGTTTATGCTTCATGATTGTTATCTTTACGAGAGCTAAAAGGGCTATAGTCCATCATCATGGAGGCAACGAGTCAAGCTTTGTTAGTGCACCTTCCCCAAATCAAATAAAGCTAGTCTATGGGTGTGGTGCAAAGCTTGGTGTCTCTGGTATTTTCGTCCCTTAAATCGACTCCCACTTTTCCAACCTTGATGAAGGACAACAAGCTCCATAAGTGCAAGCTCAGTTAGCAAAGGTGGAAGCAATGTAGAGTTCAGGTGTTTCAAGAGGGTGACATCTTGATCATGAGATGTAATTCTTTTTCTTATTTGCTTCGTCAAACATCACAAAGCTTTAGCTGTGGAAGTGAGAATAGGATTATGGATTGTGTAAGCCTATGTATAAGCCTATGCATGCAGTGAAATAGGTTTGACCAAGCTAGACGTGCTTTGATTAGTGCTAGATTGTATGCTACACAATCTAATATATCTCAAGAGCATGGCTTTTGATTAATTGTAAGGTCAAACATTGAATTTTTGAAACTTGAGCATTGGGATATATTATGAGCCATTTTCTACAACTACCATGTTTAGGATAAAATTTCAAAAATTCAATGTTTGATCTTGATGATGTATCCCAAACATGGTAGTTGTAGAAAATGGATCATAACTTTGGATAAGCATGTTGGATTGGCATGTATAAGGTGTAGAAATGAAGTATACTTCAGTAGGTAACCATCCACGTCCTCAAAATACAATTTTGACATCAATTAGCCAATTATTTTGAATGCAAAAAATTTATACAGTAAACTATCCATTGTTCAGTGAGCTAGTATCCTCTTGGAGAAGCCATGGAAATTGTTCCAAATATGAAGCTTGCTACCAAGAAGATTTTTCCATAGGCAAACCCTTCCATTTAATAGGATATTCCATGATAATATGATTCCTTAGAACCTTCTCCCGCTTACCAACAATCCTATCTAATTCATAGATTATTAATTCATCCTCATCAAGGGGAGGTAGTTCTTCAAGAACTTGAACATCAGGGCTAATATACTTTTTGAGCAAAGAGACATGGAAAACATTGTGAATACATATGGCTGAAGGAAATATAAAGTTGGTAGGCAAGATCTCCAACTTTTCTCAAAATTTGTAATGGGCCATAATAGCAATGAGCAAGCTTATTATGTCCACCTTTAAGAGAAGAATAATGGGACTTAGGTACCTTCAACAATACCATTCTCCCTCTTCAAAGTCCACATGCCTTCACTTATCATCAATATAAGATTTCATACTCTCTTGTGCGTTTCTAATATTTTCCTTGCATTGCTTCATTAAGGCCTCCATCTTTTCTAGTTCTTCCTTAGCAAGGGATTTACTTCATCATAAAATAATATTGAACGTATTTGAACCTCGTATCCATATAAAGCCTCAAATGGTGATATGCCTATGCTCATGTGGTATGTGTTGTTGTAACAAAACTCCACAAGATGAATCCAATGATCCCATGCATTTTGTGTGTCATGGCAAAAATGTCGCAAAAAGTAGACTTTCAACCACTTATTGACTCTTTCAGTTTGACCATCTATTTGTGGGTAGCAAGCTGTACTTGGAGTTAATTTTGTTGACATGGAAGTGAAAAGGTTTTTCCAAAAATTCTCCATGAATTTTATATCTCTATGAGAAACAATCTTCATAGGTAAACCATGAAGTTTGAAAACTCCTTCCACTCCCACTTGTTTGGCTAAATATTGGACTTTGGTGGGTATAAAATGAACAGATTTGGTAACATGATCAACCACAACAAAAATATTGTTCCAACCCTACTTATTAGTGGTAGCTAATCATGTAATAAAGTCCATGATGATATCAATCCATTTAACATGTGGAATGGGTAAAGGCTGAAATAGACCATTAGGCAACAAATTTGAATCTTTATTCTATTGGCATAGTAAATACTACATCACATATTTTTTGACAACTTTCCAAAGTCCTTTTCAATGAAAGAATTTATGGATCTTATCAAAGGTTCTAAATAAACCAATATGCCCTATCAAAAGAGAATAATGCATCTCCTATAAGATCCTTTGCTTAAAAGATGTTTGAGAAATCAAATATACTATGCCTTTGAATCAATGAAGTTCATTCTACCGCTTAAAATTGGGAAATTCAAATTCATTGTCTTGATGTAAATTCTTCATGATGTTGGTTGTTTTCTTAACTAACACATATTCTTCTTCTATGTCTTGGATCCAATCTTTGCAAAGAGTAGAAATAGTAAAAATGGAACATGCCCCCATCCTAGATCATGCATCTACTACTAAACTATCCTTTCCTACCATATAAGAGAACTCAAATTCATAGCCTTATAATTTGGCTAACCACCTTCTTTGCTTAGGAGATAGGTTAGGTTGTGAAAAAAAAAAACTTCAGCACCTCGATGATCATTTTGACTTTGAAATGGTTGCCATAAATATAGTGATGCCACTTCTTAATGGTATAAAGTATGACTAACATTTCTTGCTTATAGACGTAGAGTTTTCTTTCTTTGTCATCCAACTTCCTAATTTCATAGGCAATAACAGAATGTTCTTGACATAGAACATCCCAAATACCATGACCACTAGTGTCAGCATAGATGGTAAATTCTTTGTTTGGATACACTAAAATAGAGTGTTTAAATAAGAAAAATGTTCAGCTCAACAAAGCTCTTCATGGCTGTAACATCCTAAAAGAAAGTATATTTCTTCAATCCATCAGTGAGAGGAGTTGCTACATGGGCATAATTCCTGGTCAATCTCTCATTGAAAGAGAATATTCCTAGAAATCCTCTCAATGAAGTAGAATTTTGTGGTATGGGCCAATCTTTGATGCATTATACCTTCTTTGGATCCATCTTGATTTCTTTCTCACCCACAATATGATCCAAATATTCTACCTCACTGGGCATAAAAGTAGACTTGCTTTTCTTTGCAAAAAGGTTATGTTGTCTCAATTTGAGAAAAACTAGTACGGACATGTTGTGAATTATCCTCTCTATTGCTAATGTATATGATAATACAATCAAAGAATACCAAGAAAAATCTATACAAGAATGGCTATACAACCTTGTTCATAAGAGCTTGGAAAGTAGCAGTCCATTGGAAAGCCCCCAAGTGGCACAACCAAGAAGTGGTAGAGACTCCTTTCTATTCTAAAAGCGGTCTTGTACTCATGACCTTCCTTCATCCTAATTTGGTGGTAACTTGACATCAATTCAATCTTAGTAAACATCTTTGCATCCTTAAGTTTATCTAACAAATCATTAATGCAGTTGTACTCTCTATCACATTAGTGCTGCCTTGGAGAGAGAATTTTCCAGTATTAGCTATCCATGGTTATTGTTAAAGGATTGCGGACCATTTTTCTTATTACCAAAGAGTAATAACCAAGTGAGTTAGTTCCACATGGCTGATGATTATGAGTGGGATATGAAATCATTTCCTCAAGATCTTCATCATGCTGAACTCTATTCTCCCTTATTGAGTCTTCATGAAAGTGCTAATTTTGTCCATTTCTTGTATTAGGCATTTGAGAGGTTTGTGGATAAATTTGTTTATAGAAAGAGTCACACCCATGAATGTCTTCTTCTTTATTAGAATGTTGAGCTTTCTCAGGCTAACCATGATCCTTTGAAGAGTTAAAATTTGGTCTTTCCCTGAGGCTAAACTGCTTCCTTAACTCTTGATAGACCACCCTATTCATAGGTTGAGTGTATAAAAATTGTTGTCCCATTAACATTGAAAGATGAGTGCTTTGTTAAGAATGGTGATCATCTATAAACTTAGTGTCCAATATTTGATTATGCTACCCAAAATTCTCAAGGTGATTGACCATTTTTCCAAACTTATCATTAATTATTTGGTTCAATTGAATGATACCCTCATTTATGCATTCAATCCTATGAGAAAGTTGTTGGAACTCCTTTGAATCATGTGATATATTTGCTTCAGACATATGTACCACATCAATAGGATCTCTTGGCCATTGTGATTCTTCATGTATGTTTCCATCATTCCTATCATTTTTTTCATGGTTTTTTGCGCAAATAGATGAAATTATCGCTATTTGATACTCAACCAAGTCTTCATTTATCATGTAATTGCCCTATTTTGTCAAATTTTATCATGGATATACATTATACACATATGCCCACTAATGTACAATATGTGTACCCTTCAAATATTATATAGCCACCTATGAATGATCTATACACATGTAATAACTTGCAATTCTTTAGTGTTCACTTCCTATTTCACCCTATTTTAGTGCTCTATTTCCCAATTATCTTCAGTCCTCTTTCAATCTATCCCAAGTGATCTTCCTATAGTTTACCACTAGTGATGAGAGGTAAAATAGCAGACATGGCATCTAAATAGGCTCTAAAACTCTGGAAGGTATAAAAAACTCCTTCTGGTCCAAGTTGTGTATCCCTACAAAGTTCTAAATAGCAAGGGAGGATCACCTCTCTTTTATATTGCTATCTCATCCAACTTCAATGTTTTTCCTTGATTGATATATATACATGGTAGAGCTAGTGTTCTAGAAAACAAGGATGCTTTGCATGGTTGAAATAAAGCTTTGGGCATTCAATGAGATGCACAAATTTAAAAGTGAATGAAATAAAGAGGGTTGAGAAAGGTTTACCTTTAGTAATCAATGACTCAATGATTTACTAAACTCACCTTTTACAATTTTCTTGGGTAGCTCAATGTATAGGATCATAAGAAATCAATATTCAAATATTAAGAAATCATATAAGCAAGAATTGATTGTAATTTTTAGATTGTAATGTACTATCATGCATGTAAGAAGCTGGGAATACTTAGAATGTTAATAATATGCCATGTCACACTGACACTGGTATATAAGGAGAGAAGTTGTAATTTTTCACATCTTTTTGACATATCAATACAATTACAATCTTTCTCTCCCTTCTTGCTCCAAGCTTCCATGGCTTCTTCATCTTTCCTGTCTTTCTCTCTCCAATTCTAGTCTTTCTCTCTCCTCGTCACTCTATTTCTCTCTCTTCCTGCAGTCTTTCTCTCTCCTCTGCAGTCTTTCTCTCTCCTCTTTCTCTCTCCCTAGTTCTCTCTCTGACAAGTGGTATCAGAGCTTCAGTCTTTGATCCATTATTTTCTTCCATTTTCACTCTCATTTTCCTATTTCAAAACCAATTTCAGACAAAAATGGTACAAGACAGTGACTAGTGGAGTGCTGCAGGACAACTACAGTTAGCAATGACTACATCTGGAGATATTCAAGGTCAGATATGGCGGGTAAAGGCTTAAATGGCTGGACGTCATCAAATTTTATGCAAAAATGGAGGTAACTAGGGTAAAGGATGGTTAACCGGGCTTAGTTTGAGAACAAACTGTGGTTACTTTCAAAAGAGGGGTTTCTCTTTCCCCTTTCCTGGAGTTTCCTGCAGGTTTCATGGAAGATCAGCCCTAAAGATCACTTCATCTCTCTCAAACCCCTGAGTTTCTTGGCCAACCATTACTTGGAATAGCTTCCCCAGATCAAGACCTTCAGAATGAGCACAAGGTTGCTCAGTGTTGCCTCAGCCATGGAGCAGGAAACAGCCCCGAAAATTGCGGCGCAATTTTCGGGCTGATTCCAGCCTGCATCCTGCTCAGGTTGCTTCCTCATCAGCCCTTGGCACTCTCCCTGATCCCTTGGCAAGTAAAATTTTCAGCAAACAAAGGAGGATTCAGCTCCCTTTCATGATTCTTCAGCATCTCTTGAACTTTACATGAACAGTCCATGGGCAGCCATGAAAGCTTCAGCTCAAGCTTCCATTTCTTGACAATTTCTTGAAGATTCTTCATCCTTTTGGCCCGTGGAATCATTTCAGCAAGGATTCTTCAACAAATTGCAAGGATTAAGCACGGGATGGCTTAAGATTGAAGATCAAGAGCTTCCATGGAGCAAAAATTTGGGGGAAACGGGTTTAATGCTTCAATTTCAAGCATTTGAAGCTTCAAGATTGGTCTCTACCATCAGATAAGCAAGCTTCTTGGATTATTTTGCTAACATTGGACAACCGGGAGCCCTATCAAGCATTTGGCAAGTTATTTCCAGCCATGTCAAGGTATTTCTCTTCAATTTTTAATCTCTCTCATTAATCCAATTGCTGAGCTTAAGCCATTTGACTGAGAGATTAAAGAATTGAACATTTTCATCAAATTCTCAGCCAACCTTTGCTTGAATTCATCTATTCATGAATGCAATGCTTGCTTAATGCATATTAGCTTCAATCAGTGAATGAAGGGCCTTAATTTGAGATTTCAGCATAACATTTGAATCCTATGGACTGAATACATTGATTGATTCCTTTGCTTACCCTAATCCAATTGATTGGTTGATTCTCTTTTGCCTAAATTGGAAAATTGTAAAGGGTAAGTACTAGCAATCAGTGAGTCACTGAATTGCATAGGTAAAACCCTTCTCCCATCTCAAGTTCTTTTATCTCAATCAATTGCATCTCATGAAAGGCTGAATGAATATTTTCCAAATGCATATCATGCTGATTGCTTAGTACACTAGCCTCTGCCATGTTGATATTCCCACCGAGGAAAAAGGTGGATGCCGGGGGAGATAGTGGGACAAAAGAGAGGTGACCCTCCCTCACTATCGAAGATCCCGAAGGGGTGCAACCAACCGACCCGGGGGGAACTTTGCCCACCTCCCGGTGATTCGGAGCCCGTGTAGGGAGCCCGTCCTGCCGTTTTATCCCTCACACAGGTACAGCGAGTGGAGAATTGAAGATTGAAGACTTTCCAACGACTCAAGTACCTATTGGAGTAAAACAGGGTAAAACAGGGCATTTTCAGGTTACCCACAGGGTATTTACAGGTGGATACAGGTACACCCTTTGATACTGAAGTACAGGTGCAGGTACTACAGGGTACCCACAGGTCCTATATACCCCTTTGCAGGGTTTGGTAGCCTTTGGAGGTTACTTTCTTGCATTACAGGGTCAAAACAGGGCACTTACAGGTCTAAACAGGGTGCAGGACTGGACAGTTCAGACTCTGAAAGTCAGTTACAGAATTTTCTGTCCTAAACCTGTTATAGCGTGCTATAGCTCATCTCGAAGAGGGCATTGTAAGCTTCGATTCGCACAAAAAAGTTTTGCAATCGGAGTTTTCTAGCCAAAGTTATAGCCGTTTTACTGACAGGGGGTACTGCAGGACTGCACTAGTATGGCAGGGCATAAAGGCAAAAATAAGGTCCAGGAGGATTATGCACAGCAAATCAGGGATTCTATGATGGAAAGCACACTTCAAGAGAACCCTGAAGAGCCTCAACAAGGAGAGATTAGTATTCTCAATGACGCTTTGTGTGCCCATGAACTAAGACATAAGGAACGTCATGAAGCTATTTTGTCAGTAATGGAGCATATGGTTTTATCTCATGGACAAACGAAGTCTACGCTTGATAAGTTGATGGAATCAACTACCCAAACCAAGGCTTCCATTGATAAGTTGGTAGAATCTAATGCCCAACTTATGGCACAATTTTCTCAACTCATGCAGTCACAAAAGGGATCAAAAGAAGCAAATGAGAAGGCTTGTTCAAATAGTGACCCCTCAGTTCCACTTCAGCCATCCAACCAAAATGGTTATGGGGATGGGATAATAGGAAGAAGAGGCATACCCAATAGTCAATATGAAGTGGGAGAAGCTTCACAAAGGCATGATGACTATTTGGGCAGTTTGAATGGCGCCAATACTCAAGCTTTTGGACTGCATACTCAGCATTCTAGGGGTGCTTTACCAACAGGAAGATTACAGGGTAATTCTCAGCCACCTGTTGGAAGATTTCAATCTCATTTTGGGGGTTCTGTACTTAGAAATTCCGATCAGCCAGTTTTGGGACAGCAACCTTTCCATGATAGAGAATTCAAGGATAAAATTGTTTTATCCAAATTCAATGGCCAGTCATCTTCACCATCAGAATTAGAGGAATGGACTTCTAAGATGGAGTCTTATTTTGACATATTTCCTAAAACTGATGACATGAAGATACATTTTGCCTCCCTCCACTTAGAAGGATTTGCTCACACTTGGTGGAGGTATATCAAGAAAGAGAATGTACTTATTGAGAATTGGGAAGCTTTCAAGGCACTTATGGCTGAAGTCTTTGTTTCACCTCTTGAGAAAGAGAAGTTAGAACGAAGATGGTACAACTTGGAACAAAGGAGCCTAAGTGTAAGAGATTATACAAACCAATTCCTTAACTTGACCATGTATGTGGAAAACATCAGTGATGAGGCCAAGTTACACAAGTTCATGTATGGTTTGGAACCATCCTTGTCAGCTGATGTTATGGCGCAAAATCCTACTTCACTTTTCAAGGCTATTGAGCTTGCAGAGCGCTTTGGAAGGAAGTATAGGAAAGAATCTTCATTTCAGCCAAGTTATGGACAGCCAAGGACTGTTTTAAAGCAAGGGCAAGTTGGTAACAATTATGGCAGCAACCATATGCCTAGTGGGAGCTTACGGATACCAACTTATCCCCCATTTAATGCTTCTAGGCTTCAAGGCAATTTCAGGACAGCAAACAGTCCAAAGGTTGAATTTAAGCAAGGTGACAATAAGCCTAAGTCTACTTCAGCCAATACAAATTCTAGAAATATTCCCATGGATCTTTACAAGGAAAGAAAGGACAAAGGCTTATGCTTCAAGTGTGGAGAAAAGTATACTCCTGACCATGCTTCAAAGTGTGTATACAAAAATGCCAAGCCAAAAATTCAGAGTATGCTAGTTCTTGAGGACCTTGAAAATGACATAGATGAAGTTAATGCAGTCCCAATCAATGCTGAAAATGAAGATTTCGAGGATGATGGTGGACATGAGTACTTCTATGATCCATCTGACTCTTTTCCTTTTGATCCGGGCGGTGATATCCCATTTGATCCTGGTGGATTTTGTAATGAGTTGCCTGCTGCCACTAATTGTTCTATCTCTATGGATGCTTGGACGGGATCTAAGAACCCTAATACACTTCGTATGAAGGGAAGCATATGTGGAAAGCCAGTGTTCATCCTGATAGATAGTGGCAGTACCCACAGTTTTGTCAATAAATCCATTTTGTACAAGTTGAATTGTGTTCCCACCGACTTACAGCAGCCCATTAGAGTACAAGTGGCTAATGGTGAAGAGGAAATCAGCACACAGATTTGTCCACAGGTTTCTTTGCAGATGGCTGAAAATTTTGAAGTCAAAGTAAACCTGATCACTTTGGAAATGGGGCCCATAGATATTGTACTTGGTTGTGACTGGTTGATGACCTTAGGCAGGATTACTATGGATTTCTCACAGTTATATATGGAGTTTTTCTCCAATGGACAGCTCATCCGTTTACAGGGGATCCCTAGTAAATCTGATTTTCAGCTTATCACCATTCAACAACTCAAGAAAGAGTACAAGAAGCGCTCACAGATATTTGTATTGCATTTGAACAAAGAAACACAGGATCAGCCCAAAAATTCAGCAAACCATCCAGCCTTGACAGCTCTTCTTGAGGAGTACAGAGATCTATTTGAAGTACCTACTTCATTGCCTCCTAAGAGAGCGGTGGATCACCCCATTGATTTGGAACCCAACTCAAAGACGATCAATAAGCCACCTTACAGACTATCAAAATGCGAACGAGAGGAAGTAGCCAAGCAAATCAAAGAGCTTCTTGAAATGGGATTTATTGAACCAAGTTCTTCACCGTATGCATCCCCAGTCCTGTTAGTCAAAAAGAAAGATGGATCTTTCAGAATGTGCATTGACTATAGGGATCTTAACAAGATAACAGTGAAGAACAGGTATCCTATACCCAGGATAGATGATTTGCTTGATGAGCTTAAGGGGGCTCGATTCTTCACGAAGATTGATTTGAGATCAGGGTATCATCAGATTCGCATGAGAGAGGGTGATGAGGTCAAGACTGCTTTTAGGACTGATCGTGGGCTTTACCATTTCTTGGTGATGCCATTCGGCCTTACAAACGCTCCAGCTACCTTTCAAAGCTTGATGAATAAGATTCTACAACCTTTCCTCTTTCAGTTTGTCTTGGTATTCTTCGACGACATTTTGATCTACAGCAAGACTTTTCAGGATCATTTGTCGCATATGAGGAGGGTTTTTGATGTGTTGAGACATCATAGGCTTTTTGCTAAGGAGAAGAAGTGTTCTTTCATGCAGACTGAAGTGGAATACTTGGGACATATAGTCAGTGAAAAAGGAATACAGGCTGATCCCAAGAAGGTGCAATGCATAAAAGATTGGCCAACGCCTACTACTACTACCTCTCTTAGAGGATTTCTTGGTCTATCTTCATTCTATCGCAGATTTATAAAGCATTATGCGGCAATTGCAGCCCCTTTAACTGACAGGTTGAAGAAAGAGGCTTTCTTTTGGGATTCTCTTGCAGATAGCAGCTTCAACCAGTTAAAGGAATTACTTACCTCCGCTCCTATTCTTGTATGCCCGGATTTCTCTAAAGAGTTTACTATACAATGTGATGCTAGTGGCCGTGGCATTGGGGCTGTTTTGCTTCAGGAGCATGGAGTAATTGCATTTGAAAGCCGTAAGCTTACTGATAAGGAGATGGCCATGAATGTTTATGATCAGGAAATGTTGGCTATTCTGCATGCAATCAAGAAATGGCACCATTACTTATATGGCAGCCGATTCAGAGTGCATAGTGATCATCGCGTACTCAAGTATTTCCTTACTCAGTCAAATCTTACTCCAAAGCAACGACGATGGGTAGCAACATTACAAAATTATGACTTTGACATCACTCATACAAGGGGCAAAGATAACATAGTGGCTGATTCTCTCTCTCGTATGTGGGCCTGCAAAGTATCAGCCATGACGGAATTACATAGTGATTGGATTGAAGAGCTACAAGAGGCATATCTCTTAGATGAGGAATTCAGCCAAATCTTTCAGAAATTACAGCAAGGTCTCATGGAAGAAAACTCGCACTACCAGCTTAAAAATGGTCTTATTTGGTGGAAGGGCAAGATTGTTATTCCCTCTACTTCTTCCTTCAAGCGAAAAATTATGGAGGAGATGCATTCTTCGCCTTTAGCTGGACACTTGGGAGTTTTCAAGACTTATGACAGGATCAGCAAGAGCTTTTATTGGAAAGGACTGTGGAAAGATGTCAAGGACTTCGTTATGAAGTGTATGCCTTGTCAGCAAAATAAGGATAGCACCCATAAGCCAGGAGGTTTATTGCAGCCATTGCCTATTCCTACGGGTAAATGGACTCATATTACTATGGACTTTATCACTGGCTTACCTACTACCAAGAAGGGGTGGAATAGCATTTATGTGGTGGTTGACAGACTCACCAAAGCAGCTCATTTTATCCCAACAAAAATTCAGTTTACTGCTTCTCAGGTGGCCAACCAGTTTATGGAGCATATTTTCAGATTGCATGGATTACCGCAGGTGATTGTCCATGATAGGGACTCAAAGTTTATGAGTAACTTTTGGCAAGCGGTATTTACATCTATGGGTACCAAGTTGGCTCCATCTACGGCTTATCATCCCCAAACTGATGGACAGACAGAGAGAGTTAATAAATGGTTGGAGACTTATCTTCGCCATTTTTGCTATGATGTCCAAACCTCATGGGATTCTTGGTTACACCTGGCTGAGTTTGCCTATAATAATTCCACTCATGCGAGCATAGGAGTTTCACCCTTTGAGGCTTTGTATGGTTACAAGGTGCCCCTACCCACAGTCATTTTTAACGAAAAGATCAACCCTCATGGGAAGGAAGAGTTGGATAGAATGCAGACCCTTCTTCAGCAATGCAAGGTGAATCTAAGGAAGGCTCAAGATCAGATGAAGATGTATGCTGATGAGAAGAGGAGGCCTTTAGAGTTCCAGGAAGGAGAGCTGGTTTTGTTGAAGGTGCCCAAATCCAAGTATTCTACATTGAAAGATGGATCCAGTAATAAGCTTGCCCACAGATTCTATGGCCCTTACAGGATCCTTAAGCGGATTGGAGATTTGGCATACAGACTAGAGCTTCCCTCTTCTACAAAAATTCATAACGTCTTCCATGTTAGTCAGCTCAAGCCCTATTATGGTGATCCAGTGGATTTAGTTGATGAGCTGCCACCTATTGATGAAGATGGTATTGTTCAGTACATCCCAGAGGCTGTTATAGGTCAGCGTGAAAAGAAGCTTCGATCACGTTCTATTGTGGAATATTTGATTAAATGGAGAGGTTTACCCTCTGAAGAGGCTTCTTGGAGACCTGATTCAATATTGGATGAGTATCCATACTTGAAGGATACATTAGTGGCTGAAGCCTATTGCTTATGGAGCTAGTATTGGTGCAGACTGGTTCAGGACAGCACGCTGTTTTAGAACAGTTTTTGTCGTACTTCATTTTCAGAATTGAGCTATCTACATGAGCTTAAAGTACTCTTCAAGAGCTTCGTTTTGATATGTGGTACACTTCATTTGGACACTTCTATCAAAAGTTATGGCTGATTTGGTCCAGCAGGGACTGTTATTCCAGCAAGCTGTCTACTTTCTTCTGGAACTATTTGTTGAAGATTCTATGGCTCCAATGGCTTCTAAGGTTCTTCAAATCATGTATATAACAGGGTCCACTTTTCGTACTTCAAATTCAGCCCTTGTAATGATAAATTCTTCACTCATTCCCTATTTGTTAAGCTGTAAAACAGAGTAGTACTCTGTTCTATCCATCTTTTCTTTAGCTCTTTCTAGTTTTGTTTTTGGGGACAAAAACTTTTGGGAAGGGATGGATTGTAAGAAGCTGGGAATACTTAGAATGTTAATAATATGCCATGTCACACTGACACTGGTATATAAGGAGAGAAGTTGTAATTTTTCACATCTTTTTGACATATCAATACAATTACAATCTTTCTCTCCCTTCTTGCTCCAAGCTTCCATGGCTTCTTCATCTTTCCTGTCTTTCTCTCTCCAATTCTAGTCTTTCTCTCTCCTCGTCACTCTATTTCTCTCTCTTCCTGCAGTCTTTCTCTCTCCTCTGCAGTCTTTCTCTCTCCTCTTTCTCTCTCCCTAGTTCTCTCTCTGACAATGCATGTTTCAATCATAAAAGATATCAATGATGGAAATCACGCTGAAGGGCTGAATTATCAATCATTTCATAATAAAGATTCAATCAATAAAGAATAGGCATTAAATATCAACATAAAAGAATTGAATTTGTCAATCAAACAAAGAGGGCATACCCAATTCAACCCCTCCTTCATCAATTGGCTAAGACTCAATAATTAGAATTTGAGATATTAGAAAAGAGTAGATGATACCTTGTTTAATGCTTGAGATTGTTGTAGCATGTTGAAATGGATCAAATGCCTCCACAATAGTTGACAGGAAATCTGAAAAAGTCTTCCATAAATTAAGAGTCCACTTGAAGTCTTCAAATAGCTTCCAGAATTCCAATCTTGAACCATTCTTGCTTAAAATGATTGAAGACCGATTAAATACCCATAAATCTAAACCAATGCCTTCAATTAAGGCTGAAGATCAATCCAAAACTTCAAAAGATACTTCAATTCTTGATTAGAAACAAGAATCCATGAGATTTCAAATGGGAGAATGCATTCAAATGGGAGAATCCATGAGAAATTATCCAAATATTCAAGAAGAAGGAAATGCTTTGGACCAAGGTCTATTGCTTCAATGTTTGATCAATCTTGATGGAATAGTATTGCACTTCATACTTTAAAGTAAAATGCTTCATAATTCCCATTATTGAACCAAAGATTGACCAAATTTTTGAAGAATTTTATGGCTGCCCTACTTTTTCCAAATTAGAGACCAAGAATTCTCTAAATCTTGTCCAAATACTTCAATCTTGCTTTCTCATTACATGACGAAGGTTTAGAGTGGTATTCAAGAGGTATTTAAGTAAAAACCCCATGAAAATTACAAGAATCAAGCAAGATTAAACATGCAGTCCATACACTCCATTGCTAGGGTTTGAGAGAAGCTTCAAGAGAAGGAAATGGCTCAACGTAGTGAAAGCCCCATCAAATCTTGAAATTTTTTCTGAAGATTCACTATTGTTTTGAATACTTGGCAAGGGAAAGAGAGAGAATCCATGGCTAACCTTCAATCTCGATCCAACCTTGAAGGAATGTCATCAGCTTGTTGGCAATCGAGTTCCTTATGCCCCGTTGATTGAATCCTCACTGTCACTTATGCAAAAGGTTGTTTGCGTTGTGTGCAATTGACGGTACAATGGTACATCTTGCCTTGTGTCGGCATACGATGCAAGTAGGAAGGCCGGGGAGCCTTATAGTGCCGTGCACACAAATAAATTTGTACTTTGTACATGGAGAGGTCTATCCCATGCATGCAACAATCCATTCACACATCTCATCTCTTTGTTGGATATAAAGGGCAAGGGGGTTGGTCACTTACCCCGCCCTCTATCTCTTGCTCTGTATGAATACAGAGAGAAGCCCATACTCACATCCCCATCCACTTAGGATGATAGCTCTCATCGCTCAAGGTTTGTTGATGAAGATCAGCTTCATTTGGTTGATAATGTGAACTTCTAACAATTGATGAAGAGGTGTACCTAGGGAGGTAGCCAATACGTCCAATACTTGAATTGCATATGGGAAATATCATTTGTTGTAGGAGTCAGAAGCACTAATGGGGTTGTAAGATTCAGTGCACCAAGGGAGGTGGTTTTGTAACTTTTTCTAGAAGAGTTTTGCTAGTAATTCAGCTCTCTTGGACTTACAGGGTATTACTGCCTTTTCCACAGCTAACTTCTCGTCCAAGGGTGTGTGCCACCTTTTCTTTGGAACAAGGATTGTTATGACAGGGAATCTCTTTATTTTCTCCCATAACATTTTTTATTTTAAAATTTCTTTTCTTTTCTTTTCTTTGCCCTACTCTTGAGGGTGTTTTCACCTTTAGGTCGGCATAACAGTAGGGACCAAAGTCCTTTTCTCTCGTGGTCGATATATATATATATATATATATATATTCTTTTCTTTTCAAAGAGGATAATGGAAGGAGCACCGTGTATTAGAACCATCCTTGCCACCTCATGGGATCATATGAAAAGCAAGCCAGGAGGGGTGGAAGGTGGCTGTGAGGGGTTAACAAAGCCAGGCCACCTCATCAAGATAAGTAGAAGGGCTATCAGGAGCAGTAGGTAAAGCCTTACCGAGCGTCGTGCAAAGAATGAAGGAGCTAACGGTGGTGATTGTCAGGATCCCTAGGGAGGGTAATACATCTTGAGATGATAGCCATTAATCAGGAAGGGATCATGTGAAGCATCGACTAGCTGGACTTGGACAGAGCCATTAGGATTGATGGCAAGTACATTATAGGGGCCCATCCATAACTATTGAAGCTTATCTAGAAACTTACCAAATCTAGAGTCATACGCAAGGACTAAGTCACCTTCCTTGAACTCCTGCTTGAAGGAGCTATTATGATAGGCCGTTCAACGAGCTTGTGTGGCTTCCATACATAATAGGTTCATCCTATGAGTCTCATCTAGACATTCTAGGTGCAAGAGATGGTGTCATAGGGACTCTTCATCTCCAAGTGTTCTTCTATAGTCACGCTTAAAGAGAGAAGCTCTATTTCAACAAGGAAGATGGCTTCTGTAGTACCATACACCAACTGAGAAGGGGTCTATCCTGTAGTAGCCTTATGGGAGGTTATGTA
The DNA here is from genome assembly GCF_053477565.2 of Lygodium microphyllum. Classification (NCBI taxonomy): domain Eukaryota; kingdom Viridiplantae; phylum Streptophyta; class Polypodiopsida; order Schizaeales; family Lygodiaceae; genus Lygodium; species Lygodium microphyllum. The sequence goes on along the minus strand of NC_141137.1, from coordinate 2,210,563 downwards.
CACCTAGAGGGCCTTTGTAATTTAATCATCCCAATCACGACGATGGGTGGAAATCATCCTTGTTAAGATCGAGCAAAGGATGCGATTGGTAACTTCGACTTGGCCATTAGCTAGGGTGTGGATTGATGATGGCATATATTATACATCTTTGTCAACTCTTCCATAATCTTATTGAGAAAGTGAGTACCTCTATCACTTATGAGCTCTAGGGGGCTACCAAAATGGGTGATGATGTTCTCATATAGGAATAGAGCCACGTTGTTGCCATCATCCGCTTGAGAGCTTTGGCTTCACACCACTTTGTTACATAGTCTATACAAACCAAGATGTATGTATTCTGTTTCCTTTTGGTTGGCAGATCAACAGGGCCCATGAAGTCAATTCTCCCTTTTTCAAATGGCTTTAGGGAAAGGATAGGTTGTAGTGGCATGATGCTAGATTTGGTAGGCTTCCCCTTTCATTGACAAGCATCAGAACGTTTGTAGTAGTCATAGACATCCTTATGGAGGGTCAGCCACTAATAACATGTGAGCGAAGCCTTCCTCACTGTCGCCTCTCCTGCAAAGTGTCCTCCACAGGGCTTGTCGTGGCATGCTTTCAACATGATTCCAATCTCATCTCCTACAATACATCTTTCCAGGACTTCATCTTTGCATTTCTTGTACAGAGCACCATCTAACAGGATGTAGGGGGTTCATTCCAACAACAAAAGCTTCTTCTTCTCACAGCTAGAGATACCAAGGGGATACTATTGGATTGCCAAGAGTCTTAAATTTTTATAAAAAATAGCAAAAATGTCAAAATTTATTGAAATTTTTTCTCACAAACATAAGCTAAAATTATAAATAAAATAAAAATATTTACAAACCCTAATACAAATCAATAATAATAATAATAATTAGAAAAATATCTTTAAATTTATTTTAAAATTTTCCAAAAAAAATTCTATGATCCATTTTCAACATTTTTATTACAGTTTGCTGTTAAGAGTGGAAAAAGACTGAATTTTTTTCTGATTTTTGTTGTTTTTGAGGTCTGAATGGTTGTTTTTTATGGATTTAGAGTAATGTTTAGTTGTTTTAGAAGTGTTTAAGAGTGTTTTTTATGATATTGATTATTTTTTGAAAGTTCATGATGATTTTTAATAGAAATATGAGGCTTTGTGATGTTCTGATAGGTTCTGTTGAGGTTCTAATTGGTTCTGATACCTTTTATTTAGCTTCTGTTTTGTTCTGATTTTCTTTTGTATGAAGCATGGAATGGTTTTAATATGAGTTATAAGGATTTACTATTCTCTGATGACCTTCTGTAGACCTTCTATAGAGCCTCTATCTCTGCTTTGTCTCTGCTCTGTTCCTGTGTTGTTCTATTCTGTAGATCTTTTGTAATTGTTCTGTAGAATGTATGTGTGACTTTGGGAAAGTTTTCTAACTTTTGGAAAGGATGAATCTAAGTTGAAAAGAGCTTTAAAAAATGGAAGAAGTAGTTGCTGAAGACTGAAGAGAAGACTGAAGTGACAGTGATAGTAGTGAGTTGTGTAGAGACACTATAGTGGCTCTGATGCCCTTTCATACCTCCCATACCTCTTGGGAGGTGCATCCATGACCTAAGAAGGATTATTAAGTGCCATTCTTAAGTATTGTAGTGAGGAGATAATTTACTATTGATAGAGAGAGAGACTGATAGAGTCAGAGATAATCAATTTTATCAAAACAATGTATCTACTATGAGAGATTGGCAGAGAAAACTATGAAGACATTGTAGATGAATACTATATGATTGATTTCCATTCAAAAGTGGTGTATTATTTTATGTTTATTATTCTATTGATGGATTTTGTGAACATGTTGAAGATTATGGTTGATTCTATCAAATCCGTGGGAGATATCTACTATGATACTGCGTGAAGATTTGTTGTTTTCCTTATTCTAGTCATCAAAAGAATGAAACAAAAGCTTATTGATGTAACAAGAAAGATTTTCTTACAGTAGAATCCCCTTTTCCTTGGTGTCTCTCTTGGGGCACCATGTTTTTGGTACGGAGCCGATAAAACTTGCCATCAACAAGCATTAGAAGAGGTTGAAAATGAAGGAAGAGGCATTGCCAAGAAGAGGAGAATTCAATGGATGCTTCCAAAGTTCCCTCTTCCATTGAAGAGTTGGAGATTCTTATTGCCAAAGCCACTTTCCACAAGAATTTCATCCCACAATGGCGGAAAAATATTACCATCATAATGCAAGCTCTATGTGGTGGACTATTTCCTCTTCCTAATGAAGCAGCAAAAACTTACATCTTGGTGGCAAATTATTTGGGAACAAACTGAAGGGTAGAAACAAAGAGAATGACCATTCATGGATGATTTGGCATTTATTGTGAAGTTTCCAGACATCATCAAGTGGGAGATCGTGAATAAGCTTTAGAAGTCGTGGTCAGTGGAAGTTCACGAAAATAAGAAAAAAAAGAGTTGACATTTGTTCGTGGATGCTCAACAGCAAGATACATGGGATGCTTGGTGCACTGACAATCTTCTATTTGTCCAATTAGCAACCCACTGGAAGTTGGTAGACAGTGTTGTTCACAACATACACTATTGAAACCATCAGAAGCTGGCATTATTATGATGATGGCACAATAACGATCCTATGAAGAATGAGTTTTAATACTTTCAAAATGGAATATCTCCCCCTCTGTAGTGGTTTGAAAGCTGAATTCAGAGATGTTGAAAAAAAGCAAGTAGAAGAGATGTTGGTCAGAGAATCCTCCAGAGAATGAAGCCTCTCGCCGATTCTATTTTGTTGAGTATAGACCAATTGGTTGGAGCCAACCCCTTGATGAATGACGCAATCAAGAGACAAGCATTAGAATGAGTCCAGAGGTACATGAGAAAAGAGAAGGCAAGAATCAAGGCTGAGAACGAGCTTGCAGCAAAAGCCTCTTTTGACGCCCTAAAAGCACTCTTTACAGAAGTACCCATGGTGACTCAAGGTCCCCTTCCTAGTCAAATTCGTCCTAAAAATATTGATGACAGGCCAGCAAATGTAGTTCCATTGCCAATTTTTAAGGGAGAGTACAATGAAGACCCCGATCTTCATGTAGCAGAATTTATGGTAGTATGTGTGGCTAACAATGCTAGAACCCTTGAGCATTGGTTAGCAATCTTCCTCGCCACTTTCAAAGGCATGGCGTCTCAATGGTATGAGAGACAAGCAGCATGAACTTTTGGCACATGGGACGACCTGAATTTGGCCTTCCTCACTAAATTCAGGCGTGAAGGTTTTGAAGAGCGAATGCAAGAGGAATTCATGAACCTAAATCAATCCTCTGGAGAAAGAGTAGAAGCTTATGTCTCGCGAATGGAATCCATACTGAAGAGATGGACTAATCATCATTTAGACGAAGGTATCCAAAAAGGAGTGTTCCTCAGAGGCCTACAACCAGAAGTTCGCAAGTTCGTGGAATTGGGAAGACTAATCAATCTGCAAGCTGCAGTGGAAGGTGCAAGATTGTATTATGAAGTTAAAGCAAGGCTGTCAATGACTCCAAGAAGAAGAGTCTTACCTCCTTCCATGCTAGGAATGGTATACCCACCAAATGCAGTCCCAGGAACAATTCCCTAACCCTATCCCTAGATGCAAACAGTGTTGCAATATAATGCACCTAATCCACTGTGGTCTCGCCACAGACAACGGTGCCCCAAATGATGGTTCAACCACAACAACAGTAGCCTCAAATAGTTCCTCCAGTGGTGACTCAACAATAGTGGAACCCTACCAACTGGAATCAACAATCCCAAGTCTCAACAGGAGCTCTGAATCAGAACCAGAATAGAGGACACTCTGGATCGACCCAACTAGTGTATACAATAATCACAGAAGCTTCCCAAAATTCTACTACAAGTACTCCAAGAGGTTAAAATCTGAAGGACTACTTATCCAACTCAATCGCAACTATCAAAAAAGAGCTTATGGATGTGATTACAAAGAGACTACATGCATTGAAGGTGAATACCGCCAATATATCCACTTCTGCGGGAGCTAGGAGAGATGTGATGTGTTCTAATACATGGTGTGGAAAGTGCCATCAAGCGGGACATTTAGCCACTGAATGTACCCGAAAATCAACCATTCCTGGAGCCTTTTGTTCTTACTATTTGTGAAAGACTATACAGAGGATATTTTCTCTCTAAAAGAGATGCACGAACGAAGACAGAAAGATGAAACTGCAAGATTCAACTTGCTAGAATCTGAAATGACAATGCAGGATATTAGACCAAAGCCTAGGGAGTTTGGTCCTAATTTTGGTCGAAGAAGGTTTCCCTCTTAAAGTTATAGAGGACAACAGTCTGGCGGTGGTCAAAGATCTGAGGTGAAATGTTATAGATGTGGAGAAAATGGTCATATCTCACCGAAATGTCCAAACCCTAGAAGATCTGTGGAAAGCAAGCCCTTATGAAGCCGATGCAAAGGAAAAGGCCACACTGCAAAGGACTGTTCGAGTCCAACTCCTGTCAAGGCCAATGCCACTGATAGCCAACAGAAGGCACAAGAGCCTACCTCCAATTTGGTGGAGTTGAATGTTGCCACTATCACGAGCGCCAAGAAGAAGGAACCAATTGTCCAAAAAGAGAAAAATTTCCCTTCCAAGACTGTGAAGTTCAACCTGCCAACAGAGGAACATAGTAGTACATGACAGAAGAGTGCAGTATAGAGCACTGCAGTACCACAGAGAGTCACAGAGACACTCCCAGAAACAGGACCAAAGGTCTAGGAGATAGACGATAGAGAGGCACCTCGAGAAACAGAGGAAGTGCCGACGCTACCATTGCTTTAAAAAAAAGGAAAGATGAAAATGGGTGTAGCCCCATTCTCGAGTAGGTTGGAGAAGCCCGTGGGTCCTATCAAAGAGTATGACTTGGTCAAAGACCTACACACCTTTAAACCAAACCTAACATTCTGATAATTGTTGATGCTGTCTCCCAGCTACCGAAAGAAATTCAAAAGCATCTTGACAAGACGCGGACTAAGGATTGCTCCCCCAATAACAACAAAGTCTAATGGAGCCCCAGAGCCTATACAGGAAGTAAATGTGGCTAACACCTTCCTAAATCCTAGAACCCTAGATATTAGTGTATGGATAGAAGGATGCTTTATTTCAGATGCATTGATTGATGGAGGCTCATCAGTAAACATAATGACGGATGCGGCAATGAAGGACTTAGGCTTGCAAGGAATTCAACCTACATAGTGGCTTATCAAATTGGCTGACCAAAGCATAATTAAACCATTGGGCATCCTCCCATACCTAAAAATAACCCTGGAAGGAAGAGACTACTAGCTGACCTATCTGGTGGTTAAAGCAAATTCTTATGGGACTCATATCCTCTACTATTGGGAAAACCTTGGCTTTTTGAAGCAAGAGCCAGGACAAACTGGTTCAAAGGAACCCTAAACCTAGGCAGAGGACCCGACAAAGTGGTGTTGAAATTATATGGATCGCAAAAAGGCAATGAATCCATATCCATCGAAGTCATAACCAACTCCTCCAATGAAGTAACAGATGGTACATCAGAAGATGAAGAGGCTGTTAAAGAGATCTTTCCAAAGAAAATAGAGGCACAGTCCCTAACAGTGAGTACTGTAAGCCAACTACCGAAGGAAGCAAAGTCTTTGTCCATGGGAGAATACCTCCACCCTCAACTAGAATTGACTTCTGAAATCACCTCTAACAGTGAAATAGAAGCATGGATGTACTATTCTCCCTGTTACATGATAGTCGCAGAGACAGAAGCAGAGACAAAGTAGACGCAAAGGTGGAGGATATGTTCTTCTCCTATAGGGCCTCTACAGAAGCAGAGACAGAGCCTCCAGAGACAGAGGATGAAAATGATGAGGAAGAAAATGAGGCAGGATATGAAAGTGCAGATGAAGAATTTCCTTTGATAGTGGATAATCTTGTTTATGTCCCTACAGAGATCTCAGAGGCCGAAGATCTCAGAGTGTTGGATAGAATGACCATGGTTCCATTTGGGTTGACCAATGGACCACAAAGTATGCATAATTTGCATAAGCAATGGATCAAAGGCATAAAAATTAAGTTCACCAGTGACTCCTATCGCCCTAACCATTCATTTTGGAGAAAAGATTATCAATTTGCCCCTTGTCAACAGAAGCCAGAGCCATTAGAGCCACGGCTTCTAGAAGGTCCGTACTATGTGACATTCATGGATGCATCCTCTGAAGATGAATCCCTAAGTCCAAAAGAAATCACTACTCACACAGAAGCAAATAAAGCTCTGATACCCTTCTAGAAATCTCAATAGACAAATGAGCCATCTGTTCAGAAGAAGGAAGACACTGGTTCTAGTGGAACATCAGACGATGACACTACTCCCTTGAAAGAGTCAGACCTCTATCCAGAAGCAATCCGTGGGACATTTATCTGTGAAGTGAAATGTGAAAGGCAAGTGACATTCTTGGATACTCACGGTACTGAACATCACCTAAAAGTGGGTCTCAATCTTTCGAAAGAAGAACTAGTGGTCCTGCGAGACTTACTAAAGGAGAACTTAGATGTGTTTGCTTGGTCGTACAAAGACCTAAAGGGGATTGATCCCACAGTATGCCAACATCACAGACCTAGACCCTAATGCCAAACCTATGAGGCAGAGACAAAGGCGTATGAATCCTAATTATTCATCCTTGGTGAAGGCCACATTATTGAAGCTTCTTGAAGCCAAGTTTATTTATCCCATAGCTAACAGTGAATGGGTTTCGCCCATTGTGGTTGTACCCAAGAAGAACGGGAAACTTCGAATATGTGTGGACTTTCGTAAAATGAACTCAAAGACGAAGAAGAATCATTTCCCTATCCCTTTTACAGACCAACTGTTGGACACAGTGGCAGGCTATGAGCTCTATTCCCTCCTGGATGGATTCAGCGGATATAACCAAGTTCAAATCGCAGAAGAGGACCAATCCAAAACAACATTCACCACATAATGGGGGACCTATGCCTATAGAGTAATGCCATTTGGGATCTGTCATGCTCCTGCTACCTTTCAACTAGTAATGATGGCTGCCTTCCAGAATCATCTGCATGATTTCATTGAGGTGTATCTTAATAACTTCTGTGTATATAGCTTAATACGTGAGCATTGGGGACACCTAGAGCAATGTTTTGACAGATGCCGAGAGTATGGAATTTCTCTCAACCCTGACAAATGTGTTTTTGGCGTCTCATCAGGAGTTCTTTTGGGCCATATTGTCTCTGCACAAGGGATTGCAACAGAGACGGCAAAGATTGAGAAGATTGCCGCCTTGACAGCACCAACAAACCTCAAGCAATAGGATTTCTTGGCCATGTAGGCTACTACATAAAATTTATTGCACATTTTGCAACCAAGGCAACCCCTTTGCACAAGCTCCTAAGGAAAGATGCAAATTTACTTTGGACTGATGACTACGAAGAAGCTTTTAATACCCTAAAATAGTGCCTTATCCAAGCACCTATTTTGCAACCTCCTGACTGGACGAAGGAGTTCCATGTACACATAGATACATTAGTTGAAGGGCTAGGTGTTATCCAATGTCAAAAGGGCCCCTCTAAATTAAATCAACCAATATATTATACAAGCCGAAAGGTCACTGATAGGGAATGGAACTACACAGTGACAGAGCTTGAGTGCTTAGCAATGGTGTTTGCACTAGAGAAGTTTCAACACTATCTACTGTCAACACATTTCAAGTTCTACGTGGATCATGAAGCCATTTCCTTCCTTATGAACAAAGCAGATATTAAAGGACGACTGATGAGATGGTTGCTCATATTCCAAGAGTTTGATTTTGAAGTGATCACTAAGCCTGGTCATTCCCATATCCTAACCGATCATCTATCACGAATCCCTCAAATTACAGAAGAGGAACAGGATGATCCAGATTCCTGATACTTCCTTGTTTCTAGTTGAAACAGCTACTCCCTGGTATGCAGATATAGCCAACCTCCTAGAAACTCAACAGTATCCTCCTTGCATCTCAAGCCATGAGAAGAAGAAACTTCTATTAGAATCAGCTACCTATACCTTACTAGGCGATGATTGTACAAGACGAACAAAGATGAAGTGCTGAGAAGATGTGTCACAAAAAATGAAATCAGCATAGTATTGAAAGCTTGCCATGACGAACCATGTGGTGGACAGTTCGCAGAAGAAGCAATAGCCAGGAAAGCTCTGTTAGCAAGATACTGGTGGCCGAATCTCCACAAGGATGCATATAACTACTGCAAGAGATGCAATGCTTGTCAACGAATGGGAAAACCCACCAAAACAAGTGTCATGCCACTGCAACCTATTATTCCCCTAAAGCCATTCGAGAAATGGGGGGATTGATTTCGTGGGACCCATTGATCCACCCAGCAGACAGAAGTAGAATAGATACATCTTAGTATATACAGATTATGTCACAAAGTGGTGATAAGCTAAACCTCTGAAGCGGGATGATGGTAACAGCGTAGCCCTATTCATATACGAGAATATTATCACGTGTTTTGGCAGTCCCCTCAAGCTGGTAAGTGACAAAGGTACTCATTTCCTTAACAAGATCATGAAAGAGTTGACGGAACTATATAAGATTTGACATCGCAAGTCCACTCCCTATTACCCTAGAGACAATGGCCAAGTTGAAGTCACCAATCGCATCCTCTGCTCGATCCTGACAAGAATGATTGCTGCACATCGTTGCAACTGGAACAATTGACTTATAGAGGCCCTCTAGGCGTACAGAACCTCCCATAAGGTTGCTACAGGACAAACCCCTTTTCAGCTGGTGTATGGTATAGAAGTTGTTTTCCCGGTTAAACTAGAATTGCCTCTTTGCGAGTGGCAGTTAAAGAACGCTTGGGAGATAATGAGACACTGCAATGCTACCTCCTACACTTGGAATGTTTAGACGAGACCCGCAGGATGGCTCTACAGTGCATGGAAACCACTCAAGCGCGATGCAAGGCCTATCATGACAGTTTCATCAAGCACAAGGAGTTCAAAGAAGGTGATCTTGTCCTGGCCTATGATTCAAGATTTGGCAAGTTTCCTAGAAACTTCAACAACAGTGGATAGGCCCGTACAAGGTACTTGCTGTCAACTCTAATGGCTCTATTTAGGTGCAGACAGTTGATGCCTCTAATGATCCTTTTCTGATCAATGGCTATCACCTGAAGAAATACTTCCCTCCCTGTGGACCTTGACAATCATAGTCGACACACCCTTTCCCTTTTAGGTGTCGCACTATCCTTCTCCTTATGCTTCTAATAGCCCTTATGATCTTCCTCATGAGGCGGTCTTGTTTTGCTAGCCCCTCACAGATACCTCTCAACCCTACCCTGTTTACTTCTCATCTGATTCAGCAACAATGGCGAGGTTGATCCTAACACATGGTATTTTCACCATTCTCTTTATTAGTGAAAAATAATAATAATAATAATAACATAAAACAAAAAAACCAAACTGTTATAGGAGAAAATGAAAAAATTCTTTATCATAGCAGGCCTCATTCCAAAAAAACATGGAAACACCCTTGGGCGGGAAGCTAACTGTGAAAAAGGTGGTAACATCTCGCAGTTCAGGATAGCAAATTCATCAGCAGAACCTTTCCGCAAGTAATTTGAAGGCACCTCCCTTGGTGCACTATCTTTGCAATATCAGTCTGTCTACCATCCTTAACACATGATCTTTCATATAAATCATTGAAGTACTCGACGTGTCAACTACCTCCCTGGATACGCATCATCTTTGACGCTTTGCTGACAACAACAGCCGACACGATCTTCATCACCAACCCCTTGAGTGATACAAGCTTTCATCCTAACAGGATGGGGACGTGAGTATGGGCTGCCCTCTGTATCTATTAGTAAGCGAGATAGAGGATGCGCTGAGTAACCAGTCTTTCCCTTCAAATCAAATGAGATATGAGATATGTGACTGGAGGGTTGCACCCACAGGATGGGCCTCTCAATGCACAATGCATAATCTGTTCCTGTGCACTACTCCATAATGCTCCCTCGCCTTCCTTCTTGCACTGTATGCCGGCACAGAGCGGGATGCAAAATTGCACCATCAAATGCGCACAAGGCATACAATCTCTGTGCAAGTGACAGTGAGGATTACATCAATAGGTTTCAAGAGCAGGTTGCCCTCCTGTATCTTTCAACAGAGAGTGAGACAGAGGGTGGGTTGAGTGTGACTGGTGTTTCTTCAATCAAGTATTAAGCGATGAGAATTAAGGGATGTTATGATAATTGGTATCAAGTACGTTTATGTTTCCCTATGCACCCACGAGATGGGTCTCTGCCATCGTTGCATGGCACACCACTCTGTTATGTGCACTGCACTACAAGGCTCCCTCGCCTTCCTCCTTGCACAGATGCCAGACGGATTGGACGCACTGATGCACCATCAACTATACACCCTGGCATACTCCCTCTGCACCATTCCCTTGTCGATTCCTAAACCGAGTGTGAGATCTGGGTTTCCATCAATATTTACTCACGTAATGTAAGTTATGGGGCAAGTGATTGTTCTCTCATCCCATTTGAGTACTGGTGAGTTGAGTGACTCCTTCCTCAACGACACCTACCCCGACGGGCTTTATCAACCAGCTATCTCCCTAGGTGCTACTGCATGGTCTCTATCATGCCGGCTAAACGCTGGAGGGAGCCATGGTACCTCCTACAACCAACTCCAACCCTTCTGTAGAGCAGTGATGGTTCCTTCGACCATACGCAAAACGGGCCAAGTCTTTCTAACATTATCCTTATGATTGCACATGTACATTATGTTTAAGTGTAGGGACGCCAAAGTCCAATCGGTTAATGAGTCCTAAGTTGTATTGTTGCATCTACCCTTGTCCGTTAAGGTTTTCAGTGTGGGAACAAGTCCTTGCGCGTCTATGATGCGTACTCCCCTACATATGCCTCAATTTAATCCTGCATGTATGTTATGACCTGTTTTTACCCTAATGGGATAAATGAACCACAAGATTTTTTACGCAAACACCTCGAAACGACTGTTATTGTTGGACATCTAGTATCCAAAAACATGACAATTTTATCTTTATCGAACTTGCGATGAGAAGTCAAGTCAAAAGCTAATCATCGTGGACACGGGGTGCCACTAAGGTCTAGTGGAATTGCTCCAAAGCGTACGACATGAGTTTTGCCTAGCCATGTGGACATATGAAAGTGCGGATCAACCTCAGTAGTGCAATTAAGCCACATTGATTCTAGTTGGACCCTTCGAATTAGGTTGTAGTGGTTCATAAACTTGCAAGTATATTTTTGCACCACATCTAATATGACTACATAAGACGATGTATGTGCGTACAATGGGTTTATGCGATTGCAAACCTGTTTGATTACGCATTGATAATGTAACCGTGACGTCTTATGCTCACAATATAGTCTCCAAAAGATAGGGTTTTGTCTTTCACAAGGAATCACAAGTATAACCTCTCCATCTAATAAAGACAAAAGAATGACTCCCTTCATTATGTAACTCAACGGGTGTCTCATTAAAATAAAGCTATCACTTCTGTACTGAAAAAGAGAAGAGGATGGGAATATGCGCTTGGGAATAGGCCTTGTTGTAATGGATATGAATCTTTGGCTAGGGGAGAGTGGCAATCATGAAAACATACCTTACATGTTTATCTAGGATATGTTGCTATGGTCATTGTTTTAAGCCTTGTTTAAAAGGTTAATATGGATGCATTATATATCCACAAAGATTAAAGGAGGGATCCAAATAGGGGTCCACAAGGGCAATCCATGTTGTTGATAAGCGGGTGGATTTGAACCTTTACTAGTTAGGTAAGGCTAATGAGTGAGATATGTGGGTCAAGAGGGTAGAGCCATACGCAGAACCATTTTGATTATATGTATTTCATATTTTTGGTGTTCTTTAAATGTATTAATATTTATCTTAATTGTGATGTTATAGCAATGGCCCTCCCTCCCTCCCTCTGCGCCTCCCCTTCTCCCTCCCACTTCGCTCATCGCATGCCTCCCCCTTCTTCATCACCTCCCATTCTCCCTCCCCCTTCTTCGCAAGCTCCCCTTCTCCTTCCCCCTTCACCGCCACCTTCCATTCTCCCTCCCCCTTCTTCGCTGCTCGCCGCCCACCGCCTCCCCTTCTCCTTCCTCCTTCCTCGCCACCCCGTCCTCCTCCTTCTTCTTCATCTTCTCTTCTCCCTCCCCTTCCAACCCTCCCCTCTCCCACCCCTCTCATTGGCCATCCCTATCCCTGCCTCCACACCCATCCCAAACCCTGCCTCCAAACCCCCCTCCAAACCCTGCCACCAAACCCCCCCTCCCACACCTAACCAAACCCAACCCCCATCATAGCCCCCTTTCCCACCCCTACCCCATTACCCCCAACCTAGCCCCCTTTCCTACCACCCCCACCCGCAGTACATTCCCCCAACAAACGACTTTACCCAACAAAAACAAAACCCCCCCACACGTAGGCTCCCTTTCATGTCTGGTGGTCCCATGTCCTCGCGTGTTCGTGCGAGTCTCCGGCTGTCCTTGTGATAGTATTCGTGTGATGCCAACGAGCGTTCACACGCGAGGATGCGTGCTTGGTCTTATTTGTACGGTGGTGTGTGCCATCCACCACACACAGATGTTCACACACAACCCGGGTATCTCCTTTGATTTCCCACAAACCCACAAAAATACCTAAAAATATTTAAAAATTCAATTAAAAAATAAAAAATATTAAAAATTTTCTTACTAAATTTGGTAATTTTTTAATTTATATTGCTAATTATAATACGTAGCATTATTTGCAAAAAAATTAACAATATTTACAATCCTTTTTAAAAATTTACTAACAAGTGAGAAATATTCATTTAAAAATCCTAAAAATCGAAATTAAGCTCAAAAAAATCATAAAAATTTTCATCAATGTATTTCACTACTTTTGGAATATTTTAAAAGCTAAACAAGCCTTGACACATGATCACGCTACTATTTTTAGACCCAAATGATAAACTTTTAACCTAAATTCATAGAAAAATCATTTTCAATTTCAAAAATATGCTGAAAATTTACAAAAAAAAGGCAGATCCATCATTGAAGCCTGATGGTTCTATTCTCACTTAGGTTTGATTGATACCCTAATAAATCAAACATTTAAAAAAATACAAACAAACAAAAAGGTAAAAAAATAAAAACACACCTAAATTACAATTAAAAATAATAATAACATCACCAAAAAACTAATCAATATTAACTAAACCAAATGTGATCCCACTAACATCGCCTTGATATTTCTTTTGTTTTTTTTAATAATAAGATATTTTATTTTTTCCAATCAATGGTTTTTGCTTTTTTGTTGGATTTCTTGCATTTGGGACTACTCCGTGCGCCCTCAGTCTCTTGCATACACACCCCTGCCATGTATCTATCTTTCATGCTTTATTTATTTTTTGTCATCCCTTAACCACGGTTAATTGTTAAAATGAACCTTATTCACCCACTTTTTTACACGTGCTCGCGCCAAACACATCTTTTTCTAATAAATTAAAATAAACCCATCATTCACTTTACACATGCTACGTGCACTTCAGAGACACCTTAATTTTAAATAAAAATGAACCAACCATCACAAAAATACACACGTTGAAAAAGAAAAGCGCTTCAGACACATTAAATTTTTAATCAATGAATATGCATTTAGAGATCTGAGTCTGGGTATCGAAGTCTGGGATTCGTTAAAAGCACAGTTTCACATTAATAAATTGTAACTAACAATTTAAAAATGAACCGTCGTTTTCTTATTAAGGTTTATAACCTAGTAAAATTTATTAATAATTTATTAAAACGAACTCTTCACTAAAATCATTTTCCTCACTGCACTTTTTTCTCTTTTTAATAAATACACTTCGTGGGATGGGCACGTGCAGTCCTTTAAGCTGTCATTGCTTATAGAAGTTATAGTTATGTCTTGAGTAGGTTATTGAGATATTATAATTTCATTGTGTGATAGGATTACCAGTACGGTCTGTAGTTTTCTTTTCTGCCTGATACGGAGTCTTGGGTATCTGTTTGTTGTATAGCATGAAGCTTTCGGTCGCATATGTGTAGGGGTCATACCAAAGTTTTTCTAGGATGTGGATTGTTTGGGGTGATCAGTCGGTTAGTCACGTATGTGAGCATTTATTCTAATCGATTTCTTTTTTATAACTATTCTGTTGTTTTGCAAGCATTCACTGTGATTGTCTGTGTGTATATTCCATCTGAATGGTGTCTAAAGCTCCTCCTCCTGTTTAGTATGTCCCATTGATCAGTAGGGATTATTCTTCCCTACTGACTTTTGAGCCTATTACGAAAGCTGGCCTTGCATCTTTTATGGCTGCTTCACTCTCTCTGATTTCAGACGATCCATGCCTTTGTGATGAGTTTCTTGCATCATACAGTAAGAAATCGGGCTTGGTTCATGGTACTTCCATAGTCCTGACATCTAGAGGATTAGGGAAGGCTTTGTCTCTTCCCTACAAAGGAGAACCCTTTGTCACAGCCAGATAGCTATTCTCAAATGAAGAGATTCTCAAGCTATTACAAAAGCAAACTAAAGAGGTCCTCAATACCAAGAAGGTGATTAACACTTCAGGAGTGTCTTTCTCAATGATCATTGATCCTAGCTCGTCTGTCAATTTCTCCAAGACAGGTTCATGCCCGCCAAGACACCATCTCACTATTTGTCCAAGGAGCTCTTCACAGCAACCTAGTTCAAGGTCTCCAGTCTTCAAGGGATACACCTCGATTTCCTAAGAAAAAGAAGAGAAAAGAAAGAAGACAACAACGGTAGTTGCAAGTGGTTGTAGACCCCAAGAAGATTGAAACCAAGAGTGCCGAAGAGCTGAGGAATAAAGCATCGAGGCCATCCACCAATGAACCCATTGATGTCTCTCTTAATAGCGGTGAAACCTCAAACACATCTGTGTGCTCTGAAAAATCAAAGCAGCCGTTCTTCTTTAGCTTATTTCTCATTTTATGATTTTGTCTACCCATCTCTTCATTCTCTTTTACTTATTCATCTTCCATCTCCTACAACTTTTATTTCTCAACCCCCTCACTTGGTTAGTGGGTATGAAGGATTTGATCAGCAAATTCCAAGAAAAAGATGATGGAGCTCAACTGATTCTCTTACGAGATCACAAATTAATTGGCCATTAATTCCAACGAACATGACAACTGCTAGTTAAGAGTATCAAAATTATCTCCATTTTTCTCAACAATATTCACAATCTCTAGATCCTTCACTGAGTTTGACAATCCATTTTGCTTAGCACCTAGCATATATACATAGGCATTCCCATAACAATCAAAAGGTCATTCCAAAGCTTTGTATGAATGTCAATGTGAACATTGATTTCCAACAGTTTGATGTCTTATATTTTCATGTTCTTTGTCTACCTAACAAATACCTTGTTTTGCTAGAATGGATATGGTGCCTTCAATTCTTTCAAAATCCTCCAAAATCTTTTGTAGATGAGTCTTTATCCATGGATCACTTTCGTAATCATCAAGCCTTCAAGAGGGATCATCTTCACTGATACCCCTGAATGTATCTTCTATGCTTCTTAATGATATATTTTTTGGAGATGTCATTCAGATGGTTGTGTTTGTGTTTGTGATGTATTAATTTGTATGTGATGAATTCGTGCTGATTGAATAATTTGTTCGAGAGCTCTCTTTTCAACTATTGATACGGATAGTGGATGGCAAGTCTACGATGCAAAGCTGAAGAACCTCTTATATCCTTTACAAATTTGTTATGACTTTTTATTGTTTATAAGATGTGTTAATGAATAACGATATTTTCCTTTAGTAGTATTCTTTCTTAGATATAGGTGATAAGTTGGGATCGTGGTTTGGGGTGATTATTGAAGATACTAAAGAAAATCAAATTGAGCTCTTTACTGAACTTATATTCTTATTTTCCTTAGGTCGCGAGGACGCTTCATTTCTAAGTGTGGAAATATATATTGAGTGAAAAAAGATTAAATTTTTTACTGCTTTTTGTTATTTTTGAGGTATGAATGGTTGATTTTTTATGAATTTAGAGTGATGTTTGATTATTTTTGAAAGTGTTTAAGAGTGTTTTGGATGATATTGATTATTTTTTGAAAGCATGATGATTCTTAATAGAAATATGAGGCTATGTGATGTTTTGATAGGTTATGTTGAGGTTCTAATTGGTTTTGATACCTTCTGTTTAGCTTTTGTTTTGTTCTGATTTTCTTTTTCATTAAGCATGGATTGATAATTGATAAAGGTTGAAATCTTTTGAAAGTTTATTGAATAGTTTTTTATAGTTTGGAATGGTTTTAGTATGAGTTATGAGGGTTTACTATTCTCTCATAACCTTCTGTAGACCTTCTATAGAGCCTCTTCTCTACTTTGTCTCTACTCTGTTCCTGTGTTGTTCTGTTCTATAGATCTTTTGTAAGTGTTCTGTAGAATGTATGTGTAACTTTGGAAAAGTTTTCTAACTTGAAAAGATGAATCTAAGTTAAAAAGAGCTAAAACAAATGGAAAAAGTAGTTGCTGAAGACTGAAGACAAAACTGAAGTGACAGTGACAGTAGTGAGCTGTGAAGAGACACTGTAGTGGCTCCGGTGTCCTTTCATACCTCCCATACCTCTTAGGAGGTGCATCCACGATCTAAGAAGGATTATTAAGTGCCATTCTTAAGTATTGTAGTGAGAAGATAATGTACTATTGAGAGAGAGAAAGAGAGATAGAGTCAGAGATAGTCAATTTTATCAAAACAATGTATCTACTATGAGAGATTAGCAAAGAAAACTATAAAGACATTATAGATCAATACTATGTGATTGATTTCCATTGAAAAGTAGTGCATTATTTTATGTTCCTTGTTCTATTGATGGATTTTGTGAAGATGTTAAAGATTACGGTTGATTCTATCAAATCCACGAGAGATATCTACTATGATATTGCATGAAAATTTGTTGTTTTTCTTGTTTTGGTCATCAAAAGAATGAAACAAAAGGTTTTTGATGTTACAAGATAGATTTTCTTACAGTAGAATCTCCTTTTCCTTGGTGTCTCTCTTGGGATTCCATTTGCACAAAAATAAAATCTAAAAATCAATTTTTAAAAATTAGAAAAAATCTCTAAAAAGTCAAAATATATTTCAAAAATTATGTGTTTTTTATCTTTTTTTCTCATTTTGTCAATTTTCAACTTGGTTGGATTACATTTTGCGATTGCTTTGTTACCGCGGTCTACTCTCCATCTCTCTCCATCATTCGATTTTTTATATGCTTATTCAAATTAGGGTAGTTTGGACGCATCAACTCCTCTACATCATATGGTGATAGGAGGACGCCATTCCTTTCATGCGTAAGGACATTCAAAGTTTCATAGAAATATTAGTTAAAGCCTATGTTCAACAATTGTACTCTTTTTTTTATGTGAGGAGCTATAGCTATCTAAGAAGGAGTTACATAAGGCTAATATTGAGCTCGCCTTCGCTAAGGAAACAAATCGAGTCATATACTAAATTGTTAAAAGCCCAAAAAGTGAAAATATCCTCTTTGCAAGACCAATTGGCTGAAGTAAAGGCTCAAGTAGCTACTGTCACTAAGGATAAAGATCGTCTTTTTAAGGAAACCCAAGAGCTTCAAACTTTAATTGGTTCCCAAAGATAGTAGAGTTACAATTATAGTAAACTGCACACTTGAGCATCAAAATACTAAGATTGAAGAGTTAAGAGAACAGCTGGCTTGGACATGCTCCATTCCTCTAGGTCCAAATGTTCCATCAGTACCTTCTTTATTGGTTACAGACTTAGCTACTCTCCAACATAATGTAACCTGTGTCCCTTATTTGAGGCTAAGGTGGAAAGGCTTCAACCGTTCGTGGTTCTAGGTTTTGAGCAATTTATGAAATACATTCGCCCCATTATTCTTTCTTTATGCACTATCAACAACAAACCCTGGCCCTTTTATAAGTTATCTACCATGGGTTTGCATCCTCTAGAGGATGGATGGAGTAGTGGTTGATTCTGAGATCTCCTAGCAAAGGTTGTCTAAACGGTATTTGTGGATTCAATTATGCTGACACCATGCTGATATCTTATATGTATCTTAGAGGTGATGTTCTTTTTCCAAACCATGAGGATATATCTTGGTGTGTAGGGGATGTTATTTTGCAAACAGTTCTTTATGTATGACATTTCAAGTTGCAAAAGGATAAGATTTTTCAAGCATATTCTTCTTAAGTAGATGCATGTCTTAAAGTTTCTTAGCATTCCATGATAGAGTAGCCCATGTTTCTAAAGAATCTCATTTTAACACCTCCTTCTTTGAAGTCTATAATTGCCAATCTATTCTAGGTCCATTCTCTCATTTATTATCAATAGATGGCCCACAAATTTGATTCCTATTTATTCATACTTCAGTCGACTCCCTATGTTATTTCTCCTCTTCTTTTCCAACCGCAAGGTACTCCCCAAATTCCTATTTTTACTCATTGCCCATTCATTTGTGAATCAAGTTTTCTCCCCTGCTCCTCGTTCTTCTCCACCGTCTATCACATACCTTTCTACTTTTCTAGCGTATTTCTTAACTCCTTTCTTATCCAATTCAGTTAAATTACTTGAGTTTCCATCCTTAACTCTTTCTTCTTTTTACGATTTTGCATATCCATCACTTCATCCCTTGATGCTTCTTGCTCTTCCTCCACCCACATATTTTATTCCTAGTCCCCCTCAGCTAGTTAGTAGCCACTCCGGTATTGATTTACAAATACATAAACACAGAGCATTCAGTTAAACTCATTCATTGATAGAACCTCAGATTAATTGGCCTGTGATTCCATGGGATCAAAAGAGTCTTATACAAACTTATCAAACTTATCTGTAGTGGACCTAGATTTATTACCAATCTACTGATTCTTTAGTTAGATTAACAAGTACACATTTTTATTGGTACCTAGCATACATGCATCGTCACTCTCATAATGATCAGAAGCCAATACCAAAGTTTTTATTAATCCCCATCAATTGGATATCTTGTATTTCCATGCTCTTTGTCTTTCAAGCAGATATCTTGTTCTTGTGGATGTGCTATTTGCAATTCTTTCAAAATCCTCCTAAGATATTTGTGGATGAATCTCTTTTCATAGATAAGTTTAGAAATCATCAAGCCTTTAAAAGAGAACATCTTCAATAATGGTTTCTTTTTTCATGCAATTAGCGATTGAGATTTAATGGAATCTCTTTTCATTCTCCCTTATTGAGGTGTCATTCAAATTTCTCTATATTATGTATTTGTGTATGGGTGTGTTTGATTTGTGTCCATTTGGAGATATGGTTCAAGAAAGTTGAAAAGATTTTAAGATGTTGATTTATTGATATGGCTAAAGTTTTGAAGACTTGCACTAGAATGAAAGAATATATCATATCATTTACTAATTTATATGGTTATATTAAGCTGAGATTTGGTTCATACGTCAAGGTGTTTTCCTTTCGTCAATCTCTTTGATAGATCTAGGTTATTTTGGAGTTTGATGGAATTGAGGTTGTTTCATGGTGAATACTGATTAATTGATTTTCGAGACAGCCCAAGTTAAGGTCCTTTGGCGCATTCGTGGATGCATTCATGGCTAAGTGTTGAGCGAGTTTTTAAGCTTAGTAATCTTTCTTTTTCCAACATTGTGAGGATGCTCCCTAATTAAGTGTGGGGATATATTAAGGGCTGATTAACTTGTTTTTTGGTTGAATTTGTATTGTGAGCTCAATGGTTGATTTTGAGGGTTTATTGATTGATTTTGGATGTTTTGGAGTGTGTTAGGATGGGTTGAGTAGGTTTGAGAAACTCATAATGGTTTTGGTTGATATATGATGTGCTTATAGATTCTGTGAATTGTCTGTTTGGTTTTGATAGGATTTGTTTTGCCTCTATTTTGATTTGTTTTCTTTCTGTTTGTGAAGTTATGATTATGAATTAGTAGTTTCAGGAATGATTGAGAGTGTGTTAGAAGGCTTTTGATGGTTTAAAGTGGGCTTGGTTTGAGTTGTATGGTTTTTATGCCTTTTATTGACCTTGTCTGTGTTTTGTAGAGCTTCTATATATGCTCTATAAGACAGTGTTTACTTCTGTGTGTTCTGATGGATGTTTAGCTTGGGAAATGTTTTGTAATCTTGAAATAGGAATAGTACAACCTCAAAATAGCTTGAAGAAACAGAAGAAGTTGATGAACACTTGAATTGAAGACCCAAGTGACTGTGATATTGATGAGCTTCCAAGGGACACTGTATTAGCTCTGGTGACTCTTCATATCAAGCATACATCTTGGGAGATATATCCACGACTAAGAGAGGACTATTGAGAGTTATTCTTTGTTATTCCAATATGCTATTAAAAAAGAGCATATGTGAGAGAGAGTGTATGCTAGATAGCAATTTTCTATGAGAAACATTATATATATATATATATATATATATATATATATATATATATATATATATATATATATATATATATATATATGAGAGAGAATGAGAGAAAGACTATGAAGACTATGAAAATGATGAAAGATGAATACTATGTGATAAATTGCATTCAAAGTTGATCATTCATTTGTGTCATTTTGTTTCTTCAATGGTTTGTATGAACAATATGTTGATGATTTGTTGTGATAAATCCATGGGAGATTCACTATATGATGTTGCGTAAAGATTGGTATTCTTTTTCTTCTTCTCGTTGATTAAAGTATGAAGAATATGCTTGTTGGTGTGACAAGATAAATTTTCTTCCAGTAGTTTCCATGTTTTCTTAGTGTTCCTCTTGGGACTCTAGGTGACCCTCATGGGTGGCGAGCATGAGAACCATAAGTGCCAAGTGTGATACAATATTGCAGGTGGCAATAAGTGGTGATCTCCAGGCTTTACAAAATGTTAATGATGACTATGGTATCCTAGGGAATTATATTAAGAAGGTCACCATCATGTGTATAGGACTGCAAATGGGTCACGACCATGTGAAGGAGGCACCTCCCAAGGGAGTTGTGGCCCGTTATGACTTGGTGGTGTCTTGCATGTAGTGTGAAGCTCGCATGGGTCACCATCAAGCAAGAGAGCACCATCCTAGTGGTGGAGTTCTCTCTATCACTTGGCTATGACCCTCGTGGGTGACTAGTGTGAGAACCACAAAATACCAAGTGTGGTTATAATAATGTTCCATCTTGGTATTCGATAATAGCCCCCTGTTATAGAATCTAGCATAACTTCAATACTATATTCTGAAACCGAATGTCTATTCCAAGATCAAGAAGAGTACACAAGGCAAAATAGGGTACAACATCCAAGTTTTAAAACACATTGTGATTAAATGAGACAAAGAAATCCCATGTGCATTATATCAATGAGTGTAGTTACACTAGTTACAGTTTGCAAGCACATGGCTTGTTACAATAACCATGATGACGCTTTTCTTGCAACATTAGAAAAGAGCTTCGATAAGGTGTAATCGCATGGAGATTATGCCGAACCAACCATCCTCCGATCAATATCTGCCTTGGAAACTTCTCTAATATCACCATCTAGGCTATCAACTACACCCTTGGTTGTCCCTATGTCCGTACTTGCTCTCTCAACTGTCTCTTTACAAACCTCACAACCTCATCCACCAACTTTTTGCGACTATGAAGAACCATGCTCTCCATGGCATCGTTTGCCTTCCTGTTAGCCCCCCTACTGCCCCCATCAATAGCCCCCTCCCCACTTTTGGTTTCAATAGCATCCAGATACCCCTTGACCCCAACCCGTTGTACCTGAGCAATGCCTCCTTTTGCTGCATCGAAACCTTCAGCTACTCTGACAACCTATTCAGTAGTGTACTCTTGGTCTTGCTAGGCATCCTCTCCAACAATGACTCCAAGTCAACAATGTAATCAGATATCATCCCTATATACCCACGCATTGACTTCTGTACAAATCTCCCTCGCAAAATTCGTGAAGTGAGGCTTCTTTCTAAGAGAGATACCAGCCTAAGATGCACCATTCACCCTTCTCCATGTCTCAATATTCTTTCCAACACCTCTAGACTACTGCATATTTGAATCACACTTTTCCCAAACCTGGCCCATGCAACTTTGTGGCATGGGGGGTCTCCCATCCCATCATGGTATCGCTCAAATGCATAGCACCATGTAAACCTCACCACAAGATTGAGGTGTTCAATACACCTTGCAAAAAAGCAACCTACAATCTTCTGCCAAGTGAGGATCTAGGTGGCTTAGGTAGATATTTGAACCTTTTTGGTGCTTATGCTTGAAGACAATCAAACATTGGTCTTCATAGAGGGTGTCTTTACCTAAGTCCTTTGGAGGGCCTCTTTCAAGCTTAAGCAATACACCTCATGTAGCTTCTTTGCCATATAAAAAAATTTGCTGAGCTATGGATACTTTTCTAGTTTATTTTTCCTTGAGAGATGTCAATTGATACTCCGAATTAGACATACCATGGCTCTCTTTTGAAAGTAAAACAATACTTAATGTATAGAATTTTTTATTTTTTTTTTAAAAGGCTATGGTGTGGGGGGTTCAACTGCCCAACATTATGTGGATACAAAGCAATCATGTCAACTAATGCAGACTTGGCAGAGGTTTTGTTGTAAAGGTTTAGTCTTTCTATTGGTTATCCTAGAAATGTCCAAAATTAGACCACCACTTGCAACAAGCTCTTAGGAATTGAAATTGTGAGATCATGCAATAATGTTGCTTTGATGTCACCATTGACCAGAAGCACTCTATGCACAAGTATGCATTCGAAGATTTGGCCCCTTGTGTGTGTGTGTGTGTGTGTGTGTGTGTGTGTGTGTAAACATGAACGTGAACACAAATTTGTATTGATGTGTAAAGGTAAAATGTATAGTTTATCGCTAGGATAGATCACATTGGGAATAAAGCTAAACTCTACTCAATAAGCTTATAAGGTAGAAAACTTAATATTATTACAATAGATAGCAATCCCTATAATGCATGCAATTTTGAGTATCATTTGGGATGATCTTGGACACACCTCCCTAGCATTATTACCACTAGTTTGGTGAAGTCTAGTTTCCACTATCTATAATCAAGTGTGCAAATAACCTTAGATTCTTAATACTTTTCTACAACTTGTGAACAACACTTATAACACCATTATTTGTAGTGCTGGTTATAACACTACCCAGACTCTGCAAGATAATTTGGAGCAACAAAATGGCCAAAATACAAAACAAAAATTAGAGACAATAACAAAAAAAAATTAGAAAATAAAGATGGATCTTCTATTTGATCAATATAACTTTGTGTAAATCCACGGTGCAAATTATCATACTCAACATTGGTACACCTACAAGAAGCTTTGCAAGCAATCACATGGAACTGTTGTATTCTTAATTAAAAGGCTTTCTAATGATGGATTGATTGGCTTTGAATCTTAAGGAACAAATTTAGTTGTGCACTATACTAGCCTTGCTATAGTTCCTTGCTCTTTTGAAAGTGAACCTTGCATTGTTGATTCTTATAAGAATATTTTCCATGTTCAAAGATATGAACACATTTAGCATCTCAGACCTTAATTTTTTGCTTCTCTATGTCTTAGATACAAGTGTTATAGCTCTACGCCAATCATTACATACCAAGATATTCATAGCAACAGTTACAGTTGACCCTTCCGATGTGTTGATCAAGGCACATGCCATTGCAAACCAAAGAGTTACAAATTGCTTTGGAAAGTCTACTAACTTCTCACCATGCCCACAGAGCACATCCTTCTTCATGTCTTCAAATATGTTTTGTGAAACCAAACACAAGCTTGAAGAATAACCCTACCATGTTATACTATTGAACTTTTTTTAAAATATTTTTGAGAAAACACATCATGGAAAACCAAAACCAATCATTCTCAAGCAATTTCTTCAACCATTTATCATGAAATAAAAGGAAAGATCACTCACGCATAAAAACCACAGTTTTGAGGCTCTTATTTCATAGTTGGGAGGTCGTTAATACTCTTTCTTAGTTGCTAACACACTCTCTCAGCCCCCGACCCATCTAGGATCTCTACCGCTTCAACATCATCATTTGATTAAGCATCCTTTCTCACATACCACCCCCTTCTCTCATGAATTGATTCATATGAACGAACATCAAGGAGAGAGAGGAGAAAGGAGAGAGAAACGCTCGAGTTTTAGAATTTTATTCCCTGCATCATATTTCATAAGACTAGAGCCAAAATCTTGCTCTGAGATACATCCTCATCTCTCATGATTGTTGAGGCATGAAAAGACACAAGAATCCCCAAATTTTGGAGTGCAAATAAAAAAATGCCCCCCTCCCACCTGCTCAACATGAATTTTTCATGTTTTTTCAAAGTTTCAAAACATTTATCAATTATCTAGCTTATTTATAAATTCTCTCTTTTTCTACTCTCTACTAGTATAAATAACTCTCCATGGGAGAAGAAGAGAGTAAGGTAGACAAGCCTAAACGCTACTATGATCACTAAGAGTACAAGCAAGCAATGGAATGATATGAGCAAATAGAGAGAGAGAGTGCGTGTGGAGCACTAAAGAATAGTTCCAAGATGAAGTCAACTCAACGTCAATGAGATTTATTATGAAGACCCTTTTCTCTTATCTCTATCTCTTCACTTCTCCACTCCTCCATTTCACCATGCCTCCTTGAAAAAGAGCTAATGTGGTGAAATCTTGAAACATTGTGGGACCCTTGAATGTTCCAAGACCTTCCAATTATAATGGGACCATCATCAACCCCCTCAATGAAACTCATGCCAACATCTATGCTTCAAATAATTATCATGTGCCCATCTTATTTTTATTGCACACTAATAAAATTATAGTTAAATTATGTTAATAATGAGAAAAGAAAAGAATAAGTTCTTTAATTACAAGAGAAAGTGTATTTATTAGAGTGTCTTAAACTATTATATTTTATCTAATAATGTGCTAGGTGCTACCCCTAAGAAGACCAGGCATTGTGACTCGATAGCCAAGAGCCAACCAAGCCTCTGCAAGGCGATAATCAACTGCTTGTAGAAATTTTCTTCTTC
The DNA here is from genome assembly GCF_053477565.2 of Lygodium microphyllum. Taxonomy (NCBI): domain Eukaryota; kingdom Viridiplantae; phylum Streptophyta; class Polypodiopsida; order Schizaeales; family Lygodiaceae; genus Lygodium; species Lygodium microphyllum. The sequence continues at coordinate 2,185,422 of NC_141137.1, read as the reverse complement.
TTCTTTTCCTTATTAAATTATATGCAAAGCTCAATTTGAATTTTTCTTCGTCTTAATAGCAACAGGTGAACACCATTCAATGTGTTGAACAGGGAAGATTAAACTAGCTTTTCACCGTTTCTGTAACTCCTCGAACAACCTGTCCCTCATTTCAAAAGGCATACGCCTTACTTTCTGATGCACAGGATGGCTACCTTCCTTTAGAGGAATGGTATGGACAGTCAAGTTGGGAGGAATATCTCTCAACTCATCATAACTCCAGGCAAAGATGTCATGGAATTCTTGGATTAGGGACACATATTCCCTCCTCTCTTCTAGACTGAGCATAGCCCCTAATTTAATAAGTCATGGGTCATTCAATGTATCGAGATATAGCTCAATCACATCCGTGTCTCTTATTCTATCTTGAGCTTCAATTGGCTCAGTGAGAGTCACTTGGTATATACCCTCTGTAGTGGGCCCCTCTTTTGAATCATCACTTAACGAAGTCTCATTACCAAGTGGTTTCTCTAATGTATCTAACTTAAATCAGGATAAAGAAGCTCTCTCACTTTCAGGAGACTCAGGATATGCATCTACTACTACACGACTAGCACCTTTGCCAAAAATCAAACAACTAGCACGTATATCCACTTGACAGTCGGATCGCAAGATCCATGGCCTTCTTAACAATACTTGATAGCTTGGCCACCTTGCGAACCTAATGACCCTAAAATCCAGAGTGTATTCACAAAATTGTGAAGGCATCCTTTTGTATTTCTAGTCTCAGTCTTTCCATCAATTCCAAACTCACGATGTTGACGAAGGATCGTGTTTCTATAATAACATGATCCACTAATATTCCATCAACATATATTGCCACCCTTGGACAATGCTTTCCAGCATGCTCAAACCAATCCTATCCTACTCGGCCTATTGCCAAGGTCTCAACGATATACCTAGTGCGTAGAATCTTCTTAAATTCCTTACGCACTCCTGGAGATAGCTTAATCAACTACAAAAGTTCACATCAGGATTTACGTTGCAAAGAGAACTCGTTAAATCAAGCTCATGATAGTTAGCAATAGTTCTCTTCTCTCGCCAAATCATTATCTCCTTTGGCCTTTGAACTGACTTTGGCGCCTCCTCATTATCTTTTACCTTCTTCTTTGGCAACTCGTTTTTAGATTTTGCTTTGCCATCAACCGCTTTTAGAGAACTCACTTCTACATTAGGGTTAAGAACTTGCATTCCTTTATCATCCTATTTCGAGTTTACCTCAACGAGTTTTATATTATCCATATTGCCTTCTTTGGCCTTTTTCCCTCTTGTAATGGCTCGTAAATTAGAAGTTTCAATGTTGTTGACACACAGCTTCAATAAGGCTAACACCACTACCACTAGGTAGGTAGCTCCTCTACCACAGCTTCCCCTCTTTGTAATATTTGCTTCGGTCCTTCATCTTGGTGGAGGTTATTCCCTTGCACTCAATGGTTAACCAGACCTGACTTTTTACTTCCTTGCTTGACAAAGCTAATCTTACTCCAACAGATCAGAATGACAAACCTACTAGAATTGAACAGATCAAAATGACATGAACTCCACTTGACTGAGAAGGATGAGAAATTGAAGAGATTTTTTAGCTTGAAATTTAAGGCTATGGAGTCTCTGTTTTAGGGTTTCCTACAAATCTGTTTTTTGCTTGTAGCAGGAGCTACAATGGACCACTTGCTACAATATTTATGTGGGAAATAGCTTATGTATAGGCCTTCAAAAACCCTATATGGACAGGGTGAATCGTGGTGCACAGAGGTAGATCAGGCAGTACGACAGGAATCTCACACATAATTACGACCACGGCAAAATCATGCAATGCAAGCTCTCTATGCATCAATCGGCTTAATTCTTGTGATGGGATGAAGCGCCTTGAACTGTAGAGCAACTCCCTAGAAGAAATTGAGTGAAGATATCGCCCGTGGAGAGTTATAAAGAATCCAAGTGTTGCACCTCCAGTCTGACAATGGCTCCCAAATTATGAGTGTGAGATTCAAGTGAGAACTAAAGTCATGCATTCAAACTCAGCTGACCTGAGGTTAAGCAAAGCTGAGAGGAGAGTTGAGCTATACTCGATTGAGCCCTGATACCATCTTGAAGATCACGGTGTCGTGCGGCTACGCGCACACAGTGTAAAAAAATCTAGAGTGTGGCTTTCTTTTTTATTTAGAGAGCCAATGCCATTTTAGACATTAGTATTAGTGTCCATGGTTCAAAAATATTAGATTTTAGTCCATTTTTAATATTCTAAATATTATCTCTTGCAAAAAAATCTACAAAACTATAGACAACTTCTAGATTAAGATGGCATGTAAAAGAAAGCATATAGCTTTCAACTAATTTGAGAGGATTTTATGTAAAAAGAGAGAATAGTGAAATCGCACGACGCGCAATCGCTGCTTTCAGGCAGTGAACAGCACTCCAAAAGTGGGAGATGGAGTGATCTGACTGGATTCTAGCCAGGTGTCCTATTATTTACCCCCCCTTTCGAAGCCATTGGAAGGATCAGATTGGTGATCTGAGCAGCATAGAGGAAGATATTATTTTGTACACGTTTTTGTCTATTAGAGTTATATTTTCTCATAATGCTAAAAGAAACTGACATGCTTCATCTCTATTAGTATTCTTCTATATTTTCTAATTCTTTTTTAAAGTATTCTTCTATATCTTCAATCTCTTTGAACCCCTTCTCTTCCGTGGACAGAAGGTCACCCACCTATAACCCTGAAGGAAATGGAAAAAGTGAAAGAGGCCACCCACCTATTGTAAAGGCATTGGCAAAAGCATGTGGACACAAGGTAAAAGAGTGGCTACGGTTGCTCCCTTATGCTTTGTGGGCCGACAGAACAACTCATAGTGATGTTACAGAATATATGCCTGCAGAATTGATGTATGGTCAAAAACCTATCATGCCGATAGAAGAGATGACAGTCACATGGAGTGTGCTACCTTGGGAGGAGTTGAATCGAGAGGAGTTGTTGACCTTATACATTAGACAGTTGGAAAGAAAGTCGGAAGACATAGAGGCAACAACTTGGATAGTTCTATTCATCCAAACCAATCTGGGGTGGGATATAGGGGCGGTTAACTAACACTTAATACCCCTCTCGTCACATAGCTCCTAAAAGGCACATGACACATATTCTCCCCCATTGTCAGTCTTAAGGCATTTCAACCTATGCCCAGTCTAGTTTTCAACCAATGCAAGCCATCTCTAAAACACAGCCAAGACGTCTGACTTAAGCTTAATGGGGTAAGCCCAAACTTTATGCAAAAAATCGTCAATGAACGTCACAAAATACTTTGCACCACCCATAGACTAATAAGACATGGACCCACAGACATCCAAACGTACCAATGCCACGGGCTCACTCATGCATGTCCTACAAGACTTCTTATGTGTATTCTTAGTCTATCTACCATAAAGACAATGCTCACATGAATCAAAACATACATAGTCAAGGAACGGTAAGTATTGCAAAAACCAAAAAGCATTTTTATTCCTTTCAAGGACATATGGCCCAAACGGGCATGCCAAAGAGATACATGTGGGATTGAACTGACTGATAAAACATGGTCAACAGAGGACCCATCAACTACAAGAGGATAGAGACTGCCAACCTTGGCACCTCTAGCAAGCACAAGTCTGCTACAGATGATCTTCCAGGCAGAATCTCCAAATGAAACATGAAATCTAGCATCATCAAGCTACCTTGCAAACATAAGACTGCATGTAAGCGCAGGTATATGACGTACGTCGTGTAATGGAAAGGTACTGCCAGTAGAGAGCTAGTCGTACATCCCCAATGCCAACAATAGCAAGTGACATGTCATCACCCAAGCGAATTGAACCGGAGATAATTGCGATAGGAATGGAACCACTCAATGCATGGTGTAACATGAAATGAAGCACCAAAATCCAAAAGCTAGCACTGCACATACATAGAGTGAACCTCGGTCAAGGACATAGCATCACAAGAACTAGTTGTAAGTATGTACTCCCCATCGAAGTCATCAGTTTGCATGACATTTATCTCCTTGATTTTCACACTAGATTTCGCAGACATAATGCTGCGATCAGAGGATTTTTCCTATACTTTGTCTTTTCCCTTATCTTTGCACTTCTCATTGCACAACTCATGACACTGTGGGTATATGTGATCCTTCTTGTCGCAATGATGACATATCACATTAGCATTTCTTCCACGAGACTTGTTGCGCAACTTACCACACGACCTAGACCTAGACTTCTACGGGTCTTTGCCACATCCATACCCATGGTCATTCTTTCCATTACCATCTCTGTCTCTAACAGTCAAAGCATGCAACACACGAGAGGCATCCAAGTTCTTACGGTTAATCTCTTCCTATAGAAGAGCACTCTCTACATCAGGAAAGTTCAAAATAGTAACAAGAGCACACAAGGCAATGCGAAATACATCCCATGACTCACTCAAAGTCCCAAGCAAAAACAATGGAGTAACCTCATCATTAAAGGTAATGCCTTGCAAAGTCAAGTTCTTGAGAATAGCATGGAATAAGCTCAAATGAGCAGACATTGTTCCATAAGCTGCTTCAGTCAATACATCTGACTTGCTGGACTTTTCTTGTCGTAGAGATTCTTAATTTTATCCCAAAGCTGCAAATCACTCTAAGCTTCCTCAACCACATTGTAATGCACTTGTTTAGTGAGAGACAAGATGAGGGTGAATCAAGATGATTCAGCATGAAATTTCCACATCAGTCCATACATAACTGCTTGCTGTAATAAATTATAGCCAGGTACAATGAGTTGGGTTCTAACTTAACAATATCTAAAGTTTGAACAACGGAAAATCCTTGTGAGAAGCCTCCCAATTATTTGGAACCACTCTGCCATAGGACGAACCTGTCGGAAGTTCTACCCACTCGCTTCCCTTGACAGCTTTAGTTTTCTAATTAGATCTTACCACAATTACATGTAACATTTAATACCAACTTCCTTAATTAAGCCTTTAGGGAACAAGATTTGTTTGCGTAATTTACGACAAACATGAAAAAATAGCAAGAGTACTTTTGACAAAACAAATTCCTTAACCTATCTTCAAGTTAATCGTTATCTCTTGTCCATATAAGAGAAATTATATATTCCCTTCTGTCCAACAGAAGTACCTGGTCCAAATCACATGGCACCATAATTTCCATCCATTATCTAAAACAGGATCATCCAACACCAAAAACGTTGGGCTCACGACAATCTACGACTTCGTTCCGATCTGGGCAAAGGGTGTCCAGAGCTCAACTAACCCCAGGTGACCTAAGAGTGAGGCACAATTTTTGTGGTTGGCCTTTTCACCACTCCACCTTCGGCCCGTGCATCGAGCAATGCCCTCTCGGGTTGAAATGCCGCGTGACCTTAGAGATAATCAACCCGTGCAAAATATCCTTCCTTAATTAATCCAATTAAGAGTCGAGCACAATCAATGCAATCAACCTAATATGATCTTCCAAGAAAACATTGCTTTATTTCCACATGGCAACTTGTCACTACAGAGCTCTACCATGAATTTTCCAACAATCACAAGCACTTGGAATAATCATCAAATCACATCCCACAATCAATTTAATGTAAAAGCATTTTAGGACGTTATTCGATCAAAAAATAATGGTGACATTTTCCAAACATTGTAAGAATAGTCACGATAAACTCTCGATCGCATATTCGCTCTCCTCCTTGAGATCAAGAGCGGATCCATATAAAATTTACTTAACACACCCTTCTTTCGACTAAGGCATTTGGTAGGGATCTTAACGTTGTACAAGACATAAGTTCCATAGGTCACTTACCTTGATCGATAATCCAACCCTGAATTGGATTGGTGAAGTCGTAGTTATCAGACGGATCTCACAACATTTTTGCTTTAACCCTTATGATTAATTTCTTATACTAGCTCTTAGCCAAGCCATGAAGCAAACAAAAAATTGTTCTTATATATCAAAGATGTTATAGGCCTAACGAGTAAATACTTGATAAGATAAGTGTAAGGTGATCCCAAGTAACTAGACTCCAACAAGCCTTGCATTGACCTAAAATCTAGGTTTTTCTTAACATTTGGACTCTTGGACTAAGTACTTTTGAAATATCGAAACTTTAAATTAGGCCTTTCTATTCGTGATTCTTGATGTCATGTTCGTTTGGCAATTATGTTATTTGTAACCCTTGACTAAGCCTTACCCTAGCACTTGTATACACAATCTTTTGATGTCGTTCTTTTACAACTATGCCATTTATAACCCTTGCCTAAATCTTCCTTATAGTTGCTCTATCAGCAAATAAGCCATATGCAACTAGGTTAGGTTAAAAAGGAACAAAGAAAATGCCATAATTATAACAATAGGAATAAATCCAAGCTGCCCCTTTACATAAGTTCATGCGCATGCTAAAGCGTTATAACCTATAACTTACGAATAGAGAATATGGCAAATAGTACCTGGATATTCGAATATGAATTATCCATACCTGACGTTGTAATTGTATTAGCAATAATATCTTGGTCAACAACTCCATTGTTGAATGCAAGATTATCACTGGCACATGTCTACCTCGGTTTAGGGGCTATACCTTTGGCTTATGAATCTCTCTCTCTCTCCCTCTATCTCTAATCGTAGAGAGAGTGTGCCAAGGTGACTCTTCTTGATTGCGATGGGGGTTAAATTTACGAGAAGATGGGTAGAAAAGCAACGCATGTGGTCACTCTCTAAGGAAGCAAAGGGAGGAATCTTCTAGAACTTTCCCTCTCTCTCTCTCTCTCTCTCTCTCTCTCTCTCTCTCTCTCTCTCTCTCTCTCTCTCCTTTTTCTTCTTCTTCTCACTTCTCTTTCTTCTTCCTCTTCTTTCTCTTCTCCTCTCTCTCTCTCTCTCTCTCTCTCTCTCTCTCTCTCTCTCTCTCTCTCTCTCGCATAGACCTTCCATTTCTGGATATGTAGATGAATGTTTGCTTCAATTGTGTCTTTCTCGCATGACCATAATTCTTCATCAATAAGTCCCAAGTAGCTTTTGGTGAAGTACAGTTTGCAATGTGCATGGCTTTTGTGTCTAACACACATAAGGACAGCCAATGCAAGACCTTACTAGCCTTTTTCAACCATATCCTATGTGCCTTTAATTGATCCTGTGTTGGAGTTCTATCCTCCAATAGCTTGGGCTCATCTTCAAGACATGTGACTAGGTCCCAATAGCCTCTTCCAATTAAGAAATTTGACATCCTAAACTTCCATAAAACAAAATTGTTGTAATCCACCTTTTCACCTACTATCTGGGTGATAGTATCCTTCTCTCTTATGTTTGCCATTCCAAAGTCTTCAGCTTTGCAAAACAAGATTTGATGTGTAGAGAGTCAATTTCCCAAAATGCCAACAGGCAATGCACTTCAATGACCTGTAGTGCAACGAATTTTTACTGAAAATTTGCAACAATGACCACTATTGCATTCTCAGCCATTAAATGTCTTTTGTTCCCATTCAATTGCAGTTACAATGCCTCAAACAAACTTGCATTCCAATGTGATGTGATGACTGCAAGTCATGGCAAAGAAGCTAATGCCTCTCTTTTTGCAGCTTGCAAGGAGAACACTGCATATGCATCATCCTTGTGTTTGCTGCCCATAAACAGGGTGCCTATGTATGGATAGACACCGGGCTACTCTTGATCAAGAGAGCAAAGCACCTTCCAAACATGCTATGCTATTTACCACTCCAGTGTTATTCCTGCTTTTCTCAATACTGAATATGGGGCCAAAGAAGATGATAACTAACAGATGAATCACTAGAGAGAGGATGAAGAAGACAAAGTTCTTGTTGCCCTCTTAAAACAGGTTTGTGTCCCGCTATCCAGAACAGGTCATCAGTGAATAAACCCAATGTTCACATCAAAATCCCAGCAAAACCTACAGAATCTGTCAAATCAGTTATTTCATTGGGTATCAATGTTAATGTCAATCTTATGTTCTCCTTGCCAAGGTACGAGGCTGTTATAGATGCCTACATAGAAGGTTTGGAAGCAGAGGCAGCAGCAAATCTGATCCTGTCACAAATTGCCAGTATAGCCTCCTTCACCTTTTCTGCTGTTGTTATTAGGGCAAGAGATCAACCAGCGTCCCCCAGAACAGATTTATGAGAAGAATATCGATTCTTCTCCAGCGATGATGTGATCTAATCTCAAATGTCTACTCCAAAATTAGACAGCAACAGATGCTGCATGCAGAGTTCCTCTTTTACTGCTTGAATTGTGATTGCTGGACCTGGATGTTTTACTCAGCCTGCACTCCACGGATCCCTTTGATGGCACCGTTTCAGTCTTTAAAGCTCACTCTCTCATTCAAATGTAGTAGCCCAATCAGTTTGCAATTGGCGCCTCCTGTACCTGCTCCTAGTGAGATTACGTCCTGCATTCATAGTTCTGCCAGTAGTCCAGACTGATCCAATCAGTCTTGCAATTGACACCTCCTGTAGTTGCTACATACAAAATCAAACTAGTCTAACTGATTTGCGCCTCTACACCAGTCCGATCAGTCTTACAATTGAACAGAGATGCAGTTGGAACTGATGTGTATAAAATCTTTCATTCAGAAAGTAATTCGATTTGTTTTCACAACCACTGGAAATGCTTGCTCATCTTGAAAAACTCTATCACAAGCTTCCTGCTATCAACCACAGTGAGTACACAGACAATAGGTTGGGTGCACGGTATACCTTGCCATTAGCAGAATGTATCCAGCCAATTCAATGATTCTGTCTTGAGTGTTTCTGGGAAAAGAACTTTTTCCAAGCTCTGATACCATGTAACAAAGCAGAGAGAAAGACGGACAAAGACTAGGCCAAAAGGGTAGTAACCATGCTGCCTCTTCTATCCATTATCTTCCACACTCAACAGTAAGTACAACACACCACACATATAGAGATTAAGTAACCTAGATTTAACTATAGTTAAGTCAATATGACTCAACCTTATTCAACTAAGATAGACAACTGAACCAAGGATTATGAGCTTGACTCTTAACAAAAAGGCCCTAACAAAGTTTAACAACACCAAGTCACCTTGCTTGAAGTCATGTTGTTTGACATGCTTGTCAAACCAACTCTTGCATCATGAATTTTCACATATTAGTGCATGGCTAGCTAAGAGACAGGTCTCAGAAAGGCGTTCTAGTTCTACTAGGCATTCTGTCCATGCCTCCTTTCTATCCCATCTTTCTTGTACTGCTACTCTCAAGCTTGGAACGAAAAACTCTATTGGCAGTATTGCTTTGATTTCGTAGGTTATTTGTCTTATAGGCTATCCTATAGGCCCATATAGCACTACCATGAGCTTGTTATCCTAGTTGATGCGTGAGGAAGAGATCACTTTAATCAACATATTCACTAGAATTTTGTTTGTGGATTCCGCCTGACCGTTGGCTTAAGGGTAGTAAGGTGATGATTTTTTACGGATGATCAAGAATGTCGATAGCAAATGAGCAATTACTTCATTAATAAAGTGCTTGCCTTGGTCACTAACTAGCTCGATGGGGCAATCAAATCTTTAGATCACCTGCTCCCAACGAAACTTAGCCATAGTCCTAGCATCGTTCTTCCTGGTGGCTCGAGCTTCGACCCATTTTGTGAGATAGTCATTTGGCTACTATGATGTACTTGGCCTCAGAGTATTGTTGGTTGTCATACTATGATCTTGGTCAACTCCATCTTATCTTTATGAATAGGGATCTTGGTCCTTTGGCACTCATCACAATGCTTTACAAGTTTGGCAGCATCGCAGAATAGGGTGGGCCACCACAGTTGAGATTATAGCACCTTGTGTTGGGAATAAAGGGCCATCATGCCTTTTATATGTGCACGGGCGTGAACACACCCTTAGCACATTGTACTTTCACACACACACACACACACACACACACATATATATATATACTCGTCATTGTACCAAAAACGTGCTCACACTCTATACTGCTTGCTTTCGCTCTCTCTCTCTGTCTCTCACCATGCATACGACCGTCTACCTTGATCTCCGTGCCTAATCGATTCCTACAAACTGGTAACAGAGTTGCGGTTGAGGCATTTTTGTACTTCTCGAAGTTCGAGCAGGTCAACAGGTCACGTCTCTGCCAGGCGACAATTCCAAGGTGCAGGCGCCGGACAAAAACGTCATCTCTATAGAGACGACAAGTCGTTTCGTGATTTGGCAAGCATGTGTGAACCAGGCGACAGCTTTCAGGCTCGTGGCAGGACAGCGACTGGCAGGCAACAAGCAATTGGCAGGAGACAACTCTCATGGCGATTGGCAGATGTCAGACGAGCTGACGACGTGCAACATGGTGGGACAGGGTAGCGGGCAGCAGCCGTTGTGTGGCAGGCTGCAGAACGACGGCGGCTCCGCGATTGACCTGCGACAGGCGCCGTGTCCAACGGGGGTGACCAGCGCGAACGACGCACAACTAACAGGTCAATGGACCCATCATCAAATTGTTCTCTCTTCAAAATCCTTTGAAAGTCCCCCCTCTAATCAAGGTGTTCGCGCACGCACGCACAGTGTGCAAATCTGTGAAGATTTAAGGCCCAGAAATTTGGGGCTTTTTCTAGATTTGGGAAATTTTATGCAGGACAAGTAAATCTGTTTCGGAAATTGCAGGAATTTGTGACATTCTTCCCCGAGATTTGGGACTTTTCATGTACATGCACAAATTGGGCTGAAATTAACCCAATTTCGCGACATTTAGGCACATTGGACCCCGTGCAATTTGGGGCTTTCGCAATTTGGGCAAAATTTGTGCAGCACTCGGTCATTTTATGTACATGCAGGTTGAATTCCGTGCAATTTGGACATCAACACTTGGTAAAATTTGGGGGCTTTGCTGAAATTGTTTTATTTTGGCAAAATTGGACAGTCCTATGCATGACGGAGGAAATGCAGATGTGTGTTTGACGCTTTTGAGCACAAAATTTTGGGGCTTTTAACCATTCGTGTCAAATTTTATGCCCGTGGGTACATGTACAACAGAAATTGCAGCTGAAATTTTGGGATTTCTCATGTAATGTGATGCACATGCCCTTGGAACACCTGTAATCAATTGGATAATGTTGTAGCACTTGGTTTGGTGCTTCTAAAAACTTAATTACGAATCTGAAATCTATACTTCTGCATGGTCATTTATTGCTGATTGCTACTTGTTTGTACCTTGGTCACGTGGGTGACAGTTTGGGCCTGCATTTGCTGGTTTTTTGGTCACTTTTGGGATCAAAATCATGCTTGGCAGCAATGACAGCAGTAATTTGATGCACATAAAGAAGCTTGAAGGCGCACATAATTTTGCAGTGTGGCAAAAACAGTACTACAATATCCTGTTACAAAAGAAGCAGGCAAAGCCGATAAAAACCAAAGGGACAAAGCCTGCGGACATGGATCAGGACAATTGGGATGAGTTGAATGAGCTTGCATGCTCAACCATAGAGCTATCGATTTCTGATGCCTTGCTTTTCAACATTGAAGGTTTGGATTCTACATATGCTATATGGCCTAGACTGGAAGAACTGTATGCACAAAAGAGTGTTGCAAGCAAAGTGTATTGGCTGAAAAAGCTTATGGATTTGCGTATGAAAGAAGGTACAGCAATGTCTACTCACTTGAGTGAGTTTAACTCCATTTTCAGCCAACTGGTTGCCTTGAAGTTCATGATTGATGAGGAATTTAAGGCTACTTTCTTGCTTTGATGAGCAATTTTAATGTGATCCTTTTGTATGCTGATGTAGAGAGTGCTCTACATATGGAAGATATGGATCAGCAGAACAATGCATCCAATAAGTCTTCCAATGCTTTGCATACTAGGGGCAGATCACAGCAAAAGGGTAAACATGATGGCAAGGGACGCAATAAATCACGTGGCAAAGATGTTGAATGCTATCATTGTGGCAAGAAGGGTCACTTTAAATGTAACTGTTACAAACGGAAGAAAGAGAAAGCAAAAGGCAAAAATGCAGATGATAGTAAGGAAGAGAAGGACAATTAGCCTAAGAAGAGCGCTGTAAAAATTGAAGAGGTGAATGTAGTCACTCATGACAGTGACAGTGGAAGTGACGTACTCTTTGTCTCTTCACACTTTGGTGCACATGCTTTACTTGCAGATACAGATGATGACATGCATACCTGGATTCTCGATTCGGGTGCTTTCTTTCATGTCGCCCCTCATCGTGAGTGGTTCTCCACCTATACAGGGGGTCGACATGGTGCTGTCCATCTTGGGGACAACTATGCATGTGAGATTGCAGGTAATGGCAGTGTGCAATTACAGTTTCAGCATGGCTTTGTCTTTACACTTCAGCATGTACGGCATCTACCTCAGCTCAAGAAGAGCTTCATTAGCACAGGGCAACTTGATGATGATGGTTTTCATACCACCTTTGGTGATGGAAAATGGAAGATTTGTAAGGAATCTAGGGTTATTGCCACAAGTTGCAAGAGTGATACCTTGTATCCACTTCATGTATCTAGTGTGCGTGACCATGTTGTTGTCGTGACCGAGCAGCCAAGCATTTCCTTGTGGCATGGCCGGTTGGGACACATGAGTCAAACAGGAATGAAAGTGCTTTCTCGTTTGGGTTACTTGCCTTGTCTTCATTATGCTGATTTTGAGCATTGTAATCATTGCATTTATGGCAAACATGCACAGACGTCACATAAAAAGTCTCTTTCTTTGAAATCTTCTCCTCTAAACTTAGTACATTCATTTGTATGTCGAATACTAGGATTATCTTTAGGGAAAAGAAATGTTTTGTCACCTTTGTTGATGATACTACACGGAAAGTATGGGTTTACCCTATTCGTAGCAAGGATGAAGCGCTTGATAAGTTTAAAAAATTCTTGGCATTGGCTCAAAATCAGACAGATAAGACACTTAAGTGTCTTCGCTCTGACAATGGTGGGAAATATGTGTCCAAGACCTTTTGGGCATTTTGTGACAGCAAAGGGATAAAGAGGGAGCTCACTACCCCTCATAATCCGCCCCAAAATGGAGTTGCAGAGCGTATGAATCGGACCATACAGAATAAGGTCCGTACGATGTTGTCTCGTGCTACATTACTCCGTGGTTTTTGGGCAAAGGCTGTTATGACAGTCGTTCACTTAATTAATCAGTTACCAAACAAGTCTTTCGGGGAGGGACTTCCCCAAAGGCGTGGTCGGGCAAGCCATCTTCATATGCTTATCTGAAAGTGTTTGGCTGCGAGGCTTTTGCGCACATTCGTAAAGAAATACGCAAGCAAACTTGAGTCAAAGTCCTATAAATGCATTTTCCTAAGATATGGTGACGAGGGTGAAATGGGGTATAGATTGTGGAATCCCGAGAAAAGGAAAGTAGTGCGCAGAAATGACGTTATCTTCCGAGAAGATCGCATGCACAAACAGCCCGAAATGACTGAGGAGGTCCGTAGGGTTGTATTCCGGGAAGAAATACATTTTGGACAGAAAAATGTGCCCGTTGTACAACAGCAAATACCTCCTGTAAATGAACCTGTAAATGCAGGAAATGATGCTGGAAATGATGTTGGAAATGATCAGCCAACTATTACCCATGAAAATGAGCCATTACATGTGCAAGAACAGCCAGGACAGCAAGCTGTTAATGCTGATTTGCAGGCTGAAATGCCAGAACAGCATGCTAAAAATGGAAATTTGCATGAACAACCAGCAAACAATGACCACTTGGTTAGGAGATTGTCTAGGGCTACTAGACAACCTGACAGGTTTGTTCCTGGTGCAATTAATGTGGCTGAATATGTCATGTTGAGAGACTGTGGTGAACCGTCTTGCTTCAAGGAAGCAATGGACAGACAGGACAACAAGAAATTGTATAAAGCCATGCTGTCAAAGATAGAATCTCTTGAAAAAAATAGCACTTGGGACTTGGTGCAGTTGCCTAAAGGGCAGAAAACCTTCCATGCAAATGGGTTTACAAGATGAAGGTCACTTCTGGTTCCTCACCAAAGTACAAAGCAAGATTGGTTGCAAAAGGGTAGAAGCAAGAGCATGGAATTGACTTTAATGAGATTTTCTCTCCTGTAGTCAAGATAACTACACTGAGAACCATTTTGGGCTTGGTTACAGTTGAGCATATGGAGCTCCTACAGATAGATATAAAGACTGCATTTTTACATGGTGATCTGCATGAAGACATATATATACAGCAGCCTGAAGGGTTTGTTGAACAAGGGAAAGAAAAAATAGTATATAAACTCAAAAGGAGTTTGTATGGGCTGAAACAAGCACCAAGAGAATGGTATCATAAGTTTGATACATTCATGCAATCCCAAGGCTTTCATAGAAGTCAAGTGGATCACTGCTTGTAATACACCAAGAAGGCAGCAAATGGCAGCTTGATTATCTTGGTTTTGTATGTTGATGACATGTTGATTGCTGGCAGGGATACTCATGCCTTGGACTCACCAAAGCAAAGTCTTCATGGCAGCTTTAACATGAAGGATCTTGGTGATGCAAATCACATTCTTGGCATGCGAACACTCAAAGAAAGATCGAAAGGCTTACTCTATCCATCTCAGCAGGAGTATATCTCCAAAGTTTTACAGCATTTCAATATGGAGGGGGGGAAAACAATTGGGGTTCCATTGTCTCCATATGTAAAACTTAGTGCAAAGGACAGCCCTACATCTGATGATGAGAAGGCTGAAATGGCCAAGATACCATATGCTTCAACTGTTGGCAATTGATGTATGCTATGGTTGCTACATGTCCTGACATTACCTTTGCAGTGGGAGTGGTTAGCAGATACATGGCAACCCCTGGCAAGAAGCATTGGGATGCAGTGAAAAGTATTATGAGTTACCTCAAAGACACAAACGAGTTGTGCATCTGCTTTGGAAAGCAGAAGGCATCTATTGTTGGCTTTATGGATGCAGACTATGCTGGTCATGCGGACTGTAGGAAGTCCACTTCTGGGTATGTGTTTACTTTCACAGGAGGAGCAATCTCTTGGATCTCCAGGCTACAAAAGTGTGTTGCATTGTCTACTACAAAGGCAAAGTATGTGGCTGCCACTGAGGCATGCAAGGAGACTTTATGGCTTTCATGTCTGGTGGGAGAGCTTGGCATCACAGAGTTACCTATTCTCCATTATGATAGTCAGAGTTCTATCATGCTAGCACAGAATCATGTCTTTCATGGAAAGACAAAGCACATACAGGTGAAGTACCACTTCATTAGAGATGTACTTGACAGCAACATTGAGCTTGTCAAAGTGCATACAGATGATAATCCTGCAGACCTTCTCACCAAGGATCTTCCAGCAGAGCAGTTTGCTCATTGCCGACAAACGATGGAAGTTGGATAGATATATTTATTTTAGCTTTGTACATACCTAGACTTAGCTGATTCTTTTCTCCTCTTAAGACACATTGCCTTTAGGTGGGAGGTTGTTGGGAATAAAGGGCCATCATGGCTTTTATATGTGCACAGGTGTGAACACACCCTTAGCACATTGTACTTTCATATATATATATATATATATATATATATATATATATATATATATATATATATATATATATATATATATAAAACCTAAAGTGGAACACTCGTCATTGTACCAAAAACGTGCTCACACTCTACACTGCTTGCTTTCGCGCTCTCTCTTTGTCTCTCACTGTGCATACGACCGTCTGCCTCAATCTCCGTGCCTAATCGATTCCTACACCTTGCGGGCTGTGGTATCTATGCTGAAGTTCCCTCCAACAATTCAAGCATGTGCTTTAGTCAGCA
This sequence comes from Lygodium microphyllum, assembly GCF_053477565.2. NCBI lineage: Eukaryota > Viridiplantae > Streptophyta > Polypodiopsida > Schizaeales > Lygodiaceae > Lygodium > Lygodium microphyllum. The sequence continues at coordinate 2,169,591 of NC_141137.1, read as the reverse complement.
TATCATCCATTTCGTGCTCACACATGCATCTTTGCAATAAGCCATCCTGCCCCAATCTATAGAACTGACCAACAATTAATCGATATGGCTAAATCTTAAGGATAAGACACTTTAGATTGATCTTTCTGATAAGTCTCTCAAGTATTCTATGCTCTAAAATCTGGACTATGTCATCTACCCAATATGGTGTTAAGTCTACCCTAAAGAAGTCTTCTTTGCTAGACATGCTAAATAGGTTCGCATGGTGGGTCGTCTACAGTCCCCTACCAACGGCTTCTCTTGTGGATGTACAGGACATGTAATCAGCCCTGTAATGTTGCTTGCCCTTGTGCACAACCATAGAGAAGTCAAACTCTAAAAGCAAAAGCAACCATCTAGCTATTTGTTTTGTAGCGCAGGGTTTATTTACAAGATAAAGCAAAGCTTGATGGTCCACAAGGAAGGTGAAAGGCATAGCCAAAAGATAATGCTGAAACTTCTTTATAGCAAATACCATGGCGAGGCCATCCCTCTCCGTCGTGAAGTAGTTCATCTCCATATCCGTGAGTTGCCTGCTAGGAAAACTCACCGGATAGTCAAGGTTGTGTTCACCAAGTTGGCACAAAACAGCTCCCATGGCAAACTTTGGCACATCAATGTGCGCATGGAATGTTATACTCCAATTTGGGGCTTGTAGAATGAGTGCGGTAGTGAGAGCCTTTTTCAGTTTCTCATAAAGCGCGTTGTCACTCCTTGGTCCACTCGAACACGATTAGCAACTTGTAAAGTGATCTAATAATCAATGCATAGTTCAAGACGAAGCGCCGATAGTACCCTGTGTGTCCCAAGAACCACTGAACTCCCTTATAGTTTGTTGGTGGTGGTAAGTCGACAATAACCCAGATCTTGGATAAGTTAGTGGCAATGCTATTCTTGGACACACGTGCCCTAGAATACATCCATGTTTTACGCAAAATTAGCACTTTATAGGATTTAAATATAGACTATACAATCTATACTATTTAAAGATTGCATGAAGCTTATCTAGGTGTTCCGCCCAACCATAGTATACGCATAGCTTGTCAATGAATACCACTAGTTCTTGCCTAAGCATGTCCTTGAAGATGGTGCACATTACACGTTGAAGGTGGTAGGAGTGTTAGTCAACCCCCAAATGGATGGCATGACTAAGTAAGCAAATACGCCCCATTCCGTGGCAAATGCCGAATTGTGTCTATCGTCAAGGTGCACCTGAACTTGGTTATAGCCCAAGAAGAAGGCCAAGAAATTGTAGGATTTTCTTCCTGCTACTCTCTCGAGAATGTGCTCCATATAGGCTAATGGATATTTATCTTTCTTAGTTGTAACATTGACTTTTTTATAGATTATGCACACTTGGATTTTTTCATTGTTTTTTAAGACAATCACAATGGGTGATACCCAATCCATGTGCTCAATCTCATAGATGAATCCGGCCTTCAATAGTTTATTGATCTCTTCCTTGACAGCGTGAGCATGCTTCGGATTCATCGAGTAAGGTCGCTACTTTACTGGTGTTGCATCAGGAGTCATCGGAATGTTATGCATTATAACTCGCAGATTGACTCCTTTGAGTTCATCTAAGGACCAAGCAAACATGGTACATGGTAAGTTCCAAGGTTTGTATGCACTAGATGCATTAATTCCTTGGCATGTTGGGATGAGGTCTCTCCGCTAATGTTGCCGATACATTTCATACATTTGACAAGATTGATGCACATGAAAACTCCTCGTAGTAGACGAATGGATATTTATTCAAATCGAAGGTTAGAGTTATGTTATCCCATATGATGACATTAGAGAGCCCTCCCGTGGAGAATCTTAAAGTTGATGCACCACCATTTCAAAACAATGCTTGCAACGTTCTGTCTCCTTCCTACGTTGCAACATTTTTAGATTGACAATAGGCAACATTTTTATTTTGAGAGCAGCCACCTAAAAATCTAGTCTACATAAGGCTTCTCAACATATGACCATGATGAAACTATTGGAAAGGTTACAAAACCTTAGTTCTTCATCACAGCTTTCTTCAAACACATGGATTTTCTAAAATGTTGGATGCAAATGGACTACGGAAAGGTAAAAAGCTTTGGATTTTGCCATAAAGAAACTCGCAGTTTTGTAAACGCAACATCACAAGAATTGACTAACTATGGCTTTTAACCATCTCCTATCTTTTCTTAAAAACCATTTCTAACAAATAAAGAAATAGGAAAAGTGAAGGGGAAAAGCCGCCACCGCATCCTCCTGCGAATCCGCTTGCTCCTGCGTCATCATGTATTGCCAATGTGGAGGGAGATTCATCAGGCCTTGCAGGTAAGCAGTGTCTTTAGGTTTTAGCAACACAGGAGCCTAGCCGTTTGCAATGTGAGGCACTCTTCCTGAAAGCTCTCGACAATGTCTACCGTTTTTTGTCGATACGTTTGGTTTGTGTTTGTAGGAGCTTTTTTGAAGAAGCTTTTGCGCGGCTTTGCGAAGGAACTTTGCCATTTTTGCTTTACGGCTTTCTGATTTAATACAGCTTCCTAATTTGGCAAAGCCGTTTGAGAAAGCTTTTGCTCTCTCTTTGATTTGTGACTACGCCTAGCCACTTTTGAGAAAGGTTTTGTTGACTGGTTCTTAATTGCTTGCAGACACATCTCAAACAGCGCCTCCTTTTTCTTTATGCTTCAATTCTCCCATGAGATATGAATACCGTAAAGCTATCTAAGGTGGAGACTGCTTTAGATGCTAAAGGATTTTATATACAGTACCACCTGACTGCATCGTCATCGAACACTATGACTAAGGCAAAGGAGGAAAAAAAGCAAGCATCCTTAAACGAGCAAGACATCCTATGTGTTCTTAGGAGCAGAAACATTAATAATGAAAACAGTTTTGTATATGTTGACAATCATGTGCTCAAAAGCAGAATAATGGATACAGATAACAGCTCTGTAGATGTAGACGGTGAAGATCATAAGAGCAGAGATGATGGTGCCACTCAATGATTCTATTATCAACAGACTATTGATGCTACAATTGAGCAGTTGTGTCCATTTGAGCTTGTGGACAGACGAGCTAGGAGTGAGATGAAGAGGAGCATTCAACAAGTATTACAAGAGATTGTAGATCTCAGGATGATTGAGGTGAACCATCTTAAGGAAAAATAGCTAGAGTGGGACACATTTGGAAGCAAGAAGTCTTTGGTCCTTTTAGATCTCCTCTCACATTGCAATTGATGGTATTGGATTAGTATGTGAATGCATTTTGTGAGAGAGAACTCCCCAAGGAAGCAATCTCCGTGGTGGCTAGGGAAAAGGAAACCATCATTTTTCTCAATTTCTGATGGTTTTACATAAACGAAACAATCATACACAAGTCCAACAAGTTCAATCTATATACGTACTGGATGGATAGATATCTGGAGTACAAGGCCCTTGCAGGTCTCATGGTTGCTGCAAATATGAAAGACTCCAAAAGATGGGTGGTGGAAACAATTGAAGGTAGGATAGATAGACTTACTCTATACTCTAAGTTTATCTATGTGGTTCACAATCTATCCTCTGAACCCAGGGACCCATCTTTTGTAGTGTTACATGTCCGCAACAACCATGAGACCTACAGGGCCCTTGCACTCCGGATATCTATCCATCTAGTACGTGTACACATTGAACTTGCTAGAGTTTTGCACGATTGTTTCGTTGACGTAAAACCACCACAAGTCAAGAAAAGTGATAATCTCCTTTCCCCTAGCCACCATGGAGACTGCTTTCATGGGGAGTTCTCTCTCACAAAATGCGTTCACATACCAATCCAATACCAACAGTTGCAGTGTGAGAGAAGATTTAAGAGGACCAAAGACTTCTTGCTTCTAAATGTATCCCACTCTAGCTATTTATCCTTCAAATGGTTCATCTCAATCATCCTGAGATCTATAATCTCTTGTAATACATGTTCAATCTTCCTCTTCATATTACTCCTAGCTTGTCGTTCCACAAGCTCAAGTGGACACAACTGCTTAGTTATAGCATTAATACTCTGTTGATCATAGAATCGTTGAGTTGCACCATCTGCGCTCTTATGATCTTCACAGTCTACATTTACAAAGCCATTATCTATATCCACCATTCTGCTCTTGAGCACATCATTATCAACATCTGCAAAATTGTTATCATTATTAACGTTTTTACTTCTAAAAACACCCAAGATGTCTTGCGTGTGCAAGGACGTCTGCTATTCCGCCTCCTTTGCCTCAGTCATAGTGTTCGGTGATGATGTAGTTAGATGGTATTGGATATAAAATCCTTTAGCACCTAACACAACCTCAACAGAACCTTTCTAAAAAATGGTAGGGCTAAATTATGAATCAAAAAGGAGATAGCAAAAGCTTTCTCAAACAACTCAGGTAATTTCCCAAACGGCTCCTCTAAATTAGGAAGCTGCTTTAAATCCAGCCAACCAAATCATGAATCAAGAAGGAGAGAGCAAAAGCTTTCTCAAACGAGTCTAGTAATTTCTCAAATGGCTCTGCTAAATTAGGAAGGTGCTTTAAATCAAAAAGCTCAAAATTAGCAGATATAGATTTAAAATGGTTGGTTTTTTCACCTACAATATTACATCCTAGGCTCTTGGGTTTATCCCCACCTAGTTCATATGGACCTGAGCTTCCAAATGCACACAAGGGGCAATCTATTGCCTTGCGACGCTTAAGAATCACCGATATTCTTGACTTCGTTGTCCTCTTCTTGACATCTCGTCAACGAGATTGTCTAGTCTATAGATCTACTATCTTCAAGCATTAGGACGCAACCATATGAAGCTACTGAAACAATATTGCTTCATGATCTCCGTCTAGCAAGGATGAAGTAGTAGAAAGTGGTTATGGCCTCTCTATATCCACTCTATATGGTCATGTGATTCTTGCTATCACTTATGCTTTTTGCATTGCATTTCTTAAACTTACATGACTTGCTTGATTTCAACATGTAAAACTAGGTAGTTTTGACCAATAGTGATTTTTTGGGGTCTCATGAAATAAAACATTAGTTTACTTGTTGCAAGAATATCCCATAATAAAATGGGGTTGTAGAAAGAAAAAATAGAAATATTACAAAAATTGCATAAATATTGATGGTTGAAAAGAATATACCCAACTAATTTTGACTGCCTAAGCTCTTCCATGTTATGTATTAATGTGTTTATATAACATATTAATTCCTTAAATTACGATTTGTAAGATGGTGGTCCTAGAAATTCCTAGTTCGTATTTTATACTGACTAGAAAATATTTCATCTTTTTCCTAGTATGTTTGAGAAGTATCCCAATTTTAAATGTATAGTGGGAAAATTAGGATCCTATGATTTTCAAACATTAGTAACTTTCCTATTTATTCAATTCTTTTAGAATTTTAATTATTAGATTGATTATATTCTCTTGGATGAAACAAAAGTTATAACTAATTATTTATAGTTCATTATCCTCCTAGTTTAAACATTATTTATTAGAAATATAAAGTATATTATTATTCTAAACTTTTGAACATGTGTTTAATTTAAGAACTATCATTACATAACTAATATTGTATCTTTAAATTACGTGTAATTTTCTATTCAAGGGAGAAGCCCAAGTGAAAGCATAACCAAGGGATATAAAGTGCCAAACTTGGCGTCATGTGCTAGAACAAGGTTCCCATGGGTGATCTTTCCAGAATAATCCTCCAAGGAAACAAAGTAACCCTCATCATCCAGTGTGGCAATAGAGATAAGATACTTCGTGAGAGCCGATACATGTCAAAAATTATGCAAAGTAAACATATCGCTTGAATCAAACTGTAGCCAAATATCACCAATACCAACTATCTGCAATGGCAAGTCATTCCTCAAATGGACAAATCCAGTCATATTGCGCTAGAAGTGGAATTACTCTATGAGGAATCACATGAAAGAAAGCCCCTGAATCCATCATAACCAACACTGAGTAAAACTATGCGAGGCATCAATCGATTGTAACTCATCCAAAGAAGAAGATGTAGGTATAGAATCATCATCAGAGTCAGGTTGTTGCACTACATTGATCTCTTCAATCTTAGCACTAGACATAGCAAGGACAATGATGCGATCATTAGACTTGTCTTGCACTTTTTCTTTGCCCTTTTCCTTTTGCTTGTCATCGCAAATTTTATGGCACTGCGGCATGATATGTAATACTTGTTTACAATAATGGCATGTCAAATTAGACTTAGGTCTACGGGACTTACTATGAGACTGTCCACATGACTTGAAATGCAGCTTAGCCACAGCAATCTTCTTTTCTTCCTTTCCCTTTTACAGATGTTGCGCATGGAGCTCCTTGACATACTCATCATAACCCATCGACAATGACACTGCTATAGGCATCGGCATTGTTGATACCTCTACTTTCTGCTTTTTAGGATCCTGCCTTGATTCGGTAATCGCAGCTAGCGGTCTCTTCATTCTCGCTGTTGGAGCTCCTCCACTTGACTCTGGGCCTATCTCTTGCACTCTACCCACAAGATACTATACCCAAGCCATTAGATTACTTTCATTCACTGTGATTGTGGTGCCTTCGGTGGTTGTTATAGTTGCGGTTGGGGCCATGAGAGCTGGTGGGATCGGATGGAGCAACCCTTGCCTTTTCCTTACTCAATCTCTACAGCCTTGGCACTGGTGCTTGGTTCTTTGTCTATTAGTGGGCTCATGGCGGCTAACTCCTCCTTGGCACGCTATCCTATTCACATACAAATAGCTTTCATCGTGTCTTCTTCCTCCTCCTTGCATAGTCTATCTGCTTCTTCTTCCAATTTCCTCACCCTCTCTTCTTTCATTCTTTTTGACTCTTCCTACGCCTTTTGCAACTCAGTCATTTCTTTTCTCATCATCCTCTCCTTGGTTTCCTCTTGCATCTTTAGCTGAATCTTAATTTGCAACTTCTTTGATCCTCTTTGGCTAGGTGGCGTCTCTTGTTCTTTGCCCTCGCTCAATGTTCTTTCACTTGACTAATCTTGCTCGTGGAGTGGCGATCTCTCAAGGATCTCCCCCACTTCCTCTTCACCTGCCACTTCTCCCACCACCTCTTGGATAATGATAGTTAGTACCCCGCCAAAACCTATGGTCGACCCTTTGGATGCAAGTGTTTTGCGATCAGATTCGGAGGTAGCAACTCATGACTCATCACCTCTTGATTTTGGCTGGATGCTAGCGCCTTGGCTGAAGTTTCGTTGGTTCTTTGAACATAAGCACTTAGGTTGACTTCCTCTAGGGCTCCTTTTGTGACGCTTTCAAGCATTGGCACTTAGATTCTCGTCATAAGTGTGTTGTACCTACGACTAGAGAAGACTGCATGCACCATTTTTTCTTACAGCTGGACGGTAGCGTCAGGAATGTCCGCTAAGCTAATTCCATCGTTGGTGTGCACCCTTGCCTTAGTCATCTTCAACATGCTGTAGACATCCCTCTTCTATCTTTTTCCTTGGACACTTGCCAACCATAATCCTTTCCCCACCAATTTCGGCCTTAGTGCAACTTCGACCTTCCTGGGAGAGCCTCCTCGCCTGATAGTTATGGTGCTGCTGTCCTTGCTTCCATCAAAGGTTCTCAAGAACTTCGTGCATCTACTATGGTGAATTTCTTGGCCAACTTTTTCCACGTAATTATGAAGGTTCCATCGGTCAATCATCCTCTTCATTGTATCTTCAGCATTTATCAATTCCCTCAGATTGCCAATGCTACGGTACTTGAGTTGGTTGAAGACTCTTGTCTCGACAGCCAATCGATACCTATTATGCTCTTCTCTCGAGAATGGAATTTGTGCTGCCATTTCGGATTGCTGCCAAGATACAACAACTTCTATTAGTTCACTTGCAAGGCCATTTTCTAACATGAAGGCAAAAAGATTGTAAGTTTATGCAATGAAACAAAGGGACTTCAAACATAGAATGGAAATTCTTACTTCAAATAGTCTATAAATTCCAAGCAAGCATTTCCTGAATATTCTTCTTAAGTGCAAACTCTTTTTATCCGTCTTTTACTTTTGAGTTTCGATCTTAAAGTTTTCTTCCTATTTTATTTCCCTTTTTATGCTTTATTATTCGTGTTCCTCTAAGGTTTTCTTTTCCACCTTACTTTCCCTTCCCCCCGAGAATGATGCAAATCCTTCCTAGGATTCGAGGATGAAGGGTTAAGGGCATTAAGCACATGGGTGCGATGCTAACTGTTTCATGAGCCAATCGTAAAACTATGGGTTGTACTGTAAGGTAGCATGATGGTCCGTGTCCTGAGGTCTAATGCCGATGCGTGTAACGTAGGTCAAGACATCAATTAGGAAGTCACCAGAGTTGATCCGGCTAGCAACGTGTAGTTCTTTCTCACTCAGGATGCGATCCAAGTAAGGATGGGCCATAACATGATCTTCTAAGGGTCGATTACGAGTGGTGGCTAATACTCTAAATGAGGTAGGATCCACATAAGTTGGATCATACTCGAGGTTTTGATGGTGCATCGTCTCTGCTCATCATTGGTCATGATTTGGCACCCCTCTTGTTACCACTGGAGATGGAGAGCATACAATTTCTATAGAAAAGAAGGGGCAGAGTCCGTTAGTGTTTTCAACTCTTCTAGTTCCTGACTAGTTGCAGAGACCTTGCTCTTGGATGTGATCAGTCGTTGTTTGCGGGCTTGCTCTTGAGAAATTTCATTGGTGATCAACTCCTCAGCTACCATAAAAACTTTAATAAATATGAATTCCGATTGCTCCCAAGTGCATGGAAGTGTGCATACTTTCGTTGCTAAAGGCTCATTGAGGAGGCCTATGTCCGATCGATCTCAAGGATCGGTCATAGCTTTTAGCAAGCATGGTGAAAGTGGCATCCAAGCCTCTGATGCATGTGACCAAGTCATCCCCCATGTTCTCAGCTAGATCAGAGGCAAATGTAATAATGGATCTCTGTTAATAAGATGGTCGAAGGCCTTTAGGAGGTTGGGGTTTAAATGGACTAGATAACTCAACAATTGGTGGGCTGCTGCTTCGACGGATCCTTGGGGCACGTGTTAGGCCCATAGATGTGTTTTGCGACGCAAAGGCTTGTTTGTTCTAGGTGGCTCACAAGGTCTTGGAGATGGATTGGTAGTAGACAACTCAGAGGCATGTATGCCACCCATGGGCTTAGACAACCAAATCTTGTTGTGGCCTTTGTAGTAGCCTTGAGCATGCAAGAGGTCTTTGGGCAACCATTGTCTTGGCTGTTCGTCTACTTTGGTAGTGTCAGCTTTGTCTCCTCGGCCTAGGGCGTGATGTTCTATGGTTACGCGTTCGTAGAGTTTGATTTCTAGGAGGCTGCAAGTGTCGTTTGGGCACCCATTTGAGCTACTATGTGGCCTTTGTAGTAGCCTTGAGCATGCAAGAGGTCTTTGGGCAACCATTGTCTTGGCCGTTCGTCTACTTTGGTAGTGTCAGCTTTCTCTCCTCGGCCTAGGGCGTGATGTTCTATGGTTACGCGTTCGTAGAGTTTGATTTCTAGGAGGCTGCAAGTGTCGTTTGGGCACCCATTTGAGCTACTACTGTATGGGCTTGCATGTGTTTTCTTCGGGTTGCGGTTGGTCGATCTTGGTAGGGTGGGACAAGTCACGACCCCCTCCCCCCCCCCCCACCTTTGCACTAGGTCTAAAAGTTATAGTCAACATTGCAATGTGTGTGCTTTTTGAAGGCACGTCCTAGCAGCGATTCCTTACCAGCAGCCTTCGAGTTAGGCAATACATAGAACATCATAGGCAGGCTTTCAGTATCGATTAGAGACCACTACTTTACATTTTGCTAGCAGTGCGTAGGCCTGTACCCCAAATGGGTTGAGCTTCACATTAGAGGGTTGCTGTTGGGGATGACCAATGAGAGTCCAATGCTCTTGTGGTAAGGATGTTGAAGTCAACTCCATCATCATCGAGCACATCAAAGGTGTTTGTTTTTTTAGCAGTGTATGTGATTCGCAAGTAAGCAGGTTCCATTGCTGCCTTGTTTGTATCCTTAATTTTTGTGATAGTTGAAAACTCTTACATTAACAAGTATTTGTAGCATTGGCAGCTCACGCAATGGATGGTTTGGAGGGTAGTACTTCTTAAGGGGACTGCCATTAAAGAAGCCTATGCCTTATCCCTCTAAGGTCTCAAGCTCTACGTTGTCGGTTCGACTAATGTTGTAGACTTTGAGAGACTCTAATCCTCTTAATTTCATATTTTGCTTATGACCCTTCACTGAGTATAGTAGCACTAGGTTGCCTTACTCGAAGTCACGTTGTTTGACATGCTTGTCAAACCAATTCTTGTATCTTACATTCTCATCACAAATTAGCACGGTCTATTTTCCAAGTAGTATGGCTAGTGAAGGGGATGCAATGGCAGTGGGCAAGGAGAAGAGGAAGATGCGGGAGAGAAGAGTACACACAATGTAGGTGCTGTCAAGAATGATATGATAGCCTTATTGCACTATCATATTATATATGAATAAAGAATATGGGCGATCATTGTACACAGGCAGACCCAAGGGCCTTTTACCCCAACAACCTCCCACTAAAATGCCAATGCGCAAGGGAGTGAAAAAACAAAGAAAAAAGAAACGAGACAAGGTGAGGAATCATGACATCTCACCCAATGCCCAATCGGAAAGCGAACTGTACAATAAGTGAGAAACTGCACGAAAGAATAGCAAGTATCCCCGAGTTCATGACATCCAGGAGACAAGCAATCCCGCAATCCATACAACAAAGCAATCCAAGAATGTTTCTCATGAAGCAGGCACAACCCATGAGTCCAAGGCTGTTATGCATAAGCATCAAAACAAAGGGAACCTGCTCATAAAGATAATCATCTACAAGTATATCAGTGGGGTGGAAGTATGCTGCAAAGGCTCATGAAACCTCAACGGACGAGAGGACATAAAGGCAACAACCAAGGATGCAAAAGCTCCCACATGAAAAAGAGTCATAGCCAACCACATGGCATAACCAACCACAATACGGTAAAGCATAAGACATATGTCATAAGAGCATACGGTATTCAGCCATGAAATCAACACATAACCATAATGGCAAACATGACTCTACAGTACATCAGACCACATAGTAGGATCCAAGTCAATGCAAAACCGGTAAGTGGCATAAGATCCTGCAATGGTCAACCTCCAACAACATCATCCATACAATGTGGCTTTGTAAGGTATACAATAGTACACCATGTGCATAGACAGGTAAGCATACATAGCATCTACTCTCTAACATGGATGGGCAACAGTAGCCCAACTAGCATAGAAGCTAGACAACAAAGGAGCAAGAAAACCATAACTGTAGTCCAAGCATTGGAAAGTCCACTAATCAATCCAAAAGAACCCACAAAGATCGAAGAATCGCTGAGCAATCATAGCTCAATCAACCAACTACTAAAGAGTAGAGCAATCACTGCTCATACATATAGAAGCATCCACCAAACATCCAAGGTTGTAATGGAAAAAGCCAAATCAATGTCCAACTGCTCCACAAAAGTCCTCAAATGCAAGTCTTGTCAAGCCCAAACATCTGTCATACTCCAATCAACCCAAAAGCATCCACCAAGACATAAACCCACATGGGTAGCCTAGGTATACGCAGTCATAAGTGGAATGCCAGCTGGAAATAAAAAATGACATTGAACCATAAAATTGAGCTCTACTTCTTACTCAAAAGCATTCTGGGAGAAAAAAGAACCATGTGGCATCATCCAAATACATTAGTACATAACCCCAAATAGGTGGGAGCATCCCGTGCCCAATAGGTATAACCCAACTGTAGCATAAATAGCTTCAGCCCTGAAGTTTTTAGTAGTAAATAGTGGCTCAATCCAATCTCAAAAACATAGGCAAACCATAGACATACTTTCCCATATGTATAGACACCAACCAAGAATAATCGGGCATCAAATGATCATGTAATATAAGTATAAAATGTAATGATAGGGGGCTGCCCTCTCTTGGGCTACCTGTGGACTGTGTAAAACAGTCAATGGCTGAGCAAATTTAGCCCCAAAAGTATCTCACATCATAGGCATACATTACCTGATATGTAGGCACATTCTGGGCAAAATTGGGTATCAAATGATATGGGTAAATAAGCATCGGCATGAAATGTTAATTGCTACCCTGTTCTGGACAGATCCTGGGACTGTTCAAACAGTCCATGGCTGAGCTAAATCAGCTCCAAGCTCAATGCCAACCATAAATATCAGTGCCCAAACCCAAAGCCAAGTGTCAAGAGGCTTTGACAAGCCATAACCAAGTGCCAGATAAAGTAAATGAGCTGGGGGCTACTGTGAATGTTTGGGACAGGCTGAAATCAGGCCTGTTGTTGTTTATACAGCCAAGAGGAGCTCAAAATCAAAGCCCCAAGTCATGTGTAAGTGCCCAAGCTCAATACCAACTGCCGGGGGGTCTCAATTGTTGAAAAACAAGGATCTAAAACATGGCTTGAGGCGGAAGCTATGGAGGTTGGAAGAGAAAGAGTGAGTTCATGAAGACACTAACATGGCTGACTGTTACACAAGTGAATTAGGTTCCAAGACGGAAGCTTGGACTCATAAACACAATCTTGTGTATAGACTGACAATGACACAGAGACTTTACTAAAGGACAAAAGTACTATGACATTTTATTAGAAAAGAGAGCAAGAACAATGCTTTATAGGAAATTGGATGGTAGCACTTCTCCTACTGTGCTTATGGGATTCTAGTCCTGAGCCCTCACTGCTCCTTCCAAAGAGACTGAAGTAGATGTGATTGCAAACATCTCAACACCCCTCCTCAATCACAACCAGAAGTAGAAAGCGTATAGAGGCTTTAGTGAAAGCAACACCAGCAAAGTGTGGACACACCATAGACATGGCAAAACACCACAGGCTGTCGAAAAAAAGGCTAAGTGTGGATACCACAAACATGGTGGACATCCAAAGGCTATAATAGGGACCTTACAAAGTATACAGAGGCTATAGTACAAGGCTACATGAGGAGTTTACATGTTTATGTCCGAAGCATTAGCGCTATGCAGTACAAGGCTAAAAAATTCTATCCAAATAGAAGGACTAATGAGGTTTGTCCTTCTCCTTGTGGTCTTCTACTTCTTCTTCTTCCTTTGCTCCATGGTCTTCTTCTTCTTTAACTGCAGCAAGATAAGCCTTCTAGAACCTTTTTTTGGCAAGGCAGAACTTCTCGGTGTGTCCGGTCCTTTTGCAAAAATCACAGAAAAGCTGTTCTTTCTTGCCTTCGTACCTGTTGCCAACATATAATGCTTGTTCATCTCTAGAGGTGCTTGGTTCTTCCTTAGTTTTTAGCTTATTTTCCTCCTCTCACAGTGATGCCTAGATATCAACAAGCTTAGGGTTTGGCATATTGATTAGAGTTGTTGACACATTATTATATTCAAGAGACAAAATTTTTAAGCAGAACACCAATGCAAACATCTTCTTCCATTTTAATGTTGATTCTTGCAAGCTAAGTTAGAAGTCTTCCATGTAATTTAGATGTGTGGCAAGTGATGTGTCGGACTGCATTTCAAGCCTGAAAATTTCAATCAGGAGACCATACTTTGATGACTTAGACTGTGCGCCAAACAAAGTGTCAAGTCTCTTCCATGTATCCTGTGAAGTATCACAATTATCCACATGGTGGATATAGCTGTCATCTAGCTCCAGTTTTATAATGACCTGAGCCTTATCATCATTCTTTTGCTAAGTGACTACAAGGTCCGCATCAAGAGGCTTCTTCTCTTTGCCACTGGTGATGGCCCAAAGACCCTTCTTCATTAAGATGAGCTTGATGCGAGTCTGCCAAGTGTGAAACCCGACCCCTTTGAAGCGAACTGTCATAGAGTCCTTGCCCATGTTGGAGTTGGAAAACCAGCAGCAAATCAACTCCAAATTCTCAGATTTTATCAGTGGAAGAGCATATTACAGTGTGTCAAGAGACACAAGTAATTATAGTGTGAAAACACACTATGTAAAGACTATGTCTGAGTTTATGTCGAACTTGAATCTTCTTAGTTCGAGATCGTCAATCCTTCTTCGATCTTTCCAGGTCCTAACCCTCCTTAATTTGATGCTAGGACAATACTTCAGAGTGGCAATGGGTTGCTCCAAGTGGCAGGAGAGAGAAAATGATGAAATTTCTGAGCTTAGGTGAAAATGGCTATGGAGTCACAGTTAGGGTTTCTAACAGTGGCTTGGTTTTTTTGACATTGCAAACCTATACTTAATGATTTTTTAAACTTTTTTTATGAAAATGAAGCTGACCTGATGCTCTATCAAAAGCCCTATGCTCACAAGATACATTGCACAACGCAGGAGACAATTCATCAGTACGAACAGCACGCAGGCGCAAACAAGGCAGCAATGGACAATCCACGCAATGCTGGAGTTAGGGAGGCTCAATGTCATACTGTGATGTACCAAGGAGGAGCACCCTAAAGTGATGAAGAGATCCTCAAAAGAAATCATGAGCTGAAATGGCCTCTACAGTGAGATCCAGGGACTCCAAGCAGGGTATGTCCTATAGGTCACAGTTGCAAGCTATGGCAGTGACTGAGAATTTTGACAATGCTGAGTCTATGGTTGCCTGATGCCAGTGATTGAGCTAACAAGAAGCTTTGGAAGTAGAAGAACACTTTTCTAGAAGGAAGCTCCAAGAGATTTGACCTGTGGAGTGAGATATAAGAGCTTCAAGCTGGCAAGGTATAGTTGGCTATGGTTGCCATGGAAGCTCAAGTGAAGATAGAGTTAAGAGATGGAGTCACGGGCTGGCTTGCTGACCAGAGTTGAAAAGGAACTAAAGTAGGTGTGATTGCAAACATCTCAACATCAATAGACTATAAACAAGTGCCACATGGGTGAGGAGCTATTCTAGATCTCTGTCATGCTAGAAAAAGCGTCTATAAACATGGCGTGATTGCGCCAGCTGTAGATATGGGGCTCGGGGGTTGCTACAAAGATTGCATGTGGTGGTTCGTTGGGGGGGGGGGTGTTGGTGTGTGTGTTTTCCCCAAGGGGTCAAAGAAGGCCACCAATCAAGCCAAAGGTGGAGGGGAAGCTTCAAGCTTCACGAGCAAGCTCAACAATGGCTGCCCTCTTCAAAACCTTGTTGTCCATGAAAATGGCGGAAGTGAAGATCTCATATCTCGTGTGGGAAAGGTCGAGAAGAGGCCAGGAAGCGCTCGCGAAGGACCCGCTCTAATACCAGTTGAAGGGGATGCAATGGTAATGGAGAAGGAGAAGAGGAAGATGCGGGAGAGAAGAGCACACACAATGTAGCTGCTGTCAAGAATGATATGACACCTTATTACACTATCATATTATATATGAATAAAGAATATGGGCGGTCACTGTACACTAGCAAGCCCAAGGGCCTTTTACCCCAACAACTAGGTGTATGGCTAAGGGCATGATAATCTCCTTGGTAAATGGCAATGCATAGCATCATGGCCAAATCTATAGCAGTTGTTGGCACAAGGTCAAGATCTAGAATCCATGCACTCAGCCAAGAGGTGGTCCCCTCCACAATACATGCACATTGCACGTGAGGTCGAGTAGGTCTTCTAATTATCTCTTGGAGCTTGATCAACTCTAGCTTTATATCCGCCAACTCCTAGCTAGAGTCATGGCTAGAGTCAACACTCTTTCCTTTCTTTTGGTTACTCTAGCTAGATCTCTTGCTAACGGTTAAAGCTCTCTCTAAGGTTCTAGAGACTGAACTATCTCGACTTGTGGCCCTCAAGCCTCTTTCTTTGAGCAGGTTATCCACATGTATGGCTTCTTCGAAAACCCTAGCTAGCACATCCCTTTTTTGCAAGTTCCAGTTGCTCACCAAAGCCTTGTAAAGCTCTTTGCTCCTAATTCCACTTACAAAGACTCGGATTCTCTTAAAGAGACTCCACACATAGGTGACATAATCTCGAATATCCTCATCTTTTTTACTGGCGTTCATCAGTCGAACAATAAGGTTATCCGAGTAATCTACCTCAGAGAATATCCTGATGAAGAGACTCTTGCGATCGTTGAAGTTGTTGTGTTCGACATTGTGTAGACCGGTGTACCACATCCGTCCTTTATCCCCAAGACATAGACCAAAAGCTTGCACATGTTGAGTAGGGTCTGTGTCAGGCCATTTGCCTCGCATACTTGCTTCAACTGCTCTACGAAGCTATATGGGTCGTTATCGAGCTGATACTTGTCGAGTTGCTTGGCAACTACGGATATCTTCATTTGGCTCTTCGAATTCGGAGTGATCCCTAGTCCCGTTAGCAACGAAGTTGCTAGGGCCGCTCTGCTCTGCTCGACAGTTGTGTTATCCAAGAGTTGCTTTGTAAGAAGCTCACTCAACGAGCGTAAGGTCGGCTTCTAGCACTCTCTCCCTCTCTCCACTGGGTCTTGGCTTATTTCGGTTAGAAAAGCAAAGATGCACTAGACCTCTCACATTTCTATTTCTTGTCTTAGTCTTTGCTCTCGTTGTTCCTAATTGTAAGCAGCTATGCCTTACAACGCTTTCCTAGTCAATTTTCGCTCTTCCTCAAGGTCAACTATGATGTCCTCAGCTAGCCGACCGTGATGCTCCATCTTGATTTGCAAGTCATATCGATTGATCATCTGCTAGATATCAACTAGGAAATATCCTACATTAAGCTCATCATTTTTGTGATTGGTGCTAGTGCCAGACATGTCGGCTATTTCCTGAGCCACTAAGGTGTCAATTAGATTAATCAAATCAAGCAATGTCAAGTCCTTAATGGTGTTGTTCCTCTTCTTCTCCAAGCAGTTTGGCTCCTCGAGTCTCCTGCCTCCTCGAAGCCTAGGGTCTTCTCCTAATGGTGGGTTCGTTCAATTTACATTATCTTATATGAGCTCCTTGTTATTCCAAATAGTCCTCTAATTAAAGCAACTACCTTGTGAGTAGTCCTCTTCACTGTGCACCATGTGCAAGCAATATTTCGACTTTCCATGTGTATTTCAAGTTATTAAATAATGTGAAGTGAAAATGTAGCCAATTCAATAAAATTCTCACTCCTCTTCATTCGGCCTAGTAAGGCTCTGATGCACAGATTGTGGCCGCTCTCTTGGTCTGTTTAGGGTCTCTATTGGGCACGGTTAGTGGTTTACAATCGCTCCTGGATTGCCAAGTGCCAAATCTTTGGAAAAATCTGCTCTTTCTTCTATCCACTTGCCTAGAAGTGCACTGGGGCTCTGCTTATCATAGAGATTACAGATTTTCTCCCAAAGATCCCATGCAAACTGCCCATTTGTGACAATATTATAATAAACTTACTTGTTGAGGGACATGATAATCATGGACTTGCAAAGCTCATCTAAGTAATCCCGTGCATCTTAATCTTGACCTTTCAAACTTAATGCTTTTGCATTTGATCCACCTAATCTAAGGGTTTTGTGCCACAACCTACCAAATTTGGATCTTCTCATAGCCATAGTTGCTGCCATCCAACTTTTCAATGTTGAAGATGGCATTGACATTTGAATGACCAGCCATGCTACTACAGGAAAAAGAGGCACAGTACAGATCAAACAAGCTATTGTAATGCTTGCAAAATAGCCCCAAAATCACTGCCAAAACATATTGAAAACAAGAGGTAATGACTAAATAATGAGCTATCCACAAACTATGACCAAAATACCATCAAATGGAGGGGAATGCTCTCATAAATAATGCAACAATCTGCACTTACAACATGTTGAAAACGAGGTATATCAGTAAGAAATCAATGCCAAACAAGGGCAATCACTAATACAAAACAATCTGCAGCACACGAGCAAAAGTTGAAGTAGCTCAAGCTCAACTACAAATAAAATCCAAAGCTCAATGTAACATCCAAGTGTCAAGTAAGTAGCTCCCACACTCGAACAAAAGTTAGATGCCAGATGAGAAAACAAAGCTCAAATCCTCATGTGAGTGACATCCAAGCATCCAAGATACATCAAGTACATAGTCGGGAGCATAAGACCCAATAAAAGTTTCAAGCCCGTAAGGTCATAGACCTCTGAAGCATCCAATGAAATAACTCACAACAAATGTCAAATGTTCTAAGCTCAAATCAAAGCTCAAATGCGTTCAATAGCATAACCAAACATAGAGCTTCAATGTCATGCACCAATACATTCGATCAAATTCCCGAATAGCATGAAAGAGCATTAGGCATAGACTGTCCTTGTTAAAAGCTTGCTGTCCACTAAATGTACAGTAGTCAAATGATAGTCAAGTCTTAGAAAATTTGAGCTCAATCAAAGCCCAAAAGCATTTCGAGAGCATGGCCAAGCATGTGGCATTAACCATAGATATCAATGTATCATCCCAAGTAGCCGGTAAGCATCAACAAGCAATATGCATATGCTTTCACTAATAAAATAGCCTTCAGCCCTGCTTATTACAGCAGTAAAAACGATAGTAAAACTAAGCCAAATATGGGCTCAAATCAATCCAAAAGCATTCCAATATATTCATCAAACATTCCCTAAGTGTCCAGCATCAAATGAGCATCCCGGGAGCATCACATAAGCCAAGAGCATAACATTTCCCAAACAAGTAGCATTCAGTCCTGTTATGACAACAGTGATATCCGTGAGAAAATTGAGCTTAAAGAGTGCTCAAATAAGTCCAATAGCATCTCAAGCCAATGACATACGATCCTCCAAGTATCCGGCAACAAAACATAGATATAAGGGCATCCCGGGAAGCATATACAAGTTCCAAACATTGAAGATATGGCTGTCCCTGTTTTATGATAGCATGCTGCCCTGTTTGCACAGTTAAATTGCTAAAGCTCAATGACTCAAAACCAACGCTCAATGTTAATGGTCAATGCCAGGAGGAGTGGTAAACAATGCCAAATCCTTTGTCCAATGCCGAGGAGTGGTTGAGCAATCACAAGTGCTTGAAAATGGCCACAACTAAAACAACGTTTTGGTATTTCCAGCCTTGATTACTGAGCTAAATACTCCCTGAAATAAGCTCAATGTAGGTTCAAGAATGCCTTGAGATAGCCCCAATAGGTCCTGAGAAGTCCTAGAGCAATGAGAGCTCAATATGAATCTCCAGAGGTGGAGCTATGGCTGCCAATGATGAAACCCTGCTCTAGGTAACTCAAATGAGAGTTGAAGCAATGCCAAATTGAGCTTGAGCTCATGGAAAAGAAGGCTCTAATACCAGTTGAAGGGAAAAGCCCAAGTGGAAATACGAGCAAGCAAAAGCAAAAGAGGTGTGAGCTATGGTGGATGGAGCAAGAGAGCAAGAGAGAGAGACTCAAGATGTGAGAACTCCAATAGTCACAATGTGTGACCGGCCTTCCCTTTATTCAAATGTCACTAAAAGAATAAAGAATATAGTGATGGACACCTGCCATCTGCACTGGGCAAGTGCGGGTATTGTCAGTGTAGTAATACACGAGCGGCTAGGCATAGGCGCCTTTACCCCCAACACTTACATTGACATTATCTTAAATAGAGTTCGAGTATTTATGTTTTTCCTTTTACTTTCTCTACCCTATTCTAATTAAAACAAAGGATCATCTCTTTATCTACTTATCGTATGTTAATTTATCATTAATATATTTGAAGTTTCATATCTAATTTCTATTTGAATTATGATTTAACTAACGTATGTGACAATTTTCTCTTACTACAATACCCCATGAACCCAACTAGTTTTTCAAGATGTCATTTTGTAAAATACTAAATTTGCATTCTCAAAATAATAATTCCTTACTCTTATTCACAATTCTCTACTTTACAATGATTTTATTATTCTAACACATTATCTGATAAAATATAATAGTTTAAGACACTCTAATAAATACACTTTCTCTTGTCATTAAAGAACTTTATTTTTTCTTTTCTCAAACATAATTTAACTATAATTTTATTAGTGTACAATAAAAATAAGACAAATGATAATTATTTGAAGCATACATGGTGGCATGTGTTTCATTGAGGGGGTTGATGATGGTCCCATTATATTGAAAGGGTCTTGCAACATTCAAGGGTCCCACAATGTTTCAAGATCCCACCACATTAGCTCTTTTTCAAGGAGGCATGGCGAAATGGAGGAGTGGAGAAGTGAAGAGATACAAATAAGAGAAAAGGGTCTTTATAATACATCTCGTTGATGGTGAGTTGACTTCACCTTGGAACTTTTCTTTAGTGCTCCACATGCACTCTCTCACTCTCTTTTTGCTCATATCATTCTATTGCTTGCTTGTACTCTTAGTGATCATAGTAGCCTTTCAACTTGTCTACCTTATGCTCTTCTTCTCCTATGGGGAGTTATTTATACTAGTAGAGAGCAGGAAAAGAGATCCTTGATGCTCATCGGCATTTGGTAGTTCATAGGGGGCAAAGCAAGGTAGTAATTACACAATGCTTGGGAGGAAGGGATATTTTCACCATTAATAGTCAAGGCAAGGTGCCATAATGAGAGAAGGGAGTATATTATGATGACAAGGAGAGAGAGAAGTAATAGACTCTCTAAATTTGGCATTCTACACATGAGAAGGGTGGGCTAAAATTCACATAGGTAGGGGGATTCCCAATGCCATAATTCCAACAAGAGGAGGATTTCATTTATAGGGGAGAAGGGGTGGGGAAAATGTCTTTTTTTTGGGGGGGATCGTGGAGACTGGGAAAAAGAGGAAAGTGTGTTGATTCAAGAGAGGAGGTAATTATTAAAACTTTTAACTAGTAAATAAATAATTAATACCTTAGGGGATAGGTATCCTAGCAGCCATAAACAATTGCTCCCCTTCCCCCATTTACCTTTATTAAGTCTTTTTAAGGCTAGGGATTTTTAAGCCTTGTCATTGATCTCGCCCCTCCCCCCCTTCTTTTTCTATTTTCCATTATGCCTATTTTTATTTGTATGCATGGTTATTTTCTTCTCAACTCGTCAATTGATTTTGGATTTGGGTGGGGCTTCATGCATTTTAAAGAAATTGCTGAATTATTTGGTAAATTTTATGAAAAAACTTTCCACTAAATTTAGAAAAAAGAACCAGTACATTATATTCCCTTTCCCTTAGAGAAATCAATATGTCCTTATCCCAAGAGAAACTTTGGGTGGTCTCTCCAGTGTTAAGAAATGGAAAATGATGCATGCTCCAACAAGAGATCTCCAAAATCCCATATGCACAATGATGAGAGTGGAACAATCCAACTACTATAAAGCATTGTACTTGATTATCACTTTCAAAGTGAGTAATGAAATATCACGATGCTTTGTACTTTCAGTTAGTGTCATTGTTAGTGTTCGTCTCTCAAACAAGATTTTGTTTATGAGTCCAAGCTTCTATCTTAGAACCTAATTCACTTGTGTAACAGTCATTGTTCGTATCACTATGAATCTCGTCTTCATCTTCTAACCTCCATAACTACCATGCTCTAGATCTGTGATCTCCAACATGGTATCAGAGCTCAGTCGAGCATCGCTCAACCCTCCTCTCACTCCTCTCAGCTCTGCTCAACCTCAGGTCAGCTCAATTTCAATACATGACTTCAGTTCTCACTTGAATCTCACACTCACTGTTTGGCAGCCATAGCTAGACTAGACCTACAGCACTTCAATCCTTCATAACTCTCTCCATAGGCCATATCTCCACTCAATTTATTCTAGGGAGTTGCTCTACAATTCACAGCACTTCATCCCATCACAAAAATTGAGTCGATTGATGCACGGAGCAACAACATTGCATGATTTCGTCGTGGCTGTAATTCTGCGCCAGATTTCTGTCGTACGACTTGATTTATCTCTGTGCGCCACGATTCACCTTGTGCATATAGGGCTTTTGAAGGCCTATACATAAGCTATCTACCACGTAAATATTGTAGCAAATGATCCACTGTAGCTCCTGCTACAAGCAAAGAACCAGATTTGCAAGAAATCCTAAAACAGAGACTCCATAGCGTTGAACTTCAAGCTCAAAAATCTCTTCAATTTCTCATCCTTCTCAATCAACTGAAGTTCCTGTCATTCAGATTTGATCAATTCCAGCATGTGCAACTTCAAGAAGAAGATCTGGAGCAACTTACCTGAATTCAAGCAATCCACGTGAAGATCAAGAAGACCACCTGAAATCAGGCAACATCAAGCTTGAAATCAAGCTAGCATCTCTTGATACTAACCTAGTGCTTCTTGGCACCTGTGTTTCTTAACACATCCAAGAACAATTCATTTGCTGGCTTTTTGCAATGACAAACATGAAGTTTTTTAATGTGGAACGCACATTTGATTAAATCTCTTGTAAGCTTCAATCTTATTGTAAAAGGATAGACACTACTAGAGTACACTCGTGGTAAGACCTCCTTCAAAATGTCTGAACTTGAGCAAATAGCCAAGTTCAATGAAGAAGGTTTTCATGCTTGGAAGGAGAAGACCATGTACCACCTTATGCAAAAGGACTCGTGGGATCTGTTTGAGGATGATGCAAAACAATATCACAAAGCTATCTAGCCAGTCGGATCGCAATTCCGAGTCTGTTTCCGCCCTCCAAACAGGCCGAAACCACTTGTTTTGCAGTGTGAACATGGAGGTTTTGTGCTAGATAATTTATAAATGAAATGAAACTCAAATGAAACTTTGAAAAAAGATGCAAAATTCATGTCGAGCAAGTGGAGGGGTGTTTTTTTATTTGCGCCCCAAAATTTGGGGATTTTTGTGTCTTTTCATACCACAGTAATCATGAGAGATGATGATGGATCTCTGATCTATGGAAGAAGAGCAAGGTTTTGGTCATAATCTTATGAAATATGATGTAAGGAATGAAGTTCTGAAAATCTAGTCTTTCTCTCTGCTCTCTCCTCTCTCTCCTTGATGTTCGTTCGTATAGATCAATTCGTGAGAGAAGGAGGTGGGGTTTGATGAAGGATGTTGATCAAATGAGGATGTTCGAGTGGTAGATTGGGCAAAGTGAAAAGTTTTAAAAATGGATTTTTACGTCTAAAAATTTTTTTAAAAATGCTTTATGGGCGTGAATGTATAACAAGGCTAGAGCATGAGGGATAAGCCTCAATTCACCCTTGTTTCTACGTTAGAGTATGGTTTTTACTGCTTTTTATATGAAAAAACTACACAAAAATGAACCCTACACCTATCCAACGAGTGCAAAACCGAAACGGTAGGGCAGAATAGGGGTTTTGGTGCTGATTAGTTATTGAAAATATATGAAATTCTGATTTGTTCATTTGTGCATACCATATAGGACGTTTATAAATTAAGTTAAAAGGGGATTAAGCTCTAACGTGTCCGGATCTTGACACATTTTAGTAGTCCAACAGGAGTCGATTTAAAGATGTTGCCTAGCACTCCCACGTGAAGTCACACGATTTGTCGTTTAGCGACTCCGGAGTCTACTCCGCAATGAAACATATCGACCAACCCTGTTAGGATCAACCTGAATCTCACTAGGTTTCTAATGGTTAAGTCATTCCATAGCCTTCTAACGTCAATCTTCAAACGAATCTTCAGATGATCTCCTTTGCGCATATCATTTAAACCGAAGCGGACTCATATCGCACTTAGTTCAAAAAGAATGGAAAACGAGAGGGATGTGTCACTCAACCTCTCTACCCATAAGGCATAGTCCCATTCCAATCCCTTGAAGCGGCATGAATCAGGGTTCTAACCTAACAACTTCTAAGGGTTGAACGTTATTGGTTTAGCCAACTTTCAAGAGTAGACTGTGAAGTCAATGTGCTCTTGGGCATGCTTTTAACATGCATTAGGTTATCACTTGACTTGTGCAAACTATGATCACCTTCATCGCTTGCATTGAAGTTAGTGTCCTTGAGAGTATCCTTCAAGCCTTCACACGTGCGTTTTTTAGGCCCGCCGCCCTCATCCCCAACCTTATCTACCATGCTTGAATCTCTGTTTATACCAATAAACTTGACATTTTCTACATACCAACATTCTTCTTGTATTGGGTTTCTTCATTGTCATAATCTTCATCTTCAATTATGAATTTAAAGGGACCAAATATAAACTCATCTTGTGTAATCTCTTGTTATATTGCACTATACGTGGAATCAGCCATAACTCGGACGTAACCCAAAATTTTATGTTAGTCGTGTTTGCACAGTCCCTGTGTATTCTTTGCAAACCTATGTTTCCTCACAAAAAAACTAAAAGCCATTCCATCCTTCACTACGCACACGTCCCATAGTCTATACAATAGCATCAAGTTTTTTTCTACTCTACATGTAGCAGTTTTTGCAATAATTGTTTGTTTATGATCAAAGGTTTTCTCCTTCTCATTATCCAACATGCTTACCACTAGGTTTGCAATTGAAAAGCAAGTCCTCCAAAGTGAGAAAATTATTGTGAACAACAACTACCAACACTATGTGTCTTAACCATTGGAATTTAGAAAAAGGCTTAATGAAATCATTCCATCTATATACTGTGCAATAGCCTGGACCCCACACCAAACTCTTGATCCTCACATAAAATCTACATTAAATGAAATTAAAAAACAAAAACATGATCTTTTTAAGTCAAATTTAAAAAGGAGTTAATTTTCAAGGTAGCAAGTTGACAAACTGACCCGCAAATTCCAAAATTTAGTTTTATTGGCTTGCAGTAAGTTCCAATAATTCAAAATAACATGATCTTTAATAAACAAGAACCCCTCTGCTTTTTGGATAACGCTCAAAGATCTAAGAAAGTCGTCTGCAAAAGAAAAAGTGATGGTTAATAAACAAAACTCCAATGTGCATTAAAAAGTAGAATCATCCATCCAATTAGCTATTTGATATTGGTTTTGTGACAACATCTAGAGGAAATGTTTGGGATATATAGATCATGTATTTCGATTGATATTATTGAACAGTGCTTGAAGCACTTTTGTTTCCAGGTCTCATCGTTTCCACAAGACTTGAAGATGTATTGGCACGCTATAATAATGGCAAGAGTATGGCTAATGGTTTTTTTCCTCATCTATAATATCATCCAAGCATGCTTGCATGGCTCATGGGTCAACAACTCTATGGTAATAAAGTCATTCTCCTCTAATTGTCCTATATTCAACATCATCAAAGCAAGTTTCTCTCACTCCACTCTTTGGCGATTCGTAAAAGAAATTAGTGTCAAAAAACTGGCCCGCTTTAGACATCCATTCCTATTTTGAGTTTCAGTTGCTTTCAGTTGCTAACACATAGCATGTCTTTGAAGGCATCCTAGTATATTTCAAAAGCATTTACAGTGCAACATAATAGAACCTACTACTTTCAAAGCTTTAGTTGTGAAAAACTCTACTAATACAAGATGGACTAAAGAAGCCCAATAAGAAGGCATCCCCTCGAACAATAGCTTCACTTCTCAATAATTATGTCATTCATAAACCTATGAACTAAAAATCCTCCCAAGACATCAAGGCGAGATTTTGTTTATGGATTAGACCTTCACAAACAAATGATATGAACTGTAAACACAAGCTATTTAAATGTCCTGATAACTTTCAGCATGTATATCCACATTGAGGTAAAAGAGTATTTCTTTCACTCACTTGTATGCTTGCCATTCTTCAACTGCTTCAACTTCAAAAGCTGGATCACTTTGTTCGGAAAGTAAAACCACAGTTTTGAAAATTCTGCCATAAAGCATTCTCCATCCAAGTGCTGTCTTTATTAACTGGCCACTCACAGAACATGATTAAGACAACATCCCCATAAAACTTTCTCCATCTGAGCAAATTTCCAACTTCAAAGCCTACTGTTGAAGCTTCAACCACACCAAGGTGCGTGGAGGGGAGTGCCAGAGGCACAAACTCCCAACGTACTGACGGATCTGTCAGAGGTTTCCTCCTGTCAATTTCAAGAGTGAACATTCTTGGTTGGGTATACCCCACTGAAACAAGATCCTGAAGCCAAGCCACAGTATAATCCACATCTTGAGCTGTCCAAAACCTGCTTGAGCCATAGAATAGCTTAGATCAACAACTCGTTTAAAGAAGGTTGCCTTCTTTGATCTCCAAGAGACCAAAAAGCCAGCCAGCGTGTCAACACTGTCATGTAATTCCTTCTCATCTTCAAAGAAATGAGGCTTCAAGGTATCTTGCCAGTCAATCAATGGTGGATATAGTGTCATATAACCCCCAATCTCCCATAAGAGTCTTTGCGCCCAATATCCCCTCATTATGTCTGAAACTCGAGGGTTTACTGATACAGGAAGCATGAACGCCCAGAAAGCCTGAGAATGGAACAATGTATTGAGATGATTAATGGGAGCCATCGTACCTTGTGGAAGTGCAACAGGAAGGGCATGTGTATCAAACTTGATATCAAACAACTCAGATTCTGATTTTCGAGTATTATAAAAAACAGCATCAACGTCAGGGAACCCATTGGCTAATCCTTGCTGAATAAACTGTTTTCCACTTGGCACATGTCCATAACGAATCTCTGCATTTATGTTGCTTACATATTCCAGAGGGAAGCCCCAGGCCACACAGATCTCTGGCCAAAGTGAATGTAAGGGTTGACAATTGTTCTGTTATGAAACGACAAATACTGTAATAAATTATTGCTCCTGTTATTAGATAGCTCCAAGCCAAAGTGGTTGCTCAGATCCCCCCCTATTACAGATGCATTCTCATCTACATCATATATAACCTTTTCACCATGCTGGTTTGCAAATAAATATCCAACACCCTTCCTCACATATGAAACATATGGAAGGTGGGCAAGGATCCTATAACCAAGAGCTGCTTGCTGCTCAACTGACAAGAAAATGACTCCTCTCACTTCCCAATCACTTGGGTGTGTCTATATCTCCAACGGCAACAACTTGCCATCCCTGCATTTTCACCATAGCCTGAACTTGCTCCGTGAATGAGTCAGAGGCTATAAAAACAGAAATCAAAATAACCAGTGAAAGATCTAACACCTGCTGGTTTAAAACACCAGGGAAGCACTCCTTCTCAACCAGGCCATCTTCAATTCTCCTGACAGCAGCACATGCAGACTCAATCTCTGCCAGGACGACTGCTCGAGCCTCTTCCACCATTCTCTTAGCATCATCAGATGCCTGAAAAATACATGGACATGAAATATTTCTCAAAAACTGCAGTAAAAGCCCAAATTTGAAATAACCAGCACTGTGATTTCAGCCTCCCAACAAACCTATTCAAGTTTAATAGCAACGTGATGTAAAACATGCTGAAAAGCCAGAAAAAGATGTCTGATTTTTTCAACAGAGATGATTGGTTAAAAGCAATTTATAAGGAGAGGCATGTTCATTTAAGGCAGAAGACAAAACAATGTCTTCACTTGTGGAATAAAAGCCAAAAATTAACATATTCAACCCTAAACCAAAATATCTATTGCTTCTCTTTGCACTATTACATAGAGGTAATGCCAGAATAATAAGCAAAGAAAGCAGAGTTTTGGCTTCCTTCTAGCATGATTGACAGAAACAGTATCCGGTTTGCTATAATTGGAGATGTAACATACTTGTTTAAAAAGGGCAGGTAGATTTCTAACTTCCAATTTCTCTTGAGCCAGCTCTGCCTCCCTTTGGCCCATTTGCCCCGATAAGGCTTCCACCTACAAATGTGCACATTGCACAACTATGTCAATCAGGTTGCTGCAAGTCAAAACATTATTGAGCACTTCTGAAGCATAGCATCCCAAGAAAATAGGATTCTATACATGTAAACAAGGGGATTGACAAGTACTTCATGCAGTTGTGAATTAACTGTGAAAAGATTAATCTTTGGATGTGGCATAAAGGTTTGAAAGCAGGACTCAGAGTTTGATTATTTGTGTCCCTTGCAGTATCATGTTACACAATCACATTGATCATGGAGCATATGCACTCACAGCAGTTAGAACTTCTTCTGCATCATCTTTGTTACGCCCTGCAACTCGACCCTGCAATGCCTCAATAACATCACGAAGCCTCTGAAGGAGAGCTTGCTGGCCTAATGAAGTTGCCTCGCTGATCCGCACCTGGAGAAAGGACATCCAAAAATTTTGTCGCATGTAAGAGACAACAATAATGCACCTCTGATAGATGTTTACACAAATTTCCAGGGCTCGTCCTATAAATTCCCAGGGTGAACTCTCGCAACATATGAAGCTAATAAGCAGTATAGTTGCCATACACCGTCAGACAGCTTAGCTACAGCAACCTGTGCAGCAGCCTGCCCTCTTTCGAATTTGCTGGCAAGGTTACGGACGGAGAACTCCCTCTGCTGCTCCAGAAGTTGGACCGCTTCCTTGGTGGCGAGGTCGTGGTGGGCGGACGAAGGGTTCCTCATCGCCCATGGTGTCGCTGTGGAGCCCAACTTTGCCATAGCTTGGGAATCGATTGAGGACAAAGGAGACATCGGCCGCGACGCCTTGGGTGCAGCTGCGGTCCATTGTGCTTCCTGTGTCGTTGTCGCTCTTGTTGTGTTTGCTGTTGTATTCTATCAAAAAATAAACCAGTACTTGTACTTGGGTTGTTTTGAGGGGATGGATGGCACGGTTGGGAGGTCTGAGAAGGGTCTGGAAGCTGCACAGGGAACTTGGGCCAGCATGACAGGGCTTGATGGGAGTGGGCGAAAAAGATTGGTAGGTAGGAGCCAGGCATGGCGATCAGAGAAACAGCCCGATATTGGCTCGCAAGCAAGCAAGCCAGAAGTAAGAGCTGGTATAGACGAAGACATTCTACGCTCTCTAGCAGAGCTTAAGGAAGGGCGACAGAGACAAGAGAACGCGCGCGCGCCTCTGAGTGTGCTTGCCTTGGGAGTAGGAGTTCGTAACTTCGTAGAGAAATGTCTGTTTTTTTCCTAATTTATTTAATTCTTTTTTTTGTTCTTCTGACGAGAAAAGAGGGAAAAAAAGTGAATCTTTTTGTCCCCACACGTCAGTCATGGACCCCACATTCTGAATTGAATCTCAGGCCCCGGCCATTCACAAACGACCCACCCGGGCTCAAATGTCTCAGATTGTGAACGGCCCAAATATATACCTATTGGTCCCCTTGTATGCTATTGGGCGTACCCATTTTTGGCCTATGGCCTCGCTCTTCAAGAATCTACTATTGGGCACACCCACTTTTTGACTATGGCCTCCCTCTTAAAGCATTTGCTCTAAGGCTGGGTTCAAACAAGCGGCAGCAGAGATATATCAAAGCGGCATGCTTTTGATGTGGCATCCCCCAAATGACTGAGACTTCACTCCTCTTTCTGCTGGACCCACCCTCTTCCTACTAACCCCTCCCCTTAGAAAGAGCCTTGGCACTAAGAAAAAACCTCTCTTTACCTTTGTTGTAGCACACTGTGCCTCCAACTTCGCTATTCGCACGAAGGAGTCGAAAGGTTTGTCATGGTTTGCAGTGCTGCTGCCTGCGTCTGAGCCCAACCTAAAAGTAGATTTTAGTTTGTGTGAGTCTAACACACACAAACTGGGTGATGGGTGCTGGATGCCTACACTTAAGGCTCCCTTTGATGAAAGTAAAAGGTACGTTTCCAAAATGACCAAAGTGACTCCATCTTCATCACGGTTGTGTTGAAGCCATAACCTTTATGTTGCTCTAATAACCACAACACATCTACACTATGATAAATTCATTACCGATGCTTTCCAATTTCAAGCATGCATCAAGTATTAAGAGTTGCTTGTTTTGTGGATTCAATTTAATTGCATAGCTAGTGACTCTTTAAATAGATTGTACTTTTAATTAATTCAACAAGGGTTGAGGTTGTGTGTATGTGTGTCCTAGATGTATAACAAATGTCATTTGAGTACAAGGTAGTGGTTTTAAGTTTTGCTATGATTTTGTTTTTAAAAGAACACGTGTCTATGTATATTGTTGGGAGACTCAATGCATAGGGGTAATCATGTCTTAACAATGTGCAAGTAGCCCTTAACTTTGTGATAATTCTTCCTCAAGTTTTCTAATGTTCCAACATCCCTTCCCTTACACACTGGAAATAGCCTTGGATGTGCAAGGGAAATAGCATTGGATACATAGAAAAATACGATAATTGAAGGCAAAAAGCAATCGATGTAAGGCAAGAGTTTCATTGGGTTAGTTGAGTATCTAGAGAACAACCATGGTTAAACTATGTAGAGGGAGGCATGTTAAAGCATAGGATGAGGGATTCACTCATTATGCACGATGGAAGTAAGAGCTTGGGGAAATCTATGGAAAGGATTGGGAATTCCTCAAATTTTTTGTAAAGTTGCTCTACACCTTTTGCAAACTCGAGTTATGTGGTTGAATCAAGTAATGGGTTTGTTGAAGACATTTCTTATTCTTTTCATACTTTATTAAACATTACATCCATGATTTCAATGTACTCCCTTAGAATTTATTTGGTTGCCAAAGCCATGTACATTGGTGTTGCTTTTCCTCTTTAGAATGCCACTTTTTTTTTGTTTTAAAAGAGAGAATTTTGCATGATTGCTCGCTATGCCTAGGTGTCCCATAAGGATCATGTGTCTGTGTGCGTGAGAGAGAGAGAGAGAGAGAGAGAGTTCACGAAGATGAAGAGAAGAAGAAGAAAAGCATTAACTGTAGCACATACAGTGTTATTAAATTGTAACACATGTAGTGTTTTTCTCAACTTGCCACATAAGTTTGGATGTCATCTCATGCTTCAGGGATCAGCTTCGTGTACTTCTGTTAAAAGATAAGAAAGATGCTTACCTAAAGTTAGATTAGAGCCATGCCACACCTAGGTCAATTAACCTAGGTGTGATTGATGTGGTTCAAGTTATGCAGGTGTGACTCCATGACTTTAACTCCAACCCGAAATCAATAGAACTTATCTCGATCCATGAAGTTGGACTAAAAATGGAGAGACTGGCATTTGCTTGGGCAACTTCATTGCCACATAGCTATAGATGGCGAGGAAAATTAATGGGGGCCAACCCCTAATATGGGCGGGTATGGGCCTAATATATAGACTTTTGTACTATTTGAGAAAAGCCCACACCCTTGCACTAATGTGATTCCATAAGTATCCCATAATGAATCCCCTAAGGACTCTGTAAGATCATGACTTGAAAACGTGAATTTAGTATCCTGAAAAACAAAAGTACTATGTTTACTTATTCATGCTCATCATACCCTTTTGTAAAATAATCCAGGTCAGTTTTGTAAATTAACAATACCCTTTTATACAAATCATGTATATGAAATAGAAAAACCCCTTATGTGAATAAATTTATACATCTTAAAATATTTCCTTATGTGAATGTATATATGTAAGCTTATCTTTTTTTATATTCCCCTTTTTTGAACTCATGTGATACACATTTTTGTACACAGTGACAACCCTGAGGATGACCCTGGCAATGAAGCATGACGTGTGGACTAAAATCATGGAAATACATGTTTGTTGCACCACACAATGATGATTAATAAATCATAAATTGTTTAAGCACGATGGCATTCACAATTGCATTGTGCACATCACATAGTAACTCCTAGATGCATTGCAATTGGTTTCCAATATACATGACCCACACTGAGTTGTAAGGCACCTAAGCTCTAAGTTTAGGTGCTTGGGTTCTTTGGAAAATTGTCAAGTG
This sequence comes from Lygodium microphyllum, assembly GCF_053477565.2. Lineage (NCBI taxonomy): Eukaryota > Viridiplantae > Streptophyta > Polypodiopsida > Schizaeales > Lygodiaceae > Lygodium > Lygodium microphyllum. The sequence continues at coordinate 2,137,996 of NC_141137.1, read as the reverse complement.
AGGAAATTTCTATCTCCTAATTCGTTTAAAACAAGAGTGGAGCTTTTTGCGTTTGTATTATTTGTATTAGCAGGGCATTGAGGGGCCAATCCCCTCGGTGTAGGAGAGTTGTAGTGGGGCCACGGCATTTAGCGGGGGGTATCTCCTTTTGTTTGTAATTACATTGGTGTACTACACCAAGATGTGTGGAATCTCCCTCTGAGGAGTAGGGAAGGGCAATCGTTGGACTATGTTCCACTATAAATGCAATATCTACATTATCAATTAGGGTAGTGTGTTCCTTGGATGCTCCTAGCCGCAAGGTTGTGTGGGGTTGTCTTGTGAGTGTTAGAGGTTCGGCTAGTGCCTAGAGAGCTAGTGCCATGCCCGTTCCCAATAGGTGGTACATTTGCCGGAAGCCACTAATAAGTGACGGTTTCCTTATCTTGGTCAATTGGGACCTATTCACTAATAACTGATCCTTCGGGTTAATTGGATTCAAGGATAACTTTCGCTTGTGCTTCAACTTCGTGTTGAGTTACCTCAGTAGTGGCCACTTCCTTGCATTGGGGAGCTCTCTAAGCATAACCTCGCTCAGCATCTCAATGTCTCTTGGGAGCCATGGAAGAAGCTTGATGGATTTGAGCAACACTTTCTCATAGGTGTGGAGAGAGAGAGAGAGAGAGAGAGAGAGAGAGAGAGAGAGAGAGAGAGAGAGAGACTCTGCTAATTGCCACAGAGCTTCATCGCATCAACAACAGAGAGACTTCTGCACGGGTCATTGCTGTCTTTGACATGACACTCACCCTTGTTTATTTTTAAGCATAGACCTTGGAATCTTGGCCTTGCCATACTTGGCAACAGGCTATGAAGGCTTTGTTGGCGTCATTGGCTGCGCGTGAGAAGCTCCCACTAGCTTGTAGGAAAATATTCCTGGGAGGTCACCCATCCCAGCAGTGTCATCACCCAAGTGCACTTAATTGCTAAGTGACTCCACTAGGCTAGTTCTTTTAGTTATTCTATACTACAAACATAGTTTTAATAAGCTTGTCATGGGAGGGTTTCCTAAGTCTTTCTTCCATGAACTGGCATATAATACCTCATTTAATAATAACAATTATCTTCATGTTTAGAGCCAATTTTAAAAATGTGTAATTTTGTTTTCAATATAAATCAAATTTTGGAATGTATATGCACATTGTTTATTAAAATAAACTAAGTAATGGGAACATTACACACTTTATGTTTGCAAAGATGGGGATAACCTCTTGATTCTCATTCTTTATGTGGATGACATGCTCTTAACTGGACCTCGAGAGACACATATTTCAGCCTTAAAAGCTGAATTGTAGCATGCATTTGATGCGAGAGATCTTGATCACTTGCGCTACTATCTGATATTGGAGATTTGTGTCAATTAAAAGGTAGGTTAAAGTTTCTATTCTTCAGAGTGATAAACTTTAGGGGAGAGTATAAAGTAAGGCTATCCATAATCTAATTTATAATTAAATTGATTAGAGGCCTTAGACTTGGAAATTTTATCGTAGTTAAGGATTGCATTTAAACAAGGCAAAACAAAATGAAATTTTTCATTAGGGTAGGAGACTATCTCCAAGTATGCTAATAAGATTGAGATCCCGGTTTTCTTTCCTATGGTTGGAGATTCGGTTGTTAGAGGGCAACAACCAATTCACATACCATCGTCTCTAAGGCTTCCATGCAATATCATGAAAATGTAAGTTGAAAATGTAAGGTTAATGATCATTTATATTAAAAATGTCAATTTCTTTATCTACTCCTTTTGAATATATGTCCATTTCTTGACAATTTTGTTCAACAAATTGCAACTTTGTGACTTTGAATGCAACTTGGGACAAGATGAAGCCAATATGAAGGAGAAAAATGCAAGCCCAGATAGGATAAAGCCAATAGGTGGAGAGAGAGAGAGAGAGAGAGAGAGAGAGAGAGAGAGAGAGGGTTGTTCTCAAGGTTAGGTAGTTAAGAAAATATATTATAAGATTAAACAAATAAAACCAATTTATGTATGTAGTGCTTTTCATAAAGTAGTATCCAAGACAAGAGCTCATGTATCAACTTTACATGTTGTCACCCTTCTTGTATCGAGCTTATATCACCTCTACATGCTTTCACTTAAAGCAAATTTCTAGATTTCCAATGAATTTGAAATGTGCTAAAAGTGTCCTCAAAGTTCCATAAGATAATGAATCAAGAGGATAAAAAGATTCAGCTATCTTCTACACTTTCATGGACCTATGGATTTTGGAAAAACAGCCCCAAGTACATGTACTCAAAACTTTGACTTAGTCTTAATTCTTACAGTGACTGATTCCTAGCTTATTTTTGACATTATATTTTCAAAACACCTCTTGTTTCTTCCATCCATAAGCTTTGCAGAGTGAAGACTCGAACTACTTGCAGACCAAATTTTCCAACATTATTCTAGCTATTAATTAGGTCAAAAATACAAAAAAACAAAACTATGTTCATTGTCTTGCCTAAGGTCGAAATGCAAAAAATTTTCTCCCCATATTGCTAAATCACTACAACCATTCTAGATTATGTGTTTGATTGACTTAATCTCCCCATGACCACATTTTTCTTGAGGGATACCGCTCTCTTTTTGTCTTTCATCAATCAAGAAGGCTCCTATGATTACGATGCATGCAACTAGATTGTCTTTTAGTGGGATGAGAGACTAGAATCCCCCAAGTGCTTCCTTCAATTAATCCTTAGTTAGCTCGTGATCCCATTGCCTATTTATTTAACTAATGTCAATATCATCATTCTTTAGCAAAACTCTAATGATTTTGAGGTTCAATTTGCCTAGCATGAATTCATTAGCTATGTATTGCCTTGATAATAGCATTCTTACAATGCTTGTCATGACCACTTCCCATGTAATCTTATGGGAGGAGGAGAGGTTATTGATTCCTCTTTCTTGCTAAAAAGACATTAGTTTCCCATTCGAGTTTGTCCAATGTCGAAGAGTGTATAATCTCATCTCGGTAGGTGATCACCTCTTCTCTTAACAAAGCTAGTGGGGGATTATATGCCAAGGACCAATATATCATATTTGCTTCTCCCACCTTAGCAATGTTTGAACACTTTACCAACAAGTGACATAAATTTTTGTACTAAAATCCACACACTTCATCATGCTAATGGCTTGTGATATGCAACAAAAAATTTATTGTTGCATCCATATATTTCTTCTATCATTAATTTCACCCATGACAATTTCTTAAGACATTTCCTCAAAATCTTGATTCTTGATTTGGTTATCTCAGCATCAACATCCACCAGTAGATGCAAGCCTCCAATACCTTGGCATTTCTTGACATTGCATACTCCTTGATCCATAGTAAAAACAAGGGTAGATGTAATCTAAGTACATGGAATTTGAACATTTAAATAATTTCTAATCTTACATGGAGTGGCCATGCCATAGTGCTCCAAATTTTTATCCTCTTCCTCAGTTTGTTTAGGATCCATTTTTGTCCATGCTATCTTTGTTACATCTACTCCCATTGGGAACCCTAGATATACCTAAAGATGTTGCCCCTTCCAACTACATTACCATGCCATCCTAGTTCTTTGAGGTCATGTTCAGTTAACACTGATCAATTATGATTTACTAAGGTTGATCTTGAAGCATCTAGACTTTTCATATAGCTCATGCCCTTGTAGTGCTTTCTCTAGGTTTGTTGCTTCTACCCTCAACATCATTAGTAAGCTACTAGTGAATCCATGTCCAGTGATATGTTTTCCTTTCTATTGTAAGTTGTGCCATTCTCCTATTTTATTTAGGCTCTCAATCACATATCAAATTGCCATTGTCAAAATAGAAAACTTTTTCCTCTCTTTCTAGCAGGTAAGGCAAGTTGTCTAATTTCCCTATCAACACCCACATCTTTAACATTACCTACTAAATGAATCACTTGTTGACTTTGTGGAAGGCGTTTTCTATGTCTAGTTGTTGCAGAAATAAAATCATTTGCTTTGATGAGATAGCCCAATCTATTTCCATGCTCACATTGAGAATGTTATTTGGGAGGGTTCTACCTTTTATGAATCCATATTACATCCTATTTATATACTTCTACAATATGGGGCTCAATCTAAAGGATATTACTTTTGTATACCATCCCCATGAGGAAAATGGGCTGCTAGTGGTAGTTAAGTTGTGTGCATCGAGGGACTATAGGAATCATCCCAATCACACTCCTCTTCCATGATAGAGGCAACTCCCCTCATTCCCAATATTCCCAATAATGATTGATTAATACTGTGACTCCTTCTAGACATGTCCAACATTGCTTGATCATGTTAGTAGTAACAAAACATTACCTATGCAAAGATTGGTGAGACCTTAGCTTTAGTTTATCAAAATCAACAAGAAGAGAGGATGAAGACCATTAATTAGAGGTTATCAAATGTGTCGAAGACAAACCGAACATGTAAATCTATATTTCTATACTATATATTGATTAAGAATCTACATGTGCGAACAAACTGAAAGAAAAACAATAGTTTACCACATGGGAGCGAACCGAAAGAGAAACAGTACATGGTAAGTTCCAAGGTTTATATGCACTAGATGCATTAATTCCTTGGCATGTTGGGATGAGGACTCTCCCCTAATATTGCCGATACATTTTCATGCATTTGACAAGATTAATGCACAGGAAAACTCCTTGTAGTAGGTGAAAGGATATTTATTAAAGTCGAAGGTAAGAGTTATCACATATAATGGCATTAGAGAGCCCTCTCATGGAGAATCTTAACCATCTGAAGGAAAAATAGCTAGAGTGAGACACATTTGGAAGCAATAATTATTTGGTCCTCTCAAATCTCCTCTCAATACATTGCAGTTGATGGTATTGGATTGGTATGTGAAAGCATTTTGTAAGAGAGAACTCCCCAAGGAAGTAGTCTCCATGGTGGCTAGGAAAAAGGAGACCATAAATTTTCTTGACTTGTGGTGGTTTTACGTAAACGATTTAATCGTACACAAGTCCAGCAAGTTCAATCTATATACTTTTTGGATGGATAGATATCCGGAGTATAAGGCCCCTGCAGGTCTCATGGCTGCTGCAGATATGAAAGACTCCAAAAGATGGGTGGTGGGAACAACAGAAGCTAGGATAGATAGACTTTATACTCTAAGTCTATCTATGTGGTTCATAGTCTATCCTCTAGACCTAAGGACCCATCTTTCGGAGTCTACCATGTCCGCAGCAACCATGAGACCTACGGGGACCTTGCACTTCGGATATCTATCTATCCAATACGTGTATAGATTGAACTTGCTAGAGTTTTGCACGATTGTTTCGTTGACGTAAAACCACCACAAGTCAAGAAAAGTGATGGTCTCCTTTCCCCTAGCCACCATGGAGACTACTTCCTTGGGGAGTTCTCTCTCACAAAATGCATTCACATACCAATCCAATACCAATAGTTGCAATGTGAGAGGAGATCTGAGAGGACCAAAGACTTCTTGCATCCAAATTTCTCACACTCTAGCTATCAAATTGTTCACCTCAATCATTTTGAGATCTATATTCTCTTGCAATACATGTTTAATCTTCATCTTGATATTACTTCTAGCTCATTATTCCACAAGCTCAAATGAACACAAGTGCTTAGTTGTAGCATTAGTACTCAGCTGATCATGGAATCATTGAGTTGCACCATCTGCGCTCTTATGAGCTTCATAGTCTCCATCTATAGAGCTGTTATCTACATCCACCATTATGCTTTTGAGCACATCATTGTTAACATCTGCAAAATTGTTATAATTATTAATGTTTTTGCTTCCAAGAATGCCCAAGATATCTTACTCGTGCAAGGATGTCTACTTTTCTACCTTCTTTGCCTCAGTCATAATGCTCGATGATGATGCAATTAGGTGGCATTGGATATAAAATCTTATAGCACCTAACGCAACCTCCACCTTAGATAGGTTTACATTGCTCATTTTAATGGGAGAATTGAAGCATAACAAAAAAGGAGGCGTTGTTTGAGGTGTGTTTGCAAGCAATTAAGAACCAGTCAACAAAACATTTCTTAAAAATGGCTGGGCTAAATCATGAATCAAGAAGGAGAGAGCAAAAGCTTTCTCAAATGTCTTTGGTAATTTCTCAAACGGCTCTTATAAATTAGGAAGCTGCTTTAAATCATACCAAGCCAAATCATGAATCAAGAAGGAGAGAGCAAAAGCTTTCTCAAACGGCCCTGGTAATTTCTCAAATGGCTCTGCTAAATTATGAAGGTGCTTTAAATCATGAAGCTAAAAATTAGTAGGTATGGATTTAAAATGGTTGGCTTTTTCACTTACAATATTGCATTGTAGGCTCTTGGGTTTATCCCCCACCTAGTTCATATGGACTCGGGCTTCCAAATGCACACACGGGGCCATCTATTGCCTTGCGACGCTTAGAAATCACCCATGTTCTCGACTTGGTTGTCCTCTTCTTGACATCTTGTCAACGAGATTGTCTATTCCATAGGTCTACTATCTCTAGGCATTAGGAGGTAACCATATGAACCTACTAAAACAATATTGCTTCATGATCTCCATCTAGCAAGGATGAGGTAGTAGAAAGTGGTTATGGCCTCTCCACATCCTTTCTATATGGTCATGTGATTCTTGCTATCACTTATGCTTCTTGCATTGCATTTCTTAAACTTACATGACTTACTTGATTTCAACATGTAAGGCTTGGTAGTTTTGGCCAATAGTGATTTTTTGGAGTCTCACGGGATAAAACATCAGTTTACATGTAGGAATATCCCATAATAAAATGGAATTGTAGGAAGAAAAAATAGAAATATTACAAAAATTGCATAAGTATTGATGGTTGAAAAGAATATACCCAACTAATTTTTGCCGCCTAAGCTCTTCCATTTTATGTATTAATGTGTTTATATAATATATTAATTCCTTGAATTACAATTTGTAAGATGGTGGTCCTAGAAATTCCTAGTTCGTACTTTATAGTGACTAGGAAATCTTTGATCTTCTTCCTAGTATGTTTGAGAAGTATCCCAATTTTAAGTGCGTCGTGGGAAAATTAGGATGCTATGATTTTCAAACATTAGTAACTTCCCTATTTATTCAATTCTTTTAGAATTTCAATTATTAGGTTGATTATATTCTATTGGATGAAACAAAAGTTATAACTAGTTATTTATAGTTCATTATCCTCCTTGTTTAAATATTATTTATTAGAAATATGAAGTAGATTATTATTCTAAACTTTTGAACATGTGGTTAATTTTAGAACTATCCTTACATAACTAATATCGTATCTTTAAATTATGTGTAATTTTCTATTGAAGGGAGAAGACCAAGTGGAAGCATAAGCAAGGGGAAGCAAGAGAGGAGTGACTTATGGCGAATGGAGTAAGAAAACAAGAGAGAGAGACTCAAGATGTGAGAACTCCAATAGTCACAATGTGTGATCGGCCTTCCCTTTATTCAAATGTCATTGAAAGAATCACGAATGAAGTGACGATGATGGGTGCTTTTCGCTTGCAGTGTGTAGATGTGGGTATTGTTAGTATAGTAATATAGGGTGACTAGGCACAAACACCTTTACCCCTAACAACCTCCCACTTAAAGATAAGTGTGTCTGAAGTGAAGAGGGAACACAAAAGTGACAAATTACAATGTGCACATAGAGTACAACAGGATGAGGAATAGAGGTCATCTCATCCAATGCCCATTAACTTCCTAAAGGAAGGCAAAACGCTCTACTGAGAGATTTTTCGTGAGTAGATCTATAGGATTTTGGTCAGTTGAGATCTTGACAAACTCAAGAGACTTGTCATCAACGACCTCTCTGATAAAGTGGTACTGCACCTCAATGTGCTTCATCATCACATGATTCTTGGCTAACTGGATAGCACTCATAGAAGCCAAATGCATTGTAGGAACCAAGTCAATCATACCAGGGTCTACCACACCAGATAGCATGACCAAAGAGCCTCCTTGAAAGCTTGAGTTGGATGCAACATACTCAATCTCTGTAGTAGTAGTAGAGAGAGCGGTGCATTTCTACACCTTGGATATCCAAGAAACAACACCCCTAGCAAAGGTAAACACATAGCCTGAGGTGGATTTCCTACTGTTTGCATGTCCTACATAATCAAAGTCAGTGTACCCCATGACTCATATATCCTAGCCACCCTAACATATACACATATCCATTGTGCCTTCAAGTACCTCATGATACCCTTGACGACATCCCAATGTAGCCTGCCAGGTGTAGCCGTATAGCATGCCATAACTCCCATTGCAAAATTTGTCAGGACGAGTGGCTATCATGGCATACATCAAACTTTCCACTGTGGATGCATAAGGGATCTTAGCCATCTTGGCGTTTTGCTTATTAATTACTGTGAACAAATCGACCTAGCTCACCTTCACATGAGAAGGCAAAGGACAGCCAATAGGCTTAACATCCTATATATGAAACCGCTCAAGGACCTTCTGGATATACTCATTTTGTGGTAAGTAAAGGAGCCCTTAAGAGTGGTCACGCATAATGCGCATCCCAAGAATATGTGAGGCATGTCCCATGTCTTTAATCTCAAAGCTCTTCTTGAGCTGACTTTTCCAAGCATCCAACTCATCACAAGAGCTCTCCTAGCAATCAACATATCATCCACATAGAGTGCCAAAATTAAAAGGCTACTATCATGAGCCTTCTTCGTGTATAAACAAGAATCCATATCACTGCATGTATAGCCTTGTGAATGTAAAAAAGCATCAAACTTGTGGTACCATTCCCTAGGTGTCTGCTTAAGGCCATAAATGCTCTTTCTCAATCTGCACACTAGGTGTTCTCTGCCTTTTTCCTCAAAGCCCTTAAACTGTTGCATATAAATCTCCTCATGCAAGTCCCCATGTAAGAAAGCTACCTGAACATTGATATGATAAAGGTCAAGATCTAATTGAGCAACCAATGCTAGTACCAGGCATAGGGTAGTCATCTTGACTATAGGAAAAAAGACTTCCTCAAAATCAATAGCATGCTCATGTTTAAAATCATTGACAACCAATTTGGTCTTATAGTTAGGCTTGGGGCATCCAGGGGTGCTCTGCAACTTGTACACCCACTTGCATGGCAATGCATGCTTGCCCCACCAAACAAAGGAACCAACTCCCACATTTGACTTTTTTGTAAAGAGTCAAACTTTGACTGCATGGCCCTCTCCCAAGAGTGACTATCACCATGGTGTATGGCCTCATCATAAGTGAGAGGCTCACATGCATCTATCACCATCACATAATCAATAGAGGGCTCAAACCTCTCAGGACGATGTTTGGCTCTAGCAGAGCTCCTCCCAAGGTAGGTTGAGAAGCCTGCACATTTTGTCTAACGTCATGGTCATGGTCCATTGGAGCATCAGGCTGCTCCAAGTTGCCTATTTAATTGTACGGGAGCAAGAGCCTCCTCTTGAAATATAACCCTACGTATCTCAACTATCTGCTAAAGTTGCTTATGCATATTTTCCTCATGGAAAACTACATCATGGTTGGTGGATGACTTTCCGAGCCTATGGATCCCATAGGTGATAGCCCATCTCACCTGTATCCCCATAGCCAAGAAAGATGCATTTCAACGACTTAGGATCCAGCTTTGTGCACTTGTCCTTAGGTATAAGGCAGAAAGCCTCACAACCAAAGATATGCAAATGAGCATACAAGGGAGGGTTTTTAGACCACACCTTCTTTATAACCTGAAAGTTAATAATACTGTAAGGAGATTGATTGATTGATTAAGTGTATGGCAGTAGTCACTACCTTAGCCCAAAACTCCTATGGTAAGTCTACCTGGCTAAGCATACTATAGACCTTTTCTGTATTGTCTTGTTCATGTTCTCAACTGCCATACCATTCTGGGGTGGGGTGTATGAGGCGGTCAACTGACACTTAATAACCCACTGATCGCAAAACTACTCAAAGGCTTTAGAGACATACTCGCCCCCATTATTTGAGCATAGGCATTTCAACCTACACCTAGACTAGTTCTCAACCAATGCAAGACAATGCTTAAAGGTAGCCAAAACATCATATTTCACCTTTATGGGATATGCTTAGACCTTATGTGAGTAATCATCAATGAATGTGATAAAGTACTTTGCGCCTCCTTAATGACTCATAAGGCATAGGTCCACATACATCAAAATGAACAAGAGCCAAAGGCTCACCCATGCGCAAAGTGCCAGACTTCTTATGCATACTATGTGTTTACTTGCCATACAAACAATGATCACATGACTCGAAACACTTATAGTCAAGGGGGGGCGGAAGATGCTATAAATGAATAAGCATTTTCATTCCCTTAAGGACATGTGTCCAAGACAACAATGGCAAAGAGATACATGTGGAACTGTGGCCATATACAAAACATGATCTACAGATCGAGACACAACCAAGGGATATAAAGTGCCAAACTTGGCACCATGTGCTAGAACAAGGTTCCAATGGGTGATCTTCCCAGAAGAATCCTCAAAGGAAACAAAGTAACCCTCATCATCTAGTGTGCCAATAGATATAAGACTCTTCATGAGAGCCGGTACATGTCAAATGAATCAAACTATAGCCAAATATCACCAATACCGACTATCTGCAATGGCAACTCATTCCTCAAATGGACAAATCCAATCATACTACGATAGAAGTGGAATCACTCTCTATTAGGGATCACATTAAAGGAAGCCCCTGAATCCATCACAACCAACATTGAGTAAAACCATGCAAGGCATAAGTCAGTTGTGTGACTCATCCAAAGAAGAAGATGCAAGTATGTAATCATCATCAGAGTTAGGTTGTTGCACTACATTGATCTCTTCAATCTTAACACTAGGCATAGCAAGGACAATGATGTGATCATCAGACTTGTCCTGCACTTTTTCTTTGCCCTTTTCCTTTTTCTTGTTATTGCAAATTTTATGGCACTGTGGCATGATATGTAATGCTTGTTAACAATAATGGCATGTCAAATTGGACTTACGTTTACGGGACTTACTGTGAGATAGTCCACAAGACTTAGAATGCAGCTTAGCCACAATGATCTTCTTTTCTTCCTTTCCCTTTTACAGATGTTGCGCATGGAGCTCCTTGACATACTCATCATACCCCATCGATGGTGGCACTGCTATAGGCATTGACATTGTTGATGCCTCTACTTTCTGCTTTTTAGGATCCTGCCTTGATTCAATAAAATCAAAGCTATCGATCTCTTCATTCTCGCTATTGGAGCTCTTCCACTTGACTTTGGGGTTATCTCTTGCACTCTACTCACCAAATACTATACCCAAGCCATTAGATTACTTTCATTCACTGTGATTGTGGTGCCTTGGGTGGTTGTTATAGTTGCGGTTGGGGCCATGAGAGTTGGTGGGATCAGATGGACCAAGCCCTTGCCTTTTCCTTGCTCAATCTCTACAGCCTTGGCAGCACTACTGCTTGGTTCTTTGTCTATTAGTGGGCTCATGGCAGCTAACTCCTCCTTGGCATGTTGTTCTATTAACATGCAAATAGCTTTCATCGTGTCTTCTTCCTCCTCCTTGCGTAGTCTATCTGCTTCTTCTTCCAATTTCCTCACCCTTTCTTCTTTGGCCCTTTTTGACCCTTCATGTGCCTTTTGTAGCTCAGTCATTTCTTTCCTTGTCATCCTGTCCTTAGTTTCCTCTTGCTTCTTTAGTTGAATCTTAATTCACAGCTTCTTTGGTCCTCTTTGGCTAGGTGGCATCTCTCATTCTCTTCCCTCACTCACTGTTCTTTCACTTGACTGATCCTGCTTGTGAAGAGGTGATGTCTCAAGGGTCTCCCCCACTTCCTCTTCACCTGCCACTTCTCCCACCACCTCTTGGATAATGGCAGTTAGTACCCTACCAAACCCTATGGTCGACGCTTTGGATGCAAGTGTTTTGCGATCAGATTCGGAGGTAGCAACTGGTGACTCATCACCTCTTGGATTTTGGCTGGATGCTAGCACCTTGGTTGAAGTTTCATTGGTTCTTCGAACATAAGCATTTAGGTTGACTTCCTCTAGGGCTCCTTCTGTGACGCTTTCAAGCATGGGCACTTAGATTCTTGTCATAAGTGTGGTGTACCTATGACTAAAGAAGAGTGCATACACCATTTTTTCTAACAGTTAGACGGTAGCGTCGAGAATGTCCGCTAAGCTAACTCCATCGTTGGTGTGCACCCTTGCCTTTATCATCTTCAACATGCTATAGACATCCCTCTTCTATCTTTTTCCTTGGACATTTGCCAACCCTAATGCTTTCTCCACCAATTCCGGCCTTAGTGCAACTTTGACCTTCGTGGGAGAGCCTCCTCGCCTGATATTTATGGTGCTGCTGTCCTTGCTTCCATAAAAGGTTCTCAAGAACTCCGTGCATGTACTATGGTCAATTTCTTGGCCAACTTTTTCCTCGTATATTGTGAAGGTTGCATTGATCAATCATCCTCTTCATTGTATCTTCAACATTTATTATGCTATTTTTTCGAGAATGGAATTTGTGTTGCCATTTTAAGTTCATGGCAAGGTACAACATGTAAAATATTACACGGCGCAGCGAACAGAATCTGAGAAAGAGATAGAGAGTACACAACAGATAAGAGGAGAATCAGTAAATTCTTTAACTCCAAACAACTGATACAAAGATGGCTCTGTCCACCCGTGCGCTTCCACTGTGTGAAGCTTAGATGGCGATCTAGACAGAAGATAGGTGAAGAGTTTAAGGCTAGCTGGAACAACAACTCTGACTAGGTGAAAGATGAGTGAATGATGGCTGCGAAGGGATTTAGCTCTTATAGCCCGCGAAGGTCGTTAGGTCGGCCTGCTGACCGACCTACCATATGAGCCTCCACTAGTCGGCCAGCCCTTTACCATCGGGCCGGGGGCGCTGCCCCCGGACCCCCGCCAGGGGGGCCGCTGGCCCCCCCTAGGACCCCCTAGCCAGGGGCCGCTTCCGCGGTCCCCCGGACCCCACAATAGGGGCCCCTTTTAACTCCCTTACCACGCAACTCAATGCAATGTGCCTCGAGTTGCTACCAGCTTAACCACTCCGTCTAACCCAAAGATTAGACCCACAACAGTCACCTTTTTGCCATCCGGTCACATAGACCTCATCTGATATACAAGTCAGGACTCAACCAATGTCCGGGCTCACATTTGGCTTCTCCTCATAATGGGGGCCTTACAACTTTGAGCACCATGGATCATTGGTAGCACCTAATGAGGGTGGGGCATTGATCATATCTAACACCCCCCCTCAATGTCCACCCATAGGTGAACTATCTCCTCGGCCCAATGCCGAGTCTCTGAAGATGAACTTGAAGCAGATCCTTCGTAAGTACTTTGGTGAAGATATCTGCTCCATTCTCCTCTGTTGGACAGTAGACCAATTCCACTATCCCATCCTCTATCAAATCACGCACATAGTGATACTGGATCTCTATATGTTTGGTGCGTGCATGAAACACTGGATTTTTGGCAATGGCGATGCAACTCTGATTGTCACATCTCAGCACAGTTGGTTCTTCATCCTGCACTCCCATATGCCATAGAATCCTTCTCAACCATACGGCCTCACATGCAGCAAAACAAGCTGCCTTGTACTCTGCTTCGGTAGAAGACAATGCCACTGTTGGTTGCTTCTTACTAATCCAAGAGAAAATTCCTGAACCCAAAGAGAAACAATAACCAGAAACTGACTTCCTGGAATCATTGTCTCCTGCCCAATCTGAGTCACAGTTCCCCACAAGAGAAGTTCCGAAACTGTATGTGATACCATAGTCAAGAGTTTTCTTCAAGTATCTGAGCACCCGCATCCCAGCCTTCCAATGACTCTCATGAGGTTTGTTTGAGAACCTGCTCAAAACACCAACAGCAAAACTGATATCTGGTCTGGTGTTACACAAGTAGATCAGACTACCGACCAACCTCCTATACCTCCCAATGTCTGCTAGTGCTGATGTATCCTCGACGGATAATTTTGCATTCACCTCCATAGGTGTAGCTATCTCCTTGCACTCGGTCATGCCAAATGCCTTCAAGATCTCCCATGCATACTTCTTCTGAGAGATGAAGATCTTTCCTGGCTCTTGCCAGACTTCAATCCCCAAACAATAGTGCAGCAAGCCCAAGTCTGTCATTTCAAACTCAGAATTCAAAGCCTTTCGAGTTAGGTTGATCATATCTTCATAGTCACCTGTAATAAAAAGGTCGTCCACATATAGGACAATCACTACAGACTTTTTACCATCCCTGTAAACATACAAGTTAGCATCTGAGGCACATCTTTTGAAGTTTAGGTTTAAAAAGAACCTATCTATCCGCTGGTACCATGCTCTGGGGGCTTGTTTCAGCCCATACAATGCCTTCTTCAGTTTACACACTTTGTTCTCAGAATGGGGGGCCTCAAACCCTGGTGGCTGAGCCACGTACACCTCCTCCTTGAGGTCACCATTTAAGAATGCTGACTTAACATCCATTTGGTATACTGGCCACTTCTCATGGGCAGCCACTGCAAGTACCGTGCAAATAGTGGTCATTCTGGCAGTTGGGGCAAATGACTCTTGAAAATCAAACCCTTCAACTTGTGAAAATCCTTGGGCAACCAGTCTAGCTTTGTACTTTTCTAAGGTACCATCAGCCTTGTACTTTACCTTCCAGATCCACTTGGTGCCAATAACCTTCCGCTTTGCTGGTCGATCCACTAGCTCCCAAGTGTCATTCTTCATTATGCTGTCATACTCCGCCTGCATAGCAGCCTTCCATGATGGATCTGCAAGTGCTTCTTCTAAGTCAGTTGGCTCCTTTACTTCTCTCATAATCTCAACCATCAAGGCCATATTGACTATGTGAGCAGAAGCCCTCCTTTGCTCCTCTATTCTCTGAGACCTCCTTGGTCCGTCTGCCTTCTCCTCAATAGATGCAGGCATAGGATTATTGTGGTCATAGAGCTGCTTCACCCAGCGCGGCAATGGCTTTTCCGGTGGGGTGATGTCAGGTTGGTGAACTTTTTCCTTATCATCTGAAGATGATGCTTCCTCCTCCTTAAGGATAGGGATAGCTCTCGGGACAGGTTCATAGTGGACTACTTCTTCGCTTGATGATAAAGTGGAAGAACTTGCCTTCTCCTCCTCCACTGTATGCGGCTCCTCCTTGAACACCACATCACGGCTCGCGATGATCTTCTTTGCCTCTTGGTCATATAATTTGTAAGCCTTCTGCTCATCACTATAACCCAAGAAGATACATTTTCTGCTTTTTGGTTGTAGCTTGTTTCTCTTCTCATCTGGAACATGTGCATAACATTCACATCCAAAAATTCTAAAATGTGAGACAGATGGTTTCTTACCAGTGTAAGCCTCATGAGGTGTTTTTCCCTTGAGAGCCTTTGTATAGCTCCGATTTAGAATGTAGACTGTAGTATTAACAGCTTCAGCCCAAAAATGGTTAGGCAATCCCTTGCCCTTTAGCATGCATCTTGCCATCTCCACAATGGTCCGATTCCTGCGTTCCACAACACCGTTCTGCTGAGGTGTGTGAGGCGTCGTCAATTGACGCTTGATACCTTTGCTCTTGCAAAAACCTTCAAACTCCTTTGAGTTGAACTCACCACCACCATCTGCTCTAAATTTCTTCACACTTTTCCCTTTTCATTCTCAACAAGTATTAGCCATTCTTTAAACTTACCAAAAGCTTGAGCCTTATCACGAAGGAAGTACACCCACATCTTCCTACTGTAGTCGTCGACAATCAGCATAAAATAAGAAGATCCCCCCAAGGCCTGTGTAGGCATCTTACCACACAAGTCAGCATGCACCAACTCTAGAGGAGCCTGTGCTCTATTCTTGCTTTCTTGTGGAAATGCCTTTCTCTGTTGCTTGCCCATCATACAAGCTTCACATGGTTCCTTCAATTCAGTTATTGTAGGTAGGTGAGCAACCATACCTTGCTTTTGCATCTCCTTCAATATCGCAAATCCGATGTGTCCAAACCTTTCATGCCAAAGCTTACTTGTGCCCACTCCAGCGGTGGCTATAAGAGCACTTAGCTCATACAGGTTGTTCCTTCTTTCTCCTTTGCCAACAATTGTGCCAGCACTATCAATAATTTCTGCACCTGTCTTCTTGAACCTCACTTCATGACCAAGATCAGTTATGGCAGCAACTGATAAGAGATTTCTCCTGATTTCAGGAACATACAACACATTTGAAAGCTTTTTGACTTCACCATTTGCAGCAACAAAAGAAATAGTACCTATGCCCGCAGCAGGGCATTTAGCATCATTTCCAACCGTCACAGTGATGGATTCTTGTAGAGGCTGCATAGAACTGTATAGACCTTTCTTGTTGGTCATGTGACGGGAGGCCCCACTATCCAACACCCAAGAGTCAGTGGTAGATTCTTCTTGCGCCGAGGAGCACACTTCCTCAATGGTCGCCATGAATAATTCCAACTCTGCTTTAGCCGTATTGGCTGTCTCTTTCCCTTTACTTTTAAGGGTACCATTCTTTTCATCTGCCTTCTTGACACGACAATCTGCAATTGCATGTCCTTTCTTCTTACAGTAGAAGCACTCTCCTTGAAACTTCTTCTTGCCGCCCTTCTTCTTTTTGTCACCATCATTTTTGGTGGAGGAAACACCTTTGCCTTTTGCATTGGCAGAGAATGCAGCATCTCCATTGTTGCTTCCTTCTCGGGCTTTTAGCCTCAACTCCTCCTCCATTAATAATGCACAAAACTCCTCAAAAGTCAAAGCTTGAGGTCTCACCTGAGTATTAAGGGCAGTTACTAGTCCATCAAACTTTTGTGGACAAATCCGAAGACACCTCCGAGCTAGCTCTTCGATAGTCTTTTGTATCCCAGCGCCAGCCATCTGGTCGCGCAGATTCTTAATCCGAGTGATGAATGCTTCAACCGTCTCTCCTTCAGCAAACTTCTCCGCTGCTAGTTGATTCTCCAAGTTTTGAATCCTTGTTTGGTTTCGTGTTTCATACTGACTCCTTAGTACATTCCAAGCCTCTGACGCTTTGGTTGTATGCTGAATCAGAGTCAAAACACTGTCAGAACAGCTTGTAACTAAGGCACACAATGCATCTGCATTCCTTCGTTTCCAAGCTCGTAGAAGATCTGCATTCGGAGGAATCATCACACTAGGATTTGATGGGTCGGGGGTAGGCTGTGGTTCTGCGTCAGTCCCCAGCATATTCTCCAGAAGCTCATAAGAATCAAGGATAGTTGTAATTTTGAACTTCCACAAGGTGTAGTTTGTACCATCTAACTTTCCTTCGCTGAAGGTTGGTGGACGAATCCTCAGTGTTTGAATAGCTGTACAACAGCACCACCTCCTGCACCACTTCCTGATGCGCCAGAACTGCTTCCCGAAGTCGACATCGTTTCTCTATGCTGTTGAAGCCTTTGCCTCTTGCACGCTCTCTGATCTCTAGAGCCCCCTGGGCTCTGATACCATGTAAAATATTACACGGCGCAGCGAACAGAATCTGAGAAAGAGATAGAGAGTACACAACAGATAAGAGGAGAATCAGTAAATTCTTTAACTCCAAACAACTGATACAAAGATGGCTCTGTCCACCCGTGCGCTTCCACTGTGTGAAGCTTAGATGGCGATCTAGACAGAAGATAGGTGAAGAGTTTAAGGCTAGCTGGAACAACAACTCTGACTAGGTGAAAGATGAGTGAATGATGGCTGCGAAGGGGTTTAGCTTTTATAGCCCGCGAAGGTCGTTAGGTCGGCCTGCTGACCGACCTACCATATGAGCCTCCACTAGTCGGCCAGCCCTTTACCATCGGGCCAGGGGCGCTGCCCCCGGACCCCCGCCAGGGGGGCCGCTGGCCCCCCCTAGGACCCCCTAGCCAGGGGCCGCTTCCGCGGTCCCCTGGACCCCACAATAGGGGCCCCTTTTAACTCCCTTACCACGCAACTCAATGCAATGTGCCTCGAGTTGCTACCAGCTTAACCACTCCGTCTAACCCAAAGATTAGACCCACAATAGTCACCTTTTTGCCATCCGGTCACATAGACCTCATCTGATATACAAGTCAGGACTCAACCAATGTCCGGGCTCACATTTGGCTTCTCCTCATAATGGGGGCCTTACAACTTTGAGCACCATGGATCATTGGTAGCACCTAATGAGGGTGGGGCATTGATCATATCTAACACAACAACTTCTATTAGTTCACTTGCAAGGCCATTTTCCAACATGAAAGCAAAAAGATTGTAAGTTTATGCAATGAAACAAAGGGACTTCAAAGATAGAATGGAAATTTTTACTTCAAATAGTCTGTAAATTCCAAGCAAGCATTTCCTAAATATTCTTCTTAAGTGCAAACTCTTTTTATACATCTTTTCACTTTCAAGTTTCGATCTTAAAGTTTTATTCCTATTTTCTTCCCCTTTTTATGCTTTATTATTCATGTTTCTCTAAGGTTTTTTTTTTTCCACGTAACTCCCCCTCTCCCCGAAGAATGATACAAATCCTTCCTAGGATGGGAGGATGAAGGGTTAAGGGCGTTAAGCACATCGGTGTGATGCTTATTGTTTCACAAGCCAATCGTAAAACTCTAGGTTGTACTCTAAGGTAGCATGATGGTCCATGTCCTTAGGTCTAATGTCGATGCGGGTAATGTAGGTTAGGACATCATTTAGGAAGTCACCAGATCCGGCTAGCAACGTGTAGTGCTATCTCACTCAGGATGCGATCCAAGTAAGGATGGGCCATGACATGATTTTCTAAGGGTCGATTATGGGTGGTGGCCAATACTCTGAATGAGGTAGGAGCCACACAAGTTGGATCATACTCATGAATTTGATGGTGCATCATCTCTGCTCGGCATTGGTCACGATTTGGCAGTCCTCTTGTTCCCATTGGAGATGGAGAGCATACCATTTCTATAGCAAAGAAGAGGCTGAGTCGGTTAGTGTTTTTAGACCTTGTAGTTCTTGACTGGTTGCAGAGACCTTGCTCTTGGATGTGATTCTAAATGACATGATTATATAAGCAAATATTGCCTTCTTGATTCTAAAGGCATTGACTTTTTGTGGCTCGGAGTCTACTCTTATTTATTTGATCACTTGGTTGTCTATGTTGTACTCTATCGTCTCAACCTCTTCTTCACTTTCCTTATTTGTGGAGTAGCAGTCTTTGTACTCGTCACCTGAATCACTACATTCTAATTGCCAATTGTTGTCTATGCCTCTATTCTCATCCGTGACCAATGCCCCAGTGTATATCAAATTTAGGTCATACACTTTAATTCATCACCATTTCGGTTCGCATCCATCAGGTCATCTTGGAGTGGTTTAAGATTAGCAGATGGGTGACCAGCTAGTTCCCTCATCAAATACTCAAGGATCCCTAGGAGCTCAAGCCCGTTGAAGGGGATGTGGAAAGGAGTAGGTGTTGGTTGTCTGCTAGGGCTTTTAGCCATCATACAAAGTGACATTAACGGTCGGATCTTTCCCTTTGACGGCTAAGATGCTATAGTGGCTCTATAGGACTCATCAGTTTGTCTTTGCAGCCCACTTACAATCCTCTTCATCCTCTGAGAACAACAGGTTGATGGTGGCTAACATGTGCATCCAGTCCCGCTCATCCTCAGGGCAAGGGATATACTTCGTTAGTGGTCTGTAAGAGTTTCTGGCTTTTGAGTCTCCCTTCAAGTTAGAGGAGATGGCATCTAAGTCGATCGACGTGGTCTTCCAAGTATCCATCTCGACTCTTACTGATTCTGATCTATTACTTGGGAATATAAGATTGTTACCCCAGTCATCGATTACTCGTGCATTCCTCATCCAAGGTCGGCCTAGCAAAACATCATAGTCTACTCCCTTCATAACTATGAAGTTTACTGAGAATTGGAGACTTGCTATTTTCAAGGTCCAATCCTCCAATACTTTGAATGGTTTAACTTTCATGCCATTAGCCAGTGCGACTTTAAACCTTGATGTCTCCAGTGGTGGGTTATGCCCAGCCTATAAGACTACATGGCTAAGCATGTTGACTCCTGCTCCTATGTCTACTACAATCCCTTTTCTTGTGACGTCTCCTAATGCTACCATTGTTGGTAGGACTATGTGCATCTCTGTGTCCTCCTAGGAAGCATTTACATGCAAGGATTTAGGCACAGATTTTAGTGTTAGACCAAGTATTTAATTGGTTGCATCATGTTCGTGCAAGTCAGCTGCTCTTGACTCATTAGATCCCTTTACCTACTGCTTTAACTCTTGCCATAATGAGGGACTTTGCCTAAGCAAATTGATATCAATGTTATAAGCAAATTGCTAGCCACTTACCTTTTCTCATGCCCTACACTCTTTTTCCACTGAACTTGGGCAATTTTCCCACCCATGGTATCTGGGCCTTGTCTTTGTGGTGTTGCATGAGGTGTGAATGTATCTCTTGATTCTATGTGTGTCGATAAGACATGCATGCTCACACTAGAGAGCTCATCAATATCATCTTCTAGGATGGGGTTGGCATCCTTTAGATGCTCTTGGGCTTCTCTCACCCACTCATTAACCATGTCAACCACTTCTAACTATTGCCTTCAATCGTGATACTCCCCAATCTTGGCAGCATTTCCCTTCTCTACTGTCTTGGTGGGTGTTGAAGTCTCAGCCGCTACATCTGTGACTCGCTTCCCTCTCATCAATGTAGTCACACTATCCGTTTTTAGTGTTATTTTGGTGTCACCCTCTGTTTCTTCCTTCGATGAGTCTTCTTCCCCATTGAGGTTGCATCTAGTTTGCTATGTCCTCGTAGTGAAATGCCGGCTTGTTTCGTTTGTACTCTGGTCATGACATTCAATGAGATGGAAGTGGCCTCACCCCATGAAGTGTCTTAACTCAAAATAGTCCCAATGGCATAGGTGGCAATATAGTAAAGCTGGTGGATGGTTTTTGCCTAGGGCATGTGACATATAGATGAGTGAATCCATACTTAGGGCATCTTCGGTTAGCCTTCTCTCGATTGGCATGCTCTCATTTAGGGCAATGAGATGAGATGTGCCCTGGGTGGCCACAAGTCCAGCATGTGATTGGTTCCTGGTCTTGTTCTTCTAGTCCTCCATCCCTTCCACAACCTAATGTCATCACTGGCACTGGTCTAAAATCCATCATAATGGGTTGCCCTCTTTATTGTAAGAGACATAAGGGTTCACGTACGTGTTGTCGTTGTTTGACTTCTTTATATAGTGTATCGGAGTGTCGCTCGGTTTACGGTCACAAAGGGTCCACGTGGTCTATCTACGTCTGTGGGGTTAATGTTCATCTTGGGGACAATTGGGTTAGCATCATTAGGTGATGGGAGAGCTAATGGAGCCCCCTTCCAAAGTGTGATGGTCTATTTTCCAAGTAGTATGGCCAGTGAAGGGGATGTAATGGCAGTGGAGAAGGAGAAGAGGAAGATGCAGGAGAGAAGAGCACGCATAATGTAGGTGCTATCAAGAATGATATGACAACTTGATTGCACTATCATATTATATATGAACAAAGAATATGGGCTTTCACTGTACACGGGCAGGCCCAAGGGGCTTTTACCCCAAGAATCTCCCACTAAAAGACCAATGGGCAAGGGAGTGAAAAAACAAAGAAAAAAGAAAAGAGACAAGGTGAGGAATTATGACATCTCACCCAATGCCCAATCGGAAATCGACCTGTACAATAAGTGGAAAACTGCGTGAAAGAAGCGGCAAGCATCCTCGAGTCCATGACATCCATGGAGCCCCGAGAGGAACACCAAGGAAAAGGGAATTCTCTTGCAAGAAAATCTATCTTGTAACATCAACAAGCTTGTTTATCATGTTTCATATGATCACAATGAAGAAAAGAACACCAGGCACAACAATCTTCATGCAGCATCATGTAGATCTCCCACAGATTTTAATAGAATCAAGCATATTCTTCAATATCTTCACAAAATCCATCAATAGAACAAAGAAAGCAAAAGAATACACCATCTTAGAATGGAAATACATCACATAGTATTCATCTTCAATATCTTCATAGTCTTTTCTCTCAATCTCTTATATACAATCACTCTGTTTGAGTAGAATTGGCTATCTCTGACTCTCTCTCTATCTCACTCCATCAATAATACATCATATCCTCACTAAAATCTCTCAAAATCACTCTCAATAATCACTCTTAGGTCGTGGATACCCCTCCCAAGAGGTATGTCTGATATGAAGGGTCACCAGAGCCACTACAATGTCTCTTCACAGCTCACTACTGTCACTTCACTCTAGTCTTCTCTTGAGTCTTCAGCAGCTACTTCTTCCACTTCTTTCAGCTCTTTTACACTTGTATTCACCTCTCTCCAAGGCTAGAAAACTTTCCCAAAGTCACACATACATTCCACAGAACACTTACAGAAGCATACAGAACAGTCTACAGAACAGTACCAGAACAGCTACAGTACAGAACAGAACAGAAGCAGAACAGTCTACAGAAGACCTACAGAAGGTTACATAAGGTTATCAAAACCTCATAACTCACTCTCAAACCATTTCAAACTCTCACAAACCATTCAATAAACTTTCACAATATCTCATTCTTCATCAATCAATACTCCTTCCCTCCTTACAGAAGACAATCAGAACAAAACAGACCAAAACATAACAAAACAAAAGGTATACAGAACCATTCAGAACCTATCAGAACATCACAAAACCATCAACAAACATCATGAACTTCCAAAACACAATCAATATCATCTAAAACACTCTCAAACCACTTCCAAATCAATCAATCATCCCATAAAATCAACCATTCAGCTCTCCAAAACAACAAAAATCAGCCAAAAAACAAGTCATTTCAACACTCAACAATCCAGGAGACAAGTAATTCCGCAACTTCATACAACAGAGCAATCCAAGAATGTTTCTCATGAAGTAGGCACAACTCATGAGTGCAAGGCTGTCATGCATAAGCATCAAAGTAGCGCATAGCATCAACGCGACACATAGGAGACAGCTGAGAGCACATAGACTCTCCAAAGTCAATCATAGAAGAAGAGGCCGGCATCGGACACATGTCAGACATGATCTCAAGATAGTATGCGGCCTCAACAAAGCGGAAGATTGAAATACGGCTGTAGCATTAACCATAAAGCTCATTGAAAGCGCATCAAGATGCTTGAGAGATGTTTGCGTCTCATAAAAGATAACATGACGGCTACGTATAACCTACTCGGCATCCAAATCCCATAACCTGTGAGCCTGAAACTCACCATCTCCATAACCAAGGAGGATACATCTCCGTGACATAAACATATCTGGCATACATACAAATGTCTGGCAGCCAAACATCCTCAAGTAATCATAGGAGGGTCTCATGCAACTCCATGCCTCGTGTGGTATAATATCATGCAGAGTCAGACACGACGTCCTATTAAGTAGACAGCCGCAATAAGGGCCTCAATCCAAAAGCCATAAGATAACCCAACTGATAAGCACAGAAGCAACCTTTGCCTGTAGAGTCAACAAGCACGTGCCATGAGCAATCCCATAATACCGTGGGCATAGGAAATCAATGCCAGACTGCTGACAATAGGACTGAAAGTTATGAGAGATAGCATGACTCTCATAATCCATTTGTAAGCTCCTAGGCCTGCAACCAACAAAATCCATAAACATGTCAAGCATAATTGAAGCATCCTCAATTCGTACCAAGGGAAAAGCCCAAACATGGTGGGTAGCATGATCCATGAAGGTCATAAAGTACAATGCTCCACCAAGTGACTCGGAAGGCATAGGTCTATATTCTATACAATGGATAAGATCCAGAGAATCAAGCCTCTCACAATTGCCATGAGCCAAAGGGGCTCTGCAAGGACCATAAGTACAACCAAGGCAAGCATCAAGATTTTCATGTGACAAAGGAGGCAGCATGGAGTTTGAACGAGACAAGATCTACATCTCTTTGTGGTGCATATGGCCTAGGCGATAATGGCATAACAATGCATGTAGTATCGAAATAACTGCAACCATAGAATCTCCCACATAAGAGACATGCACTGGGTAATGAGAACCAACTCTAGAACCTCTAGCCAAAACCAAGCAACCACGACAGATCTTCCATGACCTATCTTGAAGAGAAATAGAGTAACCTGCATCATGCAGCTGACTGACAGTAATCAAGCTCTTACTGAGCATGGGAACATGTAGAACATTCTTAAGCATAAGAGAAGTCCCATTAGGCAAAGCTAGGTGTATGTCCCCTGTACCAATAGTAGAATGAGTCTACTCAAGGCCCAAATCAATACCTCTGTCAACCTCCCTGTAAGAAGAGGACCATGCTCTATGAGGGGTAACATGACAAGATGCCATAGAGTCCAAAAGTCACTCAAAGGCATAGGCCTACTCACTGACCAAGTAAGTTATAGGGAGACAAGATGACAAGAGTACATGCTCTACCGCATCATGGATAACCACATGTACCTCATCACTAGAAAGAGTAGCAACACCTGCTGCATTGCTGACTCTCTGCTCATGTCAAGTCTTGTCTCTGTCTTTGCTCCTCTCTAATCTCTCTAAAACATTTTCTTTTAACATGCCCAAGCTTTCCACAATGGAAGCATACAACATCTGTAAACTGAAAACCCTGTAGAAGATGACAAGGAATCTAAGTCATCATGAATAGGGCTATCCATAGCATCCACGAACCTCAAGGAGTTGAGGGTTGTCCCAACAAAGGGATCTTGCTCGTAAAGATAATCATCTACAAGCACATCAGTGATGGAAACATGCTACAAAGGCTCATAAAACCTCATTGGACGGGAGGACATAAAGACATCAACCAAGGATGCAAAAATTTCCACATGAAGAAGAGTCATAGCCAACTACATGGCATAACCAACCACGATATGGTAAAGCATAAGACATCTGTCATAAGAGCATACGGTATTCAGCCATGAAATTAGCACATAACCATAATGGCAAACATGACTCTATAGTACATCAGACCACATAGTAGAATCCAAGTCAATGCAAGACCGGTAAGTGGCATAAGATCCTGCAATGGTCAACCTCCAGTAGAAGCCCAAATACCTGTACAACATCATCCATACAATGTGGCTTTGTAAGGTATACAATAGTACCCCATGTGCATAGACAAGTAAGCATACGTAGCATTTGCTCTCTAAAATGGATGGGCAACAGTAGCCTAACTAGCATAGAAGCTAGACAACGGAGGAGCAAGAAAGCCATAACTGTAGCCCAAGCATAGGGAAGTCCACTAATCAATCAAAAAGAACCTACAAAGATCCAAGAATGGTTGAGCAATCAAAGCTCAATCAATCAACTACTAAAGAGTAGAGCAATCACTACTCATATATATAAAAGCATCCACCAAACATCTAAGGTTGTAACGAGAAAAGCTGAATCAATGTGCAACTGCTCCACAAAAGTCCTTAAATGCAAGTCTTGTCAAGTCCAAACATATGTCATCGACCCAAAAGCATCCACCAAGACATAAACCCACATGAGTAGCCTAGGTATTAGCAGTGATAAGTGGAATGCTAGCTGGAAATAAAAAATGACATTGAACCATAAAATTGAGCTCTACTTCTTGCTCAAAAGCATTCTAGGAGAAAAAAGAACCATGTGGCATCATCCAAATACATTAGTACATAACCCCAAACAGTCGAGAGCACCCCGTCACCAATAGGCATAACCCAATTGTAGTATAAATAGCTTCAGCCCTGAAGTTTGCAGTACCAAATAGTGGCTCAATCCAAGCTCAAAACCATAGACAAACCATAGGTATACTTTCCCATATGTATAGGCACCAACTGGACATAATTAGGTATCAAATGACCATGTAACATAAGCATAAAATGTAATGAGAGGGGGCTGCCCAATTTTGGGCTACTTGTGGACTGTGTAAAATAGTCGATGGCTGAGAAAATTTAGCCCTAAAAGCATCTCACATCATAGGCATACATTTCCTGATATGTAGGCACCATATGGGCATGATCGGGTATCAATTGATATGGGTAAGTAAGCATGGGCATGAAATGTTGGTTGCTACCCTATTCTGGACAGATCCTGGGACTTTTCAAACAGTCCATGGCTGAGCTAAATTAGCTCCAAGCTCAATGCCAACCATAAATATCAGTGCCCAAACCCAAAGCCAAGTGTCAGGAGGCTTCAATAAGCCATAACCAAGTGTGAGATAAAGTAAATGAGTTGGGGGTTACTGTGAATGTTTGGGACAGGGCTGAAATCAGGCCTGTTGTTGTTTATATAGCCAAGAGGAGCTCAAGATCAAAACCCCAAGTCATGTGTAAGTGCCCAAGCTCAATACCAACTGCTGGGGGTCTCAATTGTTGAAAAACAAGGATCTAGAACATGGCTCGAGGTGGAAGCTATGGAGGTTGGAAGAGAAAGAGTGAGTTCATGAATACACTAACATGGCTGACTGTTACACGAGTGAATTAGGTTCCAAGACAGAAGCTTGGACTCATAAACACAATCTTGTGTATAGACTGACAATGACATAGAAACTTTATCGAAGGATAAAAGTACCATGTTATTTTATTAGAAAAGAGAACAAGTACAATGCTTTATAGGAAATTGGATGGTAGCACTTCTCCTACTGTGCTTATGGGATTCTTGTCATGAGCCCTCACTGCTCCTTCCAAAGAGGTTGAAGTAGATGTGATTGCAAACATCTCAACACCCCTCCTAAATCACAACCAAAAGTACAAAGCGTATAAATGCCTTAGTGAAGTACATTTCTAATGCTCTTGCTGTCAAGTATATTTCTAATGAAGTGGTATTTCACCTTTGTGTGCTTTGTCTTTGCATGAAAGACAGGATTCCGTGCTAGCATAATAACACTTTACTATCACAATGGAGAACAGGTAACTCTATGATGCCAAGCTCTCCCACCAGACATGAAAGCCATAAAGCTTCCTTGCATGCCTCAGTGGCAACCACATACTCTACCTTTGTAGTAGACAATGCAACACACTTTTGTAGCATGGAGATCCAAGAGACTACTCCTCCTGTGAAAGTAAACACATACCCAGAAGTGGACTTTCTGCAATTCACATGACTAGTATAGTCTACATCCGTAAAGCGGCTTTTGCTTTCCAAAGCAGATGCACAACTCCTTTGTGCCTTTGATGTATCTCATAATACCTTTTATTGCATCCCAATGCCTTTTTCCAAGGTTTGCCATGTATTTTCTAACCACTCCCACTGCAAAGGAAAGTTAGGACGTGTAGCAACCATAGCATACATCAAATAGCCAACAACTGAAGCATATGGTATCTTGGCCATTTCAGCCTTCTCATCATTAGATGTAGGGTTGTCCTCTGTAGTGAGTTTCACATATGGAGGTAATTAAACCTCAATTATTTTCCCCCCTCCATATTGAAACACTGTAAAACCTTGGAGATATACTCCTGCTGAGATAGATAAAGCAATCCTTTTGACCTATCTTCTCTAAGTATTCACATACCAAGAATATGATTTGTATCACCAATATCCTTCATGTCAAAGCTGCCATGAAGACTTTGCTTGAGTGAATCCAAGGCATGAGTATCCCTACCGGCAATCAGCATGTCATCAACATACAGAACCAAGATAATCAGGCTGCCATCTGCTGGCTTCTTAGTGTACAAGTAGTGATCCACTTGACTTCTATGGAAACCTTGAGATTGCATAAATGTATCAAATTTATGATACCATTCTCTCGGTGCTTGTTTCAGCCCATACAAACTTCTTTTGAGTTTACATCCCATCTTCTCTTTCTCTTTTTCCACAAACCCTTCAGGCTATTGTATATATATATCTTCATGCAGATCACCATGTAAGAATGTAGTCTTTACATCCATCTGTATGAGCTCCATATGTTCAGCTGCAACCAAGCCCAAAATGGTTCTCAATGTAATCATTTTGACTATAGGAGAGAAGATCTCATCAAAGTCAATTTCATGCTCCTGATTGTATCCCTTTGCAACCAATCTTGCTTTATACTTTGGTGAGGAGCCAGAAGTGACCTTCATCTTGTAAACCCATTTGCATGGAATTGTTTTTTTCCCTTTATGCTACTATACCAATTCCCAAGTGCCATTTTTTTCAAGAGATTCCATTTTTGATAACATGGCTTTATACCATTTCTTGCTATCCTATCTGTCCATTGCTTCCTTGAAGCAAGATGGTTCACCACAGTCTGTCAACATGACATAATCAACAACATTATTTGCACTAGGAATGAATCTATAAGGTTGTCTAGTAGCCCTACAAGATCTTCTAACCCAATGATCATTGTTTGTTGGCTGTTGAGCATTTTTAGCATGCTATCCTAGCATTTCAACTTGCAAATTAGAATTAACAGCTTGTTGTCCTGGCTATTTCTGCACATGTAGTGGCTCATTATCATGGGCAATAGCTCAATGATCATTTTCAGCATAAGTTTTTGCATTTATAGGTTCATTTATAGCAAGTATTTGCTGCTATACAACGGGCACATTTTGCTATCCAAAAGGTATTTCTTCTCAAAATACAACTCTACAGACCTCCTCAGTATTTTCGGGTTGTTTATGCATGTGATCTTCTCGAAAGATAACATCGTTGCTGCGTACTACTTTCCTTTTCTCTCGGGATCCCACAATCTATACCCCATTTCACCCTCATCACCATATCCTAGGAAAATGCATTTATAGGACTTTGGCTCAAGTTTGCTGCATTTTTCTTTATGAATGTGCATAAAAGCCTCGCAGCCAAACACTTTCAGGTGAGCATATGAAGGTGGCTTGCCCAACCACGCTTCTTGGGGAACTCCTCCCCCACCCAAGACTTGTTTGGTGATTGATCAATTAAGTGTATGGCTATCATAACAGCCTTTGCCAAAAAATCATGGGGTAATGCAGCATGAGAGAGCATTGTACGGACCTTATTCTGTATGGTCCGATTCATACGCTTTGCAACTCAATTTGGGGTGGATTATGAGGGGCAGTGAGCTCTCTCTTTATCCCTTTGCTGTCACAAAATGCCTGAAAGGCCTTGGACACATATTTCCCACCATTATTAGAGCAAAGACACTTGAGTATCTTATTAGTTTGGTTTTCAACCAATGCCAAGAATTTTTTGAACTTGTCAAGCACTTCAGCCTTGCTATGAATATGATAAACCCATACATTTTGTGTAGCATCATCGACAAAGGTGACAAAATATTTATTTTCCCCTAAAGATAATCCTAGCATCTTACATACATCTGAATGTACTAATTCTAGAGGAGAAGATTTCAAAGAAATAGATTTTTTGTGAGACGTCTGTGCATGTTTACCATAAACACAATGATCACAATGCTCAAAATCAGCATAACAAAGACAAGGCAAGTAACCCAAACGAGAAAGCACTTTCATTCCTGTTTGACTCATGTGTCCCAATCGGCCATGCCACAAAGAAACGCTTGGCTGCTCGATCACGGCAACAACATGATCACTCACACTAGATACATGGAGAGGATACAAAATATTTCTTTTACAACCTCTGGTAATCACTCTAGATCCCTTACAGATCTTTTGCTTTCCATCACCAAAGGTGGTATGAAAACCATCATCATCAAGCTGCCCTATGCTAATCAAGCTCTTCTTGAGCTGAGATACATGCCGTACATGCTGAAGTGTGAAGATAGAGCCATGCTGAAACTGCAACTGCACACTGCCAACACCTGCAATGTCACATGCATAGTTGTCCCCAAGATGGACAACACCATGTCGACCCCATATATAGGCAGAGAACCACTCTCGATGAGGGGTGACATGAAAGGAAGCACATGAATCGAGAATCCAAGTATGTGTCCTCATTTGTATCTGCAAGTAAAGCATGTGCACCAAAGTGTGAAGAGACCAAAAGTACGTCATTCCCACTGTCCTCAGTGTCATGAGTGACTACATTCACCTCTTCAATTTTGACACTACTCTTCTTGGGTTAACCCTCTTTCTTCTCTTCTTTTCTATCATTTGTCTTCTTGCCCTTTTCTTTCTCTTTCTTCCATTTGTAGCAATCACATTTAAAGTGACCCTTCTTACCACAATGGTGGCATTCAACATCTTTGCCACGTGATTTACTCGTCCCTTGCTATCAGATTTGCCTTTCTGTTGTGATCTTCCCCTAGCATGCAAAGCACTAGAAGACTTACTAGATGCATTGTTCTACCGATTCATTTCTTCCATGAGTAGAGCACTCTCTACATTAGCATATAAAAGAATTGCATTCAAATTGCTCATAGTAGTCCTGAATGTATCCCAACTCTCTAGAATAGTGCAAAGCAAGAACATAGCCTTAAATTCTTCATCAATCAAGAACTTCAAGGCAACTAGCTAGTTGAAAATAGAGTTAAACTCAATCAACTGAGTAGACATTGATGTACCCTCTTTCATACACAAATCCTTAAGCTTTTTTAGCCAATACACTTTGGTTGCAGCACTCTTCTGTGCATACAGTTCTTCCAGTCTAGTCCATATAGCATTATGTAGAATCCAAACCTTCAATGTTAAATAGAAAGGCATCAGAAATTGATAGCTCGATGGTTGAGCATGCAAGCTCATTTAACTCATCCCAACCTTCCTATTCCATGTCCGTAGGCTTTGCCCCTTTGGTTTTAATCAGCTTTGTCTGCTTCTTTTGCAATATGTGATTCCTCAATATTAGAGGGATGTTTATCTACAAATAAAAACAAAACTTATCACAATAAAATCTAATATCAATTTTAATAAAAGAAAAGCATTGAGAATAAAATACTTTCAATTTGATCTATGCAATGGAAGACACATGGCACATTGACACTAGTGCCACAAAGCATAGTACTTCTCTATGCAACGTGGCAAAAAAATCAGCAAATGTAGACCCAAACTGTCACCCAAGTGACCAAGGTACAAACAAGTACCAACAAGAAATAAATGACCATGTAGAACCAGAGATTTCAGATCTGTAAATAAATTTTCAAAAGCACCAAACCATGTGCTACAGTAGTCCACAACTGATTATAGTTGTTCCAAGGGCATACACACCACATTACATGAGAAATCCCAAAATTTAGCTATAATTTATGCTGTACATGTACCCACGGGCATAAAATTTGATACGCATGGTCAAAAGCCCAAAATTTTGTGCTCAAAGCATCAACCACACATATGCATTTTCTCTATCATGCATATAATAGGCCAATTTTGCTAAAATAGAGAAATTTCAACAAAACCCCCAAATTTTCCAAGTATTGGATGTCCAAATTACATGGAATTGAACCTTCATGTACATAAAATGACCAATGATGAACAAATTTTGCCCAAACTGCAAAAGCCCCAAATTGCACGGGGTCATATGTGCATCAATGTCAAGAAATTGGGTAAATTTCAGCCCAATTTGTGCATGTACATGAAAAACCCCAAATGTCAGAGGTAAAATATCACAACTTCCTGCAAATTTTGAGACAAATTGTATTGTCCTGCATCAGAATCCCCAAATCCGGGAAAAGCCCCAAATTTTCGGGCCAAGATTGCACATATTTTTGTGAAATTGAGTCATCTAAGAAAAAATCTCACTTGCATTTGAGAATCCCCAAATTTTTTTTGAGGCGTGTGCATTCAATGTCTACATTTTTTGGTCCAGAGAACACTGCAATGTGTGTTGGGCACAAATTTGGGAAAACTCCCAAATTTTTAGATACAGATTTTTATCTATGCTTGTAAGTGTGAACACCCGGCAAACAAGGGGTAAAAAAAAGAAGAAGTAAACAAAAAAAAAAGGGCAGTTGACCTTAGCTAAATGCCCATTACACTGAGGATTTGCAATCACATCACATGTGTAGGATGCTCGTTAGTCTTGTCGCGTGTGGAGGCCTATCGCGTGTGCAGCTCGTTAGTGTGTATGCAGCTTGTCAGTGTGTGTACAACTCAACACCCTGTTCTATTGTGCCACTTGCTTGTCACCCATTAGTTGCTTTACAAGTGCTGTCCATCAGCTTGCCTCCAGTCCTGTTGCAGAAACAAGTGTTGTTTGATTCACGCCTATAGCTCCCGCCTGACTGGCAACACATCAGCTGTGTGATGGCTGACTGCCTCACGCCTACTTATCAGGTCAGAAAATGACCTCACGACCTGCTCGCCTATGACAAATCCTGCTTGAACTCCGAGAAGTACGAATGTCTCAACCACAGCTCTGATACCTGTTTGTAGTGACTGCGAGGCACGAAGATCGAGACAATCTGTGTTTCTTATGCGTGGAGAGACAGAGAGAGTGAGAGAGAGTAAAGTAGAGAGTGTGAAGAATTTATCGATACAATAACAAGTGTACCACTTTAGGTTTTTTTAAGATAGATATATATATATACGTAAGTACAAGTGCTAAGGGTGTGTTCACACCCAAGCACATTTAAAGGCACGAGGGCCTTTACTCCCAATATGTATCCTATGAAGTATCACCATTATCCACATGGTGTGTTGGGGGTAAAGGCGCCTTTGTCTAGCCGCCCGTGTATTACTACACTGACAGTCACCGCCATTGCACACTGCAGGTGGCGGGCCCCAATCACCGTCACTTTATTCTTTATTCTTTTAGTGAAAGTTTGAATAAAGGAAGGCCCGGTCACACATTGTGACTATTGGAGTTCCCATTTCTAGTCTCTCCCTTTCTTGCTCTTGCTCTCCCGCCACAACTCTCGAGTCCAACCTTCCATCCGTCGCTCCCTTTTAGCTGGTATCAGAGCTTTGCTTTCCGACTCTTGAGCTTGGTTTGTAGCATTATCAGCATCCCATCGACTCCCTACTTGCATTGGGTCTCCTTCCCAGCAGCCATATCTTACTCCTTCGAGCTCCCGTCACTCCTCGACTTCCTGAGCACCTTCCCGATATTGTTGGGCACCTTCAGGGCATTACATCAAAGGTATTTGATCACTTTCTTCAAGGTTTACTTTAGTTCTCAGGTCTCATAGGCTGTAAACAAGATTGGGGCAGCCACCACTGAAGCTCCCTTGCTTCATATCTCACTTGCCTTTAAACAAGACTTGTTGGAGCTTGTTTGAGGCCTTCCTTGGCTTTAACGAGACCCCTCCAAAGCTTGGCCACCATTTTTTGCAGCCCCAGGACCAGCATTTACAGTTGGTGGAATCACACAGCCCTCCCATATGTGTCTTCAGCATTGACAGTCACAACAATAGCTCTCCCCCTCCATTGGCACTTGGAAAGGCTCCATTTTGGGCATATGAACATGCTTTGATGCTTGGTTTTGATGGTTGATGTGTTGGCATAGCATTTGGAATGATTTAACATTGTTTTGGGACTGTCATAATAGTCCACAGGCACTTTATGATAGTGTTACACTGACATTTGGTGCTACAGCTTGTTTTGCATTGTCATTTGATGCTCGGTTGGTCCCGTTTGATACCCGGATGTTAGGGGAATGTATGCCTATTGTTTGGCAACCATTTGGAGCTGATTTGGTGCTGAAATTCTTAGTTTTGAACAATAAATCACTGCTGTACACAGTTGGGCTGAAGTCATTTTACTCATGTATACTTCTGCCTATGCTTTTCGGGCTATGTTTCGGGCATATATGGTGATGTATTGACACTTGGGGCTCGACATAGAGCTTAGTTTTGATTTGGGATTGTTGGTGAGCTTGAGCTGGCTTTGCAAAGCATTTGGATGCTCCATCTTGGATGTACTTATGGCATGTATATTGCTTATGTCTGACTGGTCTTGACATGCTTAGCCTATGCCATTACTACATGCTAGTTACATTGTTTGGAGCCTATTGCTACTGGAGCTTGGTCTTGGCCTGACCTTGGATTCTCAGAGCTTACTTGAGCTATTTATTGGCTTGCCAGAGTTGTATCTTGGGATATACTTGATGTCTTACATGCTTATGGATGCTATATACGGATGCTCTACTGCCTAAATATTTGGGATGTACTATTGATGTATTGTCTTGGACTTATGTCATTGGCACTGTGTCTTGCCTTGGCTTGAGCTCTTGAGCTCGTACATATGGCTTTTGTGCCAGTGGGAGCATTCTTGAATGCTTATCAGACATTGAGCCGGTGGTACTTTTATGCATTGAGCCATTACATGCTATTGAGCAGTTTACAGACACTTGAGAATTTGGGACTTCTTACCTTTTGGGATGATACATCATATGTATTGGTTCACTGTATGCTTATGAGCTAAGTCTCAGTTTTGGATCCGTATCTTTGTGAACTGACACCTACTTGTGTCAAGTTTTGGTAGTGGCAGGAACGCTTTGCCCCGTTGCCTGGGGGGTGTGCCTACTCACTGGCAGATGTTTGTATGACATACTTGGGTGTTGGATTCATGCTTATTAACCGTCATATGCTTATGCTATGCCTGCATGATGCTGGCTTTGGTTTTGGCAGTATTTGATTGCCTTGGGATCCGATTTTGGCACTGTTAGTTAGCTCTCTTTTACTAAAATCTAAAATTTATTATAGCAAGCATATATGTATGGACTGACATGGATTTTTTATGCTGAAACACTCTGAAAAGATGTACTTTCACTAGTACTTAGTGGACAGCAGCTTTGGTTCCACTTTCTTCACCATTTTTCCTCGATTTTGGTGATTTTTGGGTCATTTTCTACAGTAAACATCGAGCCGTTTTCAACTGTCTACAGTCTTCTAGCCTGCATTATGGCAAGTTCGTCCATTGATCATGATATTTTCAATATCACTAAGCTTGATGGTACGAATTACTCTTATTGGAAGAGCCAGATTTGGCAGGTGTTGGTGTAGAAATTGCAGATCAAACCTTTGAGGTTAAGCGGACATCCGCCTGCAACTATGCCAGATGAGGAATGGCTTGAGCTTGATGAGTTATGTAAGTCCACTATTGTATTGTCTCTCATAGAACATGTTCACTATAATGTCTTTGAGGAAGAATAGAGTGCATGGTAGTTGTGGAAAAAGATAAAAAATCTCTATGACAAGAAAAGTCCAATGAGTCAGATGTATTGGCTGAAGCAGCTTATGGATCTGCACATGAAGGAGAATGTGACTATGTCTGCTCACTTGAGCCAGTTCCATGCTATACTCAAGAACTTGACTTCGCAGGACATCACTTTTGCAGAGGATGTCACTCCTCTTTTCTTTCTTGGTACTCTTAATGAGTCATGGGATATATTCCGCATTGCATTATGTGCCTCTACTACTACCTTGAAATTATCTGATGTTGAGAGTGCTCTTTTGCAGGAAGAGGTTAACCGTAAGAATTTGGATGCCTCTCGTGTGTCTCATGCTATGCCAGTTAGAGGTAGGAATGATGGATATGGAAAGCATGGCAGTGGTAGTGGCCGTGGACGGGATTCTCAGAAATCTCGGTCCAAGTCTCGTGGGAAGTCACGTAGCAAAACCCGTGGCAAGAATGCAGATGTTACTTGTCACCATTGTGGGAAAAAGGGCCATATTAGGCCACAATGACATGAATTGCACAAAGATAAGGGGAAAGACAAAGTGCAGGATAAGTATTCTGATCGCAGCATAGTACCTACAAAGTCTAGTGTTAAAATTGAAGAGATCAATGTTATGCAACCTGAGAATGTTGATGATGATGATTATATCCTAGCAGCTTCTTCTAATGCTTCGCAGATGATAGAAATACACTCTATGTATGCACAGTGTTGGCTCTTGGACTCAGGTGCATCCTTTCATGTGACACCTTGCCGAGAGTGGTTTCATTCATATCGTACTGTTTCAGGTTTTGTGCGCTTGGGTGATGACAACTCTCTTGATATTGTGGGCATTGGTGATGTTAGGCTGCAGTTTCCTTTTGGCAGTAGTTTTGTTATGCAGGATGTACATCATGTACCTGCTTTGACACGCAGTCTCATGTCAGCTGGACAGCTTGATGACACAAGATATCATGTATGTTTTGGAGACTTTACATGGAAGATCACTCCTCAGACTTGTGATTGTGAGAGGTGCCAAGGCTGGCAGTCTCTACCCCTTGATTGTATCAGCTTCTTCCCTTGATCGTGTTTTGTCTATGGGTTCTATCCCACATGTATCTCTTTGGCATGCCCGTTTGGGCCATATGTCTTTGAAGGGAATGAAAATGCTTTTTGGTTTGCAGTACTTACCACCCCTTGATTATGCATGTTTTGATTCATGTGAGCATTGTCTTTATGGCAGGTAGACTAGGTCTACGCATAAGAAGTCTGGTAGGCCACGCATGAGTGAGCCCTTGGCATTGGTACATTCAGATGTCTGTGGGCCCATGCCTTGTCAGTCTATGGGTGGTGCAAAGTATTTTGTTACGTTCATAGATGATTTTTCACGGAAAGTTTTGGCTTATCCCATTAAGCTGAAATCCGATGTCTTGGTTGTGTTTCAGAGATGGCTTGCATTGGTTGAGAACCAGTCTGGGTATAGGCTAAAATGCCTAAGGACAGATAATGAGGGTGAGTATGTTTCACGTGCTTTTGAGCAGTTATGTGATGAGAGGGGTATTAAGCGTTAGTTGATCGCCCCCTACACCCCCCTAGAATGGTTTGGCTGAGTAGATGAATAGAACCATCTAGGAGCGTGTAAGCAGTATGCTTAGCCATGCAAGCCTATCATAGAGCTTTTGGGCTAAGGCAGTTAGTACAACTGTGCATGTCATAAACAGATCACCCTCTAGTGGTTTGGATTTCCAGGTTGCAGAGGAGGTATGGACTGGAAAACCTCCCTCTTATGCGCATCTCCGTGTCTTTAGATGTGAGGCATTTTGCCATGTGCCCAGGGACAAGAGAAGTAAGCTGGATCCCAAGAGTGTCAAATGCATTTTCCTTGGTTATGGGGATGCAGGCGAGATGGGTTACTGTCTCTGGAATCTGCAAGTGTGGAAAGTCATATGCAGTCATGATGTAGTCTTCCATGAAGACAAAATGTATAGGCAGACTGAGAAAGTTGTTGAGATCCATAGGGTCATATTTTAGGAGGAGCCAAGAGCTCCCGCACAACCAGTTGGACAGCCTACAGCTGCAGCAGATGCTCATGGTCAGGGTGTTGGACAGGCAGCTGGGCAGGCATTAGAGCCTGCCATGAGATGGTCTACTAGAGATAGACGTCCACCTGATAGATTTCAGCCCTCGATGCATTATGTCATGGTTACAGATGCAGGAGAGCCTTTCACCTATGATGAGGCTATGCACAGGGGTGACAGTCACTCCTGGGAGAGGGCTATGCAGTCTGAGATAGACTCCTTGCATAAGAATGACACTTGGGATTTGGTTTCCTTGCCTACGGGCAAGAAGGCTTTGCCATGCAAGTGGCTGTACAAGCTAAAAAGTACCATGGACACCCCAAGCCAGCATACAAGGCTAGATTGGTAGCAAAGGGTTTTAAGCAGGAGCATGGTGTGGATTTTGACGATGTCTTTTCTCCCGTGGTTAAGATGACCACCCTGCGCTTAGTGTTGGCTTTGGTTGCTTAGCTTGACTTGGATTTATACCAGACGGATGTCAAGATGGCTTTCTTACATGGGGACTTGCATGATGAGATTTATATGGAGCAGCCTAAGGGCTTTGTAGAACCTGGCAGGCAGTAGCACCTAGTGTGCAAATTGAAGAAAAGTCTTTATGGCTTGAAACAGGCACCTAGGGAGTGGTATCATAAGTTTGATGCCTTTATCTAGTCACAGGGCTACAACCGGAGTGCTATGGATCCGTGTCTTTATACGAAGAAAGCCCGTGATGGTTCTTTATTGATTTTGGTACTCTATGTGGATGATATGCTAATAGTAGGGAAAGCTCATGATG
Source organism: Lygodium microphyllum (assembly GCF_053477565.2). NCBI lineage: Eukaryota > Viridiplantae > Streptophyta > Polypodiopsida > Schizaeales > Lygodiaceae > Lygodium > Lygodium microphyllum. Next base: position 2,100,173 of record NC_141137.1, on the reverse strand, counting down.
AGCTAGATGCTCTTAAGGCTCAGCTCAAGAAGAGCTTTGAGATGAAAGATCTGGGACAGGCCGCTCATATACTTGGTATGCACATTAGATGCAACAGGCATGAGGGACTCCTCTACTTGTCACAGAGGGAGTACATTCATAAAGTCCTTGAGCGCTTCCGCATGCACGACGTAAAGCCTATTGGCTGTCCATTGCCTTCTTATGTGAAGGTATCACATCCGTAGACAAATGAGCAGAGGGCTGAGATGGCCAAGATTCCCTATGCATCCGCAGTGGGCAGTCTTATGTATGCCATGATAGCCACTTGTCCAGATATTGCCTTTGCAGTTGGTGTTGTGGCACGCTATATGGCTACACCTGGTAAGAAGCATTGGGATGCCGTGAAGGGTATCATGAGGTACTTGAAGGGCACTGTAGAATAGGAGTCATGGGGTACACTGACTCTGATTATGCAGGACATGCAGATAGTAGGAAGTTCACTTCCGGCTATGTATTCACCTATGTTGGAGGTGCTGTTTCTTGGATGTCCAGGGTGTAGAAATGCACGACCCTTTCTACTACAGAGGCTGAGTATGTTGCAGCCACTGAGGCTTGCAAGGAGGCCATTTGGTTGGGTCATTTAGTTGATGACCTTGGTATTGATGCTATCCCTACACTGCATTCGGATTCTATGAGTGCTATTCAGTTAGCCAAGAATTCGGTCTTCCATGAGAAGATGAAACACATTGAGGTGAGGTATCACTTCATACGTGGGGTCATTGAGGACAAGTCTGTTGATCTTGTCAAGATCTCGACTGACCAGAATCTGCATATCTACTCACAAAAAGCCTCTCAACAGAGTGCTTTGCCTTCCTTAGGAGGTTGATGGGCATGGGATGAGATGACGTCTTTTCTCATCCTATTGTACATGTGTACATGTTGTACTGTCTTTTTTTTTTCTTTTCACTCCTCATTGGGGTAGATTCGCCTTTAAGTGGGAGGTTGTTGGGGGTAAAGGCACCTCTGCCTAGCCACCTATGTATTACTACACTGCCAGTCAGCAGGTGGCGGGCACCCGTCTCACTATCACTTTATTCTTTATTATTTTAGTGAAAGTTTGAATAAAGGAAGGCCCGGTCACACATTGTGACTATTGGAGTTCCCATTTCTAGTCTCTCCCTTTCTTGCTCTTACTCTCCCGCCATAGCTCTCGAGTCCAACCTTCGATCTGTCGCTCCCTTTCATGGTGGATATAGCTATCATCTAGCTCCAGTTTTATAATGGCTTGAGCCTTGTCATCATTCTTTTGCGAAGTGACTGCAAGGTCCACATGACGAGGCTTCTTCTCTTTGCCACTGGTGATGGCCCAAAGACCCTTCTTCATTAGGATGAGCTTGATGTGGGTTTGCCAAGTGTGAAACCCGACCCCTTTGAAGAGAACTGTCAAAGAGTCCTTGCCCATGCTGGAGTTGGAGGATCAATAGCAAATCAACTCCAAAATTCTCAGATTTTATCAGTGGAAGAGTAGATTATAGTGTATCAAGAGACGCAAGTAATGACAATGCGAAAACACACTATGTAAAGACTGCGTCTGAGTTGATGTCAAACTTGAATCTTCTTAGTTCGGGGTCATCAATCCTTCTTCGATCTTTCCAGGGCCTTTCCCTCCTTGATTGGATGCTAGGATAGTAGATCACAGTGGCAATGGGTTTGCTCCAAGTGGCAAGAGAGAGAAAATGATGAGATTTTTGGGCTTAGGTAAAAATGGCTATGGAGTCACAATTAGGGTTTATGATAGAAGCCTGGTTTTTTTGATATTGCAGGAGCTATACTTGATGATTTTTGAAAATTTTTATATAAAAATAAAGCCGACTTGATGCTCTACCACAGCCCTATGCACACACGATACATCACACATTGCAAGAGATGATTCGTTAGTACGAATAGCATGCAGGTGCAAATAGGGTAGCGACGGACAATCCACGCAATGCTGGAGTTAGTGAGGCTCAATGTCATAGTGTGATGTACCATGGAGGAGTAAGCACAAGGTCTGGATCTAGGATCCATGCACTCAGCCAAGAGGTGGTCCCCTCTGCAATACATGTGCATTGCATGTGAGGTCGAGTAGGTCTTCTTATCATCTCTTGGAGCTTGGCCAACTCTAGCTTTATATCCGCCAACTCTTGGCTAAAGTCATGGCTAGAGTCAACACTCTTTCCTATCTCTTGGTTACTCTGACTAGATCTCTTCCTAATGGTTAAGGCTCTCTTTGAGGTTCTAGAGGCTGCGCTGTCTCGGCTTATGGCACTTAAGCCTCTTTCTTTGAGCAGGTTGTCCACATGTATGGCTTGTTTTAACACCCTTGCTAGCACATCCCTTTTTTGCAAGTTTGAGATGCTCACCAAGGCCTTGTAAAGCTCTTTGCTCCTAATTCCTCTTAGAGAGACTGGGATTCTCTTAAAGAGATTTTGCACATAGGTGACATAATCTCGAATATCCTCATATTTTTGATTGACATTCATCAATTGGACAATAAGGTTATCTGAGTGACCTACCTCAGAGAATCTCTTGATGAAGAGACTCTTGAGATCGTTGAAGTTTTTGTGTTCAACATTGTCTAGAATTGTGTACCACATCTGTCCTTATCCCCAAGGCATAGACCAAAAGCTTGCACATGTTGAGTAGGGTCTGTGTCAGGCCGTTTGCCTTGCATACTTGCTCGAATTACTCTACGAAGCTTATCGGTCAGTATTGAGCTGATACTTGTTGAGTTGCTTAGCAACTACAGGTATCTTCATTTGGCTCTTTGAATTCGTAGTGATTCCTAGTCCCATTAGCAACGAAGTTGCTAGGGCCACTTCGCTCTGCTCGATAGTCATGTTATCCAAGAGTTGCTTTGTGAGAAGCTCACTCAGTAAGTGTAAGGACAACTTCTAGCACTCTCTCCCTCCCTGCATTGGGTACTACCCTATTTCAGTTCAGAAGCGCTAAGATGCACTGAACCTCTCACATTCCTATTTCTTGTCCGAGTCTTTGCTCTTTTTGTTCCTAATTGTAAGCATCTATGCCTTACAACTCATTCCTAGCCAATTTTCGTTTTTCCTCAAGGTTAGCTATGATGTCCTCAGCTAGCCTACTATGATGCTCCATCTTGGTTTGCAAGTCATATCGATTGATTGTTTGCTAGATATCGATTGGGAGATATCCTACATCAAGCTCGTCATTTTTGTGATTGGTGCTAGTGCTAGACATGTCGGCTATTTCCTGATCCACTAAGGTGTCAATTAGTTTAATTAGGTCAAGCAATGTCAAGTCCTTGATGGTGTTGTTCCTCTTCTTCTCCAAGTAGTCTGGGTCCTCAAGTCTCTTGCCTCTTGGAAGCTTGGGGTCTTCTCTTGATGGTGGGATCGTTCAATTTACATTATCTTATATGAGCTCCTTGTTATTCCAAATAGTCCTCTAATTAAAGCAACTACCTTGTGAGTAGTCCTCTTCACTGTGCACCATGTGCAAGCAATATTTCGACTTTCCATGTGTATTTCAAGTTATTAAATAATGTGAAGTGAAAATGTAGCCAATTCAATAAAATTCTCACTCCTCTTCATTCGGCCTAGTAAGGCTCTGATGCACAGATTGTGGCCGCTCTCTTGGTCTGTTTAGGGTCTCTATTGGGCACAGTTAGTGGTTTAGAGTCGCTCCTAGATTGCCAAGTGCCAAATCATTGGAAAAATCTGCTCTTTCTTCTATCCACTTGCCTGGAAGTGCACACTCGGGCTCTGCTTATCATAGAGATTACACATTTCCTCCCAAAGATCCCATGCAAACTGCCCATTTGTGACAACATTATAATAAACTTACTTGTTGAGGGACATGATAATCGTGGACTTGCAAAGCTCATCTAAGTAATCCCATGCATCTTAATCTTTACCTTTCAGGCTTAATGCTCTTGCATTTGATTTGCCTAATCTGAGGGTTTTGCAACACAACCTACCAAATTTGGATCTTCTCATAGCCATAGTTGCTGCCATCCAACTTTTCAATGTTGAAGATGGCATTGACATTGGAATGACCATCCATGCTCCTACAGGAAAAAGAGGCACAATACAGATCAAACAAACTATTGTAATGCTTGCAAAATAGCCCCAAAATCATTGCCAAAACAAACTGAAAAGAGGAGGTATGCACTAAATAATGAGCTATCCACAAACTATGACAAAAATAGCATCAAATGGAGGGGAATGCTCTCATAAATAATGCAACAATATGCAATTACCACATGTTGAAAATGAGGTATATTAGTAAGAAATCAATGCCAAACAGGAACAATCACTAATACAAAACAACCTGCAGCACATGAGCAAAAGTTGAAGTAGCTGAAGCTCAACTGCAAATAAAATCCAAAGCTCAATATAACATCCAAGTGTCAAGCAAGTAGCTCCCACACTCGAACAAAAGTTAGATGCCAGATGAGAAAACAAAGCTCAAATTCTCATGTGAGTGACATCCAAGCATCCAAGATACATCAAGTACATAGTCGGGAGCATAAGACCCAATAAAAGCTTCAAGCATGTAAGGTCATAGACCTCTAAAGCATCCAATGAAATAACTCACAAAAAATGTCAAATGTTCTAAGCTCAAATCTATCCTCAAATGCATTCAATAGGATGACCAAACATAGAGCTTCAATGTCATGCACCAATACATTCGATTGAATGCTCGAATAGCATGAAAGAGCATTAGGCATAGATTATCCTTGTTAAAAGCTTGCTATCCACTATATGTACAATAGTAAATTGACAGTCAAGATTGAGAACAATTGAGCTCAATAAAAGCCCAAAAGCATTTCATGAGCATGGCCAATGATGTGGCATCAACCATAGATATCAATGTATCATCCCAAGTAGACGGGAAGCATGAACAAGCAATATGCATATGCTTTCACTAATAAAATAGCCTTCAGCCATGCTTATTACAGGAGTAAAATTGATAGCAAAACTAAGCCAAATATAGGGTCAAATCGGGCCAAAAGCATTCCAATACATTCATCAGACATTCCCTAAGTGTCTAGCAACAAATAAGCATCCCGGGAGCGTCACATAAGCCAAGAGCAAATGATCCCCCAAGTATTTGGCAACGAAAAATAGATATAATGGCATATTGGGAAGCATATACGAGCTCCAAACATTGAAGATATGGCTATCCGTATTTTATAATAGCACGATGCCCTCTTTGCATAGTTAATAGTTAAAGCTCAATGAATCAAAACCAATGTGCAATGTTAATGGTCAATGCCGAGAGGAGTGATAAACAATGCCAAAGCTTTTGTCCAATGACGGGGAGTGGTTGAGCAATCACAAGTGCTTGAAAATGGCCACAACTAAAAAAAGGTTTTTGTATTTCTAGCCTTGATTACTGAGCTAAATACTCCCTGAAATAAGCTCAATGTAGGTTCAAGAATGCCCTGAGATAGCCCCAATAGGTCCTGAGAAGTCCTAGAGTAATGAGAGCTCAATATGAATCTCAAGAGGTGGAGCTATGGTTGCCAATGGTGAAACCCTGCTCTAGGTAACTCAAATGAGAGTTGAAGCAATGCCAAATTGAGCTTGAGCTCATGGAAAAGAAGGCTCTAATACCAGTTGAAGGGAGAAACCCAAGTGGAAGCACGAGCAAGCAAAAACAAAAGAGGTGTGAGCTATGGTGGATGGAGCAAGAGAGCAAGAGAGAGAGAGAGAGACTCAAGATGTGGGAACTCTAATAGTCACAATGTGTAACTGGTCTTCCCTTTATTCAAATGTCACTAAAAGAATAAAGAATGAAGTGATAGTGATGGGCAGCTGCCACCTGCAGTGGGCAAGTGCAAGTATTGTCAATGTAGTAATACACGTGCGGCTAGGCACTTGTGCCTTTACCCCCAACACCTACATTCACATTATCTAAAATAGAGTTTTAGTATTTATGTTTTTCCTTTTTGTACTTTCTCTATCCTATTCTAATTAAAACAAAGGATCATCTCTTTATCTAGTTATCATATGTTAATTTATCATTAATTTATTTGAAGTTTATATTTAATTTCTATTTGAATTATTATTTAACTAACATATGTGACAATTTTCTCTTACTACAGTACCACATGATCCCGACTAGTTTTTAAGGATGTCATCTTGTAAAATACTAAATTTCCATTCTCAAAATAATAATTCCTTACTCTTATTCACAATTCTCTACTTTACAATGATTTTACTATTCTAACACATTATCAGATAAAATATAATAGTTTAAGACACTCTAATAAATACACTTTCTCTTATCATTAAAGAAGAACTTATTTTTGTATTTTCCCATTATTAACATAATTTAACCATAATTTTATTAGTGTACAATAAAAATAAGATGGGCACATGATAATTATTTGAAGCATACATGGTGGCATGTGTTTCATTGAGGGGGTTGATGATGGTCCCATTATATTGAAAGGGTCTTGCAACATTCAAGGGTCCCACAATGTTTCAAGATCCCACCACATTAGCTCTTTTTCAAGGAGGCATGGCGAAATGGAGGAGTGGAGAAGTGAAGAGATACAAATAAGAGAGAAGGGTCTTTATAATACATCTCGTTGATGGTGAGTTGACTTCACCTTGGAACTTTTCTTTAGTGCTCCACATGCACTCTCTCACTCTCTTTTTGCTCATATCATTCTATTGCTTGTTTGTACTCTTAGTGATCATAGTAGCCTTTCAGCTTGTTTACCTTACTCTCTTCTTGTCCCATCGGGAGTTATTTATACTAGTAGAGAGCAGGAAAAGAGATCCTTGATGTTCATCGGCATTTGGTAGTTCATAGGGGGCAAAGCAAGGTGGTAATTGCACAATGCTTGGGTGGAAGGGATATTCTCACCATTAATAGTCAAGCCAAGGTGTGATAATGAGAGAAAGGAGTATATTATGATGACAAGGAGAGAGAGAAGTAATAGACTCTCTAAATTTGGCATTCTACACATGAGAAGGGTGGGCTAAAATTCACATAGGTAGGGGGATTCCCAATGCCATAATTCCAACAAGAGGAGGATTTCATTTATATGGGAGAAGGGGTGGGGAAAATGTCTTTTTTTTTGGGGGGATCGTGGAGACTGGGAAAAAGAGGAAAGTGTGTTGATTCAAGAGAGGAGGCAAGTATTAAAAGATTTAACTAGTAAATAAATAGTTAATATCTGAGAGGGGGTAGGTATCCTAGCAGTTATAAACAATTATTCCCCTTCTCCCATTTACCGTTATTAAGCCTTTTTAAGGCTAGGGCTTTTTAAGCCTTATCATTGATCTCGTCCTTCCCCCTCTTCTTTTTCTATTTTCCATTATGCATGTGTTTATTTGTATGCATGGTTATTTTATTCTCAGCTCGTCAATTGACTTTGGATTTGGGTGGGGCTTCATGCATTTTAAAGAAATTGCTGAATTATTTGGTAAATTTTATGAAAAAACTTTCCACTAAATTTAGAAAAAAGAACCAGTACATTATATTCCCTTTCCCTTAGAGAAATCAATATGTCCTTATCCTAAGAGAAACTTTGGGTTGTCTCTCCAGTGTTGAGAAAGGGAAAATGATGCATGCTCCAACAAGAGATGTCCAAAATCCCATATGCATAGTGAGGAGAGTGGAACAATCCAACTACTATAAAGCAGTGTACTTTATTATCACTTTCAAAGTGAGTAATGAAATACCATGATGCTTTGTACCTTCAATTAGTGTCATTGTTAGCGTCCGTCTCTTAAACAAGATTTTGTTTATGAGTCCAAGCTTCTATCTTGGAACCTAATTCACTTGTGTAACAGTGATTGTCCATATCACTATGAATCTTGTCTTCATCTTCCAACCTCCATAATTGCCATGCTCTAGATCTGTGATCTTCAACATGGTATCAGAGCTCAGTCGAGCATTGCTCAACTCTCCTCTCACTGCTCTTAGCTCTACTCAACCTCAGGTCTGTTAAAGATGCGGGATTTAGAGCATGGCAGAGGTGGAAGTTATGGAGGATAGAAGATGAAGATACTACTCATGTTGACATTGACAAAGAAGACAACTACTACACAAGTGAATTAGGTTTCAAGATTGAGACTTGAACTCATAAACACAATCTTGTGTAGGACTGACAATGACACAAACACTTGACAGAAAGAGACAAGTACTATTGCATTATCATCATATGAAAGTGACAGTCAAGTACATCATTATATAGGATTGCTTGGTAGCACACTACATCAATGTGTCTATGGGATCTGTCTCTCTTCCTAGAATGAACTGCACCTTCCTAGCCTAGTTGTTCCATACAAAAGGGCATACATAGGGTGTGATTGGCAGATTCTCAACACCCCTCCTCAATCATAACCTGAAAGTACAAAGTGTGTAGAGGCTTTAGTGAGAGCAGCACCTGCAAAGTGTGGGCATACCACAAATATGGCAAAACACCAGAGGCTGTTGCAAAAAAGGCTGTGTGGGTACCATAAACATGGTGGACATCCAGAGGATGTAACAGGGGCCTCACAAAGTGTACAAAGGCTGTAGTACAAGGCTACATGAGGAGTTTTTACAAGCTTATGAAAGGAACATTAAGGCAGGTACAATGCTTTTAAAAGAGAAAATGAGAGACAAGGACCGATAGGCCCTTGTGGTCTTTTTCAGCATATGCTTTCTCTTTGTCAACATGGAAAATCTTCTTGTCTTTCATCTTTGGTTCTTCAGCTTTGAATGATGTGGTCTTTTGGTCTTCATGGCAGATTTTCTTCTTGTCCTTCTTCTCTTCTTCATTGTCTGTTTGGTCTACTTCTTCTTTGACTTTGCTTGCAGTTTTAGTCTTCATGTCCATGTCCCCCTCAAGCAAAGATATCATCTTTGAGGTGGTGGAAATGTCTTCAAAATTTTCTGATAGATTCATTGATTGAACTTTGATGTAGACAGCTCCATGTCTTTCTGCAAGTAAGATAGCCAAGTCTTGCATGCAATGTAAATGGGCAACAAGAGTAATGTTACTCTTTATGACATGTAACCACCCAAGAGACTTCATGCTTGGCATTTCCATGATGGACTCAGCTTAAAATTTTTGAAACTTTCCAGCACAGAGTTGAAATCTAATGTGTCAGAAGACACAACCAATGGCAGTGTGAAAACACACTATGTAGTATCAAAAGATAATATGGTTGAACTTGATGATGATTCTTGATGCTTTGATTTTGTTGATGCTTATCTTCTTGAATCTTTTTCTTGGTGGGAACTTCAGTAATACAATGGGTTCTAGCCTAACAACTTCTAAGGGTTGGACATTGGTAAACCTTGTGAGAAGCCTCCTAGTTTTCTGGGACCACCCAGTCGTAAGGCGGACCCGTTGCGGGTTCCAGCCACCTGCTTCCCTCAATAGGCATTCTTTAGTTAGTTAGTTAGGTTCTACCACAATTATGCATGACATTTAAAATCAGTTTTCTTAATTAAGACTTTTAAGAAACAAGGTTTGTTCGTGTAATTTATAGCATAGACACAAAAACAGAGCAAGCAATCCTTTTGATAAACACATTAAAACAAGTTGCTTAACTTATCTTCAAGTTAATATTTGTCTCCTACCCATACAAGAGAAATTATATGTTCCTTCTACTTTGCAGAAGTAGCTGGCCCAAATCACATAGCACCATAAATTCCATCCTTTATTTAGAATAGGATCTTCCAATGTGCACATGCGTTAGGCCATCGAGGTCTTTAACTCCATTCTGGTATAGCTGGTGGATGTCCAGAGCATCCCTGACTTGCAAGCTACCTAGGAGTGAAACATCAGTCCCATGGTTGGCCTTTTTACCACTTCGACCTTCGGCCCATGAATCAAGCAGTGGCCTTTTCAGGTTTATCAGCGGTGTGATCATGGAGGTGATCCACTTGTGCAAAGAACCTTTCCTTATTTAATTCAATTAAGAATTAAGCATAGTCAAGGCAGTTAGCCCTAATATCATTTTCTAAGAAAACATTCATTTATCCTCATGGCAAATTATCATCACAGACCTTTGCCATGAATTTACCATCAATCACAAGCACTTGGAATAATCATCCAAACGACAATCCAACAATTAGTTGAATGTAAAAGCATTTAGGATGTTATTTGATCAACCAACAAAACCAATTGCATTTTTCCAAACAATGCAAGAATAGACATGATAACATTTTTATTTGCATGTTTTCTCCCCCCCCCTTGGGATCTAAGAGCGTGTTTTACTTAACGCTCCCTTCTTTTGCCTAGGGTGCATGTCAAGGCTTTATACAAGCACTATCGCGTAAGATACGATCAAGCCACTACTAGAGGATACTTATCCTTATTTTTTGATTGAGCATCCAAACTATTGAACTTAGGTTCATGAACTTAGGTTCAAATTTCAACATCTACCAAAAGTTTATCTAGTCTCCCAGGTTAAAGATTTGTACGAAGCTTAGGTAAGTTAATCTAAGTTTCTAATTAGCCGCTCATATCTTGATCCAAATCTATCAAGTCTCTAAGTAACTTTCTAGAATTCCTTGCCTCCTGATTTCATGAATGAAATCGCTATGCAATCCTCTTGCCCAACAAGAGTAACTACGTTGGAGATTAGATAAATGTGAAGAATCCTAACTTGCGCAATAATGGACATCCATTTCCTATAGGTAATTTCATGTTTTTCTATGAAAAGATCTTGGAGATCGTCATCCCGATGACCTTTCTAATTTATCATGAGGATAAAACCCAATGTTCTTACGTAAATTGATCATAGATAATATTTTTGATTATGTTGTTAGCGATTTTACAACTATCATCCAGGGTTTACTGTGCCACTTGAAGATGCTTATGATAACCTAGGTGAAATAACCCCTTTAACTTAGATTAACCTATCCATCCCATCAAGTATACATGATTCTAATTAATCACAGCCAAGTATAAATTTTGCATCGCTAATTACACTTATGTGTAGATGTGTTTATCATACATTGATGAGTGCAAATTTCTTTTTCATAGTTTTAACTCTTGCACTTGAATATGCATTCTACAATTATAAAGATGGAATTTATCCCTTTCAAGGACCTATTCTCATGCGGCATAGTATAGGACCCAATGTATCCCATGCGAAAATCAAGGCAAGCATTTAACAATTTGAAAATGTATTACTTTTATTCATTATCCTAATTGTATTAACAGTGATACCCTCGCCCAAAGCTTTGTTGTTGGTTGTGGGATGGCCACCTACACGCAACATTCTTCGCTTGGGGGCCATTCTAGATCTTCTTTTCTTTTAGGTGCAACCCTCACAAGAACTTCAATAGCCTTTTTCTCAAATAGAGGAGGTTAATGGGGGGAATAAGATTGTGCAGTAGAAGCAAAGGGAAGATGCTTGTGATCTTCCTTTAAGGAGGGAAGAAAACGAAACCTTCTAAAACCTTCTCTCTCTCTCTCTCTCTCTCTCTCTCTCTCTCTCTCTCTCTCTCTCTCTCTCTCTCTCTCTCTTTGTCCAGTTCGACAGGGGGAGAAGGGTGTCACTTTTTTTGTTGGGGGGTCTTTATAGGGAGGAGGAGTAGTGGCATGGGGGGTGATGGTGCCACTCTCGTCACCCTCCACCTAATGGTTGTATGGCAGTGGTTAGGTTAGGGCCACCCAGGTGGAGGAGTTGGGAGAGGGATAGTGGAGGAGGGGGAGGGAGGTGGCACACATGTTCCCCTCCTCCCTCATCATCTTCGTCGTTGTCTTCTGCTTCCACTCCCTCTCGCTAGTTGGTGGCATTGACAGGGGGGAGAAGTAAAGAAATTGTTGAAATAAATTTAGTGAAAATTTATATTGGGGAAGGTTCCTATGGAACACACAGGGGAGGTTTTATTACATCCTTTTCCCTTTAAGGGATCGAGATATCCTCATCTCGAAAGGAATTGGGAGTATTGTTGGCTGAGAGTACTCTCATCAACCTATGTGGCATCTTCTTCTGGATAGTCCTTCCACTGGATGAGGTACTCTATGGGAGTTCCACTCCTAAATCGTTTCTCCCAAATGTCTAGGATTCTATCTGGCTAGAGCTTAAGGACCTGTGGTTAGGACTTACATGCTTCTGCTGCGCTACTCTATAAGAAAAGTACTTGGCTTCAAAACGAGTGCAACTCATATTATGCAAATTAACTGTAGGTATAGGAGTAGGATTTATTGGGGTATTCTCAATACCAAAATGTATTATACTTCAGAAAGATATCTAGGGTTCCTAATGGTCCTGAAGGGGTGTACTGGGTTCTAGGTCTTCTTCTTCATCTGATTCCTCTTTATATCCAAAGACTGCACTTGTGTAGGTTCGTTTTCTTGGAGGCTCAATATCTTCTAGGCTTAAGTTAGGGCAGTCTGCTTGGACGTTCCCTAGCTCATTACATTGGAAGCATTGACAGTTGGAACATCTCTTACGGATGTGCCCTATCTCTCTACATGTGTGGCATCTCTTGTCCTAATCTCGAGAATTATCTTCATCACAATTGCCCGATTTAAGTTCTTGGATGATTGGCTTTGCTCGAAGTAATGCATCTTGCAAGTCTGTTGGATGCATTGCTTCAAGAAGGTGGTTTAGAGGAGTGTTCAAGCCATGGCAAAACTTGGATACTTACTATGCAATATCCATAGGTGGTGCGTATTTTAGTAGGGATACAAACTTTGAGTAGTAAGCTTCCAAGGTTAATTCTAGCTGCTTTAACTTGAAGAGTTCACTCATCTTCAAAGTTTGGTAGGTTGGTGGAAGGTATTGTCCATGTACAGCATCTTCCAGATGAACCCAAGTGACAGCGGCTTCACAAACATCTTAGTTTTTACACCATTGCTTCCACCATATTCGAGCCTTGCCAACTAACTTAAGTTTGGCTATCATTGCTTGATTGGTTGAAGCAGTTCCCACAGTAGATGAATAATCATTCATCGACTCAATCCATATCTTCACCTCCGCTGCGATGTCCATTCCTTTTCCACCAAACTCAGGTGCCTTAATCTACTTGAGAAGGAATTTCTTCTCTTGCATGTCAACATTTGTGGATGTAGAAGGTGCATGACAATCAAGTCATACCACTTAGGTTATTCTGTTTAGGATATATCTATGAACCATACATTAATCAATCACATATCATTATGAAGTTTCACTCTTATACCAACTATAAAGTCTCCAGATCTTGAAACGTTTTATTAGACGCTGCCTGGCACTCCCACGGAGTGTCATAGGATTTGTTGACTAGCTATTCCCGAGTCTACTCCGCAATGAAACATATTGGCCAAACCCGTTAGGATTGAGCTGAATCTTACTAGGTTTCTAATGGTCAAGTCATTCCATAGCCTTCTAGCGTTGGGGTCTTTAGACAATCTCCTTTGTGCAAATCATCTAAACCAAAGTGAACTCATATCGTACTTGGTTCAAAGAGATTGGAAAATGAGAGGGATGCGTCACTCAATCTCTTTACTCGTAGGGCATAGTCTCACTGTGATCTCCTAAAACATCATGAATTGAGGTTCTAACCTAACAATTTCTAAGGGTTGGACATCGGTAAAACCTTGTGAGAAGCCTCCCTGTTCTCTGGGACCACCCTGCCATACCCATCAGGGATTTCAGCCACCCGCTTCCCTTAATAGGTGTTCTTTAGTTATTTAATTAGGTCCTACCACAATTATGTGTGACATTTAAAATCAAATTTCTTAATTAAGTCTTTTAGGAAATGGGGTTCACTCGTGTAATTTATAGCATAGACATGAAAACAGAGCAATCAATCCTTTTGACAAACACATTCAAACAAGTTCCTTAACTTATCATCTTTGTCTCTTGCCCATACATGAGAAATGATATGTCCCTTTTTCCTTGAAGAAGTAGCTAGTCCAAATCACATGGCACCACAAATTCCATCCTTTATCAAGAATAGGATTTTCCAATGTGCACATACGTTGGGTCACGAAGGTCCAACTCCATTCTGGTCTAGCTGGGGGATGTCCAGAGCATCCTTGACCCGCAAGCTACCTAGGAGTAAAACATCATTCCCGTGGTTTGCCTTTTTACCACTTCGACCTTTGGCCCATGAATGGAGCAGTGGCCTTTTCAGGTTTATCCGCAGTGTGATCATGGAGGTGATCCACCTGCTCAAAGAACCCTTCCTTATTTAATTCATTTAAGAATCAAGCACAATTAAGGTAGTCACCCCAATATCATCTTCAGAAAAAATATATTTTTAGACCCATGGCAATTTATCATCACAGACCCCCACCATGAATTTACCATCAATCACAAGCACTTGGAATAATCATCCAAAACGATAGTCCAACAATCAACTGAATGTAAAAGCATTTAGGATGTTGTTTGATCAACCAACAAAACCAATTCCATTTTTCCAAACAATGCAAGAATATACGCAATAACATTTTCATAAGCATGTTTGCTCCCTCCCGTTGGGATCTAAGAGCGAGTTTTGCTTAACACTCCCTTCTTTTGCCTAGAGCGCATGTCAAGGCTTCATACAAGCATTACCTTGTAAGATACAATAAAGCCAGTACTAGAGGATACTTATCCTTATTTTTCAATTGAGCATCCAAACTATTGAACTTAGGTTCAAAATTCAACATCTACCAAAAGTTGATCTAGTCTCCTAGGTTAAAGTTTTGTATGAAGCTTAGGTAAGCTAATCTAAGTTTCTAATTGGCTGTTCATATCTTGATCAAAATCTTTCAAGTCTCTAAGTAACTTTCTAGAATTTCTTGTCTCTTGATTTCATGGCAGAAATCATTATGCAATCCCCTTGCCCAACAAGAGTAACTCTATCGGAGATTAGATAAATGTGAAGAATCCCAACTTGTGCAATAGTGGACATCCATTTCGTATAGGTAATTGCATGTTTTTCTACGAAAATGATATTGGAGATCGTCATCTCAGTAACCTTTCTAATTTATCATGAGGGTAAAACCCAATGTTCTTATGGAAATTGATCATAGATAATATTTTTATTATCTTGTTAGCGATTTTACAACTACTGTCTATGGTTTATTGTGCCACTTAAGGATGCTTACGATAACCTAGGTGAAATAACCCCTTTAACTTAGATTAACCTATCCATCCCATCAAGTGCACATGATTCTAGTTAATCACAGCCAAGTATAAATTTTGCATCGCTAATTACACTTAGGTCTAGATGTGTTTATCATACATGGATGAGTGCACTTGAAATGTATTACTTATATTCGGTACCGTAGTTGTATTAATAGTGATACACTCAGCGGAAGCTTCATTGCTAGTTATGGGATTGCCACCCGCACGTGACATTCTTTGCTTGGAGGCCATTCTCAATCTTCTTCTCTTTTAGGTACAATCCTTGCAGGAACTTCAGGAGCCTTTTGCTCAAATAGAGGGGGTTAATGGGGGGAATAAGCTCATGCAATAGAAGCAAAGCGAAGGTGCATGTGGTCTCCCTCTAAGGAGGGGAAGAAAAAGGAAACCTTCTAGAACCTTCTCTCTCTCTCTCTCTCTCTCTCTCTCTGTGCCCACTTTGACAAGGGGGAGAAGGGTATCACCTTTTTCTGTAGGGGGGGTCTTTATAGGGAGGAGGAAGAGTGGCATGGGGGGTGACGGTGCCCCTCTCCTCACCCTCCACTTGACAATTGCATGGTGGCGGCTAGTTTGGGGCTGCCCAGGTGGAGGAGTTGGGGGAGGGGGAGGGAGGAGGCACACGTGTGCCCCTCCTCCCTCATTGTCTTCGTCGTCTTCTTTTGCTTTCCCTCCCTCCTGGTAGTTGGCAGCATCAACAGGGGGGGAGAAGTAAATTTTTTTTTGAAATAAATTTAGTGAAAACTTATATTGGGGGGGGGGGGGGGGTTTCCTATGGAACACACGAGGGG
The DNA here is from genome assembly GCF_053477565.2 of Lygodium microphyllum. NCBI lineage: Eukaryota > Viridiplantae > Streptophyta > Polypodiopsida > Schizaeales > Lygodiaceae > Lygodium > Lygodium microphyllum. The sequence goes on along the minus strand of NC_141137.1, from coordinate 2,084,311 downwards.
GGTTTATTACATAAGCCGTAGGAGAAGGCTCATGGCTGACCCCTCGGGGCTGTCAATGGTATATAAATCCTATATATCACATGCGTTCATGGCATGCTTTATATATGCCTATGTAACCTATTTTGCGATAGTTTCTTGACCCTTCTGTGACTTTTTACCATAATTTATAAATCCCTTATTGTAAGTTTATTTTTTTCATAAAAGAATTTCATAAATCCTTATGTAATAGATACAAAACACTAGCTCTATCATAAAATTTATCACAAACTAGTTGAGGCACGACTTCAAGCTATTTTGTAAAAAAGGGTGCAAGCATATTAATGGTTCTCACCACTAAACGCCATATGGAGGGGCGCGTCTAAAGAAGATATGACAAGCATATAGAATGTGTGACCAAATGTTTGCTGAGCAAAAAATGCATTCTAAACTTGATCAACTCATTAAATAACATATAAGATCCCAAAACTTGTCTGCATGCAACCATTTGGGCAACTGCCCAATTTTAACGATCATTTCTTTGTATATCTCCATCTTGTAGCTTGTGTTCACCAATGGAAAATGAGTTATAGACCATTGCAACATGATTGAGTGTAATCCAAACTTTACCAATCGCAAGTTGTCGAATAGGACTATCAAGTGGACTAATAAGGTTTTTTTTCATAATGTACAAAGTTTTGATCATGTAAACCACACACATGCCCTTCTAGAATTCTCCCTTTTAATTTCCATCCACATCAATTAATAAAGAGTTAGTCTCTATGCTCTTGAAGGTAATCTTCAAGCATGAGCTTGCGCCATCTACTATCCAATTATTGGACCTATTGTACCCTTTAGCTTTGCACTCCATAAATGCTCCACAAGATTTCATTGATTTCTAATAAAAACACTATCAAAGCAATTACATGTGACTTGCACTACTAAAACTAGTCATGGAAGACTCTCATTGATGCCAAGAGGCATATTCCACGGTGGATTTCGTGGGGTTTTGCGGTGGATTCTATAAAACTATATTTATTTGCTGAGGCTCGTACACAAGGTAGATTTCTTGTGCGAAAAGTCGATGGGGACGCTTGTCCTTTTCGGGCGTCTCATTAATTTAATGTGCAAGTGGGTGATTCCATAGTAGGTGATTCTGCAAAATACATACTTAAATTAATGGATGTTTATAAGTTTAGAGTGCGCACTCGTATTAAATTAAGGTTAGGAAAGAGTTCCAACCTATTTATTTATTTTGTAGCTAAAGACTGCTAGGTATTCACTTTTGTTGATTTAATTTTATTATTTTCTAATAATTGTGAATGCTTTAGTTGATGTGTAGAGCAGGCAGCAGTGGTGCTGGGAAGCACTGGGTGATAGTGTGTATTCAAGTTATTTAGAAGGAATTATCATTTTTGATGGGCGCGCGTCTTAGGTGTGGCACCGATATTTATTTTGACGCGCTTATTTATTAAAAATCTTGACATATATTTATTATTTTGTATGCGCATGGACACATGATTTAAATATTCATTATTGGTCGTTGTATTTGGGCACAGTTTGACTCTTGGTACGCCCAACCACTTTATTCTTTATTTGGACAAAAGCAAACACAAAAGCTAAAGCGTGCTAATTGTAAATTTGGGCTATTTTTGAGCTTGGAGATGAATAATATATAAAATATATGCTTTGTGGAGCGCTCACACAAGGCATGGGGGGAGATTGTACCCAATTGGTCTTCTTGCTTCATGTTGTGCAAGTCTTCTCTCTTGGAAATTGAACAAAAAGTAAAGTTCTTTGTTCTTGGGGACCTTCCGATGCTCGCTACGTACGCATATGACATCCGATTTGCGCACCACTTATGAAGAGGGTTTTACTATCAAAACTCTTGCATAATTTCCCACTACATCATTTTTAAAGGCATCCACAATGATATTATAACCATGTGATCCCTCTCCCACAATAATTGTGTCGTTTGTTAGGCATTGGTGATGTTTTCCTTTACTTCCATAAAATCCAATAAGAGTGTCATTCTTTGCATTCCACCCGCATAAATAAAAGTTCACTTTAACTTTCAATATCTTACATACTTCCTTCACATGATTGAAAGTTAAAAACGTTGCAAATTACAAGACATTAGATCTACTAAGCTTACCTTACGTGATGTTTGATGGTTGTCTCATCTTCAACAATGATAATCGACACCATTGACATTACTCCATGTTTACTTTTTGCATCCATGTATATCTTACCCACCACCTCAAAGATATACTCGTACTCTCCAGGCATAAAGTGAATTGCATTCTTCCCTTGCCTTCTTTTAGTGCACATGGATGGCCATCCATGGCTGATGATTTCTAAACCTATCTATGAAAAGAGATTTTTCCACAAATATATTGGGAAGATTTTGAAAGAATTGCAAACAACACATCCTCAGATCCAAAGAACAAGATATGTGCTCGAAAGACAAAGAGCATGGGAATACAAGATATCCAATTGATGGAGATTAATATCCACATTAACATTAATGCACAACTTTGGTATTGGCTTCTGATCATTATGAGAGTGACGATGCATGTATGCTATGTACCAATAAAAATGAGCAGTCAATCTAACTGAAGGATCAGTAGATTAATAATAGATCTAGGCCCACTACAAATAATTTTGATAAGTTTGTATAAGGCTATGCTAATCCCATGGAATCACATGCCAATTAATCTAAGGTTTTTGTAAATGAATCAGTTTAACTCCACATTTTGTGTCTGGGTGTTTGCAAATCAAAACCAGAGTGGCTACTAACTAGCTGAGGGGGACTAGGAATAAAAGATGTGGATGGAGGAAGAGAAACAAGCATAAAGGGATGAAGTGATAGATAGGCAAAATCGTAAAAAGAGAAAGAGCTAAAGATGGGGACTCAAGTAATTTAATTGAATCGGATAAGAAAGGAGTTAAGAAATACACTAGAAAAGTAGAAAGGCATGTGATAGATGGTGGAGGACAAGGAGCAATAGGGGAGAAAACATGATTCACAAATGAATGGGCAATGAGTAAAAATAGGAATTTGGGGAGCACCTTGCGGTTGGAAAAGAAGAGGAGAAATAACATGGGGAGTCGATTGAAGTATGAATAAATAGGAATCAAATTTGTGGGCCATCTATTGATAATAAATGAGAGAAGGCACTGATGGACCTAGAATAGATCGGCGATTGTAGACTTCAAAGAAAGAGGTGTTAAAATGGGATTGCTTTAGAAACATGGGCTAAAGATCCTCCCTCAGTCGGTTAGCATTTTGTAAACATGCAGGGGCTTTCAATTGTCGTTGATTCAATACAACATACTCTATCATGGAATGCTAAGAAACTTCAAGACATGCATCCACTTTGGAAGAATAGACTTGGAAAATCTCATCCTTTTGCAACTCCAAATGTCACACATAAAGAGCAACTTGCAAAATAACATCCCCCACATACCAGGACATATCCTCATTCTTTCGAATCAGAAGATCACCTCTAAGATACATATAAGATATCAACATGGTGTCAGTATAATTGAATCCACAAACACTATTCAGGTAACCTTTGCTAAGAGATCTGAGAATCAAGTACCACTCCATCCATCCTCTAGAGGATACAAATCCATGGTAGATAACTTCATATAAAAGGCCAGATTTTATCGTTGATAGTGCATAAAGAAAATAATCGGGTGAATGTATTCCATAAACTACTCAAAACCCAGGACCACAAAAGGTCCATTCTAGATTGAAGCCTTTCTACCTTAGCTTGAAATAAGGGACACAAGGTTACATTATGCTAGATAGCAGCTAAGTTTGTAATTGATAAAGAAGGTACCGGTGATACATTTGGACCTAGAGGAATGGAACATGTCCAAGCCAACTGTTCTTTTAACTCCTCAATCTTAGTATTTTGATGCTCAACTCTACAGTTTACTATAACTGTAACTCTACTATCTTTGGGAAACAATTAAATCTTGAAGCTCTTGGGTTTCCTTAAAAAGATGATCTTTATCCTTAGTGATAGTAGCTACTTGAGCCTTTACTTTAGTTAATTGGTCTTGCAAAGAGGATATTTTCACTTTCTGGGCTTCTAACAATTTAGTCTATGACTCCATTTGTTTGAAAATATCAAAAAGGGTTTCCTTAGCAAAGGCAAGCTCAGTATTAGGCTTAAGTAACTCATCCTTAGATTGATATAGCTCCTCACATAAAAAGAAAAGTACAACTGCTGAACATGGGCTCTAACTGATATTCCTACGAAACTTTGAATGTCCTTACATATGAAAGAAATGGCGTCTTCAATTCACCACATGATGCAGAAAAGGAATCGATATGTCCAAACTACCATCTCTGTATGCCCTGAATAAAATTATAGATGTAAGATATGCACGAAGGGTATTGCTTGAGGTAGCAATGATCGACACTAGAGGAATTGGAGCAGGAATTGTTTTAGCCACATGCTTTAAGTGCTTCCTTTGAATGACTAGAGGAGGAGGGGAATCATGATCTTCAGGGATAGGTTTAGGATCTTCAATAGAAGTAGAGGAACCATTGGAGGATTTTTAGAAGGTGATAGAATTTCCTATAGTGATGACATGTTTAGCATCCAATAAGTCCTTGGTCTGTCTCTATAAGGAGTTTCATAATGTCCGCATTGGAAAATAGCTGGTGGGCTATTGGAAGGGTTTCTCCATGGTAGGGAAGAGATAAAGCCTTCCCCAAGCCTCGATATGTCATCAGGATAGTGGTGTCACAAAAGACCATCCCAATCAAACCACAGCCTAGATAGAATTTGGCACACATGCGACATGTAGCTTCGTGAGATGCAAACATGCATCCTGAACCCCCGTATTAAGTAAGAAAATACAAAATATATACACACCATACCCCGGACTACATTAGTGTGATTATCACAATACCATAAATACAACAAACTACAGCACCCTAACATGACACCACCGATTATACTTGACAACATGGACTAATTAAGAGACTGTGCCACCCTTGTACCCACATAGTGCATTCATTGATGAGGTAATAGATGTGCAATGCAGATAGATTCATATTTAATGGCATGTGTATTTTACAAATTATTATCAATAGGTGAATTTTTAAAATTAGGTGATCAATCTTAAAAAGAAAACTGCGGTTCCTTTTATCCATTAAAGAAAATTATTACGTGTTCACAGCGCATTAAATGAACCCTGGACTTCGAACTCGACTTTGAGGGTCTCTAAATGCATATTCATTTTACAAATTATTGTGTGTAGAGCACTTTTTTTTGCTAGTACATGATGCAAGAGCAACAACTTGTTCATTTTATTACAAATTACAATGTGCATGATTAGTGGATGAAGCATGCGCAATGTGAACATTGGGTTTATTTGATTTTGTTTAAATGATGTGTTATTTTGAGTACAAATGCATGTGAAAAAGGTGATCAATTGGTTCATTTTAGCAATTAAATGTGGTTTGTGGTGCACCAAAATGAAAAGAAAAATTTGATATACATGTAGGGTGTATGAATGTACCCTAATTTGAATGAGCATACAAAAATCAATTGATGAAGAGGAGACCACAGTCACGAAGCAATCCCAAAATGCAATCCAACCAAGTTTGTAAATTGATAGCATGAGAAAAAAAAACCAAAAACACCACATGCAATTTTTAAAATATATTTTAGATTTTAAAATATTTTTCTAATTGTTATTTTATTTTATTGGTTTGTGGATTTTATTTTTGTGCAAATAGTAATAAAAATATTGAAAATAGATCATAGAAAATTTTTGGAATTTTCTCAAAAGTTTAAGGAAATTTAAAGTGATTTTTCTAAAATTTTAAGAATTTTTATTAGAACTTTTTGATTTGTATTAGGTTTTAACTTTTTATTTTATTTTTATTTGCATCTTTAGCTTATATTTAGGAGTAATAATTTCAATAAAGTTTTGATATTTTTGGTATTTTTTGTAAAATTTAAGATTTTATGTGATTTTTAATGGTTTATTTGAGTTTTTAAATGTTTTTTTCAACAATTTAAAATTGCGAGAAGGTGTGTACCTAGATTCGCTACATTGCACATGAAAGAGTAGCAGCTCCATGGTATGAATGAGACCCCACACACATCCTCGCACATGAACGATAGCTTAAATGACACACACACGAATGAAGAAAATCCACACACAAATTACACTTTGCGAGCACAAAAAAAAAGAAGCCATGTGGGTCCACGCGTGTGATGTCAAACGGGATAGGGGTTGCGGTGGGTAATCGGTAGGGGATGGGTGATTGGGCGTCCCCTAGGGGTATGGGCTAGCGTGGGAATGGGTGGGGTATTATTTTGGGTTTTGTGTGTTGGTTGGAGGAGGGCCGCTGGGGGGGGTGGGGGTGGAGGGGGGATGGGGAAGGGGTGCGAACATGAGCTATGGGAGTAGGGAGGATGACAGGTCGGAGGAGGAGAGAGGGTGGCATGGAGGTGGTGGAGGGGGGGGGGCGGAGAGAATGGAGGAGAGGGAGAAAGGAGGACTAGGGGTAGGTGGGCCGGGGGGGGGGGGAGGGAGGGTGGAAGGGTGGGTGGGGAGGGGTGGGTAGGTGGGCTCGTGGGGGGGCGGGAGGGAGGGTAGAAGGTGGGGAGGGGTGGGAACTGCACAAAGGCATTAAGGGCGGAGGGGGTAGGGTTAGGCATTGTAGAGCGGCAATAGGGAGTGTAGTAGGGCACTGGTGGGAAGGAGAAGATGGAGGAAGGTGGGGGGGAGGAAGAAAGGTGGAGGTGGAGGAGGGGGTGGGGGAGGGGAGAGGGGAGGAATAGAAGACATGGAAAGAGAAAGAAGGAGGAGAGAGAAGAAGAAGAAGAAGAAAACCCAAACAAGTGGGAGGGAGTTTTTTTAAAAATATATAAAAAGAGGAATGCGACCCCCTCCCCCCCGCATCCCGCACACAAGCATAAGGGGGAATTTTTTTTTGCAATGTTGAAAACAAATGGAGGGGGAGGAGCATGGGTGGGTCAGCCACAAGATGCCAAACTTGACGGCTCACATTTTGAGGCAAAAGCCAAGCATTGGCATGGACATGCAAAGGCAATGAGAAAAAAAATAATTGAAAAAGATTTGAGCATCGGATGGACGTGCAGCACAAAGAAAAATTGAGCAGGACGATATGGGAAACATGATGGACAACACGAACAATATGTCCAGCATGAAAATTAGGCGTTCACGTGGAGAAATTACAAAAAATACACCTAAAAATGGGATAGGAAATTAATAATAGAAAATTCATTTACTGGAATCGAGTGCAAGAAAAAGGGAGTGTCTGATTTCAAAGACAGACATAGCAACACCATATTAGGGATTTTGGAAATTTTCCAAGTCCCACTTTCAAATAAGAGGTAGAGATTTGACCATGTGGCTAAATCTAAATCTACGTTTGAAAGTGGGACTTGGGGAGGTAGCCTATATAGTACTTGGGGTAGACTCCACTAGCAAGTAAGTGAATAAGATTTTTCCATGTGGTTAAATATTACCTATATTAACAATTCCCAATGTGTATAAAATTTTCCAAATTTCCTAATAGAGTGTTTAGCTATCAAATCAAAACAAGGGTCTAGTGAGAAACATAGGCGTTCACATAGAAAAATGACAAAAATACACACAGAAAGTGGAACAGAAATGAATTCAAGAAAATCCATCAGTTCTATCAATGAAGGAGATAGAGTGCATGGAACTTTTCATACTATTTAGGGATCATTTGGGAAATTTTATAAAGTATAAATTTGTATATAGATGGTGGAAAAAGCAAATTAAAGAGTGTTTACTTTGGTTATGGTTGTATCTGTAGTAGATTTTGTAGAAAACTACACATTCAAAGAACAAAATGAGGTGCAATCCATGCATTGGTTTTCTAGCCAAGTTATAATCTTTGTCTGCATCACATATGTGCATATTGTAGATACTATCCAAAAGTACTATCATTTCTATATATTGATAAAACCCATAATACTATTTTTGTTTAGCATTATTTTATGCTCCATTTTGGATGGTTGAAAGAGTTGGGGATGTCATTCAAGGAACACTGGATGTGGTCATATGGTGTGGTATCATAGTTCAAAGCAAAGAGGCCTTTCTACTTTGTTGCTCAATATGGTACAATGATGGATAAAAAAATGACACATCATTTTTAAAGTTCAGGTCATGGAAAGAGTGAACATGATGGTGTAGGCATTGTTATCAAGAGACATCTCACTCAAAAGTAGCTAAAGCCAAACTCTACGAAGCTGCAATGTGCAACTAATGTGGTGCCATTTTTGAGACCAACCATGTTCGAAGGGGCTATAACCTCATATCCTTCTAAAGAACGACCATTTACTTGAGTGTTTTGGGAGGTTAAGGAAGGTGATGTGGATAGAAGCATGCGTGCTTGAAGTTACATTGCAATCCCACCTTGTTAGAGTTATCAAGTTTCCAATGCAAAGAGTAGGACATGGTAGAAATTTTCTAGTATCCCTAGAAATATATGAGGCTATTCACAATAGTAGTCTGTTTGATGTATAGCATTGCTCTATCTAGTCAATATTGAGTATCCATATTATAATTATGAATAAACACTAGATAAGCAAGTTTGATAGAGGTTTTTATCTATGCTACTTCTATACCAAATATAATATTGCATTTTGATTTTATTTTTTGAGAATTTATGCATAGAAAGAGAATTTCAAAATTTTGGTTTAATACCATTATGGGGAGAAAAGGTAGGATATTGGTAGCATTCAGGTACCTCCCAATGTGAGGACACAATTTAGGTTGTTAGTTATTATGAAACTCCAATTTCATTAACTAGAAGAAGGCAGCTACAAGTGCGACAAAGGTGGCTACTAGCTTGCATTAATAGCTACTAGTAAGACAAATATTGGTAAGTAATAACAAGTAACTGATAGCTATACTAGGAAGAAACTTATTTCAACCGACAAACAAACCTACACCCATATTTACAATTTTTAGATAATGCGAGAAGCATGGAATTGATTGAGCATATCTCTCCTATTGACTATTGTAAGTAGTAGACCATTAGTATCCAAGATAATGGCTAGTCCAATCTCAAACAAAGGGCATGATGGGTCCTCTTTGAGGGCCAATAAACCATGCCATCTAGGAGCTTGATATAACCAATGCCATCAACATGAGTATCCTTTGTTCCAGGCACTTCGTTTCTCCCATCTATTGCTGGTGCATCCTTAACATCACTCTCCTCTATTTCATGCACTTCATTCTTCCCATCTAATTCCATTGTTTCCTCGAGACGACTCTCCTTTTTTTAAAGGTACTTCATTCTTCCCATCCAATTCAGCAATTTTCTCGACATGATTGTTCTCTATTCCATGCACTTTACTTTTACCATTCGATTAAGGTGCTTTCTCAAGAGAGTTATCATGCACTTCATTTTTGTAATCCACTTCAGGTTCTTCCTTGTCAGGTTGTCTTCTATTTTAGTCATTTCACTTTCACTACATAGTTCAAGTGCTTCCTTGACACGACTATCTTCTGCTTTAGACATTTCACTTTTACCATGCAGTTCAAGTGCTTTCTTAATGTAACTGTCCATTGTTGCTCTGAACAATGCAACATCACAAGCTTTAATCGAATTGAGCAATGCATATGTGTTGTGCATGTCCAAGCCATATCCAAGCTCTTTTCAGGCCTCAAGAAAACGTGATAGATCCACAGCCCCAATTGTGTACATAATACATGGAAAATTAATAAATAAAATGCTCTCATGAACAAGATACCATGAATTAGAATATATCCATTACAAACTAAATAATGCAGTCATGAAGGAGCTAAAAGATTAAGACTTTTCATTCATTGAATGAAGATAAGCAATAACAATGCCAAATAGGCTCAAGTCTTAAAAAGAAGACTATTATAGTTATGGTGTAAATAGAAAATAGTCATGCCTATAGACGCTTTCAAACTCTAGTGGTTGCAGCATCTTTCCTCCCAACTTTGCTTGATGTCTTTGGCTTTGCAGGCACCTCCATTGTAATATCTTCATGATCCTTTAACGTTGCCTTGACACTTTCAATATCAAGATCTACAATATTGTCAGATTAGAATCAAATTTTGCATAATTTCACGTAATGATACAATTCAATCAATTACCATGCGTGACATTTCTTTTCCTTTTCCTTTGCATCATCTTTATTTTTTAAAGAATACACAGACTCGTTTCTTCCAGGTCATCTGAATATATGTTTAAGGGGGTAGCAACATTGTCTACTTCATCGTGAGATGGACTGATAGCACCTTGGTCTGCCCCTACATCATTGTTCATGGCAACTATATGTTTTGTAGATTTCTCTATATGTGCATATGGCTCCTTTATGTTAATGTCTATTAATTGCTCTTGAGTAGTTTCTTCCTCTGTCATCTTCCTTGGCACAGACTTAGGTTCTATAGTCATAACAAGTTGTAAGCATTGATAGGTGCATTGCACAACCTTTTATTTTTCCATGTAAACCTCCTTTTAGAATCACTCAATGTGTACATAGCTTTTGGGTGTGTAATTTAAGCCTTATATAAGAACTAATGTTTATAAAGGCTTGCGCATTTCTACCAAATAAGAGTGATCTACTTTTCCTTTTGGAAATTCCTTCCTAGAAGTAATCCTCTTTGGGAATATTTACCTATAATAGTTCTAGCATTAGGCTTGGATGGATTCGAAGGTGAGTCACATGATATTAAAAAACCTTGGAGCAGTGCATAAGAGTCCCCTCACATTTAAAGCAATGGTGCCAAGCATACAAGAAAGTCAACATGAGGACGAGGGGATACGAAGACACATTCTATAAATTTTCAAATTTGAAAATGAAGGGAGGAGGTGGGGCCAAGCTTGGACAAACATATCTTTGAGTATTTTAAGAGATACTCCAATAACTTTCCATGTGGCGCATACATGCAATTCCATTTTCTTCTCTCTTATATTTTCTCATTTCATACATCTCACTTTCCCTAGCCTTTTATTAAATTAATTATGATACTTCTTCTTTTAAGTATTTGGAGTTTTATAAATGGTGCATGCATTAAAAAGGTTTGGGCCACCAAAGGAAGAAAAATGTAACAATATATTTGTGAATGAAGGGATTTGTAATAACAAAGGCCACATCTATAATGGTGGAGATTTGAAACTCTTCTCAATTATTATTCAAAGCATTTTTCTCCATGAATCTCTCTCCAATGCAAGCTTCCTCTCCTTTTGGAGAATGGAACATATTGTAAGAAGTGTATATACATTTTCATATTCTCTCTACTCAAACCTTGTAAAACTATCCATCCCATGTTGTAAAACATCACATTATATTAGTAATGTAGATGCACAACTCTCCCTCACATTTTCTAACATTTATAATTTATAATCTATTTTTTAATTATTCTCTAGGAAGCTTGACTATGAAGACTTATGTATACAAGACAATAAAATGTATTATGAAGGGAGACTTCATGCATTGTCTTACATCACCTAGTGCATCATCCAATTTGGGGCTCTAATCAATCAAGATTACACTTGATTAATTGGGGTTAACAGGTAATATAATCTAGCCAAGTGCCCATAAAAAGAGACCCTTGATCCTTCAAGGAGGGACACATACTTCACTCTACCATTATTCTCACTACCTCTATTCTCTTCCTCTCCTTCACCACTCCCCCATCCCTCTCCACTCCACCACCCCTTCTTCCCAACTTATCACACATACAATCTTTCTCTCCCTCACCCCCCATCCATTTTTCAACTCTATCACCCTTCTTTCCCTGCACTTCATCATGCCCTCACCCTCTCCTATCCTCACCCTCACCCTCTCTCATTCTCCATTATTCCCTTCCTCCCCATTCCACTACCCCCAATCCCCTTCGCACCATTATCCTCTTCACCCCCTTCTCCTCTTTCTCTTCTTATATCCTCACCACCATCATCTCTCTACTTATGTGTGCTTGTCTCTCCCCCCCACCATTTTGGGTTGGGGTGCATTAGTTGTAACTCTGAATATTAACATCTTCAATTATTTGCTCTTTATTGCACCACACCTTCTCCTCTCTTTCTCTTTTACATAATCACCCCTCTATATTGTGTGTAAAAAGCGCCCTAGTTCACTTTCAATTTGGCTAGGTGGTGTCCCTTTCGCATCCCTTAATGTGAGGAGATTGATCCCATTTGTGTAAATGCCACAAGCTCTTATTCTCTCCTTCAATATGAAATTTCCAGTTAGACGAATGTAAACAATGCAACAATAGGCAATTGCTAGTGGTAGATACCAATCTATCACTATATCACTAGTAGCAAGGATGGTAGCTTGCATCCAACTACTAGTTCAAGATTGGAAAAGATAGTCCTACCTATGCTAGTTACCAGTCATAGACTAATGTAATGGTAGCTACCAATCCTAGACCAATAGCTACCACTTCCAAACTAATAGCTACTAGTCTAGACTGAAAGCTAACATTCCTAGTGGTAGCTACTAGTACCAACTTGGTAGCTATCAATCCTAGACTAGTATATTGGTAGCTAGCAATTTACTAACTTGGGACTCTTGTATGTAGAAAGGAGTTACTAATCTACCTATCTTAGACTGGTAGCTACTACATTGGGAGTGGTAGCAACTGATTTATTGGTTTGGGGTTGGTACCCAAACCAATGTGAAATTTGTAGCTACGAGTCTACCAATTTAGAAATGGTAGCTAGCACTAGGACTCATAGTTGGGAGTGGTGGTTTCTAGATAGCTACCAAGTAGATTTGAAAATACTAGTCCAACTATGGTAGCTGGTTGGTAGCTACTGGTAGCCTTTGACAACTACCTGCTCTAGTAGTAGCTACAAGTATGGGACTACTAGCTACTACCTAGCTACCAGTATTACAATGATAGACTATTGTCCTAGAAAATGGCAACAATGAAACCCCCAACTGGTAGCTTCTAGGTTGTTGGGAATTGGTAGCTACTAGTCCAATCAGCTACCAGTTTGGAACTAGTAATTACCACTTCAAGCCCTATCATTGCATGAATAGAAGATGGTTACACTTTAAAGCTCAATGGATAACTTAAGGGGCATACCTAATTTTTTATCCTTTTTAAGATTACAATTGTTAACTAGCATTGAAGATGGTACAGCTTGTCCAACAATACTCTATAGGACACAAACAATGACCTCATTGCATGTGATATTTATTGTTTACAGACTAAACCCATGCATATATGCTCATGCATGGTAGCAATATGTGTAAAATGATAAATATGATAAGTATGGTTGCATGGCAATGTGATTGTGGCAAGCACATCCTCATCATACATCTGAAGGACACAAGAAGTATAAATCTCCTCCTCATCACATACAATCCTATCAATGGGTGGCAATTTTGGTACCTAGACATGAAATAGAACAATGGTATTTATCTTCAACTACATACTTTGAATAAATTTAAGATGCATACATGCAAGTGTCTCCCCGTGTTTGGCTTGATCATGCTCCTCTTGAGCCTAGTGTAAAGCTTCTATTGATTCTTTGTCAAATACTCTTGATTGCAATATATGTATAGTGAGTGACAACTTGTGAATTGAAATTTTTAGAATTTCCACTTCTAATGCATCATGTGCATCTCCTTTGTCATGTGCCAACTACAAAGATGCCTTTGTATCATATGCAGCTGTGCTATAGACTATTGATGAGGTCTCAAGCCCCTTCATCTCTATACATATTAGCTTTATGCAAGCCAAGTTGGCAGACCTCTTCATTGTGTTTTGATAGAACCATTGTATGCTTGCTTGCTAGTAGACTTTCTATTTTATCCAAGTTTGCTAATGGTAGTACCATGCCCTCCATCATAATCAGAAACCCTTGACAATCATTGAGAATTTTTCTATGTGGAGGAGGAATGTAACCTAGTCCACTAGGGTTTTTAGATGCTTGAACAGAAAGCCCCTAGCAAAGGCTTTTACAATCTCCATGCTATAATTCCTTGGTGGCTCTTGATAAATCAAAATAAGCAATGTATAAACTTAGGCAGGAATCCTAGCTTTACATCCCTATACTTGACTTTGCTACCCCTTTTTGGCACCTCCATGAAGCAGGTCAACCAATTCGAGAGGCTATGAATTCCACCTCACTAATCACTTAGGGATCCTTCACTAAGTCAAAAAGGTCATACACCTCATGGGCTTGGGATTTCGTCATGTAGAAGACATGTCTTCCTTTCGAATGCCACTCATGGTGGAAACCAACACAACTTCCCTTGTCCATGGAGAACAATCCTTGATTAGAACTTAATAGTAAAGCATTAAAATAACAATGAAAATTGATGTAACACATCAATTTACGAACATGCATGCAATAATATCCTTGGATGCACCAACACCATCATGCAATACCTTTGCGCTTGATGTGTTAAGATTGGACGTGTTGCACTTCTACTTCTTTGAAGCACTAGCTGTTGAAGGTGAAGATTTGGAAATGTTTGTTCTCTTTTTGTTGGATGATGGAGGTGTATCCGAATCACTCCTAGAAGATGTAATGGATACTGGTGAGTAGGCTAGGGAGGGAGAGGAAGGTACATGTCTCACTATACTCCTAAAAGAATGCTGGAGATAGTTTTACATTTGCCATCATTTTGATTCTACAGAGAAAATTACTTCTTTCGTGGTTGGTGGGCTCATTGTTACCACTTCATGTTGCTGGCCCACAAAGATTGTTTCGTGGTGGAGCAGACCACTACCTTAAAACTTGAAGAGGCTATGCAGTCATATCAAGCTCATTGAGCAGTACTTTTTTTTTTCTAGTTTGTAACATCTAATGATAGCATTTGGAGAATTAATTGATATTTCCAAGGATAATAGTAAAGTATTTTTTCCCTTAAAAAATGAGCCTTCTCTCCTCTAGATTTCACTAGCTACCAAAGCACTAAATCTCTTGTCACCACCCCCAAAAATAGGTAGCTAGTGTACCACCTGAACATGCATACATCCATGATCTTCTTACTCTTCTATTTGTGAACCTAATCAACCATTGATATTCTTTCAACAAATTTCCAAACACTCCCCTATTTATGCACGAGTCTATACATCTTTCTTAAACCACTAATCCTACATATATTTGTTGAGATGTCAAGCTCAACATGAGTTCACAATCACATACCTAGATGACCATCTTCACATTCATATCATTAACGTGGTTTGTACTTCCTACATCACCTATACCTATCATTTTGGTGATACTTTACAATTGCATTCCATCTACTCGAGTTATGGGATATCTGTCTAGGCATCTTTTTAGTTAGCATGTTCACACTATGAACAACTTGTATATTATGTATGTTGTATTCTCTATTTATTCTTGATAGATGATTATAGTGAAGAAGAAGGTGAAGAAGAAATACTAGGGTTTTCAACTTCCTATCTTGTGTTGAGATATCGAGCTCCACTCGTGATACGCCAGGGTGACCGTTGTGTATTTATGTCACCGACTTGTCAGTTGCAGACGCGGTTGGTACACCGCCCCTGAATAATAGCCACATGATAGCTATCCTTATCTACTCTAGTTCGTGGCTCAGTTAGTATGCCACCTTAGTTAGTTGAGTTTGGTTTGAGACCCATATCTAGGGTTCTTCTATTTCTTTGTACTTGAGTTCTTTTGGCTTACACAACTAAGAAGAGAAAAAACGTTTTCAGCCTCCATCTCTGTGTGTCTTCCCCCATTGTGCAAGCGAGAAAGCTTCAAGCAAGATTCCTTCCTTCTCTCCCACAATCTTGACATGGTATCAGAGCCTTGTTCGTGGTAAGGAGCTCAAGAAAGCAAGCCAAGCTCGCGGTGTTCTGGTAAGAGGAGCAGTGTTGCTTTCATTTTCTGTTTTGGGAGCAGATCTCTGCAGGCAACACAGCCGGAAATTGTAGGAGTGCATTGTCTCAGGTTGAGACGCCCTTCGCGGTGAAG
Organism: Lygodium microphyllum; assembly: GCF_053477565.2. Classification (NCBI taxonomy): domain Eukaryota; kingdom Viridiplantae; phylum Streptophyta; class Polypodiopsida; order Schizaeales; family Lygodiaceae; genus Lygodium; species Lygodium microphyllum. The sequence goes on along the minus strand of NC_141137.1, from coordinate 2,068,362 downwards.
CAAGAGGGCAGTATATGCTGTGGGAAAGGGCTTTAGCCCTTGGCGACCTTGTTTTTTTGATTTGAGGCCATTTCGGGGCCTGTTTTGGAGGCGGAAGTTTTCTGCACGCACTCGGAAAAAGGCCCAGTTTTATGCTGTGCAGCCAGTGTTCTACAGGTCGGTGAAAAGTTACTGTAGAAATTGCATCGTATGCGTGTGCGCAGAGACATTGGGAGTTACAGAATCATCCCTGTTGCCTGTTGATGCAAAATCGTCACTAGGAAGTGACTGTGTGGTCAAATACCACTTTCGCCAGTTTTGCAGATTTTCCCTTGTGAGGGTGAAGCTGTGTTTTTTTGTAATGACATAATTTTTTGCAGTGTTCTGTAATGGCATCTGATTCTCTTTCACAGATTGTCACTGAAAAGCTTGACAAGAACAACTTCCAAGCATGGAAGTTTAGAATGACGAATTTCCTTATGGGAAAAGGATATTGGGAATTTGTTGCAGGAAATGAAGAAGAACCAGTTCTTCCTGATGTTCCCAATCAACAGCAAATGCAGGCATTTAAAACATGGCATGAGAGAGCCAGGAAAGTTATGTACTGGCTGTCTATCAGCATTTCAGACTCTATGATTGTGCATATTCAGGATGCAAGTACGCCAAAGGAGGCATGGGATACTTTGTCAAAAATGTATAGCACAAATACGCAAGCGAGGAAAATGCAGCTCAAGCAAGAGTTGCATAATGTGCAAAGAGAAAATATGAGCATCAATGACTACCACATGAAGGTGAAGAAGATTGCAGATGCACTTGCTTCCATTGGGTCACTAGTGGAAGATGATGATTTAGTTTCTGTGACCTTGAATGGTCTAGGAAAGGATTATGCACAGTTTCGGACATCCATTTCAGTTCGTGAAAGATTTCCTAACTTTGAGGAGTTGATTGCTCTTCTAATTTCTGAGGAGCAGAGAAATGGTGGTGCATCTTCTTCAGGAGGAACTTCAAAAGAAGCTGTCTTCTACTCAAATGCTGGAAGAGGTAGAGGCAGAGGTAGAGGAGGCCGATTTGGAGGCCGTGGTAGAAATCAGAATATGCAGCAAACTCAAGAAAACCAGTCCTATGGAGGAGGACGTGGTAACTCTAGAGGCAAAGGGAGCCAAAGAGGTCATGGTGGATGGCAAAGAGGCCAAAATGCAAATAGTAATGTTGAATGCTACTATTGTGGTAAAATGGGTCATATGTCTAAAGACTGCTATAAAAAGCAGAATGACAACATGAATGGAAAACTGCAACAAGGGAATTATGCATCTTCTAGCAGACAGGGTGATGACAGAAATGAGCATTTGTTCATGGTGCAGCACATGAACAATTCTATGACAAGTGCAGAAGAAAGCAATGATGTATGGTATGTTGACTCAGGTGCATCAAACCACATGACAGGTCATGCAGAATGGATGGAGGATGCAAGGAAAATGGAAAAACCAGGATTTGTGGAGACTGGTGATGATACTGCACATCCTATTGTGCAGATTGGAAAAATTTCCTTGTCTATGCAGGATGGAAAAAAGAAATACCTGTCCGATGTATTTCATGTCCCGAATATCACCAAGAATCTGGTTTCTGTCGGTTAAATGGTTGAGCAGGGCTTGCAGGTCAGATTTAATCCTCATGGATGCTTTGTTGAGGATATGAAAAATAAAGGTCGCTTGATAGCAAAAGGAAAGAAGAAGGGCAGAATGTGTACGTTGGATGCAGACATGTCTGAATTGAGTGCAGCAATGTTTGCACATGGGACCGGTGTAGTTGCAGATATTGATATCTGGCATAAACGCATTGGTCATGTTAATGTACAGCGACTTAAATCAATGCAGGCCCAAAATATTGTTGCAGGTTTGCCAAAATTCAAGGTTGCAGAAATGCATAAGGTATGTGAAGCCTGTCAGTTTGGAAAACAGGCAAGGAAACCATTTCCTAGACATGTTCAAGAGAGTAAGAAGCCATTGGAATTAATCCACTCTGATGTGTGGACTACTAAAGCTGCATCTCTTGGAGGCTGTCATTATTTTGTCACGTTTATTGATGACTATAGCAAAAAAGTTTGGGTGTATTTTATGAAAAAGAAAAGTGAAGTTATTGGGCATTTCAAAACCCTTAAAGCTATGGCTGAAAAAGAAACAGGTCTGCAAATAAAATGCCTAAGGTCAGATGGAGGGGGAGAGTACCTCTCAAATGAGTTTGCAACATTCTTGCAGGAGCATGGCATAAAGCAGCAATATTCATGCAGTTATACCCCACAACAAAATGGAATTGCAGAAAGGAAAAAACAGGCATATTGGAGAGGTATCTCGTGCCATGCTCAATGAAAAAGACTTGCCAGATTTTTATTGGGCTGAAGCAGTTGCTACAGCAGTCTATATAATGAACAGGACTCCCACTGCAGCAATACATGGGATGACTCCAGAGGAGAGGTATACTGGTAGGAAACCAGATATTTCTCATTTGAAAATTTTTGGTTGCATTGCCTATGTACATGTGCCAGATGAACTGAGATCCAAGTTGGATCCAAAAGCTGAGAAGTGCATCTTTATTGGTTACTCTCTGCAGCAAAAAGGGTATAGATGCTATAACCCTTCTACTCATAAGTTTACAGTGAGCAGAGATGTTGTTTTTGATGAGATGAGCAGCTGGCATAAACCAGTAAATGTGATTGATGATGTAGATGCACAGAATGGTAATGCTGCACAAAACTCACAGCAGTAGTCACAAAATATTAGTGGACCTGGAGCGTCCTCTAGCAGTGGTTCACATTCTTCGCCATGGACAGGCAGATTGAGATCAGGAGAATCTTCTCAAAGTAATGCAGATAGTGGTATGCAGGTATCATGAAAAGGAAAAGAGAAGGTTGATCAGCCCATGTTTGATGTGAATGCAGGTCACTCTTATGTGGATGGTGAATCCAGTGGCTCAGAACAGAGCATTGATGATGAGTTGGGTATTCCTTCTATTGTTACACCTGGAGTAAGGAAGACCAGGGATGTTTTGAGAGCACCTGGGAGTGAACCTACTTTGCGCAGGTCTATGAGAGCTAGGTATCCTGTGGATAGGCTGAAATATGATGGATTTACAGCCACTCACTATGCATATATGGTCAAAGTGATACAGGAACCAGAACCCACATCTTTTGAGCAAGCCATGGGAAAAGAAAAATGGGAGAAAGCCATGGATGAAGAAATGGATGCCTTGGAAGCAAGTGCTACATGGGAGTTAGTACCTTTGCCTAAAGGTAAGAATGCAATTGGCTGTAAGTGGGTTTATAAGGTGAAGCACAATGCAGATGGTTCTGTGAACAGATACAAGGCAAGATTAGTTGTCAAGGGGTATACACAAACATATGGCATTGACTATGAAGAAACATTCAGTCCGGTTGCAAGGATGGCAACCGTAAGAGCAGTCATTGCTATGGCTGCATCAAAGGGATGGTCTTTACATCAGATGGATGTAAAGAATGCCTTCTTGCATGGTGATTTGCAAGAAGAGGTATATATGGAGCAGCCACCAGGTTATGTGCATGCTGTTCATCCTGAGTTTGTGTGCAGGTTGAAGAAAGCATTGTATGGCTTGAAGCAAGCACCTAGAGCATGGTCTGACAAGGTAGGACAGTATCTTGTCACTATTGGCTTTCAGATTTCCAAGGCAGATTTCTCACTATATGTGAGAAAAACAGAGAAAGGTATTATGCTACTTGTCATTTATGTTGATGATTTGATTATGACAGGTGACAGTGATGAAGATATCCTTCATGTGAAAATGCTATTGAAGCATAAGTTTGAGATGAAGGATTTGGGAGAGCTGCGTTATTTCTTGGGCATTGAGGTGATTAGATCACCAAGTGGGATACAGCTCTTGCAGAGGCAGTATGGATTGGACATGCTGTCCAAATATGGGATGACAGGCTTTAAGCCTATTTCAGTTCCTTTGGAGCAGAATGTGAAGCTGAGCACAGATGCAGGTGAGCTTCTAGAAGACCCTACTATGTACAGACGCATAGTAGGAAGTTTGATTTATATGACTATTACCAGGCCAGATTTGAGCTATGTTGTTGGATTGGTAAGTCAGTTTATGCAGGCTCCAAGGAAACCACATTTGGATGCGGCTAGACGCATACTCAGGTATGTGAAGTCCACATTGCAGTATGGACTATTTTATGAGACTGGGGTTCAGATACAGTTGCATGGATACACTGATGCTGATTGGGCTGGTAGTATTTCTGATAGAAGATCTACCAGTGGATATGTGTTCTCTTTTGGGAGTGCTGCAGTCACTTGGAGCAGCAAGAAACAGCCTACAGTTGCCTTGTCGAGCACAGAGGCTGAGTACAGGGGTGCAGCAATGGCTGCATGTGAGGTAGCTTGGTTGCATAAGCTACTTTATGATATGCATCAGTCTACAGATGGGCCAGTTGTCATTTATTGTGACAACATGAGTAGTATACACTTGGCAAATAACCCAGTCTATCATGCTAGAACAAAGCACATTGAGGTGCATTATCACTATGTGCGGGAGAGGGTTTTACTAGGTCTTATTGATCTAGTTTATGTCAGCACAGAGGATCAGGTAGCTGACATATTCACGAAGGCATTGGGCGTAGAGAAGCTGCGCAAGTTCAGAGACCTGCTTGGTGTGCAGGAATTGGGATTGAGCTCGAGGGGGAGTGTTGAGATATCGAGCTCCACTCGTGATACGCCAGGGTGACCGTTGTGTATTTATGTCACCGACTTGTCAGTTGCAGACGCGGTTGGTACACCGCCCCTGAATAATAGCCACATGATAGCTATCCTTATCTACTCTAGTTCGTGGCTCAGTTAGTATGCCACCTTAGTTAGTTGAGTTTGGTTTGAGACCCATATCTAGGGTTCTTCTATTTCTTTGTACTTGAGTTCTTTTGGCTTACACAACTAAGAAGAGAAAAAACGTTTTCAGCCTCCATCTCTGTGTGTCTTCCCCCATTGTGCAAGCGAGAAAGCTTCAAGCGAGATTCCTTCCTTCTCTCCCACAATCTTGACATCTTGTGTGCATTCTTGATGTGTTGTGTGTCTTGCAAGAGCTCAAGCTCCCTCTCTCTCCCCCATCTTATCATGGTATCAAAGTGGCATTTATGCAAGGAGCTATGAGCCACAAGCACAGTAGTTTACAAGGAAGTCTTGGTGTGGAGTCCACATATGGAGATTTCTCTCATATGATCTTTGATTGATGAGTCATCTTTACAATCTTGTAGCACTCAAGGGAGTGTAACACACCTTTAGTGTGTGGCTATGCAGTTGAATTCACATTCTAGGCACATTTTGGCCTCCATTTGGGAATTAGAGATTGTTCATGTGCAAATTACAGGTATTGAATGTGACAAATAGTATTTACAAACTGTCAAACATTACAAGTATTTCTCAAGATATACTTATGTACTGAGTTTAGTATAGGTAACCAATGAATTTAAGGAATGGAATCAAGGGGCTTGAAAAGTGATGTACTGGCTTTCTATTAGTATTTCAAACAACATGGTTGGGCATATACAGGATGCAAACAACCCTACAAAAGCATAGAATAATTTGGAAAAGATATTTTGTAAAGACACCAAAGCTATAAAATTACAATTACAGTTAGTTAAACAATGTTAAGCATAGCAATTTGTCTATCAATGACTATGCATTGAATATTAATAGCATTGTTGAAGCTCTTGGATCTATTAAATTGTAGCTTGATGATGATGATATAGTGGCTATGTGTTTGGATGGTTTAGGCAAGGAGTATAAGTAATTATGAATCTCCATCATCAATACAAGAGACATTATCCTTGATTTTGCAACTCTAATATTTAAGTTAATATTGAGAGAGAAGAACTTGGGTCTAGGTGTATCTTCATCACAAAATAATAATAGTTTAGGATAGGAACTCTATCAAATTCTAATACAAGTAAAGATAGAGTTGTGGTGGTAGAGACCGTGATGGTGGCCATTATAGGAAAAATTAGGGGTGATCTTATGACTCATAGGAGCACTCATATACATGTGGTAGAGGCCAATAAGAGGAGCAATATGGCAAATAAAATGCAAGTTATGATAATAGAGAATGCTATATTGGTTAGAAAGGTCATATTACATATGGCTGTCTGGAAAATAGAAGAGGTAGAATAATAGAAATGGGAGAGGATAGCATAACAATCATGCATCTATAAGTAGTTAGGTTGATAATGAGAAGTTTTTTGTTATGCAACATCTGATGAATGCAGTGAATGTAGATGTATTAGAAGTAATGACTAATAATGTATGGTATGTGGATTAAGGTGCCTCTTACCATATGACGTCTCATGGAGAATGGTTTAGAGAAATAAAAAAATCTTGAAATGCATGGTTTTATGGAAATAAGTGACAACACAACGTATCATTATTCATATTGTGAGCATGTTGCTCATATTAGGAGTGTTCTACTGTTTATGTAGGATGGAAAAGTTGTGTTTTGGTTGGTGTGCCACATGTGACTAACATCATGAAGAACTTGGTTTCTATTGGGAAAATGGTTGAGTAGGGATTGCAAATAAAGTTCAATCAATGGCTACTTTGTAGAAGATTTTAGGAATGAATGTAAACTAGTTGCAAAAGATAAGAGTGTGGGATGGATGTGTTGAGACTTCAAGCTCGTGTGTGTGATCGACAGTCTTAGCTGTGTCTAGTTGTACATGTGTTGGACATTCAATAAGTCAGGTTAGTCGATTTGACCTAACCAGAGTTAGTATTGGTTATCTAAACCTAGTGTATAACTTACTCTTTAGTAAGTGGAGAGAAGAATGGAATAATAAATGGAAGATAGAGAACATGGCTAAGCTCTCCATTCCTCTACACTATCTCTCTCTCTCTCTTCTAACATGGTATTAGTGCCATCTTGGATGGGCTCTCTACAGCTAAACAAGTGAAGAAGACCTAAAGAATAAAGAGATAGGATCTCTGTGAAGAGAAGCATGCTGCCATTGTTCATGGTGAGTAAGTATGAGGTCATTTGTGTCCCTTTTTTCTATTGGAGTGTGCCAAGGTCATGTCTGGAGCATTTGGAGGCTTCATTGGCCACAGTAGAGAGAGTATTAATCATCATTGGGCTGAAGACTTGCCGAATACACCCCTAGACTGCATCAGTGTGATTGTGCCTGCTGTTCAAACTACTCCCCATGACTACAGATCAGTAAAGTAGTCACTGCTCAAGTGAACTACAGCTTGCATACTCAGTTTGGAAGGTACTTGAAGGTCCTAACATGCAAATTCTTGGTCTGGAGATCATATATAAGCTAGTACAATTGGTTATACGTCTGAAACTGAAGACTGTCTACTGTATATAGACAACATATAGGATGTTTGTGTCTCTGATATGAGCTTGGAGCTCTGTAACATACCCGAAAAGCATCATTGGAGCATAGATATATGCAAGGAGGACATATGGATTTTATTTTGTGCCTTGGAGCTAGAATTTTTTGCTAAAATACTCAGATTTGGAAAGATTTCATAGGTTGAAAACTGTCACTTACTGTGGACATCAAGCATTGTCTTTTACTAAAGCAATACATGACATCAGAAAGCTTTTGTCATTTGTATAACCTGACATATGTCTGCTGAATGTCTGGTGGATTAAGAAGGGTATTAGAATGCTACCAAAAACTAAATTCTAGAGCTGAAAAAAAATGCATTTAAAGTGTCTTGAGATTGATTACAAGCAGGGAATGCAGTCCATGACATTGCTTTTTGAAGACAGAGTGTCTATGGTTGTATGTATGGTCATGTATTGACCTCGACACACTGAAGCAAATGTATAAACTAATTTGAAGACATTTTGGAGCTGGATAAACCTTGCTTTGCAGAATATTTGTTGACTGCAATCTATGAACAAGAGTTTTGACACTTGTACTTGCTGGTTATGCCTTGATTTGTGCATATATGGTCATATTTGGATTGCTACATGTACTAGCAGATATTTGGGAATCTTTGGAGCATGTATGACACGTATATATCTCAATTTTAGCTGTGAATCAGTTGCTAGTCATTGACAATTTATAGATTTCAAAGAGCATGTATGTACTCTGATAGTAAGGTTGCATGAGACAGTGTTAAAGCACCTACATGGTCTATGTTTCGATGATTGATGTACCTACTGGTTATGCCACATATTGTGGATGGAATTGAGATGTTAAGGGGCTAAAATACTCTAGTTTTGGTGGTGAATTTGTTGCAGAAAACTGGCATAAATAGTCAAAGACTGCGATTGGTCAGTTAGACTTGTTGGCTAGGCAGTGACTAGATAATGTCTGGTACGATATGGCTAATGTAGACAGAACCGACAACATAACCCGAATAGTGGGGGAAAAGTTTGATAGCAATAATTATGCCATATGGAAGTTCCACATGGAGAATTTCCCGATAGGAAAAGAATATTGGGACTTGGTGACAGGTGTTGAAGCTGAACCTAAAATCCTAGAGAGGAATTCTACAGCTAATAAAAAACGAGTGCACCGAGCTTGGTTAGAAAGAGCTCCCAGGGTGCTGCATTGGTTATCTTTGCGTATCTCGGATGCTATGGTAATGCAAATCCAGAACTGCAAGTCACCAGAAGTTGCATGGAACATATTGATCATGTACTATGGCACAACTATCAGTGCCATGAATATATAATTGAAGCAAAAATTCAACAACATGGAGAGAAAAGCCAAATCTTTACAGGATTATGTCACAGAGATTAAGATTATTGTGGATCAGGTGGCATCCATTGGCACACAGGTTGAGGATGAAGACATGGTTGTAGTGACATTAAATAGTTTAGGATCTGGATATAAGTCATTTGATACTTCCATCTCTGTGCAGGCTAAAAGGCTGGATTTCAATGTGCTGGTTGCATTGCTTATTCATGAAGAGGTTAAAATTTGGATTGGCTACATGTTCAAGTAGCTCCAAGAACAAGGATGTTGTATTTTATTCGAATCAATGTGGTCGTGGTAGTCGTGGTAGAGGTTATGTTTTTGGCAGAGGAGGCCAGCAAAATGTATCCTATGGTCATAATAACCAGCAGAGTTCAAATGCATGAGGAGGTGGAAATTTCAGAGGCAGGGGGAGATCTAGCCCTAGGGGCAGAGGCTCATAGCAGCATCATCATCCATCTAACAATCCTGATAAGGATATTTATTGTCACTACTGTGGAAAGTATGGTCATATTGCCAAGGAATGCTTGAAGAAGCAGGGCAATCAAAGAGGCAAACAACATGGACATTATGCATCATCCAGTCAGGCAAAAGATGCATCTAGGGATAGATTGTTTGCCATGACATATGTGAAAGACAAGGCTGCTGAGAAGTCTCATGAGAATGCAATTTAGTACATTGATTCGGGGGCATCGAATCATATGACACCTCATGGTGACTGGTTTACAGATATGGTGCCTGAGAAGAATCGCTATGTATGCACAGGGGATGACACACAACATAGTATAGAACATAAAGGCAAAGTACATTTGGTAATCCATGATGATAGAAAGAACCTACATGATGTATTGCTGCATGCCCCATGAATCACTAAAAATCTATTGTCTATGGGTCAGATGACTCAACAAAATTTGCAAGGTCCGATTTAACAAGCATGGAGGTCTTATTGAGGAGTTTGGTAATGGCTACAAATTGATTGCTTACAGTCATAGGAATGACAGGATGTTTACTCTTGATGCCACTTTGCCACAACTGAAATCAACAATGTTTACCCATGGCTTTGGCTCAGATAAAGACTTGGAAATATGGCATAAGAGAGTGGGACATGTGAATCTTCAGCTGCTACAAATGATACAGAAGAAACAACTTGTGACAGGTTTACCCAAGTTTCAGTATACAGATATTGGTCATGTCTATGATGCTTGTCACTTTGGTAAATAGTCAAGGTTGCCATTTGTCAGGCATGTAAGAAATAGTACATGACCATTGCAGTTAGTTCACTCTGATGTGTGGGGGCTAGCCCATAATGCATCTATGGGAGGCTCCAGGTATTATGTGACATTCATTGATGACTTTAGTCGCTATACTTGGGTTTATATACTAAAAACAAAGGATGAAGTGTTTGTTGTTTTTCAACAGTTTAAAAAGTAGGTTGAAAAGGAATTTTATCATTACATCTCTTGCTTGAGATCTGATAGTGGTGGGGAGTATGTGTCAAATGAGTTTGACAGTTTTTTGGCTGAAAATGGCATACATAGGCATCTTACATACATCTACACTCCACAGTAGAATGGGGTAGCTGAATGGAAGAATAGGGCATTGATGGAAGGTGCTCAGGCAATGTTGAATGAGAAGAGTATGCCACTCTATTATTGGCTGAGGTTGTTATGACATCCATGTATATCTTGAATAGGACTCACACTATAGGTATTCATGAGATGACACCATTTGAGAAACTGTATGGCTACAAGCCTTATGTCAGTCACATGAAAGTATTTGTCTATCTTGCTTATGTGCACATACTTGATGAGAAAAGGAAGAAGCTGGATCCGAAAGCACATAAGTGTGTCTTTATTGGATATTCGAAGGAGAAGAAGGCATACAAATGTTATGATCCCTCTCCTCCAGAGACAATAGTGAGCAGAGATGTCATCTTTGATGAGATGGCCTCTTGTATGCATCATTGGCTACAATGCCATCGGATATGCCTTCTCCACATGTTTCTACAGTTAATTCGAAATAGAGTACTATAGTGATAGGCCCCAGTGGTACAATGGTATCTCCATGGACAGGGAGATTGCGGAGCTTTGGCTCACCATCCACTGACACCATTATGTCAGTGAGGGAGAGATATGATGCGGTGGACAAAAAAGGAAAAGAAAAAGTCATTGATGATACATTTGGTGTGATGACACCTGGCAGGATGACTTCAGGTTATGACTCAGTTGATAGTATAGACAGTGAGCTTGGTATTTCGACAATGTATACACCTGGTACTAGGCAAAACAGGTACATTTTGCCTCATGAGAGAGGGGAATCGAGTAGTGCACCACAACTTAGGCGATCGTAGAGAGTCGGGTACCCTGTGGATAGATTGACTTACAATAATTACTCTACAATGCATTTTTCTTATATGACAAAGGTGACAGAGGTCAAAGAGCTTGCTACATTTATTGAAGCAATGATGGATAAAAATTGGTGCATAGCTATGGATGAGGCGATCGATGCTTTGGTTGAAAATAGTACTTGGGATCTTGTGCCACTGCTAGAAGGAAAGAAGACCATTGGCTGCAAATGGGTCTACAAGATTAAATGCAAGTCGGATGGCAGTGTAGAGAGGTACAAAGCCAGGCTGGTTGCTAAAGGATATGCTTAGCAGTATGGGTTAGACTACGATGAAATATTCAACCCTATCTGGCAACCATAAGAACAATGATCGCATTAGCTGCTTCTAAAGGCTAGAAATTGTAGGAGATGAACGTGAAGAATGCTTTCCTCAATGGTGACTTGGAAGAGGATGTTTATATGGATCAGTTTGAAGGGTATGTACAATGTGATTTTTATGTAAGCTAAAAAAGGTATTATATGGGCTGAAGCAAGGTTCGAGAGCCTGTCATGCAAGGATCAGTAGTTACTTGCAGAGTTTGGGATTTACTATTGGGGCAAGGTTGATGATAGTCTATTTATGAAAAAGGTAGTTGGTAGTGCTGGTTTCTTGATGACTTGATAATAATAGGTGATGATGAATTTGGGATACAACATGTTATGCAGATGCTGAAATCTGAATTTGACATGAAAGACTTAGGTGAACTAAAGTATTTCTTGGGTATTGAGTTGATCAAAGTTGAAAATGGTTTATGGCTGATAGAGAAACACTATGCCATGGAAATGCTAAAGAAAGATGACATGGCTGAATGTAAACCACTAGATATACCTCTTGATCAGAATGTCAAGTTGGACATTAGCATTGGAGCTGAAATTGATGATGTGACTATGTATAGGCAGATGGCTTGTAGTCTGATCTACTTGACTATCACTAGGCCGCCAGACTTGAGTTATGTAGTTGGGCTCATAAGTCAATTCATGCAGAAGCCCAGGAAGCCACATTTGGATGCTGTTAGGCGGATTATGAGATACGTTACATCCACTGTAGATGATGGGATGTTCTATGTGAAAGATAAGCCCTTGACACTGGTTGGATACATAGATGCGGATTGGGCAGGGTGCTCATATGATCGTAGATCTATGAGTGGTTATGCTTTTGGATTTGGAAGCGGAATGATCAGCTGGAGCAACAAGAAGCAACCAATGGTTGCATTGTCTAGCACTGAGGCAAAGTACAAGGGTGCTGCATTGGAAGCATGTGAGATTGCATGGTTGCTTAAGCTTATGGCTGATTTAGACATATAGGTGGATGCTCAAGTGACTTTATTATGCGAAAATCTTAGTAGTGTACTCCTGGTAACAAATCTAGTGTATGATGCTTGGACTAAACACATTGAGGTACACTACCATTTTATCAGAGAGATGGTTCTTACCGAAAAAGTAGACCTTATGCACGTGAAGATTGATGAACATGTAGCATATATCTTTACCAAGTCTTTGGGTAAAGATAAGTTCAATCGATTTCGATAGCTACTTGGTGTACAGGTTTTGTCTTGAGCTTGAGGGGGAGTGTTGAGACTTCAAGCTTGTGAGACTGATAGTCTTAGAGTTGTACATGTGTTGGACATTCAATAAGTCAGGTTTCTCAGTGTGACCTAACTAGAGTTAGTCTTGGTTAGCTAAACGTAGTGTATCACTTACTCTTTAGTAAGTGGAGAGAAGAATGAAATAATAAGTGGAAGATAGAGAGCATGGTTGAGCTCTCCATTCCTCTACACTATCTCTCTCTCTCTTCTAACAAGTTGTTTACCTTGGATGTAAATGTACCCAAGTTGAAGGCTATTATAGCTGCATAAGGTGCAGAAGTTGCAATTGATATTGACATTTGGCATAAATGTATTGGGCATACAAATGTGCATTGATTGAAGAATATGCAAGCACATGAAATTGTGACGAGATTGCTTAAGTTCAAAATGGTAGACATGCTAAAAGTGTGTGAAGTATGCTAAATTGGAAAACAAACAAGGTACACATTTTCTCATGATAAACATGTAAGCCATCCAATAGTTAATGTTGTACATTTGGATTTGTGGGATCCTACAAATACTACATCAATGGCTGGATGTGAGAATTAGGTAAACTTTATTGAGATCATACAAGGAAAGTATAGATGTATTTCATGAAGGAGAAATGTGAGATATTCTCTCACTTTCATGATTAAAAAAACGTGGTTAAGAAACAAACATGTGTGAAGATTAAGTATCTAATGTTCGATGGAGGGAAGAGTACCTCTCCAATGAATTCAATAATTTTCTAAAATAACATGGAATTCAGAGGCAAGTTACATGTAGGTCCACTCCACAATAGAATGTTGTACTTGAAAGGAAGAACATGCACATTGCAAAAATTGCACGAGCCTTGATGGGATGAAAAGAACACGCTTCATTATTATTGGGATGAAGATGTCTCTACTATTGTGTATATTATGAGCAAGACTTCCACTATTAGTATATGATGTGACATGAGAGGAGAAGTTTATTGGCAAGAAGCCAAATTTGTCACATGTTAAAGTATTTGTATGCATTGAAAATTGGAGCCCCAAGAGGAACACTAAGAAGATGGGGATGCTATTACAAGAAAATCAAACTTGTATCATCAACAAACATCTTTCTCATATTTGATATGTCCACAACAAGGAAAAAGAACACCAAGAGCAAGAAATCTTCACGTAGCTTCATAGAAACAATTCTCCCACAACTTTAACTTGAAAAAAATTGATTACGCTCTTTATATTCTTCATAGAATTCACCAAGAAACCTTAAAGATACAAGAGAATACACCACTTTGAATGGAAATCATGACATTTGACTTATTTATGGTTGTACGCAAGGGTAAATAGCACTATCTCTCACTCATAGATACGTTGTTTTGCATAGATTTTTGGCTATCTCTCACTCACACACTCTCTCATATATGCTTTCTCTCTCAATAGTACAATGAGATTATGAATAATAATAATTCATAACCCCTATTATGTTGTGGATACCCCTTCCAAGAGGTATGTCTAGTATGAAAAGTCACCAAGTCCATTATATTGTCCCTTGAGAGCTCACTACTGTCACTGTCACTTCAGTCTTTACTTCAAGTCTTCAGTAGCTAATTTTTCCACTTCTTCAAGCTAATTTGAACTTATGTTCATCTCTTACCAAGATTGGAAAACTTCCCCTAGCTAGACTTTCATCCATCATCACACTTACAAAGGCATATAGAATAAAATAGAATAGAAATAGAGTCTTTACAAAGGCTCAATAGATGGTTTATAGAACCAAATAGAAGGTCATCAGAAAGTCTTTAGTTCACTTAAATCACTCAAAACCATCAAGAATCAATCAATAAGCTTTCAAACACTCTCAAAATTCATCAATAATCACTCCAACCCCTCATACAAAAGGAAAACAAAGCAAAACAGAAGGAACCCCATCAATAATGAACCTAGTAGGAAAAACTTGTGCAAAATAATATAGAACATCCATATGTAAAAGAGGGATACTATCTGGATTAGATTGAAGAATAGCAATATACAATGGTAAGTGATAGGATATTAAGGAATATGATAGGATATTATGAGGATAGATGGAACAACAGAAATCAAAAGCTGTGAAGAAATCTTCATTGAATAAAGGGTTATTAGCAATATGGTTTAACAGTTGGGATCTCAATGGTTGAATATCTGATTTGTGAAATACACTCCATCGATGGTGAGGCTCTAGAACATCATTCTCCAAAGGAGGATGCCAAGAATAGCCTTTACACCATAATGTATGCTAGTGATAAGTCTTCAAGCCATCAACCAAATTCACTTTCCTTGAATGGACATACAAGAATGCTTGTAAAATCACATTTCCTACATAAAAGTTCATATCCTCCTCATCAGGGACGTGCAAATCTCCTTGAAGATACATAAATGATAAGAGTTGAGCTTCATGAGAGATCAAGTCATCAATAAATCTATCAAATACTACTTTAAGTAAATCTGTTGACCGCATATTCTGTCACCCATCCTCTTGAGGTTCTAGATCCACATTATTCAAAGAGATATACAACGCAAAGCACTGCTACTGATATTGAATCCAAAAATATGGAGGTAATACCAATTCAACATAATGGGAAAAATCCTCCTAGACACAATTCTTGCGCTGTTGAAGGTGTCCTACCTTTGCAGAAAATCCATCACACAATTTAGCCTTTTGTTAGAAATGATCTAGTTCTTCCTTACACAACAAAGAAGACATCATGGGTGATGGAGGAGGAACAAAAAGAGTGGCAACTTTCTAATTAAGTTCATCAATAAACTTCTTTTATGACACTATAGTCTCTTGAAAATGCTACAATTGGCCTTCACAAACACCAAGCTTGCGAGCTAATTCAATCATTTCCTCAAGGGCGGCATCCTTCTCTTTGGTTAAGGACACATTTGCTTCCTCTAAAGTGGCAACCTTAGCTTCTAATTCTTTAATCATGGCATGTTGTGAATCCATCAAAGCCATAACTGCAATCTTTTGGGTATGGATATCACTTAAAGCAGTCTTTTTTGAAGCTAAATCTGCAAGGGCTTTGGATTGTTCCATTTGCTTAAACCATGTTTGCTCAGTGACCATGACAGATCACACAAGAACATTGGGTTTCTTCATGGGTTACTCATGCACGAGGAGGATAGTGACATTTAATATGACTTCCATTAAAGTGATAAATGCTTTACCAGTCCAAGGTTTCTAACTCTATGTTGATTGTCTTATTGAAAAAATAGACACAGTATGGTCCAAGGCATTAGAACTTAAGTTTTTGCTTGTGACCTTTAATTGAGTATACAGCAGCACAAGGTCATCTTTCTCAAAAGATTGCTACTTAATATGTTCATCAAACCAAGCATTTCATCGGGCTTTCTCTGCAAGTACAGCGTGAGTTGCAAGTAACCATATCTCAATTAATCAAGTAGGGTGTGAGTTGCAAGTAAGCATATTTTAATTAATCATTTTAGCTCTATAAGGTGTTGGATCCAACATTTTCTACCTTTCGAGTGTTCCTAGACTACAATATAGAGACTTGACATTAAAAACTCGACTACTATAATCGCATTAGTATCATGAGTCATCTTGAGGGGTTTTTTGCCTATTACTATAAGCTATGCAATAATCCCAAAGTATAACCATGAGCTTATTATTCCATTCTAATCAAGAGGCCGAGAGAGTTTTTGTCAAAACATTAACCAAGATTTTATTATTTGCTTTCACTTGGCCATTTGATTGTGGATAATAGGGATTAGTCTTTTGATTTACAACCAAGAATGTGGATAGAAGGTGTTCAATAATGTCATTCAAGAAATGAGTTCCTTGGTCATTGAAAATCTTGATGGAGAAACAAAAGCATGAGATAACTTTCTCCATATGAGTTCAACCATAGTTCTTGTGTTATTCTTTATTGTCACCCTCACTTGCCCACTTAATCATGTAATCAATTGCTACGATAATGCAACATGCTTGTGAGTACTAGGAAATATGACTGATGGATCCCACAAAGTCTATCCCTAGCTTTTCAATGGTGGGCAATTACAAGGGAGAGTTTCATTTTTTCCTTTCTAACTGTGGAAGCTTAGTTCTTTGACATTCATCACAATGTTTGACAAAAAGGGCCATGTGTCAAAAGGGAGCGAGCCACCATAATTGAAAATGTAGAACTTTCATTGCTATGGAATTTGTATCAAAGTTTCTTCTTGCAATTCCTTCATGTGCTTCTTGTAGCACATCCTTAATATCATGCTCACCAATACATATGGAAAGAAGATTGTCCTGGCCTAATCCATAGATTTGACCAACAATCATTTGATAGGGCTGGGTCTTGTGATCAGAAAATAAGTGGGGCACACCTTCTCAATAGGTCTCTCTAGTAGCTTGTCTTCCAATATATGGACAATGTTGCCTAAAGAGGTCATGTTATGGAAACGTAATTCAACATAAAGCAGTGGTAGTAGCCAGTATATTCAAGAAAACATTAGATGCCTTTGTGGCTGGTGGGTAGAGGGTAGTGGATAGTAGCCAATATATCCAAGGAAACATTGGATACCTTTGTGGTTGGTGGGTAGTAGGGGATATATTATCATCTTAATCTTGGACACACAATTACAATCCTATTTTAGGAGACCACATGGCCCAAAATGATGTGATGTTTAGCCTAGAACTAATAGAGGAAGGGATTAAAAGATAGGTGTTACTATCAACATCACTTGAAGACTAGTTGAAGCTTTTCATGGTGCTCTTCCTAGTTAAAGTGGAAATAAAGGACTTCCATGAATACTTCAAGCCAACAACTCAACATATATGACCACCTCAAGCCACTTTTAACAGGGTTGTCAAGCCAACTCCTACGAGTTGTTGCACTGAATAGGTGATATTGGTAACTAATTCTTATAATTCATCTAACCTTTCTCAATATTTACGACACTTATTCATAGTAGTCCAACTAATCTAATGCCTAAAACTCAGTAAGCTTGCATTCTTCTCTCCTCTTCATTACTAAACATCGATCAGGATAAAAACAAGTTCTTTTTGCACTCTTATGTGTACACATACACTATTTATTTTAAACCCCATTTCTCCCCTTAATGATCAAATATCCTAGTGTCCATCCACTCTTTATCTTAACAATCATCTAAGCATTTTTAAAAAATGAATAACTTGTAAAAGTTTAATATAGATACTGAAACATCCCCTCAAGCTGTCATATAAATAAATTGTTAATTTTATATTGTTTATAATTCGGTTAAGGATTGTAGTTATTTTCTAACTTAGCAACTATAAAAAAGCTAATTCCCACATCAAGCCCTTAAACTAATAAATACAAGAAATAGACATAAAATGCCAAGAAACCATAGCCAAGGTGGCTAGGCATGAAATGATATTACCAATGTTGGTGGCTGAGAATCAAATTATGAGTGGATGTAGCATGGTATGCACCCCAAGCTATGGTGGCCAAGAGTATTCACCCTCTTAGATGGTGGGAGATAGAGACCTCAAACATGTAATGCTTGTAAAATGGCAAAAAAAAGATCCTTCACATGTTACATCTCCACCTTTATACTTAACCCTAGCCTACCCTAGACTAAGGCATTTATGCTTTATTACAAGCCATCCCGGCCTAAAATAGCTTTGTCCTCAAAGTTGGAATTGGGACAATTTACAATGAAAGATTATAAGGATAGCTTTGTGAGTGATGAATCCATGCTGTAATGAAACTCCAAGCTAAAGAAGATCTCATATGTCAATGAAGTACAAGTTTGAAATTTGAATATACTACTGGAAAATATCCAAAATAGGCTGCTGCACAAGAATGGCCATAACTTGAAGAAGAAATGTCCAGTCACCATATGAGCTATAGAAATGTAGAGGACAATCCCTAGTATTCAGCCATGCCATAAAAATCCAATTTTGATGATCATAGAGCAATTATTTTTATGACAAAAATTTAATATAGCAAGCTGTCCTGTTCAGATATATTACTCTATTTCCTAGATTTAGGCACTTTGAGAAATACCCAATCTCCTTCTTTAAACTCCAAAGGTCTCCTCTTTTCATCAGCATAAGCCTTCATAACATCTTGTGCATTCCTAATGTTTTCCTTGCATTGATGCAAAAGAGCTTCCATTTTCTCAACTTCAGCCTTGGCTTGTGGATTCACGTCTTCATGAAAAAGGGTTGAAGGTATTTGCACTTTGTATTGA
This sequence comes from Lygodium microphyllum, assembly GCF_053477565.2. Lineage (NCBI taxonomy): Eukaryota > Viridiplantae > Streptophyta > Polypodiopsida > Schizaeales > Lygodiaceae > Lygodium > Lygodium microphyllum. Next base: position 2,049,493 of record NC_141137.1, on the reverse strand, counting down.
CCATCGATTTGGGGATGATATGCCATGCTAGGAGTCAAAATTGTTCCCATAGAAGTGAAAAAACTCCTCCTAAAACTTCCCATGAATTTAGTGTCATGATCAGATATTATTTTCAATGGCATACCATGAAGCTTAAAAATACGTTCCATGAACTGTTCAACCACTTGATTTGCTATAAATTGAGCCTTGGTAGGAATGAAATGAGCTGATTTAGTCAACCGGTTCACCACCACATAAATGCTATTCCACCCATGCTTTGTTGTAGGTAAGCCCACAATAAAATCCATTGTAATATCAGTCCACTTGCCTTGAGGTATAGGAAGTGGTTGAAGTAAATCATTGGGTAGAAGAGAGGAGTCTTTATTTTGTTGACATAGAAGACATTGCATAACATAATCCTTAACATCCCTCCAAATGCCCTTCCAATAGAAACTCTTATGGATATTATCAAATGTTTTGAACAATCCATGGTGTCCTGCTAAAGGCAAAGAGTGCATCTCATGCAAGATTCGATCTTTAAAGGAAGATTATGGTGTCAAGTAGACACTACCATGATACCATAAAAGACCGTTGTGCCATTTGAAATTGGGATACTCTTCTCCTTTACCTTGCTGAAATTCCTTCATCATATTTGATGCTTGCCCATCAAGCAAATACTCTTCTTGGATGTCATGGATCCGCCACCACCTTGTCTTTTCCAGCCATATAAGAGATCTCAAAGTCATATACTTGAAGACTAGCTAACCATCTTCGTTGCTTGGGAGATAAATTTGGTTGTGAAAGGAAGTATTTCAGTACACACACGATGATCGGTTTTGACCTTGAAATGGATGCCATAGATGTAATGATGCCACTTTTTGATAGCATGCAATATTGCTAACATGTCTTGCTCATAAACATATAATTGACGCTCCTTGTCATCAAGCTTTCAACTCTCATAAGCTATGACTCCACGATCTTGACATAAAACAACCCAATTCCTCTTCCACTAGCATTCGCACATATGATAAACTCCTCAGAGAAATCCAGGCATACAAGGATGGGTGTTGAAATTAGAAGCGATTTCAGCTCATTGAAACTTTGATCGGCAATGGAGTCCCAAAAGAAAGCCTCCTTTTTAAGTCTATCCATCAATGGAGCTGCCACATGAGCATAATTCTTGATGAACCTCCTATAGAAGGATGATAACCCAAGGAATCCTCTCAAAGAGGTTGCATTCATAGGAGTAGGTCATTCTTTAACACATTGGGGTCCACTCTAATGCCTTGCTCTCCCACAACATGACCTAAGTATTCAACTTCATTTTCCATGAAAGAACACTTTGTCATCTTGGCAAAGAGTGTGTGTCATCGTAATGTGTCAAATACCTCTTGGATATGCTTCAAATGCTCATTCTTGGATTTGCTATAGATTAAGATGTTGTCAAAGAAAACAAGGACTGTTTTGAACAAGAAGGGCTGCAATATTTTATTCATGATGGCTTGAAAAGTAGTGGGTGGATTGGAAAGCCCAAATGGCATAACCAAGAAGTGGTATAACCCTCTTTCAATCCTAAAGGCTATTTTGAACTCATCTCCTTCATTCATTCGAATTTGATGATAACCCAATCGAAGATCTATTTTGGTGAAGACCTTTGCATATTTAAGCTCATCTAAAAGATCACCGATTCGGGGAATAGGATACATATTCTTGACCATTGACTTGTTCAAATCTTGATAATCAATACACATGCGAAATAATCCATCCTTCTTTTTTAGTAAGACCAAGGGAGAGGCAAATGGTGATTGACTTTGCTAAATTAAACCCATTTGCAATAATTCTTTGACTTGTCGCTCCATTTCTTCCCCTTTCAAACTTAGACAAGCGATAGGGAGGTTTGTTGATGGGATTTGTGTTAGGCAACAAATCAATTGGATGGTCAACCTCTCGCTTTGGAGGTAAAGATGATGGTGTGGTTGAAATAAATCCTTGTATTCCTCCAATAGCTCTTCCAATCTTGGATCCCTTTTCTTTGAAGAAGAAGATGGATGATTTGTTGATTGCTGTTCATCTACTTTCAAAAGAAAAAGAGTGAAGATGCATGACTTGGCATTGATTTCTTTTTGCAATTTCTTCATGGAGATGAGTTCTATTTGTTTGTGGTCTTTGCCTTTCAACTCTATGTGTTGTCCTGCCAATTAAATCCCATTTTCACTTGCTCCAAGTCTAAGGTGAATTTGCTAAGTGTTTTCAGTCAATTACATCCAATGACAATGTTAATAGGCCCCATATCCAAAGTGATCAAGTCTACATTTATTGTGCAAGGGGGTGATAACTCAATTGAAGTTCATGGACACACTTCTTTACTAGACTCACATGCACAATTGGCAACATGTATCCGCAAGGAAGAATCCATATCAATGGGTAACAACTTCAGCCCATTCAAATATTTGGTGTTGGCAAAGCTATGAGTGCTGCCCGTATCCACTAAAATATGTGCAACCTTGCCATTAATGAAACCTTTGATTCTAAGTGTATTTTCCCCTTTGGAACCAGTCCATGCATCATGTGAGATGATACATAAGGAAGCATAAGAATCGTGAATAACACCTGGATTAAATGGAAATCCATCCATGGGATCATAAAATTCTTAATTGGTGGCATGCTCTTCTTCATGAATCTCTTCAACCATTGGATATGCATCAACATGTAGTAAATTTCCCTCTTGATCTTCTTCTTCTTCAACTTCCATATCTTGAGTGATCACCATGTTGATTTTTGAGTTCTTAGCTTTACACTTGAGCTTATGATCTTGTGATCACTTCTCCCCACATTTGAAGCATAATCCTTTTGCATGCATTTCTCTAAGCTTGTCATGAGGAAGGAAGTTGCTGTTAGAACTGTTTTGGGGCAATTTAGGAGCCTTGTTTAGAGACATAAACAGTGGAAAATATTGGCACTTTGCTGTTATAATTATTTTAACTGTTCCATGTTTTCTTGCTTAAAAGAGTCTCTTGATTGGCTGAAAACTTACCCATATTTTGTAGGTTGATTAGAAATATTATTTCCCATACTCCTTTGTTGGAAATTTCCTACATCTCTCTTGTACTTCAAAGAGTATCTTTTAGCCAATGGTCTCATGCAATGCTTTTGGTTGTTGAGCTCCTATCTCCAATGATAGGGTAGGGTCAAGACCAAAAATGTATTAATTTAGCTTAGCAAAATCTGAAATGCCTTCAACATACATGGAGAGATTCAAGTAGGTGTTGGAATAGTCTCTAATGGACATTCCTCTGTGAGTGCATACATGCCATCTTCTTTGAAGCCTTTCTCTTTTCAAAGGAGACACAAAGACATTAATCATTGCTTGCTTGAACTCCTCCCAAGAGTCAAAGTTTTGCCCAATCTTGTGCATGTAGTGCCACCAAGTATGGGCGACCTTCAAGATGAAGAGCCACAAAATAAATCTTGGCTTCTTCACTTCTAGGATAACGGGTGAAGTACAACTCAAGCTTATTGATCCACTCCTCCCATTCCGAAGGTGAAGCGTTATCTCCTTTGAAATTAGTGATATTGATCTTTTCCTTATATTCTTTTTCATTGTAAGATGGCTGCCCATGAGAATGTTGTCTCCATGAATCTTTGTTCTATGAATTTGGCCTGAAAGTAGGTGGCCCAAAACCATGAGAGGAAAGTTGTCCATTTGAAACATGCTCTTGGTTTGGGATGTCATGATCTGATTTTCACTCATCACACCTTCCACCTTCATGAACTTGATTGTTGACTGCATTTCCTTTTTGTGCATTTGAGGGTTGATGATAAAAAGTTTTGTAGAAGGGGTCACATCCACAATAATCATTATCCCATCGAGTGTTGTCTTGTTCCCCTTCATGCCTATGATTATCTTTTGGGTTGACTTCTCTTTGCTTGGATAGGAAGGATTACCAATGAAGGGAATTGCATGGTAGTCTTTAATAGTTTGAGGTTTCCTTTCTGGCTGGCTTCTAATTTCTTTTATGGTTGAGATGAGTTCTTGGAATAAGCATTTGTTGCTTTGCTGTAGATCAGAGATTCCTTGGTTTACTTGTGCCATCCCTTCAAAAAACCTTGATTCATATGTGTTAATCCTTCATTCAAAGTCTTCAAATCCTTAGAAAGGCCTTCATTGACATGTTCCAACTCTTTTGATAGTAAAAGATAATCATTCCCTGCACGTTCTTTATGTATGTCATATTGTCCTTGACGTGTGCTGTAAGCAATCCCAATGCTTAATTCTTCATCTATTTGATCAACATTATGGGTTTCATTTGTGTAATTTTGATCCTCTTGAAGGTCCATGACACCATCATTAAATGCCTCACTAATGGGATCTTTCTTCTTATTCTTGGCCATTAGGAGACAATGATGTAGTAGTAGACAGTTTGTCACTTAATCCCTTGTTTTTCTCAAAATATGGTACCAATCCCAATGATTAATAGCTCTATGGGAAGCTTATTACATGGGGATATAAATATTTCAAAAGATATGGACTTGGGTTGGATACTTTGAGTGGAACAATGTCAAACAGTGTCCCCATGTATGCTGTCTGGGTGCTATCTTAGCATACCTAGTGTTAGAAAATTAGCAATAACTTGAGCTCCCGATATCGGATTGCCAAAATTTTTTATTCAAATCAAAGCTTAGAATCCATCTTCAAATAAAGCTATCAAGTTCCTAATTTGGATTAGGACATATTTTTTTATGATTGAATCTTCAAGTCTGAACAGGAGTTTCCTACACCCTGTCCACCACTTGTAAGTACCCTGTTTGACCTGTAGGAATACCCTGAGTGGAGGAAACCCTTGTAAAAAACTGTAGAAACCAAAAGAGGGTTATGGGGCACATGTAGGGCACAAGAATAACATTTAGATTGGTATATGCATGCTATTTGATTTGTTAAAAAAACTTTGCCCAACACCTGTAGGTACCTTGAAAATAGAAGATGCCTTGCACCTCTTCCAATGGACCTTCAACCACTTATGGAACCCTAAATATGACTGATCAATGCTGTGCTAGTGCCAAAATTTGATAATGGGGAATGTACCTGCACCTAAATTTGAAAATTGCATGGGCTCTGAGACAAGAGGGGTGTGCAAAGTTCCACCTCAAGCTGGGTTGTGCACCCCTTCAGGGTCTTAATCGGAAGGGAGGGTCACCTCTCTTTTGTCTTCCCGGTTCATTTGGCATTTGCTTTTCCTCACGGGAACCAACATGGCAAGTACATTCTAATGGCTAATTAAACAAGGATGCTATGCATTGATTGAAAAAGCCTTTAAATTCTTTAATGAAATGCAAGTGGGTATTGGGAAATGACTGAATTGAAAGAGCCATGGATAGGGCATTACCCTTTAGTAGTGACTCATTGCTTTTACAATCCCACTTACCATTTTCATCATTATTTCAGTCCTATAACATCAATGTTCAATCATCCAACAAAATCCAAGCTAAGTAGGGAGTGAGTAGCATTTATACAATCAATTAACCTTCAACATTTGAATGGGCAAGAAAGAAACTCACCAAGCAATCATAACCAGTCCTGGGCTGAAATCTACATGCCTTTCAATGGGAATTAGGAGGTTCTATTACACTCAATCTCTCTTATGAACAATGGGACTGGTTCAACAATTGGATGAAAAGAGAGATTAAGCTGAAAGCAATAGAATTACCTCTTTAATGTTGATGAATAGTAGTAGATGAATCCCACCACTCAACATTTAGCATAAACCACCATCAATAGACCAAGACGTCAAATCATAAGACCAACTTCAAGAAAGCTTTGTCCAATACGATTGCTCTCATGTAATCTTCAGCTCCCGATCAGTAAGATTGCTCCAATGCAATCAAAAGAAGCCAATGATTTTGATAGAAGTCTACAATAGATTGTTGGAGAAGATCCTTTGAACTTTGAAGAGTGTAGATTCTTGCTAAAATCAAGGATTCCATGAATTTTCAGACATTGCCATGTTCAAGAGGTTGAAAATGCCTTCAATCTTGATGAAATTCTTAAATGTAAGTCCAATCTTTAAGAAATACCTTCAATTGAATCTTCCCGGGATTGTAGACAACAAAAGCCCCATGCCTCAATGAAGCAAGATTTGATGAAGATTGATGGCTGCCCTGTTTTCCCCCAATGTTTTCCCCCAATTTGAAGATGAATAAAATGCTTCAATCTTGCTTGGAAGCTCCAATGTTTGCTCAATGTCAGTTTGATGTGGATGCTTGCCCTTGCTATTAGGAAGCTAAAAGAAGTCAAGAAGAGGCCAAATCTTCAAGAAATTGAAGGATTCTTCATGTTGTCCAATTTCAGCCATAGCTAGGGTTGTGAAGTAAGCTTCAGGGTTGAAGGAGAGTGAAAGATTGAAAGATCAAGCATTAGATGCTTAATACTTCAGGTTAGGGTTGCATTTAACCATGAGAGAGAGGGCATAGCTTTAGTATGAGGAAGTGAGCAAATCAAGATGATCAATAGGGGATTGAAAACTGGCGTAAACTTTCTAGGAACTTCTTCTTCTCCTCGTGATCATAAACTTGATGATGCTTGGCCAAATAGGTAGTCCACAGGTTGCTGGAGACCTCAGGAATCATTTTTTGAAGGTTTCATGAAGAGATATGGCCATGGCAAAAAGTAATGAGCAAAGATTTCCATGGCAGTTTTTAGCAAGAAGCTTGGAAAGAGGAAAGAAAAGCTTGTTCCAAAAAGTAACCACGGTTGAACCTCTCTAAACCCTATTTAGGCTTCAGTTAAGTCCATGATCCTTCAAAATGGCCCAAAATTGTCCACCTACCACCAAAATGACCATGAATCTGCCATTATTCCTTCAAGCATTCTTCAAGACCATCAAATTTAGTCATGGTTTACTGCAGAGACCTTAAATAGTCACGGTTTTAACTGAATCAAATCTTGTGACTAATTCTTGTCCTCCAGTTACTCTATGCCTAAACTATAACAAGATTCACCATGAAAATGACCTTCCCATTGGATCAAAAATTGTGCTCTGATACCAATGTAAAGAAGCTAATTCCCATGGCAAGCCATAAAACTGAAAAATACAAGAAATAGATATCAAATGCCAAGAAACCATAGCCAAGGTGGCTAGGCATGAAATGATATTACCAGTGTTGGTTGAGAATCAAATGATATTACCAATGTTGGTTGGAAATCAAATGATGAGTGGCTAGAGCATGGTATGCACCCCAAGCTATGGTGGCCAACAGTATTCACCCTCTTAGATGGTGGGAGGTAGAGACCTCAAACATGTAATGTTTGTAAAATGGCAAAAAATAAAATAAAAATCCTTTACATGTTACATCTCCACCTTTATACTTAACCCTAGCCTACCCTAGTCTTAGCCATTTATGCTTTATTATAGTAACTATCATAAAATACCCTTACATTTCTTCTCCATGTTGTAGATTAATACATTACGTATACTCTTAATTATGTTAAATAAAAAACACCATGTTTATATGGATATTTTTTAAACAATAATAATATTAAATTTTTTGTTTATATTTCCAAAAAATTTACTAAATCATAAAAAATTTGACTTTCGACTTTTCCATGGAAAAATCATAATTTTAATTGATGCAAAACATATTAAAAAAAATAAAAATTGATATTTAACTAAAAAATAACCAATTTTGAAATTTTCAACATGCTAAATGATCTTCAAATATTATCAAAAAATTTTCATAAACTTTCAGCATTATAGAATTCATGTGAAAAATATTATAGCTCATAATTATGTAATAAAAAAATTCATAAAATTTCATTTATGGCATTTTAAGGCAAATTTAAAGCATTTTTAGTTATTTTTTATTTTAAAAAATAGAATCAAACATAGATAAATGAAAAAACCATTTATATTTTAAAATAATATTTAAAGACATTTTATGAAAATGAAAAATTGAGAAAATATTCATGTCATACCATTTATTTTTGTTAAATGAGATAAGATGCTTACTTGACAATACGAGTCGAAATTGTGCTTTTGAAGTCAATGTCTCCGCAGTCTAGCAAAGGAAATCAATCTATCAGCTCTTCCCATCCCAATACACATTCACACTCTGTAAGTCAATTTCCATATTGCTTCAAAGCCACTTGTTTCGGAGATGTTGTAGTATCCTAACTTTAATAAGGGCTTGTTGATGAAAATTTTTTGGAACAAATTTTATCACTTTGATTACCCTGAATTTGTGATGGTGACACTTGACCACTTGCCCAAAACTTCCTTTTCCCAACAATCCAACAATTTCAAATCGATAAGCAATGTAATCATGGTCAACAATGCTATAAACTTGCCAACCACCTCTTGCTTTTTTTTCTTCTCTTCTACTTCCTCTATCTTCATCTTCTTCCTGTGTGTGGGACTTGGGCATTAAGGATGGTGAGGCAAGAAAAGAGGTGTGTGGAGGCACCTTTATTTGATTTTAGTGATAAGCTCCTGGAGGGAAGCCATTGTGAGTTGCCATATTATGGCTATAATGAGAGGGAAAGCGATAGAAAGACTTTAATCTCTCTCTCTCTCTCTCTCTCTCTCTCTCTCTCTCTCTCTCTCTCTCTCTCTCTACACTCAATGGAATCCATTCCTTGTACATACAAGTAGGGTCTTATTTAAAGATCAATGGGACAATCATGAAAATTTATTTTTCCCATTGTCCTTTGCAACTAGCCGCAATAGTCCATGTCTTCTCTTTTGCCCCCCTCCCCCTCCCCTTAACATTAATTGATTTTTTTAAAACCTTCCCCCCTTGTTGTCATCGACAGGTGGCAGGGGAGAGGGGAAGATGAGAGGGCCGATAGGTGGTGGAAAGGGAAGGAAGAGCAATGACGTCAGTCGTCGACGGAGCTGGTAAGGAGGCGATGTGGAGGAAGAAGGGGATGGCAGAGAAGGCGACATAGGTAAGGAAGACAATGAGGTGGAAGAGAAGACAAGTGAGGAGGACGTGGAAGAAGAAGACGAGGTGGAGATGATGTTCCACATGATGGTGATGAGATCGATGGGGAGGAGGGCACACCTGTGCCACCTCTTGCCCCTCCCCACTATCCCTTCCGCCAACTTAACATTGGCATGATGGCAGGCCAATATGACCGCCTAGATGGAAGGCAATGAGAGGGCCTCCATCACACCCCCCCTCCCCCCGGCCTCCTTAAGCATGTAAGGAGAGACCACTTCTTCCCCCCTTGCGGTAGGAAGAAGGGAGAAGAAGGGAAGAAGAAGAAGAAGAGAGAGGGAGAGGGAAAGGGAAAGGAGAGAGATTCTTTCCCTTCCTCTTCGAAGAGGGTGGCCACACACTCCGTCTCTTTCCCGCAATTTATTCCTTTTCCCCGCGAATTGAGCCCCCGTCGAAATCAAGGGAAGTCACCTCGGCACATCATCTCTCTGACAAAAGACAAAGAAAGGGATAAATTCATAAGCCGAAAGTATGGTCTCCAAATGGAGGGAGACACCCACCAATGGTAATTTCGCACCCAATAATGGAGCCATCGGCCAAGGCATTTCTACGAATACAAATACAACCTCGGGTATGGATAATTCATATTTGAATATCCAGGTACAAACTTTCATCTCCGCTATTTATTGAGGCTTAGGTATGTGCATGATTTCAATTCAACAAGTAGCTTGAATTTATCCTTTTTGATAGTTAACTAACTCATAAGGGATCATATGTTAATTTTCTTTTTGCAACCATAGATAACCTTGCATAGATTTATGCATATGGCGCATTGAGGGTTGCACAAACCCATAAACTCAAATACTTTGCGTCCCAGTGCTATGCGACGAAGTCATGTAATGTGGCATAAAGAACATAAAGGCTACTTAAGGCGTATGCACATAGACAGTGCATGTAAGGGAAATGTTATATGACACATGCATCGATGGTACACAAGTTGAACTTGCATTAAAAGTCTTGCTTATATCCTGAACTATTAGTCCATTGGGATCTTGAAGTTATGTGTAATTAGTACAAACAACATTCATTAGGATAAAAACTATGATGCCTTGAGATCCGTCCGATAGAGACTATGTTCATCAAACCTATTCGGGAGTTGGGCTAGATGCAACAATAACTCTAGGGCAAGCAAAGAGCTCAAGGATTAGGAAACCCTAAGTCAAAGGAAAGACCAATGCTTTTGTACTTGTAGGGAAGAAGGCTGGGTTATCAATCGATGTAAGTGTTCAATAGAACTTATGTCTTGTATAGCATTTGAAACCCTAACATATGCCTTAGCCGAATGAAGGGCGTGTTAAGTAAATTTTATGGAAAACCGCTCTTGATCCCAAGGGGGAGAGCAAATATGTGATGGAAAGGTTATCGCGACTATTCTTGCAATGTTTGGAAAATGATACCATTGTTTCTGCTGATTGATTAAATAATATCCTAAATGCTTTTGCATTAAACTGATTGTGGGATGTGAATTGGATGATTATTCCAAGTGCTTGTGTTGATGGTAAATGCATGGTAGGGGTTTGTGATGACATATTGGCATGGGAAATAAAGGAATGTTTATTGGAAGATGGTATTAAGCTAATTGCTTTGATTATGCTTGATTCTTAATTGGATTAAGTAAGGAAGGATATTTTACACCAATGGATCATCTCCATGATCACATCACGGATTACCTTGAGAGGGCACTGCTCGATTCATGGGCCAAAGATTGAGTGGTAAAAAGGCCAACCACGGAAAGTGTGTCTCACTCTTAGGTCGTTGGGGGTCAGTGGAGCTCTAGACACCCCTTACCGAGTCTGGAACGGAGCTGTAGACTGCCGTGAGCCTAATGTCTAGGATGTTGGAAGATCCTATTCTAGATACCGGATGGAAATTATGGTGCCATGTGATTTGGACTAGATACTTCTGTTGGATAGAAGGGATACATAATTCTCCTGTATGGGTAGGAGACAAAGATTAACTTGAAGATAAGTTAAGGAACTTGGTTGTCAAAATGACTGTTTGTTTTGTTTTCGTGTCTGTGCTTAAATTATGGGAACGAACCCTGTTCCCTAAAAGGCTTAATTAATGAAGCTGATTTTAAACATCGCACATAAGTGTGGTAGGACCTAATTAGGAAACTAAAGCTATCAAGGGAAGCGGGTGGGCAGAATCCCCATGGGTTCGAGGGTGGTCCCAGAGACCTAGGAGGCTTCTCACAAGGTTTTACCATGGTTTAACCCTTAAATAAAGTTAGGTTAGAACCCGATTCATACCGTTTTAGGGGATTGAAATGGGACTATGCCCTACATACAGAGAGGTTGAGTGGTGCATCCCGCTCATTTCCCATTCTCTTTGAACCAAGTGTGATATGGATTTGCTTCTGATTGGGTATCTTTGCGTGAAGTAGGATGTCCAAAATTTGATGCTAGAAAGCGATTAGGAGACTTTGGCCCTAGGAACCCAGATTTTAGGTTGATCCTAGTGGGTTTGATCGTGAATATTCCGTTGCAAGGTGGACTCGGGAAACCCTAGGCAACAAAACCCAGAACATTCCCTGGGAGTGCTGGGCAGTGACACTTAGACTCATTTCTCGATGGACCGCTAACGTGCTTGAACAGCCGATAGACAGGCACATTACATCCTGCTCTTTAATTCCTTCCTTAGGAGGTACTCTGTCATTGTTGGCTAAGTTGGACTTCTTCCCACCATCTAGCATGTGTTTTAGCATCTGCCAACGTAGCTGGCCGTTGTAGGCTAACATGTAGATGAACTTTAGGATTAAGCCCATTAATAAATTTACGCTTTTGCGTGGGCTCATCAGGAGTTGGATTCATCTTTCGAATAATTGTCTCCATATATTCAATGTAATGTTCAACACTTTTGGTTGTTCCTTAGGACAAATAATCCAATTGAAGGGCTAGTCTATCTTGGAAACGTTGCTATTGAAATTTTTCTGGGAACTCTCTTGATAAGGCCGCATAAGTCACTTTATGTTGGGCATCTAGGTTCATGTACCACCTTGTTGCTTCATCTTTTAATGTTGTAGGGAAAATATAAAGCTTTTGGTCATCATCTACTATCTCATTGGTGACACAGGTCACCTCAAATCTTTGCAAATGCACATCGATATCCTCGTCTGATAGTCCCCCAAATTGTGTGAAGTCAGCTAATGTGACTGGGTTGCGAGCCAAAGTTTCTCTAAACAATATCTCTAATGCTAAATCTTGGGTAATATCCAACCATGCGGGTTCCTTAGGCTCCTTAAATAGTTGGCGCAATCCGAAATTCGCCTCTAAATCCCAATCAAAGGATAGTTCAATACTGTAGCATTAGCTTCACTCCCCCTACTTCCACTATTTTGTCTACTCCTTTCCCCAATGACACTACTGGTGCTTGAGACTACTTGATCCCATTGATATGAGTTTACTTCAATTCTCTTTGATGGTTTTCTATCGAATGATATACTAGGCCAAAAAGGTTCTACATTTGAGTTAGACAGAACGTCTATCCCCTGATTCAATAATGCATTCACCCTCTCAAGCCTTTCTAGTAGCCAAGCCTCTTGCTTCACCACTCGTTCTCTAGCTCGCTGATCTCTAGCTTCATTTTGCTGCCTCCACCTCTCCTCCGAATTCATCCACAATTACTGAAATAGCTATTACTGTCATACTCCAAAATTTCGCATGTTTTATTTGAAGCTATAAATTTAGGTTTTTGCTTACATGTGCACTTAGAAGATTTAGAATGGTTTGTAACTCTGGGTCTATTTCTCCATAAGACAACTTTTCTTCTTGCTCAGGGATTAGGCCTAAAATTTCAGCAACCTCTCTAATGTCTTTTGTATCGAGAACAACTTTTAAACCTCTGGATACACATATCCAAGGCAACACATTATCCCACACCACCCTTCTAAAAGTTCGATAAGCGTTACGATAATACCAATCGAAGTGGTATGATACATTGATTGTATTGATTTCTATTGTATCTATTAGCCCAAAGTGCACTGCTAATAAAACTATAGTTTGTGCACAATTGTTATAGCCTTAACTCCAAGAAGATAATTGTTCTATGTCTACAATTAATTGTGGGCCAAAATATTTGCCCCCCTCTACTAAGTCTATGTCTCTTGCCCAATCCAATATCTCCTTTGGTGGGAATCTTGGGGAAAATTAGGAAAATGGTCCCTTAGAAAAGAAACCTCATGTTCACTCATAAATACCTAGGATTTAAATATCCTAGTGAGATCACTCACCCATTTGAGTGCACTTGGCTCCCGACAAATGCACCAAAAAATGACCCGAGACACTTTTAACCGGGTTGTCAAGCCAACTCATGTGAATGCACTTGACTCCCGGCAAATGCACCAAAAAATGATCTGTCAAAGACTGACGAGCCACTTTTAATCGGGTTGTCAAGTCAATTCCTGCGAGTTGTTGCACTAAATAGGTGATATTAGTAACTAGTTCTTATGATTTATCTCTCCTTCCTCAATAGTTATGACACTTATTCATAGTAGTCCAACTAAACTAATGTCTAAAACTCAGTAAGCTTGCATTCTTCTCTCCTCTTCATTACTAAACATCGATCATGATAAAAACAAGTTCTTTTTGCGCTCTTATATGTACACATACACAGTTTATTTTAAACCCATTTCTCCCCTTAATTATCAAATATCCTAGTGTCCCTCCACTCTTTATCTTAACAATCACCTAAGCATTTTTAAACAATGAATAACTTGTAAAAGTTTAATATAGATACTGAAACGTTTCCTCAGGTTATCATATATATAAATTGTTAATTTTATATTGTTTATAATTTGGTCAAGGATTGTAGTTATTTTCTAAGTTAGCAACTATCATAAAATACCCTTTGATTTCTTCTCCATGTCGTAGATTAATACACCACGTATACTCTTAATTATGTCAAATAAAAAACACCATGTTTATATGAATATTTTCTTTGGCAAGAATAACATTAAATTGGTTGTTTATATTTTTAAAAAAATTACTAAAGCATTAGAAAGTTGATTTTTTGATTTTCCATGGAAAAATCATAAGTTTTATTGATGCAAAGGATAAATTTTTAAAATAAGAACTAAAATGTTTACTAAAAAAGGACCATTTTTGAATTTTCCAACATGTTAAATGATCTCAAATTATTATTATTTTTTTAAAATTAACATTTTAGCATTATTGACTTCATGTAAAAAAGATTATAACTCATAAATGTGCAACCAAAAATCGCATAAAATTTCATCTATACCATTTTAGAGCCATTTTAAAGCATTTTTAGTTTAAAAAAAAAGAATCAAACATATATAAATGTAAATAACTATTTAGATTCGAAAATCATATTCAAAGGCATTTTATAAAAATTAAAAATTGAGAAAATATTCATGTCACACCATTTATTTTTGTTAAATGAGATAAGACACTTGATAATACGAGTCGAAATTGCGCTTTTGAAGTCAATGTCTCCATAGTCCAGCAAATGAAATCAATCTATCAGCTCTTCCCATCCCAGTACACATTCACACTCTGTAAGTCAATTTGCATATTGCTTCAAAGCCACTTGTTTCGGAGATGTTGTAGTATCCTAACTTCAACAAGGGCTTGTTGTTGATGATTTTTTTTTTTTCGAACAAATTTTATCACTTTGATTACCTTGAATTTGTGATCATGACACTTGACCACTTGCCCAAAACTTCCTTTTCCCAACAATCCAACAATTTCAAATCGATAAGCAATGTAATCATGGTCAACAATGCTATGAACATGCCAACCACCTCTTGCTCTTTTTTCTTCTCTTCTACTTCCTCTATGTCCGCCTTCTTCCTGTGTGTGGGACTCGGGCATAAAGGATGGTGAGGCAAGAAAAGAGGCGCGAAAAGAGGTGTGTGGAGGCCCCTTTATTTGATTTTAGCGATAAGCTCCTGGAGGGAAGCCATTGCGAGTTGTCATATTATGGCTGTAATGAGAGGGAAAGCAACATAAAGACTTTAATCTCTCTCTCTCTCTCTCTCTCTCTCTCTACACTCAATGGAACCCATTTTAGGGTCTTCTTTAAAGATCAATTGGACAATCATGAAAATTTATTTTTCCCATTGTCCTTTGCAACTAGCTGTAGTAGTCCATGTCTTCTCTTTTGCAGTCTACTTGCACTCATTAATTGCTTCATTAGTATCCTAATCTCGAAGATCAATAGAGCCCAACACTCATCAAACGGCTTCTTGGTTCCTCTCCCAAAGATGCAATCGTTCATGCCCCTAGAAAGTCACAGCATTAATAGTGAAAACTAGCTTCCAACTGGTTTCATCAAGCGCATCCATAGGATCAGTTCACGGGAGGCCGGTGCTTGCTGGGAAACACTTTCCCACCTGACAATGCTCTGAAATGCTGAAAGATACCTCCCTTGCCCACAATTTCTGCATGTTTGTGGCTCCATTGTAGATCAAGCACTCAACATGTACTCAGCAAATGCTTTCCTTAGAATGTGGGGTGATATCGTTATATTTGAACTTTTTAGCCGTAAGGTTTAAACTCTCTCTCTCTCTCTCTCTCTCTCTCTCTCTCTCTGTGTCTGCGCACTCATACTAGAAACAACACACTCTCTCTCGCTGCCTCTCGTCTAAACTCCTCTGCTCAGCGCTTCATGGCACACAACGTGATCTCTCTCTCTCTCTCTCTCTACGTAGCTTTTCTCCATGTAAAAATCAATCGGCGCCTCCTCTCCAAGAATCCCATGCCCCCTTCTTCAACGATCTTCATCATGCAAGCAAATCAACCCTTTTATGATCTCTGGTGGTGGTGTGGTTCACCATTGCATCCGAAGCGCAGCAACCCTCCTCCATATTCTCCATCAATCGCCGCCTCTCCTTCTTGCTCACGATCCCTCCTTTTTCCCCAACGTCCGCCAACGGCCTCCCTTCTTTCTAATTTTCAAATTTTCTTCTAATTCATTTCCTTTCCCCTTTCCTTTTATCAAGCTCCAAAATATTTGCACTAAATAGTTTTCATCAATTTTATTTCTGGTTGGCTGAAAAATCTAGAGAAATTGATCCTCATTCAGCAATCCAAAGTCCTTGTCTTCTAACTCTTTTCCTTGGCAACTGTACCAGATAAGTAATGCTTGGAAAAATCTAACATACGGACTCAGCATTGCTTTCGCGCTTGGCCCATCTTTAATGCCATAAGATGACCAATCAATCATGTCCAAAACTCCCTTTGCACCATTTGAATCCATTTTTGTTTGATCCATCTCGGTCAAACAAGGATAATACTAACTGGTAACATTACAACTTGGGGAATGAATAATTCTAACATTGTAAGTTGATACTGCCCTTTCCCCTCTCCCTTTCTAAACCTTAATAAAACTATTATTATGGTTATTGTATCTATTGATGCAGCATAGCTCACAATCTTTTTTGCATAAAACATAGTATTAACCTTAGATTGATAGTTCCGTCCTCATTTGTTCAAATTTGATTTTAAAACTTTCTCTCCATGTCAATTACTTGCCCTTCTCAAGTACCACATATTTCAGAATGCTCACTAGAATAGTTGTATTATAGAAATTGAAGTTCTTTGTGTTTCTATTCTTCTTGAAAAGAGCCTGATGCTTATGATGAACTCGAAGGAAAACTCTGCTAATTGCAACAACCACAATATTTACCAGGAAATATCCAACAATCACAACAAGAGTGATAACATAAGCCACTCCATATTTGAACTTAATAGTCTCCATAACATACATGGCAAAGCCTAGTGACACAACTTGAAAGAGTGTTAGGATGGATGGTGGAAACATGTCAAAACACTGAGATCCATAGCTAGGGTTTCCACCAGTTTTCTTGCGTATTGAATTGCTTGGCACTTAATTCCTCTATCTGAGAAATGTGAACAATATAATACAGGGTAGGACATTTGGCCATCTATCTGCCTTATACACCTATATGCAAGATCTGACCCAAAGAACTGAAGTCCAATCAGTGAACAAAAAAATAGCATAACAATTGCAAGTAACATCACATCTTTAAGTGGCTCCATACTTCTCTGGAGAGCTTCAAAGATTACTAGCACATTGCTAAAAAACTCCATGTCACACAACCAATCTACTGACATTGAAACTGCCCCCAAATGAACTGCGCTTTGCATTGCGGGTTACAAGGGGCATGCAAATGTTACTTAGGTGATGTGCCAAACCACCACAAAGCTCCTAGACCTACCTCTTTTCACTAAATTAAAATCAAATTTGGTATTCGAAAGAGGGGAATCAAGGGAGGGAAGACAAGATCTTGTCTTCTCTAGATGATAATAATTCCCTATGGGAAAATTTTAGATGGTCATGGTTGGGATTCACCAAGAAAATCTATCAGATTTTACCGATAGCACCACCTTTCTCCCATATAAAAAATTCCTTATATCGACATCTCGTGGCCAGGGCTACAGAGACACGTCCTCCAAAAATAGCAACAACGAGCACCGCATTTGCATTAAATTAATGCAAAAAGTTGGTAACAATGTGCTAATTGTGTACAATGTTGCTAAATTTTTTTGTAATATTAGGCATTGTTTCTAGGTGTTGTCAATATAGTATACATAAGTCTTTAGAAAGTGGTTAGTGCATTTGTTGGTCCAAAATACGTGATGATATATGCAAACCCTCCCCATTCGTTAGAAAAGGTGGTAAGCATCTTAGTGCACTTGCACCTAATTATAGCCAAAAAACCATCCAAGAATCTATAAGCTTCCTTTCATACCACATGTTCAATGATGTGGTCCATGTACAATAGTGGATAATGGTCTCATTTGATTGTAGCATTTAGTTTCTTGTAGTTAATGCATACTCAATTCTTTTAATTCTTAAGTATCACAATGATAGGTGATACCTAGTTAGTATGCTCAATGTCGTAAATGAATCTTTCTTTTTGTATTTTCTCTAGCTCTTCTTCTTTGTGGTGCACGTAGAAAGGATTCATAGGGTAGGGTTGTTTAGTGGGCTTGGCATATGAATTTCAAAGGAATAGTATGCATTAGTACCTAAGGTGGTATACCCTTGAGGTCAAAGTGATTCCAGATAAACACATTGTGATACGCCTGGGATAGATTGAAAATTTATTGTTCATCTTCTTCAATGAGGCTACATATATTAGTTTAGGGTTCCCCTAGTTCAACAAGGTTGATCTCCTTGATCTACATCGAGCCCTCAATTGATTCACTAATTTTCCCTTTCCACTTTGTGCCAAGAAAAACAATGACTCAATCTCCTTTTTTGTATCATGTAAGTAATTGTTAGAGATCCAGTGGAATTGCTCATAAATGCAAGTGTAGTCACTTAAATCAAAAGTAGAATGGTTGGAGCACTTAGAGGTATTAGACTATGAATAAATGGGATATCAACCCACAAAATTGATTTCCACTTCTAAAATACTATTGGTTGATACGAAAAAAGACACAACCTTTGATACTCCACCAATAGAGTATGCTAACTTAGAAATAGGGAGCCATGATTAAGATCTTGAAATACCACCACCATCAAGATCTCACAAGGCAAGAACAAAACTCTCAATTTCATCTCCGATGTAGACACCTTATAAATATTGCAGTTGAAAATGACTAGCAAATATCTTCTCTATTTTTTTGCCATTGATATCATAGTCGATTGACTCAATATTTGTGTCATTCTTTTTTTCATCGTTCTATGAATTTGTCCCTTTTTTCCTCAATGTCCACCCCCCGCCCCCAAGCTCATGCATTAGGGATATAAAGAGGTTGTTGTAACAATCAAATAGGACTTGACGGAGGCTCATGCATGGCCAAGGTGGGGCTATTGAGCAACCCTTCAAAGATTAGGAGATTTTCTTCCAATCACATAAATATGGCCTCCACTAGCTTAACAACTTGCATAATTTAGGCCTATTCATTAGAACATGATTGCCCTTGGTGAAAACTTGTGGTATGCACTCTAATCAAGGGTTGATTTTTTGGATAGTAGGATCGCGTGCTCCTTGCTAGCTTAGGTATCGATGAGTTTCTTTGATATTTAGACTCCTCTGTGAACCACAATTCTAGAGTGGCAAGTATATGCATCTAGTCTTGCTCATCTTCGAGGGATGAAATGTAGTTTGTGAGAGGCTATTGGGAAGGAGGGTAGCTAGCCTATCCTTGTAGAATGTTGGAAATTGTATCTAGGCCAATTGGAGATGTTTTTCAAGTTTCCATTTGTATTTGTACTGCATCCTTCTTGTTCTTAAGGAAGACTAGACCATTACACTTGTCCTAAGGACATCGATATAACAAATCATAGTTGACTCCTTTTATAACAATAAAGTTAACTAAAAATTGTTCCTTGACTATTTTGACAGGCCAATTATTCAAAATGCCTTGTGGGTGGACCTTAAATCTATTAGTTATACTCAAGTTGAAGTGAACAAGTTTGGTTGGAGGATTTTCCTAGACATGGAGTACATTCTCATTAACTATGCTAGCTCTAGCCCCAATATCAATTATTGCTTTCTTGGTAGAGTCTCCAAGGACTTCTACTAAGAGTACTATGTGACGTTCTGCCCCCTCCCACCAAAAGGCGCTAGCTCCTAAGGCTCCTAGGGTGGGTGTGGCTAGAAAACTAGAGAGTCAGTGCTGTCCATTCCATTTCTTGAATGCATGGTTTCTTTTCATCAAGAATCGAAGTGGAATTAATATCTTGGGGGATACAAGGGCCGAGATACATTGGGATCTATCTCTCGATGATAAGGAAGCTTTTTTTTTTCTACATTGTTTGGAATTAGGGTGTCTCACTCATATGTAAGGTTTCCAAAATAGAGTTGATTAGTGGTGGAGTTTCCAAGGTTTGAGGGTTGAGCACATAAAGAATTTTATGAAGGGTTAGAGAGATTGGGAAGATTGATGGTCTCCAAAATGGCATCAAATGATAATTCTTTTTGTGTTACTTTTGCCTATTCCTTGACCATATCAATTGTGACCAACTGCTACTTAGGGCTAGGATGCTCTTCCATATTTGCTATAGTAGCCTTGTCCATTTAAGGTGTTGTCATTGCACTCTCTACAAGAGTCGTGCCCTGTTGGGTGGTTCAGACACTTTTCAACTTGATTTTGATACACTTTCATCTTTTCTTAGCATTCCTCTTGCTTATTGTTGACCCATTTCCCTCGATGGTTATGTCTATCTTTCTTGCTTTGTACTCTAGTGATAGCATTGACTAGAATGGGAAGCAAATCTTCATCCTTGATCATTTTAATACTGAAAAGACTCAAGAGAATTGAGGGTATGATTTCCGTGCTACTATTGGCCTTCTATTTTAGGTAATCTTGATACATATGTGTGATTCCAAAATCACGACACCATTGGTCTAGCCCATTTTCTTCAAGCTATTCCTACCTCTATGGATAGCACAAGGACACTTATCATGGTTGTTAGTAATTCCAACAAGCTATCATTTTGCTAGGTTGGGTATCCTTTTCCTCATCCTAACATCATAATAGTCATAGGCCTATAATCCATTAGGATAGAGTGACCTCTTTGTCAAAACAAACCAAGGGATTAGTGTACTCCTCCTACTAATTCCTCAACATAATGGATAGGTGCATCACTTGGGGAATGTGTAAGGATTGGACTCTATCTAGGAATTCTTGAAGGGTTGATTTTAACTCTTTGTGTTGCTTGTCTTTGCTCCTAGGAAGCTAGTAGGGCCTTGTGTGTCATTCATTTCGACCTTGCCAAATTTGAGCTAAGGGTTTTGATAATTACCTATGGCTTTCTTATCTCTACTTCTCTCTCAATGCAAGTCATCAACACGGGTAGCTTCATCAAGCACATCGTTGATGCTAGAGTGATTTAGGCCTGAGTTACCTACCATGGTTTCATAAATCTTTTCATCATGGATCTCATTGGTGAATGCTTTTGTCACAGTCTTAGCTGTGGGTCTTTCAGCAATTGGTATGTGTTTATAGAGGCTTCTTACTTTGGAGACATAGTCTTGCATGCTCTCATGCTCCTCTTGCTTAATATTCATCAAGTCGACAATGAGGTTGTCATCATAGCTAGGCTTTGCAAAGCACTTGATAAGAGATATTTGAGTAGGATGAAGAAGGATTCATTTGTAGCATTGAGCCCAATGAACCAAGCTCATCCCTTCTCTTTGAGGTACAATTCAAAGGCTTGCATTATTTTAATGGCATCCATAAGGTTATTCACCTCACAAACTTTGTCAAACTATTTAACAAAGCTATAAGGATCACCCGTAGCTCAATATTTATCTAGCTATCTTACTGGTAACAAGATTTTAGCTTAGTATTCACTTCCAGGAATATTCACCATTCTTGTCAAGAGAGGGTCTAGGAAATATGCATACCTACTTGTAATTTATAAGTGGGGTCAAATAGGTGTCCTACACTAGATTTGAAAATGAATCTTGTGAGGATCCTATAGCTTTGATGTTCAATAACATTCTTCAAATGCTATCCATTTCCACTTTAATGGTTACAAGCTCTTGCTTAGTATTGTTGATGAATGAAATGAAAGTAACTTGACCTAGCCTAAATCTAACCAGTGAATTGAACATGGAGTAATCTAATTGTTGGAAAATGGAAAGAAGCCATAGCCTAAATATATTAGAGGATTATTGTAGATCAAGAAAATTTGGAGTGAGCAACTTAAGGAAGTGAGCACAACTTGACCAATCATGCGCATGAATTGTTACAAGATAAACTATCCTTACACCACACTTTATCAAGAACAATACACTACTCATCTATACATGCCAAAAGCATATATGTATGCCAAAATAGTATTTATAATTCTATCCATTTTTATTAATAGGAATGCATTCATAACCTCACATAACCAAACATGGTAGCCTATAATAACCAATATATGTATAGGCCAAACATAGGAGGACACAAAAAATATTAGTGTATGCTTTCCCTCCAAAATCCATTAGCAAGCCCAACTTCACTAAAACGTGGAATACATTGCATGCTTACCACCAAATCCAAGTTTCTTCTTCAAATACAATCATTACCTACATAGTACCCATAGAAGGAACATTGTGACTCTCGGATAGCACTTGGGTGATCTCCAACTTTGTCAAAGTTGCTTGATGCATAAATTTATGAACCAAGGACTCCAATCCAAGAACCCTAATGAACATAGAATATAGATGAACATGGCATGTAGGGCTGACTCTTGCAGAGAAAAATTAGGACATGAGCATCTTGGAAAATAGGTTCAGAGCATAGGCAATCCCTATCTTCTTTGATTCCATTGTTGAAACCCAAAAAATGTGGGACTCATCAAGGACAATTATAGTCTTATAGATAATTTTCCCTTGCAATAGATGAGCAAGGTCAATGCACTCATTATTAGCCTTGCTTAAAAATATGCTTATCAATCCTAGCCAAGTGAACCACACTTGAGGGGGACAAAACCAAAACATTTGCCAACTCTCCTTGTCATTATATAATATCTCTATTGTCTTCAATACTTGAAGCATGGTTCAGGGACACCCTTAACTCTTTCACCTCTTCCATCATGAACAAAGGTTGGATATCACTTTGCTTTTCCCTATAACACACCCTAGCATGTGCTTAATGACAGACAAATAGTCATGCATGCCCAAGGAGTTCTGGAAATGCAACCCAAGAAGATCCTAGATACGAGGGAGAAACCTCTAAGAAACCGAATCCTAAGAGAACACTTAGTACAATGGAAGGATTATCCTAAAGAGGATACCACTTGGATCGATGAGGCAACCCTTATGAAATAATACCCCCAATTTTTCTCAAGATGAGGACATCTCAATTTCTCTAAGAAGGGAAGAATGTAATGTCCCCATTACTTAGTTTATTTTAATAAACAATGTGTGTATACATTCGAAGGAAAATTGATTTATGTTATACATTTTTAAAAACTAGCTGGAATTATGAAGATAATTGTTATTATTAATGAGGTATTATATGCCAGTTCATGAAGAAAGACTTGGGAAACCCTCCCAAGACTAGCTTATTGAAACTATGTTTGTAGTATAAAACAACAAAAAGAACTAGCCTAGTGGATAGTCACTTGGCAGTTAAGTGCACTTGGGTGATGACACTGCCGGGATGGGTGAGCTCCTGGGAAGATTTTTCTACAAGAAGCTAGTGGGGACTTCTCACGCATAGTCAACAGTGCCAACGAAGCCTTTGTGGCCCGTTGCTAAGTATGCCAAGGCCAAGATGCCAAGGTCTATGCCTTGGAGTGAGCCGCCCGATGATGAGACGCATGGTGCTCGCCCATATATTCATAAAATTTGTATCCTCATGCTATCACCCCTATATTCATAAAAATTGGTATCCTCACGCTATTAAAATTAAGCCCCTTCCTGATGTCCTCAAAAAATGCTAAAAGAAAGCGTTCTCTCTTTATCATTGATGACACCATCCAAAATGCTAAAAAGTAAGCATCCTCTCTTTATCATCGATGACACCATCCAAAATGCTAAAAAGTAAGCATCCTCTCTTTATCCCCCCCTCTCCTCCTTTCGGTTACTATATAAACAGGGGTAGAGTGTTGCCTCAAACACACACACATAGACACACAAAGATCCGTGTAGAAGTCTCTCTATTGTTGGCACAACAAAGATCTGTTGTAATCAATTTTTTTTTCTCTCTCTCTCCTCCCCTATGCAGAAGTGTTACTCTAATCCGTCAAGCTTCTTCCATGGCTCCCAAGAGATGTCAAGATGTTGAGCGAGGTCACGCTCAGAGAACTCCCCAATGTGAGTAATTAGTTGTTGCTGAAGCACAAGTGGAAGTTAATCCTAAATCCATTCAACCCAAAGGATAGGCTATTCCACGACAAACCGAGGTTGCGGCCATAAACCGTAATCATGATGGATGGATGAACAAAGATAATCATGTTAGTACATAAGAAAAGGATCAAGATTAGTTAGCACTTAAACTTGTAAAAGAATGTTAGTATTATCAAATGATTTTTAGGAAGGAACACAACAATTGATGAAGAGGATAGATTCTATGCATCACATACATTGACAATTGTGTTAAAAATATTTTATGGTTATGACTGCTTTTAGATTTGTGAATGATAAGTTATGGCTCTTATGATTCTGGGCTTGCACAGATGGACGAGTTGTGGATTGTGATGGTTCGCCAATGCTCCCTAAACACTCTGCGGAGTGTGGAAAAACTTACATGTGGGTGGGGGTCCTATGCTCTTGAGGGAGATAGGTGTTTTTAATATTTGATCACTTGAGTAACTGAGAGAGAAAAGGGCATTTGATAAGTGCCCGTGTTATGTAGGATAGCTTCGAAGGCTCATGGAAGCTTAGAGGAGCTTTGAGCCAGTAAATTCCCTGCTGACCGCGGAAGGAGTGCGATCACATATAGCCCAATCCTGAGGGATTGGAAGGTCCTATCCTAGGATGGACGGTGTCTTTCTGTGGAAAGACGGTTTGTACCACTCTGTGGAGTGATGGTGAAATAAAGTATTTGATTTTTGAATTGTTTGTTGTGTGCTAAAGATTGAGTTTAATGAACCTAGTTTAACGGAGTAATAAAAGGAAGTTGATTTTATATGTCCAAATAGCGTGGTAGTATGCTTTGCTAATTGGAAAGCTAAGCAAACTCCATTGAGGAAAGTGGGAGACTTCGATCCTGACGATTGGATGCCTGTGGTTGGGTGGACCCGATAAGTCAGGTAACTTTCCAACATTAGATAGAGCTGATTAAATCATGACCCTCCCAATATCGGTAGGATTAATTACTAGGTTTAACATCATTTTAGGGGGAAGGAGTTGAGATTTTATCTTAAGGGGTGGGGATCAAGTTACACTCTCCCCCATTTCTCACTCTCTTTGAACCAAGTGCGATGTTAACCTTATTCCTACCTTTGATTGATTACAAAGTGGTATTTCTTAGGTGGGTGTTAGATTGCTATTAGGGGTGACTTGTCCATGCTTCCCCTGTGAAGTAGAATTGAGATTCCCATGTTCAACTAAGTCCAAGGTTCCCCATGGGGAGACAAGATGGTGATGTGTATGGATATGAATTTAAGTCAACTACTAAGAGGACTCCTCCGGGTCTATTGGAGGAGGCACTTTTCACATCCACATCAGTCTCTTTAGGAATGCCTCTAGTGAGTGTTGGCCCTTCCCTTGTTCTTGGACAATGAATAGTAACATTCTCATTCTTTGTCCTATGATTGTCAATGCCCAATACAATGCTCACATGCACATTTCTCCTTTTTTGCATAATATATTACTACTCAACACCACTCTGTAGATTAGCCATTATTTGCTACTCCTCCAACACATCCACCAAATTCTTTCTTGCTAGCATCCCTTCTTTCCCTACCATAAATCTAATATATATATTTCTAAGGCTTGGTCCATAGCCCTCATGTCTTCCTACTAACTAAGCTCTGCAATGGGTGCTTTGAAGAATTGACATAGCAAGGTCTATAGCACAAGTAGAGTACAAGCTAACTTGCTAAGCATATCAAAGAGCTTCTTGCATTTAAAAATATTAGTTGTAGGTAGAAAGTGATCTCCATCCCCTTGACTTAGCATCCACCTTTCCCAATGGAACCCTCTCACCTCCCACTAAGAAAATCAGGTGTCAAAGGACTACAATTCATCCACATGAGCATGGCCCAATCTCCAAAAGCTAATGAGTTTATCCTTTGCTACCTCAGCACCTCGCTCAGCACATACCTCACTTGGGGAGTCCCTCCATTAGTGGCATAGCTCCTTGTATTCCTCTTGGAATTGTGGTTTGATACATTATCTTGTATGCTCCAGCATACTCTTTTCCCAATGAAGGGAGTACGATCTCTCCTTACAGTGCATCACATTCCTCTTTCCATTGTTGAAAATATTATGCACTACCAACCAATTTGCTTGAGCCTCATCAACCACCATGAACCCAAAAAATTGTGCTCTTGGAAACCCACATTGACCCATTCGTTCATTCAACAAAGTCCAATAAAGCATTTGTTTTTTCCATCTTGAACTCACCAATAGTAATAGTAAAAAACTATCTAACATATGGGTGATACACATGGGCAATTAATGTTAACCTCAGCATAAGAAAAAGTGAAAAAGTGCAAGTCAGAAGTTAAAAGAGGCAGCCTAGAAGGAAATTGGACACAATGGAAAAAGAAGGAAGAGAAACGATCGAAAGTGTAAGGGTGGCCTCAAAAGCTAAGTCAAAGGCAAAAGCACATTTTTAAATGCAAGGTGACCCTAAATATCTTTGTAAAAGAATGTTAAGCTCCCTCTTGTGCAATTTGTAAGGACAGATGGGCAGTAGAAAGGAAGCTAAGAAGATAGGAAGACAATAGGAAAAAGGGCCTAGTGGCCATGTAAAAAGGGGACAAGGGGATGACTACCCAAAAGGGATTTAGGGTTTTATGTATAAAGTTAAAAAGTGAATGAGAAGCTCATTCTTTGGTGTGTGGCAAAGTGGACTCATCTTTTTCTCTTCTTCTCTCCTTCTTGCTTGCTTGTGTGTGCTTAAGAGGGAGTGTAAGTGTGAGGGAGTAAGTGTGTGAGGGTGAAGCTCTCCATATTCTCCTCTCTTCTCTTCTTCTCTTCTCTTGTCTTGCACGTGGCTATGGAGGATCGAGCCTGAAGGTGGAGGATTGAGGTTGCTTGAGCTCGCATCACAAATCCTAGAGTTACCAGTGTGCTTGAGGGAGGAGGCAACTCATTTGGGCATTAAGCTAAGCTCATTACACCCATCAAAGGTGCATCAGCTAGGTGCAAGATAGCCATTTGTGCTCGCTTGAAATGCTTGAAATAATAAGTGGTCCATGGGTCTTGGAAGTTGAGTGTGAGCTCCCATTACATTTTGGTTTTGTTGTTGGAACAAATGGATTCAAGCTTGAGCACTTGCGTGCCTCAAATTGAGCAACAAAGTAAGGGTTTTATCCCCGAATTGGAGCTTGAGATAGGTAGGAAGTTTTGGGTTTTTAATATTGGCAACAAGTAAGTATTTTGGTTTTTTCATGATTAGGCAAGTAGGAGGAAGCAATTCAATTTTCTATTTTTTATTTTTATTGCATTTGGAGTAGGTTAGGACCAAGAAATTGAAGGAAAAAGCTTTAGGGTTTCTGCTGTTGAACACCCAAACCACACTGTTTGATTCCTAGAATCAGATACACTCAAATCAGACCAGCCTGTCTTGTCTGATCAGACACACCCTGTCCAATTCCTAGAATTGGACAACCTAGAATCAGATGCAAAAATCACACATGTCAAAATCAGACAATTGTCAAATTAGACGTCTGATTCCTAAAATCAGACGCTGTAAAATCAGACACTAGAATTAGACCATATTTTGACACATCAAAATTGACAAATTTAGTGCACTCGAGATGGCATAGCGTGCAACCCACAATAGGAGAATTCACTGCAAGCCTTACAGGCAAATCTAACCTTGGAAGTCGTAGCCAAACGACTAGGCATAGTGTTGATACTCATATTAGTATATTCGACACACTTAGAGCCGTATGCTAGCAAGTAGACCCCATTTGACCTTGAGCAAGCTGAACCATGTAGCACAGACCCTAGAGATAAAAGTAAATGACCAAGAATCGAGCCTAGAGCCTCATTAGGCTAGGTGCATAGATGAGAGTGCGAGAGCTGCAATCATCATCTTGTATTCACACCCACATTGTTTTCCAACACTTGAACTGCACTTAAGAAAAGCTGAAAGCCTGATTTTGCACAGTGCACAGAAGAGAGCACGCACACACACACTGAGTGAGTTTAATTGAGGATTTTTTGTAAATAATAAGGAAGTCACTTAGACCTAACAATCAGAATGAACCCATTGGTAGGAGAAGACCCTAAAACATAGATGGGTGATCGGGAACCCCAAGTATAGGACCAAGCACGGATGCAACCCAGGAGTCAAATGCTGCAAGGACCAACACTATTGGAGGAGTGGATCTACCCGACTTGATCAATCTCATTGACAACTTGGTGGGGCACGAGACCGCAAACATGGCAAAGTCAAGAACTAACCATAGACATGGTGAAGAGCTTGACTTAGGCGATTTTTTGACAAAAATCCAGTGGCTAGTTGCCAATTACAATCTAGACCACCATGGCAGGACATCCGAGGACATCATAATAGACCTCGAAGAGGAGAGGAGACTAGCACATGAAGCTTTGTAGGGCATAGTAACCTACAATTAAGAATAGCAAGCCAGAAGCTTGCGACAGAGCATAGAAATGAGGGAGATTCTGCTAGGCCTAGCAAGTAGAAATAGGTCAGGCCTGATGCAGAGAGGAAAAGAGCACTGGAAGGCAATCTCACATTGAGCGAGGTTCTTATGAAGTGATTGCTAGACAACTTGTTAGCATGGCAGAGCACCGCTATAATGGCAACCTTGTTGCTTTCAGGTTTAGAAGTCAACCAAGGATTTAAGAGCCAATCAAGAATCCCTATCATGGCTAAGCAGTTAGACGAGTACTAGCCAAATGATGACCCATATAGTTTCATAGAGAAATTCTACCAAGTCTGTGAGGCCAACAGCCTCACCGATCTGACTCAGCACCACTCATAAGCTTTCATTCTATGCTTGTTAGGGGATAAGGGTAGAACCTGGTACACGAGTCTAGACGTTGCTGAGCAAACTGACTTCAACAACCTCAAGAGTCTCTTCATTAAGAGATTCTTTAAGCTTGGGTACTCTGACAACCTTCTAGTGAGGCTGATGAACATTGAGTAGAAAGACAAGGAGGATATAAGAGATTATGTCACCCACGTGCAAAGTCTCTTCAAGAGGATCCCAACTAATGAGCGACCCATCGAAAGAGTTCTCTTCATAGTCTTCATCAATGGGATACGAAGTGAGAACTCTACAAGGCCTTGGCGAGCAATTCAAGCTTGAAGTGAGACACACTAGCTAGGGTCTTTGATGAGGCAATCAGAGTGGATGACCAGCTCCAAGAGAGAAGCTCCAAGAGCTCAACACAAGAGGAGACTAATGCTAGGAACTCTGAGAGAGTTTCAATGTCAGGTGAAAGATCAGACCCAAGCACTCAGGATAAAGGAAAGGGCACGGATGCAAGTCAAGAGTTAGGAGAGATGAAGATAGAGCTAGCCAAATTACAAAAAATGATAAGATGACCAACATGCCCTCATGTCCAATGCGTGTATTGTGGTGGAACCACCTACTAGTCGAGTATTAGGACTCGAGGTTCCAACCTTGCACCAATTGTGGTAGGTTTGGTCATGATGTCATGAGTTGTTGACTATCAAGGAGACTCCTGTACTACTCGCAACCATATGGATAGCCTTACCTAGCGAATAGGCATCAAAACATCTGTGTAAGGGGAGCCATGTGGGCTCTCCTGGCACCTAATGAATCCAAACCAGCCATTCTTAGGATGGAGATTAACCCCACACATATACCTAGACCACCTAGACCCTACGTGACCCATCCACCAAGCGACGCTCCATTCCACTATGTGGAGGAGCTGAACGACGAAGAGCCTTATGTGCACCCTTATGTGTCGTATAATGAAGAAGGCAATGCAATCCTTATGGATTACCAACCTATACTAGTAATGGCATTAGGTAGAGATAGAGCCAAAAAATTTGGAGGGGGGACCCAAGAACCAATCTCATGTTGGACTTGTGGACACCCAAGACATATCTCCTCACATTGCCCCGAAGGGGAGTAGACTAATCGGAAAAAGGCCGATCTTAGATGCCCAAAGTGTGGAATCACTCACCTGTTTGCCAAGTGCCGAAGACAAAGACCGCCCTCTAGTGTGACGAATGAGCCATCTGTACTATTAGGGCTGTTTGGAGTTGAAACATTTAATGGAGAGGACACACCCATGCCGTTGCATGTCATGACCCGCACGAAGACAAAGCAAGCTGGTATATCACTGCCTGGACCTAGCAACTTAGATGTAGCCTCAATCGCAAAAAAAATTCGTAGGCAAAGGAGAAAGAAAGATGACACAAAGGTGACTCTAAAAATAGAGAGTTCCATGACTTTACCTACTAGAAAAAAGGTGATAGATGCAAAGGCAGAAACATCAACTCCAAAGACGACCGAGAAGGGGAGTGTGAAATTCACAAAGTACCCCAATCCAAAACGCCAATTGGAGGCCATTGGAAAGGTCAAGGAGTGGGTGAAAGAAGCACAGGAGCACTTAAAGGATGCTGAGCGCATATTGGAAGATGAGATTAATGAACTCTAAAGCGTAAGCACACCAGCCTTACCTCCATGACCAAAGTCGAGGGACACGGTTGAGCTACAAGTAGTGCTTAAACATAGCTTACACATTATGGGCCAACAAACCAGTCAGGGCCATTGGCCAAGAAACATAGAATTAGGAGAGAGACAAGCAATCAATGGCCTCCTCACCATGCTAATGACCACCCCAGTGACTCTAAGCCTAGGAGATCTGCTTAGGTAGCATCCAACACTATGGCAAAAAATGAAGTAGTGGGTTGAAGGACCAATGGAGCAAGGGGGAGCTTATCTACACAATCAAGATATAGTAACTCAAATACCAGTCTAACACTGCACTCGATGCCCAATTCCTTGCAGGTTAATGCTTTTTGGGAAGGCACCAAAAGGCATGCAGTCTTGTTGGTCCTAGCTTTGGAAGACACCATGAGAAAGGGAATTGTAGATACAAGAGTAGGAGTTAGTATGTTGAGCCATGCAGTACTCTAGGACTAGGGTAACCCGCCTGTTGAGAATGCTAGATTCAATGTCATCCTAGCCAATGGAATGAAAGTGTGGCCATTTGGAGTGTTAAAGAATTGTCCCTTGAAGATTGTAGGAATCCAATTCTCTATTGACTTTATAGTCATGAACGGAGTGGACTATGACATTCTATTAGGCTAGCCCTGGATTCGCAATGCACAGGTTGTAGAAGACTAGGGCAACGGTTAAATCTTCTTGGGAAATAAAAAAAAGTAGTAAGAGTAGAAATTGGATACATGGAAGACCACACCAGTTGACCTGGATGCCATCTCCACCATGTTGAAGGGTGACATGCAAATTAGAAAATCTTACAGGCTACTCACGAAGTATGTCCCTTGCCTAGAGGATGAGCAAGATTGGATGCATTACTTGCTACAATCGATTTGCCATTCTCAGATGAGGAAGAGGAGAACAAGCAAGCTGCGGAGAAAGAGAGAGTGCCCAAGAAGGAGGCTATAGTGCCACTCTGCATGATGGCCAGAAGCCCTTGCAGCCAACCCAAACCTATCACATCCCATATCCCTAGCAATAGGCTAGAACTCTAAGAGGTCTTGGAGTACCTGATAGGCACGCTAGCTGGCAACCGTGGTGCTAACTTGAAACCTCTCAAGAATATCTTGGATGAACCCAAGTGGCTGGACTAAGATGCACAACATGAACTTAATGTACAATTGGGCCTTTATCAATGATAAAAAGGAAACGCCACGTCAAGACTTAGGATATGATGAGCAATCAGATGAGGATAGTTCTCACGACAAATACAAGGACTGCTACTCCTTTAGTGAGATGAGAGAAAATATGAAGATTGCTACTCCTTTAGCACTGAGGATTGCTACCCACTACACGAGCCTCCATTGCTAGAATCCCCTTTCAAGGTATGAGTGGCCACTATCATGGAAATCAAAGATGAAGATGAGGAAGTCGTAGCTCCTGCTTACTTGTGCATGAAGAAAACACACACATTTGAGGCATTGATCGATGAGGGCGCTGGTTTTAATATCTTGACTCATGATCATTGGGTTCAAATTGGCAAACCACAATTACAACCCACCAATGCCAAACTTAGCCCATTTGGGGGTCGATCATGTGTACTTCTAGGAAAGTACAAGGTTGCAATCTCTATCAAGTCTAAAAGCATACCAACGATCTTTTATGTGTTGCCAAATGCAAAGGATGTAAGTACAGAATTGTTGTTGGGACGCACATTCAAAAAAGCAGACACTCTGCAATGTCGACTATGAATCACAACGTATTCACCTTGCTATTGGCAATGTATGAAAAGTCACCACTTTCAGCAAGGGTAGTGCGGCTCCATTAAAACCTGCAAAGCCATCGATAGAGCAACCCACCACCAAGGCTAAGGGGGGGGGGGGGGGGTCATGACTTGTCACAACCCGCCAAACCTCAAAACTAGCAAACCGTTGAAATCAAAGCAAAGGCCCATCACTGCAATTCAAATGGATTCCTAAACAACAAGGGCCACTATCCAAAAACACATAATCACAACCTCATAAGGCTAAGAACTCAATTTCAAAACATATGAAGAAAAGAAGGAACTTGCATGATCATGACCAATGCTAAGCAACGATGTGCCATTAAGACCTCTGAGTATGATCCCACTTACGTAGCTCCTACCTCTTTTAGGGTATTGGCCATCAATCGCAATCTATCACTAGAAGATCATGTCATGAGCCACCCATACTTAGATCGAATTCTAACTGAGGAAGAGCTACACATTGCTAGCAGGATCGACTCCGCTGACTTTCTCACGGATTTTCTCACCTACATCACTCAAGTAGGGATCCATCCTTTCGACATGGACCGCTATGCTAATCTTGAATATAATCCAAACTTCTATGATTGGCTCATATGGAAAAAAAACTACCATAAGCTAATGTTGAATGCCCTTGATCCCTCAAACCTTAATGCTAGGAAGGATTTTGGGGCAAGGTGGAATCAAACATGTGAACATGTAAGGTGAATGAAACACACAAATGAAACCTCCATCAATGTGACCAAGAGCGCAAGAGAGTGGATAAAAATCAATTTGTGATTGATGAAAATTTGTAAAAACTTTAAAATGAATGGACAGCTTAAAGGAAAAATTTTTCTTCTTTGTAATTAAGCATGTTATTCTTCCCTAGAAAGCATAATCAATTCCTGCTCACCTTTTTGCAAGAAGTTACCTTGAGAACACTAATGGTGAACTATGGCATTATGACACGTACCCACTATGGTAGGTCAAGACAAAAGTAGCAAACTTCCATTCTCGGAGGAGGAGCAAGAAAAATATGGCCTCTCGTTGGAGATGAGGGCTTACAATCAACTCAAATTCAAGTATATCTTGAATCTAGAAAACATAATCAGGGAGGAACTAGCCATCTGGCAATTGGTGAAGTAGTGCAAGCTACGAAAGTACATGGAAGAGGTGGGCCAAGCCATCAACTATGAGAAGTGCACTGAGTTCCTTCCGACCTTCAATCAAAACTAGGGCACTATCACAGTGCACCTAGAAAATGAAGCCCACCAAGTAGATATTGAACTGAGCCCTGAATTGGTACAGAAAGCACTAGGCTTACCAAACAAAGCGGAAAAATGGCCAAAGCGAGATGTGTACGACATGTTGGGGATGGAAAAAGTATTCCACACAAATGATGGCATCAGCCTAGTCGACATCCTTGACCCCAAGGTGCAAATCCAAGCCAAAAAGGTGTATGCTCTATTCTCCAGTCAGTAGTATAATGCATTGATGAACAGAATCAACGTACCAATGCTGGAGAGCGTTGTTGCCTGGCCCTTCGATTTGGTAAACCTTAATGGATTCGTGAGGAAGATGATAGAGACTTCGGAAAAAGCCTTAGCCATCGACTGTGGAAGATCCATAGTAGGGGGAGAATCCCCGCCCTCCAAAGCTAGGAAATCGTCATCCTCAAAGGCCTCCACCATTGGCTTCAGAGGAATCTTGACAGCCACCATCATAAGAGAAGTACTAGGGAATGCACAAGACGCCAAGGTAGTTGGTAAAATGCTGGATAGGTCCCCTCCACACCAAGGATAGGAGCAGTCTAGCGAAAGGACCGTGAATGAGGACAAAGGAGAGCAAGAAGCACAATTTGGCCAAGGAATGGCTAAGAAGTGAAGAAGGCAACCCTATAGAAGAAGGTCAAAGAAGGGGAGAAGAATGAGAAAATGGACCTATAAGAAGCCCAAAAGAACAAAAGAACAAAGAAAGAAATAAGAAAGGGACAAGGCAAAAAGAATAAAGGAGGAATCTAGAAGAAATGAGGAAGAGAGAAAGAGAAGAGCTAAGGAAGAAGACATAGCTCTCGCTATCCACCTCTTAGTGGAGCAACCTTCAAGACAAGAAGAGTTGGCGGCCATGAGCCCACCCTGACACGAAGGTCCAAGCACCAGCTCTTAGGCACCCAAAAACCTACTACCCCTAGTGACCGAGGGAAAGGGCAAGGGTTTGATCCACCCTATCCCAACCATCCTACTACCTGTCACCTTGATCACTACACCCACCCAAGACTCCTCTACCATAGTAGATGCTAGAAATCTTGTGGCATGGGTGTAGTTCCTGGTCAACAAGGAGGCAACAAGTGCTGAAACCCTTGTGACGGGAGCAAGAAGATAGGTAGCTTTGCAGACGCAAAATCCAGACGGGACCTCAAGCAACCAAAGATTGAAGCGCTTACAACCACTAGTCCCTCTACACTGCCCTTGTCCACAACCTATGATGCCTATGTACAAGAACTCCTGCCACAGCTCAAACGGGCAAAGGGAAACAAAAAGATTGCTGTAGTTGAGCTCGAGGCTAAAAGGGAGATAATGGCAACCTCTCAGTTAGAAAAAACCTGTCAAGTATCCCTCTATCAAAGAGAGGACAAGGAGCTACAAGAGGAGCTTGAGGCCAAGGAAAGAGAAGATGAGAGATGGCAAGCAAAACTCGTGGTAGAAACACATAGCCGCATGAGCCTACAACACAATTTTGATGAGTTGGTGGCAATGTACAAAGGGCTGTAAAAAGAAAATGAAGAAATTCCTAATGCCATAGAGCAGCTAGCAGCACTAGAAGAAGAAAGAAGCTGATAGCACCTAAATCATATAGCAAATCTGGAACAAAGAATAGCCTCAGAGCTTGGAGAACAATAGTGCTTGGAAAGGGAAATCAAAGAACAAGAGAGACAACTAAGGGCGTTAGCCTACAGGCACAACGAAAGCCTAGGAGAAATGAAGAAAAAAGCAAATGAATGGGTAAACAAGAGCGAAGAAAAAGTGATCGACTTAGTGCATCGACTAGCCCTTGTAGAAGGCGACAAGGTGCTAGTAGAGAGCATGATAGAGGCTGCAAAGGTGACCTTGGAAGCCCAAAAAAAGCAGAGCCACCACACAGGTGAAGAGAGGCGAAGGCCAATTGAAGACGCATGACCAAGTTTTGAAAGGGGGTAGCAAGCCGTGGCTCCTTAGTGGGATGTTTTTACAAGAGGGATGTCGCCCCCCATTACTCTTTTTGACCTCCAATGCCGGAAAAGATATTTGTGCTATAGTTGGCTCAATGTGGTTTTTAAAAAAAATGCACGTAGGTCACAGTCATTACACGTAGGGGTCCTCAAGTTAGGAATGTCCAGTGGCTTTCGTCGCGGCTGGCTCCGTCTCTAACCCCTTAGCCCATTTTGATTCCCCACATCACGCTTAGGACACATCAAGGGTAGGACATGCAAAGGGATGTCACACTCACCTATGGTTAGACCTATCTCCCTAAGCCACACATTACACCTCACTGGGTCCTCAAGTGTGGGACAACAACCAAGTAGGCATGTGGTTTGACCAACTCCCAATTCCACTCACATGAGGACTATGCACCACACGATAAGGTGGACACACCCCCAAGTAGTGCACCTTCTTTTCTTTTCATGTAAAAACAAATGTTGCAACCCACCCACATTGGAGGCCCCATCATCCATGCAATACATTCTTGGCCCCCACCACCTCAACTGGTTAATCAATCTCTCCCAAAGGCCAATCCCTACGAGACCCCATCATCATCGACTCACACAACCGCCCTTTTCAATCATGGAATCTTCATCAGCTCAACACCACAAGTGTCATGGAATTGGAACCTGTCTAGGACGGGGTAATGCTCCACAATAGGTCACCATTTAGCCGAAATGAAACAACGGATGGCCATGTCAAAAAGTGAATGAAGAAGCTCTTTCTACTCAGGAGGCAGGAACAATGAAGAAGAATGCAATACTAGAAAATGTGGGAGAGCTCAAACAATTTTGATGAGGTTCTATCAAGGATGACAGATGCTCTCTTAAAGATGAAGGAGAACCCCCGAGGGCCCTCGTAATGAAAGTGCAGGATGTAAGGTAATTCATTTTATGAGAGTTCCATGCACCATCCTGGGCAAGTCTTAAAGTCTAACAGCCACCACAGGTGAATGGATAAGGCAAGAGAGCCTTGGAAAGATGCTTAGTCATGTAAAAATGGCAATGGGTGTCTAAGGGATTTAGGGATCTGTTCAATACCATCGTCAATTTTGAAAGGATAGATCCCCCTATCGTTAGTGTCAGCAAAGGACGAGGCCCAACACCATCTTCAATTTCAAGGGCCAATCCACCTGATTCCATCTCCCACAAGGGCTTGTATGCAAACTCAGAAAAGACATCTTGCTACACCAATCCCACCTTCCAACTACTACCAATCAATGCCATGGGATTGGCACTAGGCTAGGAGGGGGTAATGTTAGCCTTACCACAAGAAAAAGTGCAAAAAGTGGAAAAGCGCAAGTCAAGAGTTAAAAGAGGTAGCCTAGAAGGAAATCAGACACAATGGAAAAAGTAGAAAGGGAAATGACCAAAAGTGCAAGGGCAGCCTCAAAAGCTAAGTCAAACCAAAAGCACATTTTAAATGCTGTGAAATACATGGGATCTAGAGCATGGCAGATGCGGAAGCTATGGAGGTTGAAAGAGGAAAAGAAAACTCATGAAGACATTGACCCTGATTAGGACAAATTGTTACACAAGTGAATTAGGTTCCAAGATTGAGACTTGGACTCATAAACACAATCTTGTGTATTGACAGTGAGATGACACTTTACTGGAAAGAAAAGAGTACTACCATTGCATCAAAAAAAGAGTGCAAGTACAATGCTTTATAAGAATTGAGTGGTGGTACTTTCTCCTATTGTGCATATGGGATTCTAGTCCTGGGCCCTCACTACTTCTCACAAAGGGACTAAAGTAGGTGTGATTGCAAATATCTCAACACCCCTCCTCAATTACAACCAAAAGTACAAAGTGTGTAGAGGCTTTAGTAAAAGCAATACCTACAAGGTGTGGGCACACCATAAACATGGCAAAAACACCAGAGGCTATCGCAGAAAAGGCTAAGTGTGGGTACCACAAACATGATGGATATCTAGAGGCTGTAGCAAGGACCTCACAAAGTGTACAGAGGTTGTAGTACAAGGATAACTGAGGAGTTTACAAGTTTATGTTTGAGGCATTAGGGCTAGGAAATACAAAACTAAAAAAGTCTATCTAAATAGAAGGACTAATGAGGTTTGTCCTTCTCCTAGTGGTCTTCTTCTTCTTCTTCCTTTGCTGCATTTTCTTCTTTTTCTTTGACTGCAACTAGATAGGCCTTTTGGGACCTCTTTTTGGTGTGGCAGAACTTCTCGGTGTGTCTGGTCCTTTTGCAGAAGTCACAGAAGAGCTGATCCTTCTTGCCTTTGTACCTATTGCCAACATATAATGCATGCTCATCTCTAGAGGTACTTGGTTCTTCCTTAGTTTTTAGCTTCTTTTCCTCCTCTAACAGTGATGCTGGATATCAACAAGTTCAGGACTTGTCATGTTGATTAAAGTTGTTGATACATTATTATATTCAGGAGGCAAACTCTTAAGTAGAACACCAATGCAAACATATTCTTCCATTGTAATGTTGATTCCTGCAAGTTGGGTTAGAAGTCCTTCCATGTAATTTAGATGTGTGGCAAGTGATGTGCTGGACTTCATTTCAAGCCTGAAAAACTCAATTAGGAGACCATACTTTGATGATTTAGACTGTGCACTGAACAAGGTGTCAAAGTCTCTTCCATGTATCCTGCGAGGTCTCATAGTTATCCACCACATGGTGGATATAGCTGTCATCTAGCTCCAGTTTGATAATGGCCTGAGCCTTATCATCATTCTTTTGCCAAGTGACAGCAAGATCCGCATCACGAGGCTTCTTTTCTTTTCCAGTGGTAATGGCCTAGAGGCCCTTCTTCATCAGGATCAATTTGATGTGGGTCTCCCAGGTATGAAACCTGACTCCTTTGAAATGGGCAGTTGGAGAATCTTTGCCCAAATCAACTTTAGATGACTGAGAGTAACCAGCAATGAGTTGATCTTTGTATGTGTCAAAAGACACAAGCAATGGCAGTGAAGTATCAAAAGATACTAGTTTGAAATTTGATGTTTGTTGCTTGAGTTTGACTTGATGATCTTTAAAAACTCTTCATACTTCTCCTCCTTGCTGATTTTATGGTTGAATTCTTGCTGAAAACTTCAGATTAGAGTGGCTTTGGCTTGGTTTAAGTGGCAGGAGAGAGAAAATAAAGGAAAAAATGAGCTTGAAGGTAAGTGGCTACAAGGACCAACAACTAGTAAATAAGCTCCCACGTCCTACACAGGTTGAATTTTCTCAAACCCTTTGAGATGGAGGACCCTCACTAATGGGTCTAACTCCCCCTAAGAGGGTTTGTACTCATTATGCTCCCGTTAAGAGATCTAAGCCTTCAAAGTGGTCACTGTCAAAACTGTGCCCAGATTTGGAAAAATGGAAATGCCGGGCATGGTGTGCATCAATCTCCTTGATTTTTGTGCCAAGAATTTTCACCTTGACCTGAAGAAAAACTCTTGAGAAGAAAGCTCGAAGAGATATGGCCTGGTTGACGAGATATGGCTGCTCCAATAGAGGTAGGTAGGTGTTTTCCACGGACACAGTTATGGAAGCAACTCTGAAAAGAGGCAATGTTGAAGCTATAGTTGCCCAATATCAATGATTGAGGTGCCAAGGAGGAGCTTTGGAAGTAGAGAAACACTTCTCCAGAAGAAAGTTTAGAGAGATTTGGCCTTTGGAGAGAGATATGAAAGCTTCAAGCTGACAGGGTACTACTGTCTATGGCTACCATGGAAGCTTCATTGAATGTAGGAATGCAAATGAAGTTGGAGATAGGGTCCAATACTCAAACTGAGCTGAGAAGAGATGGAAAAGAGCTGAGAGGAGTGAAAGGAGAGTTGGGCCATGCTCAACTGAGCTCTGATACCATGTGAAATATGCGGGATCTAGAGCATGGCAGATGCAGAAGCTATGGAGGTTGAAAGAGGAAAAAGAAACTCATGAAGACATTGACCCTGACTAGGACAAATTGTTACACAAGTGAATTAGGTTCCAAGATTGAGACTTGGACTCATAAACACAATCTTGTGTATTGACAGTGACATGACACTTTACTGGAAAGAAAAGAGTACTATCATCGCATTAGAAAAAGAGTGTAAGCACAATGCTTTGTAGGAATTGAGTGGTGGTACTTTCTCCTACTGTGTATATGGGATTCTGGTCCTGATCCCTCACTACTTACAAAGGGACTAAAGTAGGTGTGATTGCAAATATCTCAACAAATGCAAGGCACCCCTAAAAATCTTTGTAAAAGAGCACCAGGCTCCATCCTGTGCAATTTATAGACGTAGATGGGTGGTGGAAAGGAAGCTAAGAATATAGGAGGACAATAGGAAAAAGGGCATAGGCCACAACCGACCATGTAAAAAAGGGGATAAGGGAATGACCGGCCAAAAGGGATTTAGGGTTTTTTATATAAAGTTGAATAGTTAATGA
Organism: Lygodium microphyllum; assembly: GCF_053477565.2. Taxonomy (NCBI): domain Eukaryota; kingdom Viridiplantae; phylum Streptophyta; class Polypodiopsida; order Schizaeales; family Lygodiaceae; genus Lygodium; species Lygodium microphyllum. The sequence goes on along the minus strand of NC_141137.1, from coordinate 2,009,899 downwards.
GGAGCTCATTCTTTGGTGTGTGGCAAAGTGGACTCATCTTCTTCTCTTCTTCTCTCCTTCTTGCTTGCTTGTGTGTGCTTGACAGAGGGAGTGTGAGAGTGTGAGGAAGTGAGTGTGTGAGGGTGAGGGATCAAGGAGAAGAAGCTCTCCATCTTCTCCTCTCTTCTCTCCTTCTTTTCTCTTCTCTTCTCTTGTCTTGAGTGCAACTATGGAGGATGGAGCTTGAAGGTGGAGGCTTGAGGTTGCTTGAGCTTGAATCATGAATCGTGGAGCTACCAGTGTGGTTGAGGGAGAAGGCAACTCATTTGGGCATCAAGGTAAGCTCATTACACCTTGGTAGGATCGAAGGAGTGTTGGCTAGGTGAGAGATAGCCATTTGTGTTCGCTTGAAACACTTGAAACAATAAGCAATCCGTGGGTCTTGGTAGTTGAGCATGAGTTCCCACTACACTCATTGTGGTCTATCCATGAGTGTGACGAATATGATCAAAATACATAAGCTAGTGCTCCAGTGGGCCTCTAGGTCTCTTTTGATTAACAAGGTCTACTCCACTTCTAGGAACAACAATAGAAATTTTGAAAACATATAGCTTCCCTACGTGGGCTAACTGATTTGGAAAGAAGATGATATGAAAGTAAGGGTATCACTTATTTGTTCTATCCCTCCAACTCTAATAGTGCCTCAAGGCCTAGTGCCGACCCTTTCATATTCTATTTGGCAATATCCATGGTTCTTTGTATCCTATGAAGACACAAAATGTTAGACTAACATTTAATTCCATGATGAATGATGATTCCTATAAAAGATACTCACCTTTTATGTTGGACAAGAGGAGTGAATCTCTCCAATATAATCACAACACCATGCTCACCCTCGGCTTAATTGTCCCCCCGCCCACTCAATCATTTCCATCATTGAGTCCCCTGTAACACTTGTCTCTACCTTTTTGCACTTCGGATCAAGATCTAACTTTTCTTTATCCTTCACCAAGGCTTCCATGCTTGCTATATTCTTCCTACAAACCCCATTAGATATGGGGTGATCATGATTTCCCATGTGTATGGCACACCTAGTGGTGTTGGCTCTATTGGCAGGATAGTAGTAGTATATGCAACACTCACAAATAGGTAGACACTCTGCGGTGGTGGAACAGTGATGCCACACTAGTTTCCCATTTGCTTGTGTCAAAATATCGATAGAGGGCACTTGGTGTGACTTGCCCTTCCATTGTGTTTGATTGTGTTGCTTAGTGCATCCATAATACGAGCACTCTAAATTAGAATATCTCAAGTGTCCTACACATGAGCTACATTGAACCACACCTTCAAAATTATCTTTGGTGCAATTTTTGTACTCCACCCAAACATGATCATTATGTCTTTGCTCCATCCCTGACATTGACTTGCCCTTTGGGAATCCAAATAACTCAAAGACAATGTCTCCATCATATTGAGAAGGTAATTCATTAGCTTGCATAATAGTAGACACATTCATCGTTGCAACAAGAAATGAGTCATTCAAAGATAACCTTCTAAGGAGACCAAGGATACTATTCTACTGCCCTCAATAGAGGATGGCATGGAGGATCTCATAAATGAAAGCTGGGAGGTAGATGCTAAGGCCGCAGAGTTATCTACAACATTGATCACGTCTATCATTGTTTTATTATTAGTAGAGATGGAGAAAATGGAGTCCCTTTCCATGGAATCAATTAATTGAAATGCAAACTCACGGCCATTTTCTTGTTGGAATCGAGGGATTGTTTCATAGTAGGATTGCAAAGACAAGTGTCTACCACCAAGCTCAAAATATTCTTGGAGCTTCAAGTTCTTTGTTCCTCTTATCTTAGTTGACTCAAAACATAGAGAGAGAACCCAAACAAAGGTATAACTCCTAATGTCTATGGTGTGTACTATTTCTAGTATTTGGAGGTGGCCCACAGGGTATGAGAGGACAAGAACCATCACTACAACAGAAACGAGGCATAGACGTGCATGTTAGATGCGCAAAGTCGGCGGGCGCGTCTATCAGAGCGTCTATAAGTGCATGTAAACGTGCGTGTAAATAGACACGAATTTTGCGTCTATATATCCGTGCAAGTAGATGCTAATATAGACGCGCCAACAGACACACAATTATTTAACCACCTAAAATTAGCAATTCACATAATTAAAAAACCAAAGTTAATAATTATTTAACCACCTGAAATTGATTCTTGAGTATGCACATGTGTGTATGATAAAAACCATAGAATTAAGAATACATATTGAATCATTGAATTAAAAAAATAGAGTTAATAATTACTTTTTCATTGCTCTCTAATGAATGGCAGTTCCTACAGTTGACAAGCCTGATATAAGTAATTAGCGACAAGCGACAGAAACCTTACAATTAGTAGCAAGCATTGCAATATGTATCTCGTCATTTCTCTATGTACTTGAAGATGATAAAAGATACTTCCTTTTTATTATGGAAAATTCAATTTAGCTTTAAAATTGACTATTGATTCTTGAGTATGCACGTGTGCGCATGATAAAAAGCATAGAATTAGGAATACACATTGAATAAATAAGCAAATTAAGTATGTTACAGTGAATGATCCATCTCATCTTCAATGAGATCAGCCCTTGCTAAACTATCTACTTCTAGGTCTATGTAACCAAGAGGTAACGAAACAAATAAGTCTATCCCACTATCAGATGTGTTGCTATATTGCTCAATAAATTCATCAATATCATCGACAATCACATTATTGTCTTCTTCTGCATTTCCTTGAACATCCTCGCGAGGTTCATCTTGTACTATATCACGCATATAATCCATTATGGTGTCATCATGCACATCATCATTAATTGTTGGATTGTGATCATCTACTATCTCCATGTCGGTAATATTACCATATATTGGTTTTGAATGATTAGATATAGGGATGACATACCACCATCGGTTATTGTTTACCATTGGATGATACACAACCTATATTTGAAAAATAAAAGCAAAAAACTTAAGTACTTATTATATTGTGTATATGTATCACATGTATACATATAAAAAAATTAGCCTTTTCATATATACCTGCTCGCATTATTGAGGTAGTACTAATGTGTCATTCTTGTTTTGGTGAAATTTTGTAGAGTCAATGATTACAAAGCCACTTGGATGACGTTTGATTGTGCAATGCTCACCATTTGTTACCACTTCTTTAAACCACTTCACATCCAGTACATATATAAAGAATCGTCTGAAGTCAAGCTTCAGAATATCTTGAATCAAGCCACAATAACCTTCCATGGTACCATTGGCATCCTCGAAGTGAGCAAGGACACCACAATCTTGGGTATTTCTCTTTTCATCTATATGTTGAGTTCGAAGATATTTACCCTCACACCAAAGTGCATTGAATAATGTGCACTAGTAGTAAAATATAAAAGATCAAACATGTCAATTATTTATATAAAATAAAACTTATAGAAACAAATTAATTGATAATATGTCTCACCTTTGATAAGCAACCTCGTGCGTATTCCCACTCTTCTTGAGATATATTAATTTCCTTCTCTTTTTCCATTCTCTCCATTTCCTCATGTAACCAATCTATATCAATATGACGTGGGAGCGTATTTAGATGATCTGGAAATAAGACATTACGTCCATATCTAGTGCGAAATTCTTGTCTTTCGCTTTTTCTTCTTGCCCTTGCTTCATTATATAGTGTCACCCATTTGCTCATTACATCACTATTGAGCACACAAAAACTATTTAACTTACGAAGTTCTTTTTTTGTTAGCACTTTACTCATTCCTTTTCCTTGAGGTACTATAGAGGTCATCCTCAAGTCTTCATCATCTTTCCATAGTCGTGGTTGAGAGGGATCCACTTGAGCAAGATATTCAGAGATATAAACAAGGGATGATTGCACTAACCAACCCTCAGCCATGCTTCCCTCAGGCCGTGCTTTTTGCCTCACAAAATCTTTCAAGGTTTTTATGAAGCGCTCAAGAAAAAACATCCACCTTACATGAACTGCCCCACAAAGTATGATCTCATCAATCAAATGTACGAGTAAATGTAATTGAGTAGTCAAAATGGATCGAGGAAAAATTTCCGCCACCAAACAAACCACCTCAACAGATAATACTCGAGCATCTTGCAATGTGTTTGGATCAATTTCCTTCAAGCTCACGTATCTGTCAAGATGTATTTGAGAATTGTTTATTTTTGTGTAGAAATTCAAACATATATAATAAAAAAATACAATGTATATACACCTCACAAGCTCTCCCATCTTGTAAATGATATCACATACATCTTTGGATACACAATGGAATATGCTAGTAGGAAGTACGAACTGAATGTAAACAATATCCATAGATCAAATGATTAGTTGAGGAAAAATTCATCATACCCCAAAGTTTACACATAGTTACTCCACTAATTACTATATTCATGGTTAGAGATACCCTTACATCATTTTGTGCCAATCGTGGGACTTCAAACCAGATAGTTGCTCCACACCTCTTTTCTTTTTCTTTATGAAGGCTCCCTTGAGACATCTCATATATCCTGTGGGTGTTCGAAAGCTATATATTTGTTCCTTCACTATTTTTTCCTCGTTCTTTGACAACATCCAAGGTGCATGGGGTAGCTCAATCTTTTCTCTGGGTTCAATGTATGGCCAGGCTCATCTCATGCGACGAATGTTACGTAAATCCTCCCTAACATTAACTGAATCACGAGCCCCTATCAAGTGATCCCATAATGTAGATACAACATTTTTGAATATGTGCATGGGGTCAACAAGTGATTGATCTTGAGTTCAGTCCAGTACGGAAGACCAAAAAATATAGAGAACCTAACAAACAAACAATATATTATGTAAACAATTCATCATGCTAAATACTTTAAAGTCAATCGAGAGAAATGCACTTCTTACCGACTCATGCCGAGTGGAGGGTGGTTGTCAGCATTAATCCATCTCTCCTTCCAATCTCGAATGGTTAGAGATTGTGGAGTCATTCCATTAGTAGGGAGAACATATTTAGGATGGTCAATAGGAAGAAATCGATGATGATTGTCGTAGATAACCTTCTTTAAACATGCCGGCCTAGAGCAAACTAGAGAGGGACCGCAAATAGGACATGCATGATATCCTGATGTGGTTAAACCTGAAAAATAAGTGAATTAATAAAATGCAATTGATTCAAGTCTTGAATTTCAAATATAGAGTTATATACATGTACCTGAACACTCTCCGTATCCTGGAAAGTCGTGCATGGTCCACAACAACATGGCCTTCAATGTGAAATCTCTACAGGATGCAGATGCACTTGTATCTTGCACCTCAATACCTTCCCATAACATTTCTAACTCTTCAATCAAAGGCTCTAAGTAAATGTCCATGTTTTTTACCTTGTGCTTTCCAGGAATCAGAAGGGACAACATCACATGTTCCTTTTTAATTGCCATGGATGGAGGAATATTATAGTTCACCAATACCACTGGCCATACACTGTATGATGTGCTTTTGATGCCAAATGGATTGATTCCATCCATACCTAAACCAAAGCTCAAATTTCTTGGCTCTTCTTTGAAAACGGGCCACAGATTATCTATATGCTGCCATGCGGGTGTGTCTGCAGGGATCCTCCATTTTCTATCACTTGAACGATGACTAGCATGCCATGACATGAGCTTTCCAATAGACTTACACTTGAACATAAGTTTTATATGTGGAACAATCGGAAAATGTCGCAAAACCTTACGAGGCACATCCATTGACTTCATCTCCACTTCGTATCTTGATTCTCCACAAACATGACACTCTCGTCGTGTCAACTTATGAATCCCACGAAATAAGACACAATCATTGACACATGCATGGATCTTGACATAATCGAGGCCTACCAGAGATGTCAAGTAATGTCTTGCTTGCTCTCTCTTAGTTGGCAATTTGTTTCCTTTTGGAAGCGTTTGTGATAATAACCTACATATATCCTAGTTCATCTAGCAATGACCCAGATGTGGATCGCATGAATGATACATTGGCCTTCTTTGGCAGGGGGGTCAATGCATTTTTTGGAGGTTTTCCTAGTAGGGAAGACTTCATGGGAGAGATGACCAGACACCTTGGCCGCTCTCCCACAACGGACGAGGTGTTCAGTGTCATGTCTGGGACGCCTCTGGCGTCTTTGCCTGGCACTACTTCCCAAACTCCACATGCAGGTACTCCACATACATGTACTCCATATGCAGGTACTCCACATACAGGTACTCCATATGCAGGTACTCCATTTGTAGGTACTCCACGTGCTCCACGTGCATCGGCTGAAGCATAAGCATCTGCAGAAGCACGTGCATCTGCAGAAGCTCGTGCGTCCAGCAAGGCAGAGGGTAGTCGACAGAGAGGGAGGAGGGAGAGTCGAGGGGGAGGACGAGGCTTGTGTGGGGGTTGCCTAGGAGGTGGCGAGCGATCACCCTCACTAGTAGATCACGTAGAGGAGGTTGTATGCCAATACTATAGAGTTACAGATGCTGGTGGCATCTTTCATGATGATGAGGGAAGGGATGTAATGGCGTACATGAGGAGCGTCGTGCATGCGACGTATAAAGATTGTTTCATTGACTTCAAAAATTAGAAAAGCGGCTTGTCGCAGGAGGTGTTGAGGGCAGTCCATAGGAGGTACCCAATTAATCCTGAGGGTCAGCGATTCTCGGATGATTGTGGACGTACAAAAGTGAGGGATATGCTTCACAACAAAAGATCCCACCTCATGACACGGGCCAGGGACTCACTACGGAGGCTGGAGGAGGGACATTGAGCCTATAGCCAACCACCTATGTGCCACCGCATAGAGTGGAAGAAAGCCAAGAAGAAAGCAACTGAGAAAGTGAAGAGTCGCCAGCACGCAGAGGCGCGATGGATCCAAATGGAAACAATGGGATCGTCGTATTACGGATCGGGCGGCAGAGAGTCGTGGGAGGCAGAGTTTGTAAGTATATTTTGATTTTGATTTTTTTAAAATTTATATTTCTTTCAATTCTTTATATATTTTAGTCTAATATATTGTGACTCATAATTGTTTGTGTATATCTAAATGTTTTGCAGACTACCATCGTTGGTAGGACACCTACTCCTAGAGAGGTAGGTTACCATCGAGGCCATAACCGCGTAGCGACATGGCTTCACTTTTATGAGGAGGGTCTCATCACTGAGGACCAATACAACCGGGCCATGAGGATTCGACAGCCAGAGGAGGTATGTTTTTCTTACTTTCCTATTAAAAGTATAACTAATTATAACTTTTTCTCCACTTTGTCTATGTAAGCAACCCTGATCTTTTGTGTGTGTAGGCGAACCTGGATGTGGAGCATAGCAAGGAGGGGGATAGCAACGCTAGTAGCCATGGTGGTACTAGCAAAGATGTTTCCTCTTCAAATTCGTAGAAGAGCACCATACCTCCTCATGAGGCGTTCTTTTCTTGTATATGTATGATATCTCTTTGAGCCTACTGCTTGCGGCCACGCTTTAGGTCGCAAGCACTTAAACTTCCCTTGTAAATGCTTTGATATATAATGAATGCACGGACTTTTATTTTCAATTATCGTGCCCATAAGATACATTGTCTTTTTCCCAAATACACAATCTGATGTATGGGAGGGGAAAAAAAGAACCAGAGAGCATGTGGTTGCTCTCTGGTTTTTTTTTCCAGTTCTGTTTTGCACGTCCATCAGCACGTCTAAATTGCAAATAATTCACGTTTATTCGCGCGTCTATAATGCAGACTACACGCGCTTCATAATTCAAATTACCAACGTGTCTATATACGCGTGTATACGTGCGTCTATTGCGCGTCTATTTGTGCGTGTAAATTCGTTGATACATGCGATTATAGATGCGAAATGGTAGACACGCAAATAGACGGGCGGATAAACGCGCCTGTAAGAATTTCTCTATATTCAAAAATCGCGTCTATGACGCCTTTTTGTTGTAGTGCATATATAGCAAAACAATCCTACATAGTATAAGAGGACCCAATATATTGAACTAAAGGACAATCATTTTTTCAATAAAAAAGGACCCTTGAAATTATCTAAGAAATGATGCGCCACTAGAGGTGTACCCGTTTTGCACATTGCAACATGCATAATTGCCAATAAAGAGGAATGAAGTCTCCACCCTTTGCTAGCTAGTTTGAAGTTATGAGCCTAGACACACTTTTAGCATGTGCACATAACCTCTACATGAATAGAGCTTAGAGGAGATGTCCGGCCAGATCTCAATGTGTCCGAGGACTCCTCAAAGGCTCCCTTTTCTCATTTTTCTCTATTTAGTACTTGCTCTTGCATACTTTCTCCTTCACCACTCTCCCAATTTGCCCTTGCATTAGTCATCTTGGCTCCAATCCATCATTCATCTCACCACATACGCAAAGGCAAGGCAATCCACCATTAGATAGAATGCTAGGTATTTGTTGTCCTATCATGTCTATCTCAATGGCTAGGACTTAATCAAAGCACCAACACTTGCAATCCCCCCATGGATGCTCAAACACTATCAAAGATGCTCCACTTTACTCTGATCACTCAGTAGACAAAGTGCCAGTACATTGGAGCTGATCGATGCTCTACTCGCATACTCAATCTTTGCATCAAATATTTCAAGCCTACAATTTCTCTCTTTAAACTTTGAAGCACCAATGCTTGGTTAGATCATGAAGGGATATAGAGTCTTGACTAGTCTCTCACATTATATTGACACACTCTCTCACACAAAATTGACACTGTTCTTCTTGCTAATTCTATAGTATATTGGCATAACGTGTTGATTGGAGAGTGTGTGGGTGCAAAAGACCATGTGTGGCTAAAATATGCGAATAAGGGCGAAACCAGGATCGCAGTAGCTGGAAGATCGTGACAGGGCTCCACAGAAAGGGCTACTGAAATCAGTTAGTGCATGATTAAATAAGTTAAATCATTTCAGTCAGTTAGAGAGGTTAGATTAGTGCTTGCAATGCCAAGCGTCGGCGCATGGCAAGCGTGCATGGATGCTGATCCGCAGCTTAGATCACTGCCTGCAATGCCACGCCCCGGCGCTTGGCCTCATATTGGCTCTAGCTCAGGTGGCTAATTGGCCTCATATTGCGCATGGATGCTGATGATCCGGGCTGGCTTGGATCACTGCTTGCAATATTGCCGCGCGCCGGCGCTTGGAGTGGAGTACTCGGCGAAGGGGAAGCTCATCATCAACATAATCCATGTTTACGTAAGTTGTGTGACAGTTGTGCGAGAGTCGACATCGGTTCGAGCCGACTGGCAGCAGGAACGACAGATCATATAACTCAGCGAGGTAGTAGTAGGAACAACGTGCTTGATGCATTATTTAGCATGCTTAATAAAATCAAGCAATGAACGCAACACGCGTTTATTTAACTTATTTGAAAGACTACGTGATCCATACAAAATTAGGAAGACTGTGATCACATGCAAGCCAGGAAGACCGTGATCACATGCAAGCCAGGTCTGGTCTTGAATGCTTAACTCATGTGAGGATTGGAGCTTCAATTTTGACTATGGACTAGACCAATGAATGTTTTGAGAGAAACCGGTCATTGCATTGCATTTCCCCTTACAGAGTTTTCGTACGGAGGATTATGATGACTAGGCTATCTTCATAGGAAGCAAACTCAAGAAGAAGGCTTATAAATGGCAAGTGCAATTGCAGCACTAATCAGACATTGCTACACATTTTTGGCTCTGTGGCAAGAAATTTTTGAGCCCAAGTCGTTAGACATCTTAGTACTACACACAATGTTCATGAGCCACCAATGTCTTGGATCATGGGAATCATAAACTTTAGTAGCAAAGTAATATTTTTGGCCTACCAATCCATTACATGGTTGCTCCAAGTCACACGGAATTCGCATGGGGGGTTCGTGAGGTCGCTCACCACAAGGACGCTTTGAGATGGGAGAATTCAATGAAATAAAACTTATCCAAAAGAATTTTGAATGAGAAGACAAATTCTTGATTTAAAATATAGGCAAGATGCAGGTTCATAAGATTTATGAATTTGATCACAAGAGTTTTGGAGAAGACAAGGATGAATTCTCAACCTGAAAGCGAAGAGAAGAAGGTGGGATTTCAGAATTTTTGAGGAAAGGTTTTTAATGAAGCGAGGAGCACCTAGTTCGAACTCAAGCCACTCTTCATGAACGACCACTACAACAGAAACGAAGCATAGACGTGCGTATTAGACGCACAAAGTCGGGTGCGTCTATCATTGCGTCTATATGTGCGTGTAAAAGAGCGTGTAAATAGACGCGAACTTTGCGTCTATATATCCACGTAAATAGACACCAATATAGATGCGCCACTAGATGCGCAATTATTTAACCACCGAAAATTGGACTTAATATAATAAAAAAACCAAAGTTAATAATTATTTAACCACCTGAAATTGATTCTTGAGTATGCACGTGTGCGCATGATAAAAACCATAGAATTAAGAATACACATTGAATCATTGAATAAAAAAACCAGAGTTAATAATTATTTTTACATTGCTATTTACTGAATGGCAGTTCCTCTAGTTGACAAGCCTGATATAAGTAATTAGCGGCAAGTGACAGAAACCTTATTATACAATTAGTAGCAAGCATTGCAATATGTATCTCGTAATTTCTCTACTTGAAGATGATAAAAAATACTTCCTTTTTATTATGGAAAATTCAATTTAGCTTTAAACTTGACTATTGATTCTTGAGTATGCACGTGTGCGCATGATAAAAACCATAGAATTAGGAATACACATTGAATCATTAAGCAAATTAAGTATGTTACACTGAATGATCCATCTCATCTTCAATGAGATCAACCCTTGCTAAACTATCTACTTCTAGGTCTATGTTACCAAGAGATAATGAAACAAATAAGTCTATCCCACTATCAGATGTGTTGCTATATTGCTCAATAACTTCATCAATATCATCGATAATCACATTATTGTCTTCTTCTGCATTTCCTTGAACATCCTCGCGAGGTTCATCTTGTACTATATCACGCATATCAACCATTATGGTGTCATCATGTACATCATCATTAATTGTTGGATTGTCATCTGCTATCTCCATGTCGGTAATATTACCATATATTGGTTTTGAATGATTAGATATAGGGATGACATACCACCATCAATTATTGTTTACCATTGGATGATACACAATCTGTATTTGAAAAACAAAAGCAAGAAACTTAAATACTTATTATATTGTGTATATGTATCACATGTATACATATTAAAAAATTAGCTTTTGCATATATACCTGCTCGCATTGTTGAGGTAGTACTAATGTGTCATTCTTGTTTTGGTGAAATTTTGTAGAGTCAATGATTACAAAACCACTTGGATGACGTCTGATTGTGCAATGCTCACTATTTGTTATCACTTCTTTAAACCACTTCACATCTATAAAGAATCGTCTGAAGTCAAGCTTCAGAATATCTTGGATCAAGCCGCAATAACCTTACATGGTACCATTGGCATCCTCGAAGTGAGCAAGGACACCACAATCTTGGGTATTTCTCTTTTCATCTATACGTTGAGTTCAAAGATGTTTACCCTCACACCAAATAGCATTGAATAATGTGCACTAGTAGTAAAAGATAAAAGATCAAACATGTCAATTATTTATATAAAATATAACTTATAGAAACAAATTAATTGATAGTATGTCTCACCTTTGATAAGCAACCTCGTGTGTATTCCCACTCTTCTTGAGATATATTACTTTCCTCCTCTTTTTCCATTCTCTCCATTTCCTCATGTAACCAATCTATATCAATATGACATGGGAGCGCATTTAGATGATCTGGAAATGAGACATTACATCCATATCTGGTACGAAATGCTTGTCTTTCGCTTTTTCTTCTTGCCCTTGCTTCATTATATAGTGTCACCCATTTGCTCATTACATCACTATTGAGCACACAAAAACTATTTAACTTACAAAGTTCTTCTTTTGTTAGCACTTTACTTATTCCTTTTCCTTGAGGTATTATAGAGGTCATTCTCAAGTCTTCATCATCTTTCCATAGTCGTGGTTGAGAGGGGTCCACTTCAGCAAGATATTCAGCGATATAAAAAAGGGATGATTGCACTAACCAACCCTCAGCCATGCTTCCCTCAGGCCGTGCTTTTTACCTCACAAAATCTTTCAAGGTTTTCATGAAGCGCTCAAGAAAAAACATCCACCTTGCATGAATTGCCCCACAAAGTGGGATCTCATCAATCAAATGTACGAGTAAATGTAATTGAGTAGTCAAAATGGATCGAGGAAAAATTTCCTCCACCAAACAAACCACCTCAACAGATAATACTCGAGCATCTTGCAATGTGTTTGGATCAATTTCCTTCGAGCTCACGTATCTGTCAGGATGTATTTGAGAATTGTTTATTTTTGTGTAGAAATTCAAAGATATATAATGAAAAAATACAATGTATACACACCTCACAAGCTCTCCCATCTTGTAAATGATATCATGTACATCTTTGGATACACAATGGGATATGCTAGTAGGAAGTACGAACTGAATGTAAACAATATTCATAGATCAAATGATTAGTTGAGGAAAAAGTCATCATACCCCAAAGTTTACACATAGTTACTCCACTAATTACTATATTCATGGTTAGAGATACCCTTAATTGAATCATTTTGTGCCAATCGTGGGACTTCAAACCAGATAGTTGCTCCACACCTCTTTTCTTTTTCTTTATGAAGGCTCCCTTGAGACATCTCATACATCCTGTGGGTGTTCGAAAGCTACATATTTGTTCCTTCGGTATTTTTTCCTTGTTCTTTGACAACATCCAAGGTGCATGGGGTAGCTCAATCTTTCCTTTGGGTCCAATGCGTGGCCAGGCTCGTCTCATGCGACCAATGTTACATAAATCCTCCCTTGCATTGACTAAATCATGAGCCTCTATCAAGTGATCCCATAATATAGATACAACATTTTTGAATATGTGCATGGGGTCGACCAGGTGATTCAGTCCAGTATGGAAGACGAAAAAATATAGAGAACCTAACAAACAAACAATATCTTATGTATACAATTCATCATGCTAAATACTTTAAAGTCAATCGAGAGAAATGTACTTCTTACCGACTCATGCCGAGTGGAGGGTGGCTGTTGGCATTAATCCATCTCTCCTTCCAATCTCGAATGGTTAGAGATTGTGGAGTCATTCCATTAGTAGGGAGAACATATTTGGGATGGCCAATAGGAAGAAATCGATGATGATTGTTGTAGATAACCTTCTTTAAACGTGCCGGCCTAGAGGAAACTAGAGAGGGGCCGCAAATAGGACATGCATGATATCCTGATGTGGTTAAACCTGAACAAATAAGTGAATTAATAAAATGCAATTGATTCAAGTCTTGAATTTCAAATATAGAGTTATATACATGTACCTAAACACTCTCTGTATCCTGGAAAGTCATGCATGGTCCACAACAACATAGCCTTCAATGTGAAATCTCTAGAGGATGCAGATGCGCTTGTATCTTGCATCTCAATACCTTCCCATAACATTTCTAACTCTTCAATCAAAGGCTCTAAGTAAATGTCCATGTTTTTTACCTTGTGCTTTCCAGGAATCAGAAGGGACAACATTACATGCCCCTTTTTAATTGCCATGGATGGAGGAATATTATAGTTCACCAATACCACTGGCCATACACTGTATGATGTGCTTTTGATGCCAAATGGATTGATTTCATCCATACCTAAACCAAATCTCAAATTTCTTGGCTCTTCTTTGAAAACGGGCCACAAATTGTCTATATGTTGCCATGTCGGTATGTCTCCAGGGATCCTTCATTTTCCATCACTTGAACGATGACTAGCATGCCATGACATGAGCTTTCCAATAGACTTACACTTGAACATAAGTTTTATACGTGGAACAAGCAGAAAATGTCGCAAAACCTTACGAGGCACATCCATTGACTTCATCTCCACTTCGTATCTTGATTCGCCACAAACAGGACACTCTCGTGCGAACTCATGAATCCCACGAAATAAGACACAATCATTGACACATGCATGGATCTTGACATAATCGAGGCCTCCCAGAGATGTCAAGTAATGTCTTGCTTACTGTCTCTTAGTTGGCAATTTGTTTCCTTTTGGAAGCATTTGTGATAATAACCTACATATATTTTTAAAAGTGAGTTAAAAAACCACCAACATATATTTCTATCTCATTTCAAAATAGAACAATTAATATTATGATTCATAAGCCAAACTGAATTGATACCTACTTCAATAACGCATCCAAACTGACATTACTCCATCCATAAATTGTTTGCAAGTTAAGTATCTCGAGGGACGCACGAAGAATGGAGTACATACAACCTTCATACAATGGAGTAGATGATGCTATGTATGGTGGATCATCTGGCTTCATAGAGTTCCTTCTCCCTGAACCGATTGCGAAAATAGATGGTGTACTATGTTGTCCAAAATCTCATCCTCTATGACTTGATGGGGCATTGCATGAGGGCTACTATCATGGTCGTGAGTGTCCACTCTTCTTGAAGACTCTGCCTCCTCGCATCGACGTTTTGCAGCCTCTCGACACCCGGGAGGGAGCATCTGAGGATGTGGCACCGCATCCTACTCAACCACAAAAGAGAGTTTCATGTACGTTGATATATAATTCCCGTAACATAGACATGCAATCTTAGTGGTAAAAAAAAACAATGAATACCGGTGATTTTTCTCGGTCCCATTCTCCATACAAGCTGAGGTGTGACATTGCAATTCGACATGCTTGAAAAATACACCCTCGACAACGATCACACATGCATTTAATTTTTCATCGTAGCCATGTATCTCGATTATGAAGACGTAATGTTTCATCCTCACTTGGGGATGTGCTCGTTGACTCATCAGCATACACCGCACTAGGTGATGACGATGACATGATTAAACCTAATTCATGACAACATCAAAATATTTGTCATTCATATGTTTACATAAAAACTTCAAGCTAGCGTATTAATTATTCTAAGATCTCAATTTTAAATACACAAAACTCATAAAAAATACATTAAAACTTATGATAAGAATTCACTATCAAAACTTATCTTAAAAATAAAAAATTATGATAAAGCCTAAATGCGCGTCTATATCCGCGTTTACATACGCGTCTAAATTAGCTTCTATTTGCGTGTCTATGTTTGCATCTATACGTGCGTTTACATAAATCTTAGACGCGCATATACACGTCAAAATAGACACACATGTCAAAATTCAAACCATACTTAAATCATTTCTTTTCAAACTGCGCATTTCCTTTCCTACGTTTTTTGCGATTCTGAAGCTCGAGTTTAGCCAACATGCAGTCTCTTCATGCCTCACCTAGTCTCTTCATGCCTCACCTCCTCATGACTCACCTCTTCTTTCATTTCAAACACACAAGAAGGGAGAAAGGAAAGCCAAGGAGAGGAAGAAAGAGAGAATAAGAGAGAGGAGAACAAGAGGAAGAAGAAGCAGCAAGCAAGCAAGCATCAAGGGAGGGTAACTTACCAAGGAGAGGAAGAAGGAGAAGGAAGAAGCACCACCACCCGCCACACCAAACACCCAAGGTGAGTCTTTCTCTCTCTCTCTCTCTCTCTCTGTGTTTCTCTCTCTTTCTCTCTCTGCTTTGTCTGTGTATTAGGATTTTTGATTCCATTATGTATTGCATTTTGTAAATCATGAATGGTGGTCGTCGGACTAAAATCAACCGACTGAGCACGTCTACATTTCAGTGTAAATGCAGGTATAGACGCGAAGAAATGTTTTCTCTCATTGCATCTGAGGACGTGTCTCAGAGCACGTGTATTCTACATCGGAGACGCGAGAATACACTCGCTCTGCACAGAGGCTTTGACTTCAGAGTCACGTCTCCTAGCGCGTGTGCTCTGCATCTACACGCGATGATACATGCACGCGCCAGAGCATTGACCTGGAATATGCGTCTGACAACGTGTCTATACTGCATCTCAGATGCAGATATAGACGCGTTCTGGACAGAGGGTTGACTTTAGGGATGCATCTGAGAGTGTGTCTAACCTGCAATTTAGACGCAGTTATACACGTGCTAGCTCTCCCAGCTCTGATGAAAAACAATATATTTTTGCAATGATGAATGGGACCAATCCCATATTTGTGTTTATCAGTTTTCTTGTTTATGAGAAGCATTAGCACTTAAGTTTTATGCTCAATGTCTAAAGAAAGCTCTTTGAAAATGTTTAGGTGTGGATGAAGGTAATATATGATATATTGTATGCAAACAAATTTGTCTTTTTCCTGTGTTTTTTTTGCAGATGTCGTATCTTGGTTCATTTAGCAATGACCAGATTTGGATCGCATGAATGATACATTGTATCATTGGCCTCGTTCGGTAGGGGGGTCAATGCATTTTTTGGAGGTTTTCCTAGTAGGGAAGACTTCATGGGAGAGATGACCAGGCACCTTGGCCACTCTCCCACAGCAGACGAGGTGTTCAACGTCATGTCTGAAACACCTCTGACGTCTTTGCATGGCACTACTTTCCAAACTCCAATTGTAGGTACTCCACATGCAGGTACTCCATGTGCATGTACTCCACATGTAGCACATATACATGCATCGGCTGAAGCACAAGCGTCAGTCGACGCACGTGCATTTGCAGAAGCACGTGCATCCAGCGAGACAGAGGGTAGTTGACAGAGAGGGAGGAGGGAGAGTCGAGGGGGAGGACGAGGCTTGTGTGGGGGTTGCCTAGGAGGTGGCGAGCGATCACCCTCACCAGTAGATCACGTAGAGGAGCCAGTACGCCAGTACTATAGAGTTACAGATACTGGTGGCATCTTCCATGATGATGAAGGAAGGGATATAATGGCATACATGAGGAGCGTCGTGCATGCGACATATAAAGATTGTTTCGTCTACTTCAAAAATCAGAAAAGTGGCTTGTGGCAGGAGGTGTTGAGGGTAGTCCATAGGAGGTACCCAAATCCTGAGGGTCAGTGATTCTTAGATGATTGGGAACGCACAAAAGTGAGGGATTTGCTTCACAACAAATGATTCCACCTCATGACACACGCCAGGGACTCATTGTGGAGGTAGGAGGAGGGGCATGGGAGCCTATAGCCAACCACCTATGTGCCACCGCATAGAGTGGAAGAAAGCCAAGAAGAAAGCAGTAGAGAAAGTGAAGAGTCGCCAACACGCAGAGGCACGACGGATCCAAATGGAAACCATGGGATCGTCGCATTACAGATCGGGTGGCAGAGAGTCGTGGGAGGCAGAGTTTGTAAGTATATTTTGATTTCTAGTTTTTTAAAATTTATATTTCTTTCAATTCTTTATATAATTTATTATAATACATTGTGTCTCATAATTGCTTGTATATATCATAATTGTTTTACAGACTACTATCGTTGGTAGGATACCTACTCCTAGAGAGGTAGGTTACCATTGAGGCCATAACCGCACAGCCACATGGCTTAACTTCTATGAGGAGGGTCTCATCATTGAGGACCAATACAACCGGGCTATGAGGATTCGACAGAGCCAAAGGAGGTATGTTTTTCTTACTTTCCTATTAAAAGTATAGCTAATTATAACTTTTTCTCCACCATGTCTACGTAAGCAACCTTGATCTTTTGTGTGTATAGGCAAACCTGGATGTGGAGCATAGTGAGGAGGGGGATAGCGACGCTAGTAGCCATGGTGGTGCTAGTGAAGATGTTTCTTCTTTAGATTTGTAGAGGAGCACCATACCTCCTCTATGGCCTTGTTTTCTTGTATCTGTATTATCCATCTTTGAGCCTACTGCTTGCGGCCACGCTTTAGGTCGCAAGCATTTAAACTCCCCATGTAAATGCTTTTGATCTATAATGAATACGTGGACTTTTATTTTCAATTCTCGTGCTTTTAGATCCATTGTCTTTTTCCCACATGCAAAATCTAAAGCAACCACATGCTCTCTGGTTTTTTTTTTCCAATTTTGTTTTGCACGTCTATCTGCACGTCTAAATTGCAGAAAACGCGCGTTTATAAGTGCGTCTACAATGAGATTACATGCGCTTATACACGTGCTAGATAATTCAAATTTAAAAAAGAAATTAAATATCTTTTTAAAAAAAAGGAGATTTTTTGTTTTCCGTTCGCGTCTATGGGTGCTTGTAAAAGTGCGTCTACGGGCGTGTCTATATGCCCATCTAATTGCCAGGTAGA
This sequence comes from Lygodium microphyllum, assembly GCF_053477565.2. Classification (NCBI taxonomy): domain Eukaryota; kingdom Viridiplantae; phylum Streptophyta; class Polypodiopsida; order Schizaeales; family Lygodiaceae; genus Lygodium; species Lygodium microphyllum. The sequence continues at coordinate 1,991,625 of NC_141137.1, read as the reverse complement.
CGTGTTGATAGACGCACATAAGAAATTAAATAATTTTTTTTTTTGGTTTTTAATGCGCTTGTATTCATGCGTGTATATGTGCATCTATTGCGCATCTATTTTTGCGTGTAAATTCGTTCATACATGCAATTATAGACGCGAGGTTGTAGACGCGCAAATAGACGGGCAGATAGACGTGCCCGTAAGATTTTCTCTATATTCAAAAATCACATCTAGAAGTGAGCCTATGAGGCCTTTTTGTTGTAGTGGACTCACAACAGAAATATCGATATAAGCGAGGGCTTAAAGCTCGACCTCAAGCCTTCACTTCTGAATTCGATGGCAAACTTTGAAGAAGGCGAGGGATACAATCTCCACCTCAAGCCCACACTCCTGATTTTGAAGTAAGATCTTCAAGGAGGTGAGGGATTCAAGTTCAACCTCTAGCCTCTCTCCCTTGATGTTTGATGGAAAGATCGAGAAGGGCGAGGGATACAATCTCAACCTCTAGCCACTCCCATATAAGGTCTTCTTAGAGAGTTCAAGGAGTATATGGATAACCCCTCATACTCATCCTCTTAAATAGTTTTCATTATACCCTCCCATGTTGATATGCTTTTAGCTTAAGGCATTTAGCTTTAAAATGATAAAGTTAAGCTTTTAAAACTTTTTCTTAAAAAAAAAAACTTAAACACTGAATTAGATTTCCATCTTGTGAACCATTAATGGCAGCTATCCATTTGTCATCTTTTGCATCCTGTGACACATGCTATTTCCACTGCGAGGTGTGTGGCTCTTCCTGGATGGCGGTGGAGTCGAAGATCATACCGACAGTCCTCAAGTCTCTTCTAGGCACAATTGTTGGAGGCTGATAGTTAATGCTGCACTTGAAACCAGTTGGACACCAGTCCACAAACTGGATAGTTCTCTTGGTCTTGATGGTAGCAACCATAGCGTTCACATCTTTGGGCACCATATCACATTTGTACATGAGACACCATGCCATGTATTTGCCATGGCATGGGTCACACTTCACCATCATAAAGGATGACTCAAAGGCACTGTTTGTGATATCTGCAACAATAGATAACTGCTCGTGGTATGCCTTCTTTGTTGATATTTCTAGAGCATATGAGGACAACATGAAATTAATCCTCGGGTAGGGCACCAAATTGGTTTGGAACTCCGTTACATCCACATTCAGAGCACCATCAAAAGAAGGGAGGCAATGAGTGAGGAGATTTCTTGAGACACAAGCCTATTGAGATTGGTGTAGGTAGGGCAATCAATGTCAAGAGAGTGTCGGAAAATATCATAAATTGCCTCATTGTCAGCAGTACTGCAACATTTGTGTGCTCTAGTAAAGAATGAGTAGACATCACACTATTATAAGTCTCAACAACAAAGGTTGAGACTTGTGGAGATAGATACACAGTAAAGCCAAGATTAGACTTTTTCCATAATCCACTGATAGATGCTCCAACAAAAGGGAGCCAAAGCTTGAGCATGTCCCTCCTCTGACACCATTAAAGACCAAGAAACCTTGAAGACCAATGTAATTGTTTGCTAGCTTCTTGCGGATCCGACCAAGGTAGAGGTCCAGAATCTCCTTGCCAATTGTGTAATGGCCACATGCAAAGTTGTTGGCAACATCTTCCTTACCACCACTGATCAATTTCTCAAGATGGAATAGCTACCTATAGGTGCCAGTGTAAACTTCATCGATAGCAGTGGGCTCCAGATCTAGAAACACTGCTCTAGGAACATGCTTCCCTACTCCACTCTCACTGAAGAAGGTATTAAATGAATCATCACCATCTCCAACTATCTTGTCACTTGGCATTTGGCCATCAGGTTGGATGCCATGCTCTAGACAATAGAGCTCCCAGCAGGCATTTTTGACCTAGATGTCGGCCTGGCCAATGTGGATGGAGATGAAATCTCTCATGGTCAAAGAATAAGGAAGGAAGCTAAAGAAGGAATAGGGAAAAGTATTTGAGAAGGTGTGTCCAAAGACGCCTTAACGGAGCTCTCTTCTGATGTTACAAAGATGACGGAAGAGGAGGAGAAGAAGATAATCTAAAGGAAGTATCCAATGAAGCAACTTCTTAGATGGGCTAGAACTCCTAGATTGCAACCTTGTTAGATCATCTTGTCTTTTCCCATTCGAATGCAACTCAGGCTCCCATGGCTGCTCAAATTGTAGCACTTCCAAAATAGCAGTAGCTTTGAGATCAACTGCAACAGTCACTTGTAGTACAACCTTGTGCAGGGGTGGCATTCTATTCAACCTTCTTCACCCTTTGCTGATCATTTTATCACCTTCATACACATTGGCCTCATACATTCTTCCAATTTTCAATCCTCGGCATCCTCACTATCGATATACAACAAACCTTGTGCAGGGGTTGCACTGTATTTAGCCTTCTTCATCCTTCCTTGAGTAGCTTGTTGCCTTAATTTGTAGCAGCATTCACTTTTACTTCATCTTTTGTTTCTCCATGAATTTTTGGACATGGTATTTTCTTTAGATTCTATTCAAAATGCTATTCACTGTGCTTTGCATCAGCCTTGCTGTGTTTTTTGCACCTTTCCCTGTATGCATTGCATTCTCGGCCATCACTTCAACAAGTGTTGTAATGCAATGTGCCCTATTAAGAATATGCTTTGGAAGAGAATCTCATGCCCAATCATTCATGCGGTTTGCAAATTTTAAACCATATAATGCAATCATTCAAACGATGCTCACAAAAATTTATGAATGCACTGAAGAAAATGTGCCTAGCCTATCTACATGTGCTCGTGCGTCATGCAAAAATGCAAACAAAAAAGACACACATAACAAAAAATAATTTCCTAATGACATTGACTAATGTGTTCAAATTCTTGGCAAAAAAACTTTGCCCTCAAGTTTGTAGTGGTGGACGTCCAGCGTGACGACATCTACCCCCTCCAAACTTGCACATCCTCTGGATGGGCCGCATCTACCCATCCCCATCACGGCCAAGCTTGATGGTCAATGTGATCTCCTCATCTTCTATAAAAGCATCTGCAATATCCATATCTTCATCTACATCATTTCTTGGCTCAAATCCATCATAAATCTCTTTATCCAACTCCTCAAATGCATAGATAGCATCATCTCTTCTCTTGAATAATTTGATTCTCTTCCCTACAATTGGAATCTGCAAGGCCATGCCATCAAGCTCTACCAAGGAATATGTAGCATTGTCATGGACATACTGCACTAGATAAGGCCCAAACCATCATCTCGAAACCTTGTGGATAGCACTATACTAATTGTCTAGACTACTATCATAGACCAACACCCTATCTCCCTCCTCAATCTCTCTTGGTCTCAATCTGTGTATGTTATCAAATTGATCTTTATTACGAATTTTGGCCTCTTTGAGCTTTTGAACTGCTCTCTCAATATCTTCAAATGACGAATACAAAGAGCTAAAAGATCCTCTCTAGTCATCTCTTCTTGCTACCACAGTAAAACACTCCAAGTAAGTGTGCAAATCTCTATAGGCATGACTGACTTTTGCCCATACATAAACTCAACTAGCATACAACCTATAGTCACACTGTGAATAGTGCGATGATGAGCCCATAAGGCATAAGGCAACAACCTAGGCCACTCTTTGACCCATCCATCGCATGCTTTGGACAAGGCTTTTACAATTGGTGGATGGACTCTTTCACTCTTTCCATTACCTTCTAGATTATATTCCAAAGTCAAAGCAAGTTTAATGCCAAGGCGAGAGAAAATCTCCCTAGCCTCATCAACATCCAACTCACCTCTATCTGTAGTAATTTTCCCAATGCATCCATACTTGCAAATAGCATCCTCCAATAGGAACTTACAAACCACTAAAGTAGACTTTGTCCGCAATGCTCTTCCTTCCACTTGATTTGTGAGATCTTCTCATGTCAAAACAATGTAGCGCATCTGGCATAAAACAACATGCATAGTAATCAAATCAAGAACCTACTTGTAGTGAATACATAGCTAGGATGAAGCTCATCTCTATGCCTTACTGAAGAGAACACCTGAAAATTAGGACATGTTTCAACAAACTGTGAGATATCTCTATACATGCCTCTCCACCAATATCACTCTTTAATCCTCTCATAGGTCGCCCAAATAGCTCGATGTCTAGCCCAAAGACTTTCATGAAATTCTTTCATGATCCGCACCTGTGAAGCTCTATCACAGAGAACTCTCAATGATTGTCCTCCTCACTTTCGTGGATGCTTCCAAAGTTGCCCACTTCACAAGAAGAAACCATAAGCTTTTCTCCTAATCTTCTTGAAGTCTACATCACTTGACCCTTCCTGTCTAGACATGGTACTCAAATAACGACCAATCTATAAATACTCTCTTGTATACAAAGACTCATCAAAGATTTCCAAAGCAGACACATGACAAATATGATCAACATGCATGGCTGAAAGATCAGCCCCATCATCAACATCATCAATGCAAGAAAAATCCATGTCATCATATATCGCTCATGAAATCATATCAGCTATTGGTTGTTTTTACCTGCTATGTGCTTGAACTCAGGATTCATGGATTTTATGTACCCAATCCACCTAAGCATGGAAATATCTAGAGTAGAGCAACTCGTGATCATACCTAGAAGAGGAAAACAATTAGCCTTCACCACCACAACAACTCCAATGAAGTACTCTTTATCATTCTTGAGAGTCGTGACAACTCTTGAGAGCTCCCTCTTAATATGTGGATACTTGTGTTGCGGATCATTCAGGACTTTTTTCCCAAATTGAATAGCATACCTATTGCCATTTGCATTGTCTTGGCCAACATCCCATCCGATGCCAATAGGACTAGTATCAACACAGTAAGAACAATAGGTCTCCCACACTCATAATATGCTTTTTGAAGAGTTGGAGCAGCTCTCAACAATCTCTTCAGTTTCTGCATAGCTTTAGTATGTATCATCTGCCAAGAAAAATGGTACCCTTTCCTCAAGAGCTGTAGAGATCATCTACAATATGAGCAAAATAAGGAATCCAAATAAGATAAAACACACAAGCTCCAAGAAACCTGCGAACCTCTGAAGTAGAAGAGCAAGTCACTGCAATCTTCTTTATGGCATCAACCTTCGTAGGGGAAGGCTTCCATCCATAATATCCACACATACGTCCCAACAATCAAAACCTCTCTAGCACCAAAAACAGACTTCAACCGTGATAAGGTCAAATTCTCTTCCTCTAGCCTACAAGGAATCCTCTCAATATCTCTAATATGTGCAACCACAAAGAACATGCATCCATGATCATCTAAAGTTTCATCCTTCTCTTTTTCCAAACAACCTTTAATAGGTAGATCATCAATGAAAGGCATGGTAAGATCTGGAATAAAATCTCTTACGTCCTTGTTCATCTCATTCATCATATGGGCAACCAAATTAGTAGCTCCTTGCGGAAGTGTACACATTCAGACAAGGCCTAAACGTGTCTTCATCGTAGTCAAATCTTTGCTCTCAAGAGCAAGCTAGAATTGGTCATATCCCAAATAAATATCATCCAGTGAATAGATAGCACGTCTAGAAAAGGCTTCTGCAAACTCATCCACAATAAGTCCTGCACCAACATTTCAAATAGTGACCCTATTCACTGGCTGTAAATCCTGTATGAATATGAGTGTCCCATTCTTCTTAGGAACCGTGAACAATCTATTAGAATATGGAGCTGAATATGGTTCTAGAATTCCCATCTTGATCCGCTCATTCAAAAGCTCCACCAATTTAGGCAAGTAACCCCTAGGCATTGAATAGGTCTAGATTCCAACGGACATGCGGAATGGTAAAAATAACCATAGGCGTCATAACCCTAGGATCAACGCATCCAATCTTATGTGGGAAAAAAGAAAAATCTTTTCCATGTCTGCACAACATCTCTTGAAAACATCTCACCTCTTTTGGAAGGAGAAAATCTTCAGTTCCAATCTTCATCTCTTTCAGTGTCTCAGCTAAAAACCTATGACCAATACCGACAGGATCTCATAAAGGAGGTTGCATAGAAACTCTCCTAATCATTGTTGAAATATCGAGCTCCACTCGTGATATGCCAGGGTGACCGTTGTGCATTTATGTCACCGACTTGTCAGTTGTAGATGCGGTTGGTACACCGCCCATGAATAATAGCTAGATGATAGCTATCCTTATCTACTCTAGTTCGTGGCTCAGTTAGTATGCCACCTTAGTTAGTTGAGTTTGGTTTGAGACCCATATTTAGGGTTCTTCTATTTCTTTGTATGAGACTTATTTTTGGCTTACACAACTAAGAAGAGGAAAACTGTTTTTAGCCTCTACCTTTGTGTGTATTCCCCCATTGTGCAAGCAAGAAAGCTACAAGTGAGACTCCTTCCTTCTCTCCCACAATCTTGACATGGTATCAGAGCCTTTTTCGTGGTAAGGAGCTCAAGAAAGCAAACCAAGTTCACGGTGTTCTGGTAAGAGGAGCAGCGTTGCTTTGATTTTCTGTTTTGGGAGCAGATCTCTGCAGGTAGCACAGCCAGAAATTGCAAGAGTGCATTGTCTCAGGTTGGGATGCCCTTCGCGGTGAAGCAAGAGAGCAGTGTATGTTGCAAGCAAGGGATTTAGCCCTTGGAGACCCTGTTTTTTTGATTTGAGGCCATTTCAGGGCCTGTTTTGGAGGCGGAAGTTCTTGCACGCACTCAGGAAAAGACCCTATTTTATGCTATGCGACCACCGTTCTACAGGTCGGTGAAAAGTTACTGTAGAAATTGCATTGTATGCTTGTACGCAGAGACATTGGGAGTTTCAGAATCATCCTTGGTTCCTGTTTATGCAAAATCGTCACTAGGAAGTGACTGTGTGGTCAAATACCACTTTCGCCAGTTTTGCAGATTTGCCCTTGTGAGGGTGAAGCTATGTTTTTTGCAGTGACATAATTTTTTTGCAGTGTTCTGTAATGGCGTATGATTCTCTTTCACAGATTGTAACTGAAAAGCTTGACAAGAACAACCTCCAAGCATGGAAGTTTAGAATGACGAATTTCCTTATGGGAAAAGGATATTGGGAATTTGTTGCAGGAAATGAAGAAGAACCAGTTCTTCCTGATGTTCCCAATCAACAGCAAATGCAGGCATTTAAAGCATGGCATGAGAGAGCCAGGAAAGTTATGTACTGGCTGTCTATCAATATTTTAGACTCTATGATTGTGCATATTCAGGATGCAAGTACGCCAAAGGAGGCATGGGATACTTTGTCAAAAATGTATAGCACAAATACGCAAGCCAGGAAAATGCAGCTCAAGCAAGAGTTGCATAATGTGCAAAGAGAAAGTATGAGCATCAATGACTACCACATGAAAGTGAAGAAGATTGCATATGCACTTGCTTCCATTGGGTTGCCAGTGGAAGATGATGATTTAGTTTCTGTGACCTTGAATGGTCTAGGAAAGGATTATGCACAGTTTCGGACATCCATTTCAGTTCGTGAAAGATTTCCTGATTTTGAGGAGTTAATTGCTCTTCTAATTTCTAAGGAGTAGAGAAATGGTGGTGCATCTTCTTTAGGAGGAACTTCAAAAGAAGGTGTCTTCTACTCAAATGTTGGAAGAGGTAGAGGCAGAGGTAGAGGAGGCCGATTTGGAGGCCGGGGTAGAAATCAGAATATGCAGCAAACTCAAGAAAACTAGTCCTATGGAGGAGGACGTGGTAACTCTAGAGGCAGGGGGAGCCAAAGAGGTCGTGGTGGATGGCAAAGAGGCCAAAATGCAAACAACAATGTTGAATGCTACTACTGTGGTAAAATGGGTCATATGGCTAAAGACTGCTATAAAAAGCAGAATGACATCATGAATGGGAAATTGCAACAAGGAAATTATGCATCTTCTAGTAGACAGGGTGATGACAGAAATGAGCATTTGTTTATGGTGCAACATATGAACAATTCTGTGACAAGTGCAGAAGAAAGCAACGATGTATGGTATGTTGACTCAGGTGCATCAAACCACATGACAAGTCATGCAGAATGGATGGCGGATGCAAGGAAAATGGAAAAACCAGGATTTGTAGAGACTGATGATGATACTGCACATCCTATTGTGCAAATTGGAAAAATTCCTTTGTCTATGCAGGATGGGAAAAAGAAATACATGTCCGATGTATTTCATGTCCCGAATATCACCAAGAATCTGGTTTCTGTTGGTCAAATGGTTGAGCAGGGCTTGCAGGTCAGATTTAATCCTCATGGATGCTTTGTTGAGGATATGAAAAATAAAGGTCGCTTGATAGCAAAAGGAAAGAAGAAGGGCAGAATGTTTACATTGGATGCAGACATGTCTAAATTGAGTGCAGCAATGTTTGCACATAGGATCGGTGTAGTTGCAGATATTGATATTTGGCATAAACGCATTGGTCATGTTAATGTACAACGACTTAAATCAATGCAGGCCCAAAATATTGTTGTAGGATTGCCAAAATTCAAGGTTGCAGAAATGCATAAGATATATGAAGCCTCTCAATTTGGAAAACAGGCAAGGAAACCATTTCCTAGACATGTTCAAGAGAGTAAGAAGCCATTGGAATTAATCCACTCTGATGTGTGGACTACTAAAGCTGCATCTCTTGGAGGCTATCATTATTTTGTCACTTTTATTGATGACTATAGCAGAAAAGTTTGGGTGTATTTTATGAAAAAGAAAAGTGAAGTTTTTGGGCATTTCAAAACTCTTAAAGCTATGGTTGAAAAAGAAACACGCATGCAAATAAAATGCCTAAGGTCAGATGGAGGGGGAGAGTACCTCTCAAATGAGTTTGCAAGGTTCCTGCATGAGCATGGCATAAAGCAGCAATATTCATGCAGTCATACCCCACAACAAAATGGAATTGCAGAAAGGAAAAATAGGCATATTGGAGAGGTATCTCGTGCCATGCTCAATGAAAAAGACTTGCCAGATTTTTATTGGGCTGAAGCAGTTGCTACAGTAGTCTACATAATGAATAGGACTCCCACTGCAGCAATACATGGGATGACTCCATAGGAGAGGTATACTGGTAGGAAACCATATATTTCTCATTTGAAAATTTTTGGTTGCATTGCCTATGTACATGTGCCAGATGAGTTGAGATCCAAGTTGGATCCAAAAGCTGAGAAGCGCATCTTTATTGGTTACTCTCTGCAGAAAGGGTATAGATGCTATAACCCTTCTACTCGTAAGTTTACAGTGAACAGAGATGTTGTTTTTGATGAGATGAGTAGTTGGTATAAACCAGCAAATGTGATTGATGATGTAGATGCACAAAATGGTAATGCTGCACAGAATTCACAGCAGCAGTCACAAAATATTAGTGGACCTGCAGCATCCTCTAGTAGTGGTTCACATTCTTCGCCATGGATAGGCAGATTGAGATCAGGAGAATCTTCTCAAAGCAATGCAGATAGTGGTATGCAGGTATCACGAAAAGGAAAAGAGAAGGTTGATCAGCCCATGTTTGATGTGAATGCAGGTCATCTTATGTGGATGGTGAATCCAGTGGCTCAGAACAGAGCATTGATGATGAGTTGGGTATTCCTTCTATTGTTACACCTGGAGTAAGGAAGACCAGGGATGTTTTGAGAGCACCTGGGAGTGAACCTACTTTGCACAAGTCTACGAGAGCTAGGTATCCTATGGATAGGCTGAAATATGATGGATTTACAGCCATTCACTATGCATATATGGTCAAAGTGATACAGGAACCAGAACCCACTTCTTTTGAGCAAGCCATGGGAAAAGAAAAATGGGAGAAAGCCATGGATGAAGAAATGGATGCCTTGGAAGAAAATGCTAAAATGGGAGTTAGTACCTTTGCCTAAAGGTAAGAATGCGATTGGCTGTAAGTAGGTTTATAAGGTGAAGCACAATGCAGATGGTTCTGTGAAAACAGATACAAGGAAATATTAGTAGTCAAGGGGTATGCACAAACATATGGCATTGACTATGAAGAAACATTCAGTCCGGTTGCAAGGATGGCAACCGTAAGAGCAGTTATTGCTATGGCTGCATCAAAGGGATGGTCTTTACATCAGATGGATGTAAAGAATGCCTTCTTGCATGGTGATTTGCAAGAAGAGGTCTATATGGAGCAGCCACCAGGTTATGTGCATGCTGTTCATCCTGAGTTTGTTTGTAGGTTGAAGAAAGCCTTGTATGGCTTGAAGCAAGCACCTAGAGCATGGTCTGACAAGATAGGACAGTATCTTGTCATTATTGGCTTTCAGATTTCCAAGGCAGATTTCTCACTTTATGTGAGAAACATAGAGAAATGTATTATGTTACTTGTCATTTATGTTGATGATTTGATTATGACAGGTGACAGTGATGAAGATATCCTTCATGTGAAAATGCTATTGAAGCAAAAGTTTGAGATGAAGGATTTGGGAGAGCTGTGTTATTTCTTGGGCATTGAGATGATTAGATCACCAAGTGGGATATAGCTCTTGCAGAGGCAGTATGGATTGGACATGCTGTCCAAATATGGGATGACAGGCTGTAAGCCTATTTCAGTTCCTTTGGAGCAGAATGTGAAGTTGAGCATAGATGCAGGTGAGCTTCTGGAAGACCCTACTATGTACAAATGCATAGTAGGAAGTTTGATTTATATGACTATTACCAGGCCAGATTTGAGCTATGTTGTTGGATTGGTAAGTCAGTTTATGCAGGCTCCAAGGAAACCGCATTTGGATGCGGCTAGACGCATACTCAGGTATGTGAAGTCCACATTGCAGTATGGACTATTTTATGAGACTGGGGTTCAGATATAGTTGCATGGATACACTGATGCTGATTGGGCTGGTAGTATTTCTAATAGATGATCTACCAGTGGATATGTGTTCTCTTTTGGGAGTGCTGCAGTCACTTGGAGCAACAAGAAACAGCCTACAGTTGCCTTGTCGAGCACAGAGGCCGACTACAGGGGTGCAGCAATGGCTGCATGTGAGGTAGCTTGGTTGCATAAGCTACTTTATGATATGCATCAGCCTACAGATGGGCCAGTTGTCATTTATTGTGACAACATGAGCAGTATACACTTGGCAAATAACCCAGTCTATCATGCTAGAACAAAGCACATTGAGGTGCATTATCACTATGTGTGGGAGAGGGTTTTACTAGGTCTTATTGATCTAGTTTATGTCAACACAGAGGATTAGGTAGCTGACATATTTACGAAGGCATTGGGCACAGAGAAGCTGCGCAAGTTCAGAGACCTGCTTGGTGTGCAGGAATTGGGATTGATCTCGAGGGGGAGTGTTGAGATATCGAGCTCCACTCGTGATATGCCAGGGTGACCGTTGTGCATTTATGTCACCGACTTGTTAGTTGTAGATGTGGTTGGTACACCGCCCATGAATAATAGCTAGATGACAGCTATCCTTATCTACTCTAGTTTGTGGCTCAGTTAGTATGCCACCTTAGTTAGTTGAGTTTGGTTTGAGACCCATATTTAGGGTTCTTCTATTTCTTTGTATGAGACTTATTTTTGGCTTACACAACTAAGAAGAGGAAAACTGTTTTCAGCCTCCACCTTTGTGTGTATTTCCCCATTGTGCAAGCAAGAAAGCTACAAGTGAGACTCCTTCATTCTCTCCCACAATCTTGACAATCATCTCATCACTATCCAAAGGTAGTGGTCCTGCAACTAGTCTAATCTTCTTGTCAACTATCTTATATTTTGTCTAAACTCTAGCTTCATTGCTACAACCCGCAAATTTCAGTACTTGTTGTGAATACCCTGGTAAACACAAATTTTATTGTGAAACAATAGCATCCAACTCTTTTTGCTGAAATATGTCAAAGAGGAACACTTTTTGCTAAGAATTCTTAGCAACCAAATTCTCTTGAAGCATGAAATTAGTGATTTTGCAATACATCGCGAGAGAATGGACTTGTAAGACATATGACAACTCTTGATTGTCAGTTTTTAGCAATACAGAAAGTTCTTCCATAGTATTCGAGCATGAAAGCCCATCATGGAGACCATCTACCTTGTCCTCTTCCTGCAAAACACCTAAAAGCTTTAATTCTTTCTCTTTTCTCTTCACATACTACATGGCAGCTCTAAGCATATTAGAAATATGCTAAAAACACAAAGTACTTTCAGTGGATACACCATAAACACATGAGAAAAAACCTACTGCTGTAAGGAGGCGAGACCTTTCCCTGACTCGTACCACTATCATCTCGCAAGATAGTGGTACCTAACAAAAATCTGAATCTCTTGATGGAAGAGGGGAATCCCTCAAAGAATCCTTATTCCAATGATGTTTGACACAAATGGTCATGAATTGGGCAGGCCTCTTTCCATCTTTTCTTTGGATCCATACATAAGCAGATCATCTAGAACTTTAGTCTCCATTCGAGACTCAGCAATAAATGGCTACCCCAAAATAATAGGATAGGAACAAATGTTCTACACAAAGAAATGATAAGACTCATCCACATCTCCAATAGAAAACTTCAAGTTCTGACAAGTAGCATACAAATCTCCTATAGTGTTGTTTGCTGCACGCATGTCAACCATGGTCCACATCAAGTGGCCATCTACCAATATCATATAGTCCACATACTATGACATTAATCTTGGAGCCATGATCCAAGAGAGCAACACAAGGGTTCTTTGTCTCACCAAGCTTGACTATAGTCTCGGTAGTCGCATGAGCCTAGTGATTATGAGAAAAATGGCTATGAGACACCAATCTAGGCGCATCATCACTCTCAGCATATTGTACATGCTGAAGTAAAGACTGAAGATTCTTCTAAGATTGCATACATAAAGCTCCATCTGTAGACTCCTCAATAGTATCCTCATTAGAATCAATCTCCTCAATTTGCAACCCATAGATAATAGCCTTGGCAATAGCTAAAGCCTCTCGATGGATCATATCCTGTGTCGGCTCTTCAATAACATGTCATTTTCTTTTAATGATATCGATGATAACATCACGAAATTCTATTTTGGCAATCCCCAAGATTTCTCCAAGAGTAAATTTAATTTTGCAGTTAAGAATTCGATCCTCAAGTACCTTTTTCAAATCCATAGTTGTCTCAATGTTGGAGAGCAACTTGAATCCATGTTGGCTTTTTGGCTTTGGATACTTTATCTTTGGGGCTTTCTAATCTTCCCTTTCAGCTTCTAAACATCAGCCATACTCTGATCTCGGGTTTGAAGAAGAAGGCTGAAGAACTTGATCACTTCTCCTAGTAACTCTCTTTTATCCTTCAGGTTGATCATTATCTCTTTTCCGTTTCTCTTCAACAAGCACTTCAAATCCTTGAGATTTTGCCATATAAGCATAGATAGAAAAGACATCAACTCGATCATTCCATCCAGCCCCTTTTTTTATCGCATATCCTATGACTGAAATTTCAGATGATGAAGCTTTTCCCTTCTTCTCTATGTGCAATGCATAGGACCATAAAGGACATTTGTCCTTCGGCAAATTGCTCCAACTGAAGACCATAGGCAAAAGCTTCTCTTGCCACCTCTCACATAACATAAGAAGAGTGTAAAAGAGACTCCTCAAATAATTTCTTCATACCACCCTTACCAAAATTTGGTTTAGTCACTGCTTTGTATCCCCAAAACATATCATGTTGTCCTTCTAGACTACTAACTTCAGCCTTTTTGCCTCTTCAAAATCTTGACAGTCCTTCCGCTCACGGTTTGGACTATCACACCACATGCAACGGTGAACATGATCATTCTTGGAAGAATTCGTAGGAGTGGAAGAAGTTTGGCCTGAACTTGGAGTTGGACTAAGTGGCTGCTATTCCATTCCGGTCATCTTAATTTGAAGGTATTTTAAGTTCTTTGAAAATTTCTCCACCATATCTTTGGCAGTCGATTTTGTAGATGGTTTGACAAAACTACGGTAGGAATAGGCATAGGCATAGACACAGGATGAGAAATAGGAGAAGTAGTGGATGGTGCAACATGAGAAGTAGGAGAGGTTGTGGTAGGAGAAGACATTGTTGATGGTGTCTACATTCTGTTTTGCAAGTGAGCCTTCCATCTTTGTCTCTTTGTAAGTGTAAAAACCGCATCGATAGCATCCTATCAATCCATCTTCAATCCCATGGGCTGCATATGGTCTTCAAGAAGCTCTCCCAACTCATCTTGAATGTAGGATCAGAGCCACATACAAGAATACCTCCACTTTTTTTGAGTTCAGAGCTCTTTGCTCTGGTGCATCCAACTAGTTATATTGCTCTTCAAACTCTCGCAACAAGTCAGAAGCAACAAGACCTTTGTTGGGCTGATAGACCCACTATCTAAATGTCTTCCATGTACAATACCATAATCCTCCAAGAAATATTCATATTTGATCATTTTCTTGAAAACATTCCAGTTAGAGTCTTACAAAAACAAATTTGTCACTCTAACCTGCAAAGCAAGCGTGACAAGCCATAAGAAATTATTGCTCTAGTTGGTCAGAATTCCGAAGAAGCACATCTGGCTTTCAAAGGCTTTGATGTAGGCTAAAATATTTCGGCCATCAAATAATTTGCACTCACTAACCACAGCCTTGATTGCCTTGGTCGCACCATGCATATGCTCTTGTTCTTGATGCAACATTCAATGTTGATCCAATTGTTGCTGATGTAATTGTTGCTACTGCTGCATAGATAACTCCATCTATTGATTCTACATTATAATGACTGAAGAAAGAAATTGCCATACAATCTTCATCTCATGAGTTAAAAAGAAAGAAGCAATCGATGATGAAGATGGATTATTTGAAGAGTCTCCCATATTGATGATTAGAAGGAATGCTTTCATGTCAGGTTCACCAAATGTCACTCAATGTTGCACATGATTCACACGAGGGGTTTGTGAAATTGCTCGCCATAGGGACGCTTTGAGATGGGAGTATTCAATGAAATAAAACTTATCCAAAATAATTTTGAATGAGAAGACAAATTCTTGATTTAAAATATAGGCAAGTTACAGGTTTATAAGATTTACAAATTTGATCACAAGAGTTTTGAGAAAGACAAGGATGAATTCTCAATCTCAAAGGGAAGAGAAGAAAGTGGGTTTTCAGAATTTTTGAGGAAAGGTTTTTAATGAAGTGAGGAGTACCTAGTTCAAACTCAAGCCACTCTTCATGAATGACTCACGATGGAAATTTCAATGTAGGCGAGGGCTTAAAGCTTGACCTCAAAGCCTTCGCTTCTGAATTCAATGGCAAACTTTGAAGAAGGCGAGGGATACAATCTCCACCTCGAGCCCACACTCCTTATTTCGAAGTAAGATCTTCAAGGAGGGGAGGGATTCAAGTTCAACCTCTGGCATCTCCCCCTTGATGTTTGATGGCAAGATCAAAGAGGGTGAGGGATACAATCTCAACCTCTAGCCACTCCCATATAAGGTCTTCTTGGAGAGTTCGAGTATATGGAGAACCCCTCATACTCATCCGCTTAAATAGTTTTCATTATACCCTCTCACGTTGACATGCTTTTAGCTTTTCTAAAAAAGCTTAAGGCATTTAGCTTTACAACAATAAGGTTAAGCTTTTAAAACTTTTTCTTTAAAAAAAAACTTACACGCTGAATTAGATCAAACCATTAATGGAAGCTATCCATTCGTCATCTTTTGCAACCCTTGTGACACATGCCATTTGCACTGTGAGGTGAAGCTCTTCTTGGATGGTGGTGGAGTTGAAGATCATTCAGACAGACCTCTGGACCTTAGCCACATCTCCTCCAAGCACAACTATTGGATGTTGATAGTTAATGCTGCACTTGAAACCAATTGGACATCAGTCCACAAATTGGATAGTTCTCGTGGTCTTGATGGTAGCAACCACAACATTCACATCCTTGGGCACCATATCACCTCTGTACATGAGATAGCATGCCATGTTATTTGCCATGGCATGGGTCACACTTCACAATCATAGAGGATGACTCAAAGGCACTGTTCGTGATCTTTGCAATAGATAGCTGCTTGTGGTATGCCTTGTCTACTAATATTTATGGAGCATATGAGGACAACATGAAGTGAGTTCTTGGATAGGGCACCAAATTGTTATGGAACTCCGTTACATCATCCACATTGAGAGCACCATCAAAATGAAGGGAGGTAGTGAGTGAGGAGATGTCCTGAGACACAAGCCTATTGAGATTGGTGTAGGTAGGGCGATCAATGTCGAGTGGGTGTCAAAAAATATCATAAATTACCTCATTGTCAAGCAGTATTGCAACATCTGTGTGCTCTAGTAGAGAATGAGTAGACATCACACTATTATAAGTCTCAATAACAAAGGTTGAGACTTGTGGAGACAGATACACAGTAAAGCCAAGTTTAGACTTTTTCCATAATCCACTGATAGACGCTCCAACAAAAGGGAGCCAAAGCTTGAGCATGTCCCTCCTCCAACACCATTAAAGACCAAGAAGCCTTGAAGTCCAAAGCAATTGTCTGCCAACTTGTGGATCCAAACAAGGAAAATGTCCAAAATCTCCTTGCCAATTGTGTAATGGCCATAGGCAAAGTTGTTGGCAGCATCTTCCTTGCCACTGATCAATTGCTCTAGACAAAACAGCTATCTATAGGTGCTAGTGCAAACTTCATCAATAGCAACAGGATCTAGATCTACAAACACTACTCTAGGAACATGCTTCCCTGATCTAGTCTCACTAAAGAAGGTATTAAATGCATCATCACCATCTCCAACTGTCTTGTCACTGGGCATTTGACCATCAGGCTGGATGCCATGCTCATACAAGAGATTGCACATGATTGAGAGGCCACCTTACATATTTTGGATTTTTCAGTACCCTTTTCCACTATAGGATACCCCATATGTTTTGACATTTTAGAACAATCGATTGGTTATCTTATTAGCCTTGTTTAGACACGTAGTTTGGGTGAATAAGTTTGTCTTCATGTAACCATAGTCTGCATTGGAGCATGCTTGGCATTTTGCATGCATTTCTTGAGAGGGGAGTGTTGAGTGCTTTGTGAGCCTTTATTATTAGTATGTATAGATACGATGCTCATGCAAGCACATTGTAGTCATCATCTAGGGACTCATTGATGATTGTTTTTGTGTAGGTTGAGTTCAATGGCCTTTAAGCAAAAGAGACAAGCAAGGAAACAATTCCAAATAGAGGCAATTACAGTAAGTGTATAGTCAAAAGCATGCAATTTTCTTGATTTTTTCTTTTCGTCGATGCGCCAATTTCTTACAACGAAAGTTTAGACTCACAAACAAAGTGGATTTAGTTCTATGTCTCTTGATGATGACAATGATAATTTCATGGACAACCAGGTGCAAACAAGAGGTTTCTAATCCTAGCTGTGTACCTATTACCACAAAAAACCATGCCATGCATGGGAAATGTCTATGTTTTGAATGAGGGGTTTGCATGAGAGCGATATGCATTTGGATTTGAGAATCGAAGGACTCTTTCTTTAAATGTTTATTTTCTATTATTTTGTATTTAAGGTATCAATAAGAAGACAGAAGAATACTCTAATTATAATCTTGCAATAAGTTTGGCATGCTCTAGTGGAGCCAACAAGTAGATAGGTGGGAAGTTGACAACACCTAGAAACATGCCAAATATTGAATTTTTTAAAAACAAAAATGTATACATTTGACATTATTACCAAAATTTTATATTAATTGATTGTAGATGTGATGTTCGTAGTTGTGGTCTTTGAAGGATGGTCTTCACAATTTGGCAAGGAGATGTTGGTGCAAGGAGGTTCTTTATGAGAGAAAAGTGGAGTTAGAGACGAAACTTGATCGATTTTCTTAGGTGCTTAGTATATCTTAGCAATGGCCACTTTGAAGTTGGCCATAGGGATCATTATCATTGGAAGAAGGTAGACCATGTCTAAAGTCACCTTGTTCATGTCTTAGAGGTATTACTAGGTTAAAGAGTTTTGGCAATATCTTGAGAGGCCACAAGAAGAAGCTTAGGAGGGGGATTTTAAAAGTCTAAGGTCTTAATGGATTTGTAGGTTACAAACGTAATGAAAGAAGAGAAAAATGAAAAAAAAAACGTAATGGAGAGGCCGTTAAGGTAGTGTGCGTTGTGTGAAGGGGTGCCCTCTTGGCCGCTACCAATCTGATCTAGGAGGGAGAGATAGGATCAGAGAGAGCTTGGAGAGGTGTGGAAAAATGTCAAGGAGAAGGAGAATGCCATCAATTACTCTTCTCTACCATCACTATGCGTTGAATTGCATAAGCATCAATACACCCAACCAAACTGAAATCGTCGGCAAGGAGAAGAATTTCTTCATTGCCCATCGTCATATCCTATTTTTGATATCATCTACAGATTGAATTGATCCAAATTTACACTCTTTTCATCAATTCATCGTCACTTTGAGAAAGAAGCCATGGCTTTAAGTTATAAGCTTTTAATTAAAGCTTAAGCTTTTAAAACATATAAGTAACCATTCACATGCCAATAATTAAATGATAAGTGGGAGTTGCAAGGAGGAGAAGGCAAGAGATTTCATTGTTAGAATTGCAAAGGTTGACTAGACCGACATTCATGGCTCAACTGTGAAGACACAAATCCCAAAGACACAACTACGACTAGCAAGAAATTTTCAAGGAAGTGTGTCTTTGCTTTATCAAATAACAACATGGAAAAGTCTTAATTTGTCATTCTTACTATTTTTAATCAATACATTCAAACTTAATTCTACACATTTTGTATTCCATATGAATTCTAAACCCTATTTGACAATTTTTAAAAATAAAAAAAGATAAAAACTCATTAACCTCGTCACAAATAGACATTTCAAAAATTATTAAAATTTACTAGAATCACACTAGTACAAAATGTTATTCTCTTGATAACATTTTAACTATGAAAAATTCATTGAATTTTTTGTGATTTTTAAATAATATTTACTATTTTTAAAAATTAAAAAGTTATTTTTTGAGTGAAAATAAGGGATTTTATTAGTGGAAAATTATGTACACTCTTCAAAAAATTATGGTAATTTGAAAATAAGTCAATAATATCATTTCTAAATTTCAATAAATTGTGTGATATTTAAGAGAAATAGAAACTACTTTAGATGCATTTTCTAAAGGAATATTTACATGAGAACGTTATGTTTCCAACCATATGCAAAATGAAATTATATGTGTTGTGCCAATTCATGAAACATGGAAAAAGAGAGAGTGTATAAAACTTTCTTATTTGTATTATAATTGATAAGTTTATTTATTATCCATGAGAATAATATGAGATGGATTATAATTGCAAAATTAAATATAACAATTTACAAACAAAACCTAAGTTTACATTTGATCAATGTGATGGAATGAGGGTAAGCCTCAGTATCAATGCTAAAATTTTCTATTTTATTCATATAAACATCTCTTGGTTGATTGAGTAAGTAAAGAGAGGAGGGCCACTAACGTAATTTATTAATTAGGGGAGAATTTAGTTTTTTCTTTAATGAATTCTATATGTGTATGCATGAGTGTGAGAAATGAAATTGTTTTTACCTTATTTGTTATTTAGCTCAAAGAAGGAAGAGAAGGGCATCTCTATCGAAACTCAAAATAAATTAATTATTTAACGATTAAAGTACAATGAGGAACTTGATTTTAGGAAGAGGGGCAACGTTTTAAAAGGAAAATTAAGACGTGGGTTTTTTGGAATGTTAAGTTGATTTCTTTGAATGCTTTGCTTTTAAATAAATAAAAAGAAATAAGTTATGAAGGTGGAGAAAGAAATTTAAAAATGAACTTGAATGGTGAACTTATAGATCAGATCTATACTTGAAAACAACTTCTTCAAAGTCAATTAAACAGACTTCCTAGATAAACTGCCACAAGTACAGTAAGGAGAAAATTATGAGGAGACACTCCTCCAAGATGGGGGGAAGAGTTAGCTTAGGATTAGAATTATAGTACCTAATCTAGAGACTTAGCCACCATGAGTCGTTATAAACACTACAAGATGCATGCCTCATAATGATGTTCAAAGTGACAAAAATGTTCATTTAAAAATTACCCCCATCATCGCTATACGCATCGGTATTAGCATCTCCACGAAACCTCGCAATTTGCATCGGTATTAGCGTTGCAATTTGCATTGGTTTGCGACTCAAATACCAATGGTTTGTGACGCCAATAGCACGTATAGTTAATTTGCGATGCTAATAGCGACAGTTATAGAGAAATTTTTTTTTGGCAAGGCATAACACTATGTGTTGTATCTATATTCTACAAATGGATTACATGTTAAGTATGCTATGGTTGTCAAGATGAGCATAAAATGTACTTGAACCCACAAGACTAATACATAGAATAAGTATAAGATTGCTTATGAAAACTCATGGAATTAAGGCAAGATACAAAGGATGATAGCAACATAGTACATAGAAGATGCCTACATAAATCATATGACCAAAATAGAAGAGGATGTGCACTTCGCAAATCCAAGCATGAGCTATAGATCCTTGCCATTTGAAGGTGTCTTGATGCAAAGGAGCATCAAACGGACTCTACAAAATGGAAAACTACACATTAGTCCGCCATACATAATGCATTTTAATAAAAATAGTAACTAGGGACAAGAAAGATGAATAACTTATTGGGCCATTGTGTGCATAGAGTCTATCGATCAATGCAATGAGACCGCGTCTCTCTACATATCAAGTCTCCAGGCTAGTGCGATCATGGTTTGTGACATATGTCTAAATCAGGCCATCTGATCTAGAGACATACATGTGAATATCTCTTGCAATTCCTCGTCGTTCATCCCTTGACTTATCCTGCTCTCCAAATATTATCAAAGGTCACCTGCACAGACATAAAGTGATATTAGCATAATCAATCTAAAGATTCAAGCAGAGCACAATAATATAACTCTGGAAAAAATGATGTTACTTAAAATCCATATTCTAGAGTATCCTTATAAGCAATTCATCAACGAATTAAGTAGACGGATGTTGCAAGTATGATGTAGCCTATGGTCCCATGTCAATCTCCTAGCACAACTCTATATACACTGAAAGGTCAATAAATAGGTCACTACAAAAGGATGAGTCCACCTCATTCTCAAAGAATTCATGGCCTCCTATCTTTCCGTCATTGTTACCCAATTCTGCCTTCTCCCTTGTGGAGTGCATTTTGTCGATGCACTTAATGTGAAAATGTCGCCCCATAACCACGCCGCACTGTATATTTTGTAATGTACATTGAAATGTTGAGATTTGCAATCACATCCATGATGCCTCTTTGTAAGAGCAGATGGCCTGAGGACATACAGGCTGCAGGAATCCCATAGGCATAGAGAGAAAGACTGGCACCTACCCATCCCTTTATAACATTGTAATTGGATGTCACTTTCATATGAGATGAATGCAATTTCATTGTCATTCTACTTTTCAGTTTAGTGTATCTATTGTTTGGTTTGTGTCCTTCAGTCAAGTCACTTTGTCTTTGTCAAATCCAAGTACATATGAGTTTGGTTTATGTCTATGAGCCACCATAGCTGTCATGCTCTAGATCTCATGTTTTCACATGGTATCAGAGTGCAATTGAGCATGGCTTAGCATGTTTTAGCTCACCTCTCTACTTCTACATGTCTCCTCTCACTTCTCTCAGCATAGGTCCAACTTGGCCTGAGTCCATGAACTCTTTTTACACCTCTATCTTCACTTTGCCCTCTTGTCTACCATAGCAAGACAGTACCCAGCTAACTTAGAGCTTCTTGATCTACTCCTACAACCCATATTTTTTCATGCTTCCTTCTAGGGAAATGTTTGTAAAGTCAGGGAAGAGCTTTCCATCACGAGGATTCCTGATATTGATCACTATGTAGGCTAGTATTGTGGAATATTGTGGTCATAGTCCCTGAATCCATACACTGGCATGCTATCTGCGATGTGCGATTTAGCGTGCCACCATAGGGCTTTGGTAGCCTATCTACCAAGTTTCATTTTGATAAAAAAATATTGGGAAATGATCAAGTCTATAGCCCACACATAGTAAAAAACCAGGCTGCTCTAAGAAACCCTAATCCTTCCTCCATAGCCAAATATTCTTCAAGCTCAAAACCACCTCATTTTCTCTATCTTGCCACTCAAGCCAAGGCATTATTATTTAAATCCAATTATTATTTGAAGATTCAAGCAAAGTGAAAGGGAAGTGGAACCTAGGAGGAAGAAGCTTGGCGGTGAGAGCTATGGCGGATGGAGAGTAAGAGCCAAGAGAGAGAGAGACTCAAAAGTGGGAACTCCAACAACCACAATGTGTGGCCAGGCCTTCCGCTATTCAAACTGTCACTAAAAGAATAAAGAATAAGTGACTCTGATGGGCGCCCGCCACCTGCAGTGTGCAGTGGTGGGTAGTGTTAGTGTAGTAATACACGGGTGGCTAGGTGGAG
This sequence comes from Lygodium microphyllum, assembly GCF_053477565.2. Lineage (NCBI taxonomy): Eukaryota > Viridiplantae > Streptophyta > Polypodiopsida > Schizaeales > Lygodiaceae > Lygodium > Lygodium microphyllum. Next base: position 1,969,227 of record NC_141137.1, on the reverse strand, counting down.
GCGCCTTTATCTCCAACAACCTCCCACTTAAAGGCGAATCTACCCTAGTGAGAGAAAAAAGAAAAGACAGTACAACATGTACACATGTACAACAAGATGAGGAAAAAGACGTCATCTCATCCAATGCCTATCAATCTCCTGAGGAAGGCAAAGTTCTCAGTAGTGAGGCTCTTCTGAGCAAGTCTGTAGAATTTTGCTTAGTCGGAATCTTGACAAGGTCAATAGACCTGTCCTCAATGACCTCATGAATGAAGTGATACCTCATCTCAATATGTTTTGTCTTCGCATCGAAGACCAGATTCTTGGCCAATTGAATGGCACTCATAGAATTTGAATGCAGTGTAGGCATAACATCTGCCATACCAAGGTCAACAATCAAACGGCCTAACTAGATAGCCTCCTTGCAAGACTCTGTGGCTATAATATACTCGGCCTCTATAGTAGAAAGGACCATAAACTTCTGCACCTTGGACATCCAAGAGATAGCCCCTGTAGCATAAGTGAACACATAGCAAGAAGTGGACTTCCTACTATCTGCATGTCCTGCATAATCAGAGTCAGTGTATCCCACGACTCCTATATCCTGTCTACCATAACAAAGACACATATTTGCTGTGCCCTTTAGGTACCTCATGATAACCTTGATGGCATCCCAATGTTTCTTGGCAAGTATAGCCATATAACGTGCCACAACCCTAACTGCAAAAGCAATATTTGGATGGGTGGCTATCATGGCTGCCCATGACTGATGCATAGGGAATCTTGGCCATCTTGGCCCTCTACTCATCTGTCTGTGGACAATCAGCCTATGAAACCTTCACATGAGAAGGTAATGGACAACCAATAGGCTTAACATCCTACATGCAGAAGCACTCAAGGACTTTATGAATGTACTCCCTTTGTGACAGATAGAGTAGTAATTGAGATCTATCGTGCATAATGTGCGTACCAAGTATATGAGAGGCCTATCCCAGATCTTTCATATCAAAGCTCTTCTTGAGCTGAGCCTTAAGAGCATCTAGCTCCTCATGAGTTGTCAATGCTAAAATCATGCCATCCACATAGAGTACCAAAATCAGTAAAGAACCATCACGGGCTTTCTTCGTGTACAAGCACGGATCCATAGCATTGTGGTTGTAGCCCTATGACTGCACGAATGCATCAAACTTATGGTACCATTCCTTAGGTGCCTACTTCAAGCCATATAGACTCTTCTTTAGCTTGCACACTAGGTGTTCCTTGCTAGGGTTTGCAAAGCCCTTAGACTGCTCCATGTAAATCTCATCATGAAAATCCCCATGTAGAAAAGCCGTCTTGACATCCATTTGGTACAAGTCCAGGTCAAGCTATGCAACCAAGGCGAAGACTAAGCGTAGGGTGGTCATCTTGACCATATGAGAAAAGACTTCATCAAAATCAACCCCATGCTCCTGCTTAAAACCCTTAGCAACCAATTGAGCCTTGTGTGCTGACTTGAGGTATCCATGGGTACTTTTCATCTTGTACACCCACTTGCATGGCAAAGCCTTCTTAGCCTGAGGCAAGGAAACTAAATCCCAAGACTGATTCTTATGCAATGAGTCAAGTTCAGACTACATTGCCCTCTCCCTAGAGTGACAATCACCCCTGCGCATAGCCTCATCATAAGTGAGAGGCTCTCTTGCATTTGTAACCAGTACATAATCCATAGAGGGCGCAAAACGTCCAAGAGGTCATCTATCTCTAGTAGAATGCCTTGACCTAGGCTCTGCTGCTTGATCGACATCCCGTCTAACATCAGCATGTCTAGCATCTGGGCCATGAGCATTCGATGATGCCGCACACTATCTAGCTGCGGACTGAATGAGAGCAGGTGGTGTCAAGATTGTGGGAGAGAAGGAAGGAGTCTCACTTGTAGCTTTCTTGCTTGCACAATGGGGGAATACACACAAGGGTGGAGGCTGAAAACAATTTTCCTCTTCTTAGTTGTGTAAGCCAAAAGAACTCTCATACAAAGAAATAGAAGAACCCTATATATGGGTCTCAAACCAAAGACAACTAACTAAGGTGGCATACTAACTGAGCCACAAACTAGAGTAGATAATGATAGCTCTAGCTATTATTCATGGGCGGTGTACCAACCGCATCTGCAAACTGACACGTGGTGACATAAATGCACAATGGTCACCCTGGCATATCACGAGTGGAGCTCGATATCTCAACACTCCCCCTCGAGCTCAATCCCAATTCTTGCACACCAAGCAGGTCTCTGAACTTGCGCAGTTTCTCTGAGCCCAATGCCTTCGTGAATATGTCAGCTACTTGATCCTCTGTGCTGACATAAACTAGATCAATAAGACCTAGTAAAACCCTCTCTTGCACATAGTGATAATGCACCTCAATGTGCTTTGTTCTAGCATGATAGATTGGGTTATTTGCCAAGTGTATACTACTCATGTTGTCACAATAAATGACAACTGGCCCATCTCTAGGCTGATGCATATCATAAAGTAGCTTATGCAACCAAGCTACCTCACATGCAGCCATTGCTGAGCCCCTGTACCTCAGCCTCTGTGCTAGATAAGGCAATTGTAGGCTGTTTCTTGCTGCTCCAAGTGACTGTAGCACTCCCAAAAGAGAACACATATCCATTGGTAGATCGTCTATCAGAAATGCTACCAGCCCAATCAGCATCAGTGTATCCATGCAACTGTATCTGAACCCCAGTCTCATAAAATAGTCCATGCTACAATGTGGACTTCACATACCTGAGTATGCGTCTAGCCGCATCCAAATGCGGTTTCCTTGGAGCCTGCATAAACTGACTTACCAATCCAACAACATAGCTCAAATTTGGCCTGGTAATAGTCATATAAATCAAGCTTCCTACGTCTGTACATAGTAGGGTCTTCCAGAAGCTCACCTGCATCTGCGCTCAGCTTCACATTCTGCTCCAAAGGAACTGAAATAGGCTTACAACCTGTCATCCCATACTTGGACAGCATGTCCAATCCATACTGCCTCTGCAAGAGTTGTATCCCTCTTGGTGATCTAATCACCTCAATGCCCAAGAAATAACACAGCTCTCCCAAATCCTTCATCTCAAACTTCTGCTTCAATAGCATTTTCACATGAAGGATATCTTCATCACTGTCACCTGTCATAATCAAATCATCAACATAAATGACAAGTAGCATAATACATTTATTTGTTTTTCTCACATAAAGTGAGAAATCTGCCTTGGAAATCTGAAAGCCAATAGTGACAAGATACTGTCCTATCTTGTCAAACCATGCTCTAGGTGCTTGCTTCAAGCCATACAAGGCTTTCTTCAACCTGCAAAAAAACTCAGGATGAACAGTATGCACATAACCTGGTGGCTGCTCTATATAGACCTCTTCTTGCAAATCACCATGCAAGAAGGCATTCTTTACATCCATCTGATGTAAATACCAGCCCTTTGATGCAGCCATAGCAATGACTGCTCTTATGGTTGCCATCCTTGCAACCGGACTGAATGTTTCTTCATAGTCAATGCCATATGTTTGTGCATACCCCTTGACTACTAATCTTGCCTTGTATCTGTTCACAGAACCATCTGCATTGTGCTTCACCTTATAAACCCACTTACAGCCAATTGCATTCTTATCTTTAGGCAAAGGTACTAACTCCCATGTAGCATTTGCTTCCAAGGCATCAATTTCTTCATCCATGGCTTTCTCCCATTTTTCTTTTCCCATGGCTTGCTCAAAAGAAGTGGGTTCTGGTTCTTGTATCACTTTGACCATATAGGCATAGTGAATGGCTGTAAATCCATCATATTTCAGCCTATCCATAGGATACCTAGCTCTGGTAGACCTGTGCAAAGTAGGTTCACTCCCAGGTGCTCTCAAAACATCCCTGGTCTTCTTTACTCCAGGCGTAACAATAGAAGGAATACCCAACTCATCATCAATGCTCTGTTTTGAGCCACTGGATTTACCATCCACATAAGAGTGACCTGCATTCACATCAAACATGGGCTGATCTACCTTCTCTTTTTCTTTTCGTGATTCTTGCATACCACTATCTGCATTGCTTTGAGAAGATTCTCCTGATCTCAATCTACCTGTCCATGGCGAAGAATGTGAACCAGTGCTAGAGGACGCTCCAGGTCCACTAATATTTTGTGACTGCTGCTGTGAATTCTGTGCAGCATTACCACTTTGTGCATCTACATCATCAATCACATTTACTGGTTTATACCAGCTACTCATCTCATCAAAAACAACATCTCTGCTCACTGTAAACTTACGAGTAGAAGGGTTATAGCATCTATACCCTTTCTGCTGTAGAGAGTAACCAATAAAGATGCACTTCTCAGCTTTTGGATCCAACTTGGATCTCAACTCATTTGGCACATGTACATCGGCAATACAACAAAAAATTTTCAAATGAGAAATATCTGGTTTCCTACCAGTATACCTCTCCTCTGGAGTCATCCCATGTATTGCTGCAGTGGGAGTCTTGTTCATTATATAGACTGCTGTAGCAACTACTTCAGCCCAGTAAAAATCAGGCAAGTCTTTTTCGTTGAGCATGGCACGAGATACCTCTCCAATATGCCTGTTTTTTCTTTCTGCAATTCCATTTTGTTGTGGGGTATGACTACATGAATATTGCTGCTTTATGCCATGCGCCTGCAGGAACCTTGCAAACTCATTTGAGAGGTACTCTCCCCCTACATCTGACCTTAGGCATTTTATTTGCAGGCCTGTTTCTTTTTCAACCATAGCTTTAAGAGTTTTGAAATGCCCAAAAACTTCACTTTTCTTTTTCATAAAATACACCCAAACTTTTCTGCTATAGTCATCAATAAAAGTGACAAAATAATGATAGCCTGCAAGAGATGCAGCTGTCAAGATTGTGGGAGAGAAGGAAGGAGTCTCACTTGAAGCTTTCTTGGTTGCACAATGGGGGAATACACACAAGGGTGGAGGCTGGAAATAGTTTTCCTCTTCTTAGTTGTGTAAGCCAAAAGAACTCTAGTACAAAGAAATAGAAGAACTCTATATATGGGTTTCAAACCAAACTCAACTAACTAAGGTGACATACTAACTGAGCCACGAGCTAGAGTAGATAAGGATAGCTATCATGTAGCTATTATTCATGGGCGGTGTACCAACCGCATCTACAACTGACAAGTCGGTGACATAAATGCACAACGGTCACCCTGGCATATCACGAGTGGAGCTCGATATCTCAACACTCCCCCTCGAGCTCAATCCCAATTCCTGCACACCAAGCAGGTCTCTGAACTTGCGTAGCTTCTCTGAGCCCAGTGCCTTCGTGAATATGTCAGCTACCTGATCCTCTGTGCTGACATAAACTAGATCAATAAGACCTAGTAAAACCCTCTCTCGCACATAGTGATAATGTACCTCAATGTGCTTTGTTCTAGCATGATAGATTGGGTTATTTGCCAAGTGTATACTACTCATATTGTCACAATAAATGACAACTGGCCCATGTGTAGACTGATGCATATCATAAAGTAGCTTATGCAACCAAGCTACCTCACATGCAGCCATTGTTGCACCCCTGTACTCATCCTCTGTGCTTGACAAGGTAACTGTAGGCCGTTTCTTGCTCCTCCAAGTGACTGCAGCACTCCCAAAAGAGAACACATATCCCCTGGTAGATCGTCTATCAGAAATACTACCAGCCCAATCAGCATCAGTGTATCCATGCAACTGTATCTGAACCCTAGTCTCATAAAATAGTCCATACTGCAATGTGGACTTCACATACCTCAGTATGCGTCTAGCCGCATCCAAATGTGGTTTCCTTGGAGCCTGCATAAACTGACTTACCAATCCAACAGCATAGCTCAAATCTGGCCTGGTAATAGTCATATAAATCAAACTTCCTACTATGCGCCTGTACATAGTAGGGTCTTCTAGAAGCCCGCCTGCATCTTTGCTCAGCTTCACATTCTGCTCCAAAGGAACTGAAATAGGCTTACAGCCTGTCATCCCATACTTGGACAGCATGTCCAATCCATACTGCCTCTACAAGAGCTGTATCCCTCTTGGTGATCTAATCACCTCAATGCCCAAGAAATAACACAACTCTTCTAAATCCTTCATCTCAAACTTCTGCTTCAATAGCATTTTCACATGAAGGATATCTTCATCACTGTCACCTATCATAATCAAATCATCAACATAAATGACAAGTAGCATAATACATTTCTCTGTTTTTCTCACATAAAGTGAGAAATCTGCCTTGGAAATCTGAAATCCAATAGTAACAAGATACTGTCCTATCTTGTCAGACCATGCTCTAGATGCTTGCTTCAAGCCATACAAGGCTTTCTTCAACCTGCAAACAAACGCAGGATGAACAGCATGCACATAACCTGGTGGTTGCTCCATATAGACCTCTTCTTGCAATTCACCATGCAAGAAGGCATTCTTTACATCCATCTGATGTAAAGACCATCCCTTTGATGCAGCCATAGCAATGACTACTCTTATGGTTGCCATCCTTGCAACCGGACTGAATGTTTCTTCATAGTCAATGCCATATGTTTGTGCATACCCCTTGACTACTAATCTTGCCTTGTATCTGTTCACAGAACCATCTGCATTGTGCTTCACCTTATAAACCCACTTAAAACCAATTGCATTCTTACCTTTAGGCAAATGTACTAACTCCTATGTAGCATTTGCTTCCAAGGCATCCATTTTTTCATCCATGGCTTTCTCCCATTTTTCCTTTCCCATAGCTTACTCAAAAGAAGTGGGTTCTGGTTCCTGTATCACTTTGACCATATATGCATAGTGAATGGCTGTAAATCCATCATATTTCAGCCTATCCACAGGATACCTAGCTCTCGTAGACCTACGCAAAGTAGGTCACTCCCAGGTGCTCTCAAAACATCCATGGTCTTCCTTACTCCAGGTGTAACAATAGAAGGAATACCCAACTCATCATCAATGCTCTGTTCTGAGCCACTGGATTCACCATCCACATAAGAGTGACTTGCATTCACATCAAACATGGGCTGATCAACCTTCTCTTTTCCTTTTCGTGATACCTGCATACCAGTATCTGCATTGCTTTGAGAAGATTCTCCTGATCTCAATCTACCTATCCATGGCGAAGAATGTGAACCACTGCTAGAGGATGCTCCAGGTCCACTAATATTTTGTGACTGCTGTTGTGAATTCTGTGCAGCATTACCACTTTGTGCATCTACATCATCAATCACATTTACTGGTTTATACCAGCTACTCATCTCATCAAAAACAACATCTCTGCTCACTGTAAACTTACGAGTAGAAGGGTTATAGCATCTATACCCTTTTTGCTGCAGAGAGTAATCAATAAATATGCACTTCTCAGCTTTTGGATCCAACTTGGATCTCAACTCATCTGGCACATGTATATAGGCAATGCAACCAAAAATTTTCAAATGAGAAATATTTGGTTTCCTACCAGTGTACCTCTCCTCTGGAGTCATTCCATGTATTGCTGCAGTGGGAGTCTTGTTCATTATGTAGACTGCTGTAGCAACTGCCTCAGCCTAATAAAAATCTGGCAAGTCTTTTTCATTGAGCATGGCGCGAGATACCTCTCCAATATGCCTATTTTTTCTTTCTGCAATTCCATTTTGTTGTGGGGTATGACTGCATGAATATTGCTGCTTTATGCCATGCTCCTGCACGAACCTTGCAAACTCATTTGAGAGGTACTCTCCCCCTCCATCTGACCTTAGGTATTTTATCTGCAGGCCTGTTTCTTTTTCAACCATAGCTTTAAGAGTTTTGAAATGCCCAAAAACTTCACTTTTCTTTTTCATAAAATACACCCAAACTTTTCTGCTATAGTCATCAATAAAAGTGACAAAATAATGACAGCCTCCAAGAGATGCAGCTTTAGTAGTCCACACATCAGAGTGGATTAATTCCAATGGCTTCTTACTCTCTTGAACATGTCTAGGAAATGGTTTCCTTGCCTGTTTTCCAAACTGACAGGCTTCACATACCTTATGCATTTCTACAACCTTGAATTTTGGAAATCCTGCAACAATATTTTGGGCTTGCATTGATTTAAGTCGCTGTACATTAACATGACCAATGCGTTTATGCCATATATCAATATCTGCAACTACACCGGTCCCATGTGCAAACATTGCTGCACTCAATTCAGGCATGTCTGCATCCAACGTAAACATTCTTCCCTTCTTCTGTCCTTTTGCTATCAAGCGACCTTTATTTTTCATATCCTCAACAAAGCATCCATGAGGATTAAATCCGACCTGCAAGCCCTGCTCAACCATTTGACCAACAGAAACCAGATTCTTGGTGATATTTGGGACATGAAATACATCGGACATGTATTTCTTTTTCCCATCCTGCATAGACAAAGGAATTTTTCCAATTTGCACAATAGGATGTGCAGTATCATCACCAGTCTCCACAAATCCTGGTTTTTCCATTTTCCTTGCATCCTCCATCTATTCTGCATGACCTGTCATGTGGTTTGATGCACCTGAGTCAACATACCATACATCATTGCTTTCTTCTGCACTTGTCACAGAATTGTTCATGTGCTGCACCATAAACAAATGCCCATTTCTGTCATCACCCTGTCTATTAGAAGATGCATAATTCCCTTGTTGCAATTTTCCATTCATGATGTCATTCTGCTTTTTATAGCAGTCTTTAGTCATATGACCCATTTTACCACAGTAGTAGCATTCAACATTACTGTTTGCATTTTGGCCTCTTTGCCATCCACCACGACCTCTTTGGCTCCCCCTGCCTCTAGAGTTACCACGTCCTCCTCCATAGGACTGGTTTTCTTGAGTTTGCTGCATATTCTGATTTCTACCACGGCCTCCATATCGGCCTCCTCTACCTCTGCCTCTACCTCTTCCAGCATTTGAGTAGAAGACAGCTTCTTTTGAAGTTCCTCCTGAAGAAGATGCACCACCATTTCTCTACTCCTCAGAAATTAGAAGAGCAATCAACTCCTCAAAATCAGGAAATCTTTCACGAACTGAAATGGATGTCCGAAACTGTGCATAATCCTTTCCTAGACCATTCAAGGTCACATAAACTAAATCATCATCTTCCACTGGCGACCCAATGGAAGCAAGTGCATCTGTAATCTTCTTCACCTTCATGTGGTAGTCATTGATGTTTATACTTTCTCTTTGCACATTATGCAACTCTTGCTTGAGCTGCATTTTCCTGGCTTGCGTATTTGTACTATACATTTTTGACAAAGTATCCCATGCCTCCTTTGGCGTACTTGCATCTTGAATATGCACAATCATAGAGTCTGAAATGCTGATAGATAGCCAATACATAACTTTCCTAGCTCTCTCATGCCATGCTTTAAATGCCTGCATTTGCTGTTGATTGGGAACATCAGGAAGAACTGGTTCTTCTTCATTTCCTGAAACAAATTCCCAATATCCTTTTTCCATAAGGAAATTCGTCATTCTAAACTTCCATGCTTGGAAGTTGTTCTTGTCAAGCTTTTCAGTGACAATCTGTGAAAGAGAATCAGATGCCATTACAGAACACTGCAAAAAATTCTGTTACTGCAAAGAACACAGCTTCAGCCTCACAAGGGCAAATCTGCAAAACTAACGAAAGTGGTATTTGACCACATAGTCACTTCCTAGTGACGATTTTGCATATACAGGAACCAAGGATGATTTTGTAACTCCCAATGTCTCTGCGCATAGGCATACAATGCAATTTCTACAGTAACTTTTCACTGACCTGTAGAACAGTGGTCGCACAGCATAAAACTTGGCCTTTTCCTGAGTGTGTGCAGAAAACTTCCGCCTCCAAAACAGGTCCCAAAATGGCCTCAAATAAAAAAAACAGGGTCGCCAAGGGCTAAATCCCTTACCCGCAGCATATACTGCCCTCTTGCTTCATCGCGAAGGGCGTCTCAACCTGAGACAATGCACGGCTGTGCTACCTCTGCAGAGATCTGCTCCCAAAACAGAAAATGAATGCAACACTGCTCCTCTTACCAGAACACTGCGAGCTTGGCTTGCTTTCTTGAGCTCCTTATCATGAACAAGGCTCTGATACCATGTCAAGATTGTGGGAGAGAAGGAAGGAGTCTCACTTAAAGCTTTCTTGCTTGCACAATGGGGGAATACACACAAGGGTGGAGGCTAAAAACAGTTTTTCTCTTCTTAGTTGTGTAAGCCAAAAGAACTCTAGTACAAAGAAATAGAAGAACCCTATATATGGGTTTCAAACCAAACTCAACTAACTAAGGTGGCATACTAACTGAGCCACGAACTAGAGTAGATAAGGATAGCTATCATGTAGCTATTGTTCATGGGCGGTGTACCAACCGCATCTACAATTGACAAGTCGGTGACATAAATGCACAACGGTCACCCTGGCATATCACGAGTGGAGCTCGATATCTCAACAGCAGCTTTAGTAGTCCACACATCAAAGTGGATTAATTCCAAAGGCTTCTCACTCTCTTGAACATGTCTAGGAAATGGTTTCCTTGCTTGTTTTCCAAATTGTTAGGCTTCACATACCTTATGCATTTCTGCAACCCTGAATTTTGGCAATCCTGCAACAATATTTTGGGCCTGCATTGATTTAAGTCGCTGTACATTAACATGACCAATGCGTTTATGCCATATATCAATATCTGCAACAACTACACCGGTCCCATGTGCAAACATTGCTGCACTCAATTCAGACATGTCTACATCCAACGTAAACATTCCGCCCTTCTTCTTTCCTTTTGCTATCAAGCGACCTTTATTTTTCATATCCTCAACAAAGCATCCATGAGGATTAAATCTGACCTGCAAGCCTTGCTCAACCATTTGACCAACAGAAACCACATTATTGGTGATATTTGGGACATGAAATACATCGGACAGGTATTTCTTTTTCCCATCCTGCATAGACAAAGGAATTTTTCCAATCTGCACAATAGGATGTGCAGTATCATCACCAGTCTCCACAAATCCTGGTTTTTCCATTTTCCTTGCATCCTCCATCCATCCTGCATGACCTATCATGTGGTTTGATGTACCTGAGTCAACATATCATACATCATTGCTTTCTTCTGCACTTGTCACAGAATTGTTCATGTGCTGCACCATAAACAAATGCTCATTTCTGTCATCACCCTGTCTACTAGAAGATGCATAATTCCCTTGTTGCAGTTTTCCATTCATGATGTCATTCTGCTTTTTATAGCAGTCTTTAGCCATATGACCCATTTTACCACAGTAGTAGCATTCAACATTAATGTTTGCATTTTGGCCTCTTTGCCATCCACCACGACCTCTTTGGCTCCCCTTGGCTCTAGAGTTACCACGTCCTCCTCCATAGGACTGGTTTTCTTGAGTTTGCTGCATATTCTGATTTCTACCACGGCCTCCAAATCGGCCTCCTCTACCTCCGCCTCTACCTCTTCTAGCATTTGAGTAGAAGATAGCTTTTTTGAAGTTCCTCCTGAAGAAGATGCACCACCATTTCTTTGCTCCTCAGAAATTAGAAGAGCAATCAACTCCTCAAAATCAGGAAATCTTTCACGAACTGAAATGGATGTCCGAAACTGTGCATAATCCTTTCCTAGACCATTCAAGGTCACAGAAACTAAATCATCATCTTCCACTGGCGACCCAATGGAAGCAAGTGCATCTGCAATCTTCTTCACCTTCATGTGGTAGTCATTGATGCTCATACTTTCTCTTTGCACATTATGCAACTCTTGCTTGAGCTACATTTTCCTGGCTTGCGTATTTGTGTTATACATTTTTGACAAAGTATCCCATGCCTCCTTTGGCATACTTGTATCCTGAATATGCACAATCATAGAGTCTGAAATACTAATAGACAGCCAATACATAACTTTCCTGGCTCTCTCATGCCATTCTTTGAATGCCTACATTTGCTGTTGATTGGGAACATCAGGAAGAACTGGTTCTTCTTCATTTCCTGCAACAAATTCCCAATGTCATTTTTCCATAAGGAAATTCGTCATTCTAAACTTCCATACTTGGAAGTTGTTCTTGTCAAGCTTTTCGGTTACAATCTGTGAAAGAGAATCAGACGCCATTACAGAATCTTGCAAAAAATTCTATCACTGCAGAGAACACAGCTTCTGCCTCACAAGGGCAAATCTGCAAAACTAACGAAAGTGGTATTTAACCACACAGTCACTTCTTAGTGACGATTTTGCATATACAGGAACCAAGGATGATTCTGTAACTCCCAATGTCTCTGCACACGAGCATACGATGCAATATCTATGGTAAATTTTCACCGACCTGTAGAATAGTGGTCGCACAGCATAAAATAGGGCTTTTTCCTGAGTGCGTGCAGAAAACTTCTGCCTCCAAAACAGGCCCTGAAATGGCCTCAAATAAAAAAAACAGGGTCGCCAAAGGCTAAAGCCCCTCTCGCAGCATATATTGCCTTCTTGCTTCACCGCGAAGGGTGTCTCAACCTGAGACAATGCACTCTTGCAATTTCCGGCTGTGCTGCCTGCAGAGATTTGCTCCCAAAACAGAAAATGAAAGAAACACTGCTCCTCTTACCAGAACATCGCGAGCTTGGCTTGCTTTCTTGAGCTCCTTACCACGAACAAGGCTCTGATACCATGTCAAGATTGTGGGAGAGAAGGAAGGAGTCTCACTTGTAGCTTTCTTGCTTGCACAATGGGGGAATACACACAAGGGTGGAGGCTGAAAACAGTTTTCCTCTTCTTAGTTGTGTAAGCCAAAAGAACTCTCATACAAAGAAATAGAAGAACCCTATATATGGGTCTCAAACCAAAGACAACTAACTAAGGTGGCATACTAACTGAGCCACGAACTAGAGTAGATAAGGATAGCTGTCATTTAGCTATTATTCATGGGAGGTGTACCAACTGCATCTGCAAACTGACACGTCGGTGACATAAATGCACAACGGTCACCCTGGCATATCATGAGTGGAGCTCGATATCTCAACAGGTGGCTCCTCCTAAAAGATAACTTTGCGTACCTCAACCACTTTCTCAGGCTGCATATGCATTTTTTCCTCATGAAAGATGACATCATGGCTGCGGATAACTTTTTGCGCATGTGGATCCCATAGATGATAACCCATTTCTCCTGCATCTCCATAGCCAATGAAAATGCATTTGACACTTTTAGAATCTAGCTTATTGCATTTGTCCTTGGGCGCATGGTAGAATGCCTCACATCCAAAAGACACGCAAATGATCATAAGAGGGGCTTGCCTGCCCATACCTCCTATGCAACTTGAAAGTCAATGCCACTGTTAGGCGACCTATTAATGAGATGCATTGTAGTAGTAACTGCCTCAGCCCAAAAGCGACCCTTTCTTGAATGGTCCTATTCATGAGTTCAGCCATACCATTCTGGGGTGGGGTGTAAGGGGCGGTCAATTGATGCTTAATACCCTGCTCATCACAAAACTGATAAAAAGCACATGAGACATACTCACCCCCATTATCTAACCTTAAGCATTTGAGCCTTTTCCCAGATTGGTTCTCAGCCAATGCAAGCCAACGCTGAAATGTGTCTAAGACATCAGATTTTCTCTTTATGGGATAAGCCCAAACCTTACGTGAGTAATCATCTATGAAAGTAACAAAGTACTTTGCTCCACCAAGTGACTGACAGGGCATGGGTCCACATACATCTGAGTGCACAAGAGCGAAGGGCTCACCCATGCATTTCTTACCAGACTTTTTATGCGTATTTCTAGTTTGCCTGCCATACAAACAATGATCACAAGAATCAAAATGTGAAGAGTCAAAAGGCTGAAGATACTGAAAGCACGGAGCATTTTCATTCCTTTAAGAGACATATGTCCCAAACAAGCATGCCAAAGGGATACATGGAGAATAAAACCCACCGACAAAACATGATCCAATGTAGCTCCAGATACAAGTAAGGGATAGAGGCTACCGGACTTGGCACCTCTTGCAAGTACAAGCCTATCACGAGTAATCTTTCATGCAAAGTCTCCAAAAGACACAAAATACCTTGCGTCATCAAGCTATCCCAAGCTAATATAAGGCTGCAAGTCAATGCAGGTATATGGCGTACATTATGCAAAAGAAAATAACTACCAGAAGAAAACTGCAGTCTAATATCTCCAATGCCCACAATGTCAAGAGACCTATCATCACCAAGATGCACAGAACCAGACATGGTATGATAGGTATGAAACCAATCTCTACAGTGTGTCACATGAAAGGACGGACCTGAATCCAAGAGCCAGCACTGCATATACATAGAATGTATCTCAAAAGTCTATCGCATGAAGAAGATGCAAGTATGTAATCATCATCTGAATCAGTGGCTTGCATGACATTAACCTCTTCTATCTTCACACTGAACTTTGCAGGTACAATACTGCGCTCAGAAGACTTTTCCTACACTTTTTATTTTCCATTTTCCTTGCGCTTATCATCGTGCATTTTATGGCATTGCAACCTAATATGTCCTGCTTTCCCACAATAATGATAGGTAAGATCAGACTTTCGTCCACGAGACTTACTGCGACCACGTGATTTGGACTTGGACTTCTGAGAGTCCCTGCCCTTATGATCATTATCATGTCTACCATGTTTGCCACCTCTAACGGTCAATGCATGTGAAGAGCGGGAAGCATTATTGTTTCTCCTGTTGATTTCCTCAGTCAATAAAGCACTCTCAACATCTTTGATTTTTAGCCCATCAAGCTTGTTTGTGCATATGGCAGTACGAAAGACATCCCCTGATTCAAGCAAGGTGCCAAGCAGAAAAAATGGGTGCAAGTTGTCTTTGAACTCAATACTCTATGATAATAGAATCTTCATGATAGCATGAAACTGATTGAAATGAGATGAAAGGGAGGTCCCCTCCTTCATATGAAGGTCCATTAATTGCTTCAACCAATACATCTGTGACACAAGACTCTGTTACGCATAGAGCTCCTGAATCTTCTCCCATAATCCCATGCACTCTGATTTTCATCTTCAACAACATTATGATGGACCTCTTCTAAGAGTAACAAAATAATGGTAGATTTGCATAGCTCATCAAATTCCATCCAAACATAATCTTCCATATCCTTAGGTTTAACACCCTTGAAATGCAAGGGTTTAACCTGCAACTTCTGCACCAAAACTTGCCATATTTGGGACTTCCAATACCCATAGTTGGTACCATCCAACTTGGCAATGTTAAAGAGAGCTGTGTCTTTCAAATGACCAGCCATACTGTCCCAAATCAAAGCAAAAAAGCAAAATTGTAGGTTTCTGTAATTAGTAAAAAATACACTAAAACCACTGCTAAAACTGGCTAAAGGGGTGGAATTCACCAAGAGAAGCACCTGTCCACCAAATATGACGAAGATAACATTAAATAGTAAGCATTACCCTCATAGAAGTGCTCAAAATTTACAGATTTTAGCTTGCGGTAATAAATCATAACAGTATGTAAAACTGTCCCAAAATGAAGCAATCACTGATACATATGTCATTGCAACTGCCAGGTAGCAAGATACATCCAACAGTGAGTTTCCAGGGGCAAAACGGTACCAAGAACTGTCAAACTAATCACCTGTCACGTAAGAGACATCTCATAGGTCTAGAAGTCATGCATGTAATGGGTCTCGGGGTAAAAGAAGAGACCAAGCAAAAGTGCAACTAATAGAGCAAGAAGCTCAATACATAACCATCCAAGATGCATACAAAACTAACAAACGTGTGACAAAGATAGGTGCATGCCCCAATAGGCATATCAAATCAGCCCACTATAGACAAACTGCAGACATAAAGCTCTCAAGAGAGCAAATGCATGTAACAGTCCCACAAGCTCAAGCTCATTTGTAAATAAGACTCGGTGTACATCCGAATATACCAAGAGGCTCCCACTGGAAGTGAAGTGAGATGCAAAGGGAGCAAGCAATGCTCTAATATATCAAATACATAGCATTGGACATGCCAAATCCTAGTAGGGTACATCCGGAGCATAAATCCCAAGTTATCTCAGACTCGTAAAGTATAAGCCTGAAAGCATTCAAAGAGCATGTAATTGACAACCAAATGTAATGCCTAGTAGATCCAAAATGCTCAAATACATATGAAGACAAAGCTCCAAGTAACTGTCAAGCATGGGCAAACCAAGTGGCATCCATATCTGACCAAAGCATAAATGCAAGAAGCCTAAATGTCAAGCATGATAGTAGGCATAGGCCAGTCCAAAACATGCCAATTGAAGCCAAATGCCAATGAATAATGACCAATTCGGAGCTTAATCCAAGCTCAAAAGCATTCCAGAACCAAGAAGAAGAATTTGACAACCTCCAAATACATCGGTATGATCATTCAAACCTCCAAAAGCACCCCCCATCCATGAACCAATGCATACACCAAGTAAATGAGCTTCAGCCCACTGTATTACAGTAAGAAATTTACTATTAAATGAAGCTCAAACGGTGCTCAAATCTGCTCCAAATCAGTCCCAAAGCATAGACATAGCATCCCATAACATTCGGGCATCAATAGGCATCAAATGGGCAATGCCAAGAAGCATTAAATAGTAAATGTCAAGTGTTGCCGTGTTTTGATAGTCCTAGGACTGTGCATACAGTAAAGGGCTGAAGGGGGAAGCACTCAAATCGATCACCAAGAGTCAAGCACTAATGCCAAGGAGTCAAGCAATGCTTGGGAAGGTTGCCAAGAGTGCCAGGAAGTCAAGGAGAAGCATGGAAATGCACTAGTGCCAGGAAGTCAAGGAGAGTGCCAAAAATTGCCGAGAGTGCCAAGACGTTGAGGAGAGTGCCAAAAATTGCAATGGCTGTTCTTGGGGACTGGGGGGTCTTCAATAGGACTCGAGGGCACTTGGCAATGTTGAGGGGGCTCCAATGTAGCCTGCGAAGAAGCCGATGAAGGTCCAGAAGCTCGCGGAGGAGGCGGGAGATCAAAACATAACTACAAATGAATGTGCCATGGATGCCATTGAAGCTCGGGTATTAGCTCTTCAAATCCAGGCTGAAGAGAATTCTGGGCAAGCTTCAATGCCTTTGCTCTAATACCAGTTGAAAGGGAAGTGGAACCCAGGAGGAAGAAGCTTGGCGGTGAGAGCTATGGCGGATGGAGAGCAAGAGCCAAGAGAGAGAGAGAGACTCAAAGTGGGAACTCCAACAACCACAATGTGTGGCCGGGCCTTCCTTTATTCAACAAATTGTCACTAAAAGAATAAAGAATAAGTGACTATGATGGGTGCCCGCCACCTGCAGTGTGTAGTGGCGGGTACTATCAATGTAGTAATACACGGGCAGCTAGGCGGAGGCGCCTTTACCCCCAACACAAAGTTCACACATCAAATCATTGAAGATGAGAGATCGTGGTGACTTCTTGCAAGATTGAAGCATAGTATCATAGTGTCTCTTGACACTTATTTAGTGACTCTTGTCACTTGTATCAGCTTTGCCTTACATCATGTCTGAGATTTTTTGGGCTACTCTAGCATCAAGGAGGGAAATACAACATTAAAGATCCTAGAGAAGCCCTTGAAGACGTTTTGAAGATTTTCCAAGCATCTGGATCTAGAAGTATCTCTTGATACTAGTCACTTAGTGTTTTTTGGCACTTGTGCTTGTTAGCACACTCCAACATGGGCAGGGACTCTCGGACAGTTCGCTTTAAGGGGGTTGGGTTTCACACCTGGGAGACTTGCATCAAGCTTATCCTAATGAAAAAGGGCCTGTAGGCCATCACGTGGCAAAGAAAAGAAACCTCATGGTGTGGACCTGGCAGTCACTTGGCAAAAGAATGATGCTAAGCCTCATGCCATTATCAAACTGAAGCTAGACGACAGCTATATCCATCATGTGGATAATTGTGATACTTCATATGATACATGGAAGAGACTTGATATCTTGTTTGGTGCACAATCCCAGTCATCGAAGTATGGTCTTTTGATTGAATTTTTCAAGCTTGACATGAAGTTCAGCACATCACTTGCCACACATCTAAATTACATGGAAGGACTTCTAACCCAACTTAAAAGAATCAACATTAAAATGGAAGAAGATGTTTGCATTGATGTTCTACTTAAAAGTTTGCTTCTTGAATATAATAACGTATCAACAACCTTAATGAGATCCATTGCACTAAGTTTGACAACCTATAAATTGCCTTGCGTCACGTATTTTTGGAGTGAGGCATTCTGCGATCGCGATCAATATTATGAACACCAACTAGACTCCAAATAGCAAAATACGCAAGCCACTTACAATCGAAGCCAGAAGGTTCCTAACATATCTTATGCCAATCATGGGATTTTAGCCCTAATAGTTGGTTGTCTTTAGAAAAAATAGATTTGAGAGAATGCATCATACCCATCGGGGTGTGGATAGACCTGATAGTTTACTTCACAATGCACTCTTCTTTAGTAGACAAAACCCAAGGAGCACGAGGTAGTTGCAAGCGAGCATCGACGAGCTTGACTATGGCCAAAGTGCCTCCATCTTGCCTACCTCCTTCAAATCCATTTGTGCCTCTGCAATGTCTCTCTTTCTTGTGATGTGGTCCCATAGCAAGTTATCCACATTCTTGAAAATATGCATGGGATCCAACAAGTGGTTGATCTATAAGTGGGTCCAATACGACAACTCGTAGAAAACCGAGAACCTTTGCATTCCATTTGGATGTGACTCCATGTGGACCATTTTCAACTCGTACTAGCATTGGGCATTCATTCCTACTGGAGGTCGTCCAAGAAAACATTCCCTCAGTTTATGACCCTCCAGTAAGAAAGTGGCGTGTCCTTGATATACCATCTTCTTCATGGTTCATGACCTCCAGGAGTCTAACTGTGGCCCACACAATGGACATGCATGATAACTTGAGGTAACCAAACTTGTCCCGATACCCCTATTTAGTGAACATAAACTTGAACGAGCTATGATAGATATCACCAACGAGGACAAAAGCCTACTTACTTAAACATTATGAATCCTAAAAAGTCATACATGGTCCACATGAGAATAGCTCGTATATTGGCAGACCGACAACCATCGTGCTTACTCATATCTTCCATGGTGACCCCCTCCTCCTACAAAATCTTAAGCTCATTGACTAATGGATGGAGATAGATGTCCATATTCTTGAATTTATAGTGGCGAGGAACGAGAAACCTAAGGATCAGGTGTCCTTTCTTCATAGAAAGTCATGGCGGGATGTTGTAATTAACAATGGCTACATGCCACACAGTGTAAGAAGTTGAGCGAAGACCAAATGGATTCACACCATCCATAGCAAGACCGAGCTGAGGATTGCTTGGCTCTCATGCAAAGCTTGGAAAGGTAGAGCCAATGTGGCTCCATGCACATGAATTTGCTGATATTCATTGGACTCTATCTGTGGATCTATTCTGTGCATGCCACATCGTCAAGCTCGCCATGCCCAATGTACAAAACATGTCACGTATACGAAGGATAAGTGAAAAGTGAATAAGAAATTTTTGAGGGATGGTTTTCCCTTGCAAGTCTTGTCGATACCTATAAGCACCACACTTTGGACATGTCTCCATAGTCCTGTACTCTCCTCAAAATAGAACACAATCGTTGACACATGCATGGATGCTGTTGTAGTCCATGCCAAGCTTTCGTAAAACATTTTGTGCATCATCACGAGACTTAGGTATGGTATTTTCAACTGGTAATACATAATACTTTAGCAACTTGAAAAGAAATCATAAAACACCTTGAAAAAGCACAATTTTTTTAAATAATGGTGCCAAAAAAATTTTAACGAAGCATACGTAGAATATACCTAGATAACTTGGTCACACTTGCATTGCTCCACCTGTATTTTGCTTGCACACTTAGGAGTGCAAGTAGCATCTTCAGGCGAGATACTTGGCACCCATCATATAATGGTATGGATGCTTCCTCTCTTAGTGGATCAGATATCTTAGCATCCATGGGCATCAATGCATTTATCATCGCCTCCATTTTAGGCTCCAAGATTGAAGGAAGGTCTGAAAGGTTACCTATCTCCTCTCGTATTGACGGTATAGACTGAGTCGTGCCTTCCAAGTGGTGGATTGGCTTAGGTACTCCATCCATTGCATGCCCACAAACTCTTCTAACTGGCCGTAATAGGTGCATTCCTCCTTGGGATGAGACGCCACCTCCCTATATAAATTTTACGATCACATCTAATGTTTTTGCATATGATATTCAATTAGTTTACAAATGTAAGGCATGATTGATACATACTTTTCTTACCATTTTCTCAAAGTCTGAGATCGCTTGATCAATGATCTCTGATTGGAACTCACCAAAGTGTTGTACGTGTTCTATAGACAAGCAACACTTTTTTCACAATTGCCAACTTGTATTGAGAGTAAGGACATGGGACACTCTGATTAAGATATGCCTCACGATCTTGAACATCACAACCATCATCGTTTTTCATTTTGTCTACATTGTGACAAACAACTGGTTTTTGTTCTCATTCTCTTTTTCTTTTTTAATTTGTTTGAGAAGGGATTTCTTTTCTTGTAACTCAATAGAATTAACATCAATTGAAACGTCTTGGTTTACAACACATAATGAACTAGTTTAATATACATTATAAAGATTCCATATAAACCTTCTTACATTTAACATAAATTTTAGAAGCTATTGAGCTTACACAAGTAGAAGGCAAAGAGTCATCATTTATTTAAGTTTTTCTAATAGCTAAAAGACATTACATCATGATAAGAATCCTATTATGAAGATTTACCCATGGAAATTAGATATATTTATAGTATGGTTAACCATAGATTCCTTCAAAATAAACATTAAACAACTTTTAGATTTTCCATCCACTATATCTACTTAAGATTGGTTCTAATATAGGGAAGATGATTGTCATTGATAACATGCCATTCCATATCCAACACCTTTCATAATGTAGAAAGACCATAAAGTCAATCTAAGGTGTGCACAAATTGATCCCTTTTCATCTAAATTCTAGAGAGTGTTAGATATGCTCAATGCCCCACCCTCATAAGGCGCCACCAATGAGCCATGGTGCTCAAAGTTGTAAGGCCCCCATTATGAGAAGAAGCCATATGTGAGCCTAGATATTGGTTGAGTTCTGATTTGTATATTAGATGAGGTCTATATGATCGGATGACAAAAAGGTGATTGTTGTGCGTCTAATCTTTGGGTTAGACGTAGTAGTTAAGATGGTAGCAACTCAAGGCACATTGCATCGAGTTGTAGGATAAGGGAGTTATCAGGGGCCCTAGCTAATGGTAAACGGAATATTCCTTGGAATATTCCCTAGCCAACTAGTGGAGGTGCACATGGAAGGTCAACAGACACATGTGAATATGGAAGGCCAAAAAACACATGTGCATATGAAAAGCCAATAGAAACAGGTGCATATGGAAGGCCATCCATCATGACCCCCTTCACATGCTATAAAAGCTAAACCCCTTCACAACCATCAATCATCTATCTTTCACCCAGTTAGAGTTGTTCCATCTAGCCTTTAAAGCTCTTCACCTATCTTCTAATGCCATAGTTCATTAGGACTTGGTCCTTGTTCATGTTGAGCATGGTATAGACATCTCTTTTTGGTTTCCTTTCCACCTTGTGTGCTAACCCCCGTGCCTTCTCTACCAAGGCCTTGCTAAGCTCCACTTGCACTTGTTTGGGCTCTTCTCCTCTTCCCATAGTCACAAAGCCACATGTTCTATTAGAATCGTAGGTTCTCAAGAACTCTACACACCAATTGTAGTCCAAAATTCTCAATGTACTTTGTTAGGTTGCACTATTTTATGATTCTTCTAGCTACTTCGTCCTTGGCCACCATCTTGTCGAGACATTATGGATGGTCTTGAACCGTCTAGATCACCATCTAGACTTCACAGTGAAAGTGTATGGGTGGATAGAGCCATCTTTATATCAGTTGTTTGGAGCTAAAGAATTTTTTTAATTCTCCTCTTATCTATTGTATACTCTCTATCTCTTTCTCAAATTCTGTTCATTGCATCGTGTAATTTTTACATGGTATCAGAGCTCAGGAGGCTCCAGGGATCGAAGAGTGCACAAGAGGCAAAGGCTTCAATAGCAAAGAGGAACTATGTCGACTTCTAGAAGTGGTTTTGGCTCATCAGAAAGCGGTGGAGGAGGTGGTGCTGCTGTAACGACTATTCAAACACTGAGGATTCATCCACCAACCTTCAACGAAGGCAAGCTAGATGGTACAAACTACACCTTGTGGAAATTAAAAACTATAACTCTCCTTGATTCTTATGAGCTTTTGGAGACTATGCTAGGGACTGACCTAGAACCATAGCCTACCCCTGACCCATCAAATTCTAGTGTGATGATTCCTCCAAATGCTGATCTTCTACATTGTGTGCCTTAGTTATAAGTTGTTTTGACTTTGATTCAATATACAACCAAAGCATTAGAGGCTTGGAATGTACTAAGGAGTCAGTATGAAACGTGAAACCAAACAAGGATTCAAAACTTAGAGAATCAACTAGTAGTGGAGAAGTTTGTTGAAGGAGAGACGATTGAAGCATTCATCACTTGGATTAAGAATCTGCATGACTAGATGGTTGGCACTAGGATGCAAAAGACTAGCAAGGAGCTAGCTCAAAGGTGTCTGTTGAGAGTGGAAAAAGACTGAAAATTTGACCGATTTTTGTTGTTTTTGAGGTCTAAGTGGTTGATTTTTAATGGATTTTGAGTGATTTATGGTTGTTAATGGAAGTTTTTGAGAGTGTTTTGGATGATATTTATTATGTTTTGGAATTTCATGATAATTCTTAGTAGAAATATGAGGCTCCATGATGTTCTGATAGGTTCTGTTGAGGTTCTGATTGATTCGAATAGCTTTTGTTTTGTTCTGGTTTTCTTCTGTATGAAGCATGGATTGATGATTGATGAAGGATGAGGTCTTTTAGAAGTTTATTGAATAGTTTTTGATAGTTTGGAATGGTTTTACTATGAGTTATGAGGATCTGTTGTTCTCTGATGACCTTCTGTAGACCTTCTGTAGAGCCTCTGTCTCTGCTTTGTTTCTGTTATGTTATGTTCTGTAGATCTTATGTAAGTGTTATGTAGAATGTATGTGTGACTTTGGAAAAGTTTTCTAAATTTTGGAAAGGATGAATCTAAGTTCAAAAGAGCTAAAAAAAATGGAAGAAGCGACCATTGAAGACTGAAGAGACAATTGAAGTGACAGTGACAGTAGTGAGCTATGAAGAAACACTGTAG
The DNA here is from genome assembly GCF_053477565.2 of Lygodium microphyllum. NCBI lineage: Eukaryota > Viridiplantae > Streptophyta > Polypodiopsida > Schizaeales > Lygodiaceae > Lygodium > Lygodium microphyllum. Next base: position 1,945,957 of record NC_141137.1, on the reverse strand, counting down.
TGGCTCTGGTGCCCTTTCATACGTCTCATACCTCTTGGGAGGTGCATCCACAACCTAATAGGGATTATTAAGTGTCATTATTGATTATTTTAGTGAGGATATGATGTATTATTGAGAGTGTATGAGTGTGTAAGAGATCATATGCAAGAGATAGTCAAATCTATGAAGACAATGTATCTTTCTATGAGAGATTGAGAGAGAAAACTATGAAGACATTGAAGATGAATACTATGTGATTAATTTCCATTAAAAAATGGTGTATTATTTTATGTTCCTTGTTCTATTGATGGATTTTGTGAAGATATTGAAGATTATGGTTAATTCTATCAAATTCGTGGGAGATATCTACTATGATGTTGCGTGAAGATTTACTGTTTTCCTTGTTTTGGTCATCAAAAGAATGAAATAAAATCTTGTTAATGTTACACGATGGATTTTCTTGTAGTAGAATTCCCTTTTCCTTGGTGTCTCTTTTGGGGCTCCATGTTTTTGGTGCGCAGCCTGGGAAACTTGCCATCAACAAGCATTAGAAGAGGCTGAAAATGAAAGAAATGGCATTGCCAAGAAGAAAAGAATTCAATTGGATGTTTGCAAAGTTCCTTCTTCCATTGAAGAGTTGGAGATTCTCATTATCAAAGACACTTTCTACAAGAATTTAATCCCACAATGGCGAAAACATATTATCATTATGATGAAGCTCTATATGGTGGACTATTTCCTCTTCCTGTTAAAGCAACAAAAACTTGCATCTTGGTGGCAAATTGTTTGGAAAAAAACTGAAGAGCAGAAACATAGAGAATGACTATCCATGGAAGATTTGGTATTCATTGAGAAGTTTCTAGACATCATCAAGCGGGAGATCATGAAGAAGCTTCAGGAGTTGTGGTCTGTGGAGGTTGCAAGATATTGGACCAAAGCCTAGGGAGTTTGGTCCCAATTTTCCAAGGAGGTTTCCCTCTCAAAGTTATAAAGGATGACAGTCTGGCAATGGTCAGAGGTGGAATGTTATAGATGTGGAGAAAAGGGTTACATCTCCCCGAATTGTCCAAACCTTAGAAGATCTATGGATTATAAGCCCTTATGCAGCCGATGCAAAGGAGAAGGCCACAATGCAAAGGACTGTCCAAGTCCAGCCCCTGTCAAGGCCAATGCCACGATAGCCAACAGAAGGCACAAGAGCCTGCCTCCAATTTGGTAGAATTGGAAGTTGCCGCTATCACGCACGCCAAGAAGAAAGAACTAGTTGTCCAGAAAGAGAATAACTCCCGTGCAAAGACTATGAAGTTCAACCTACCAATAGAGGGACAGAGCAGTACAAGACAGAATAGTGCAGTACAGAGCATTGCAGTGCCATAGAGAGTTACAGAGACAGTCCCAGAAACATGACCAGAGGTCCAGGAGAAAGATGATACAGAAGCACCTCTAGAAATAGAAGAAGTGTCGATGCTGCCATTGCTATAAGAAAAAGGAAAGATGAAAATGGGTGTAGCCCCATTCCCCACAGCAGGCTGGAGAAGCCCATGGATCCTATCAAAGAGTATAACTTGGTAAAAGACCTAGACACCTTTAAACTAAACGTAACATTCTGACAGTTGCTGATGCTGTCCCCCAATTGCTGAAAGAAATTCAAAAGCATCTTGACAAGAAGATGCGGACTAAGGATTGCTTCTTCAACAGCGACCAAGAACAATAAGGCCTCTGAGCATGTAAAGGAAGTAGCTGTGGCTAATGCCTTACTAGATCCTGGAACCCCAGAGATTAGTGTATGGATAGAAGGATGCTTTATTTCAGATGCATTGATTGATGGAGGCTCATCAGTAAAAATAATGACGGATGTGACAATGAAGGACTTAGGTTTGCAAGGAATTCAACCTACACAATGGCTTATCAAATTGACAGACCAAAGCAAAATTAAATTGTATGTATGGGCATCCTCCCATACGTAAAAAAAACCTTGCAGGAAGAGACTATTGGCTGACATATTTGGTGGTCAAACCAAATTCTTACGGGACCTCATATTCTCTACTATTGGGAAGACCTTGGCTTTTTGAAGCAAGAGCTAGGACGGACTGGTTCAAAGGAACCCTAACCCTAGGCAGAGGACCCAACAAAGTGGTGTTGAAATTGTATGGATCACAAAAAGGCAATGGATCCACATCCATCGAAGTCATAACTGACTCCTCCAACAAAGTAATAGATGGTACATCAAGAGGCAAAGAGGCTGTTAAACAGATCTTTCCCAAGAAAACAGAGGCACAATCCCTAACAATGGGCACTGTAAGCCAACTACTGAAGGAAGCAAAGTCTTTGTCCATGGGAGAATACCTCCTGCCTCAACCCGAATTGACTTCTGAAATCACCTATGACAGCGAGATAGAAGCATGGATGTACTATTCTCCTTATTACATGGCAATCGATAAGACAGTAACAGAGACAGAGCCAGAGACAGAAGCAAAAGCAGAAACAGACACAAAGGTGGAGGATCTATTCTTCTCCTACAGAGCCTCTATAGAAACAGAGACAAAGCCTCCAGAGGAAGAGGATGAAAATGATGAGGAAGAAAACGAAGCAGGTTATGAAAGTGCAGATGAATAAGATCCTCTGATAGTGGACGATCTTGTTGATGTTCTACAGAGACCTAAGAGGCCGAAGATCTCGGGGTGTTGGATGGAATGATCATGGTTCCATTTGGGTTGACCAATGGACCACAAAGTATGCAGAATCTGCATAAGCAATGGATCAAAGGCATAAAAATTAAGTTTACTAGTGGCTCATGTCCCCCTGACCATTCATTTTGGAGAAAAGATGATGATGATGTCCCTTGTCAACAGAAGCCAGAGCCATTAGAACCACGACTTCTAGAAGGTCCGCGCTATGTGACATTCCTGGATGCATCCTCTGAAGATGAATCCTTAAGTCTGGAAGAAATCACCACTCACACAGAAGCAAACAAAGCTCTGATACCCTTCCAAAAATCTCAATAGACAAATGAGTCATCTGTTCAGAAGGAGGACACTGGTTCTAATGGAACATCGGACGAGGACACTACTCCCTTGAAAGAGTCAGACCTCTATCCAGAAGCAATCTGTGGGACATTCATCCACGAAATGGAAGGTGGAAGGCAAGTGATGTTCTTGGATACTGATGGTATTGAACGTCACCTGAAAGTGGGTCTCAATCTTCCAGAAGAAAACTAGTGGTCCTATGAGACTTGCTAAAGGAGAACTTAGATGTGTTTGCTTGGTCATATGAAGACCTAAAGGGGATTGATCCCACAGTATGCCAACATCACATTGATCTAGAGCTTGATGCCAAAACAGTGAGACAAAGACAGCGACCTATGAGTCCTAATTATTTAGCTTTGGTGAAGGCCAAATTATTGAAACTTCTTGAAGCCGAGTTCATTTATCCCGTGGTTAATAGTGAATGGGTTTCGCCCATTGTGGTAGTACCCAAGAAGAACGGAAAACTTCAAATATGTGTAGAATTTTGAAAGTTGAACTCGAAGACGAAGAAGGATCATTTCCCTATCCCTTTTATAGACCAACTCTTGGACACAGTGGGGCAGGCCATGAGCTATATTCCCTCTTGATGGATTCAACGGATATAACCCAGTCCAAATCGCAGAAGAGGACCAATCCAAAACAACCTTCACCACAGAATGGGGGACCTATGCCTATAGAGTGATCCTGCCACCTTCCAACAAGTAATGATGGTTGCCTTCCAAAATCAACTACATGATTTCATTGAGGTGTATCTTGATGACTTCTGTGTCTATAGCTTAATACGTGAGCACTGGAAACACCTAGAGCAATGTTTTAACAGATGCCAAGAGTATGGGATTTCTCTCAACTTCGGAAAATGTGTCTTTGGCGTCTCATCGAGAGCTCTTTTGGGCCATATTGTCTTTGCACAAGGGATTGCAACAAACCCAGCGAAGATTAAGAAGATTGCTGCCTTGATAGCACCAACAAACCTCAAGCAATTGAGAGGATTTCTTGTTTGCACATTTTGCAACCAAGGTAGCCCCTCTGTACAAGCTCCTAAGGAAAGATGCAGATTTCCTTTGGATTGATGACTACGAAGAAGCCTTTAATACTCTAAAACAATGCCTTATACAAGGACCTATTTTGCAGCCTCCCGACTGGACGAAGGAGTTCCATGTGCACACAGATGCATTAGTTGAAGGGCTAGATGTTGTCCTATGTCAAAAGGGCCCATCTAAATTAGATCAACCAATATATTATGCAAGCCGAAAGGTCACTGATTAGGGAACGAAACTACACAGTGGTAGAGCTTGAGTGCTTGGAAATGGTGTTTTCACTGGAGAAGTTTCGACACTATCTATTGTCAATGCATTTCAAGTACTACGTGGATCATGAAGCCCTGTCTTTCCTTATGAACAAAGCAGATGTCAAAGGATGACTGATGAGATGGTTGCTCCTTGTTTCTAGTTGAAACAGTTACTCCATGGTATGCAGACAAAGCCAACCTCGTCGCAACTCAACAGTATCCTCCTGGCATCTCAAGCCATGAGAAGAAGAAGCTTCTGTTAAAATTAGCTCCCTACACCTTGCTAGGCAGTGCACTGTACAAGACGGGCAAAGATGAAGTGCTGAGAAGATGTGTCGCAGGGGACGAAATTGGCATAGTAACCAACAAAAACAAAAAATACCATACATTTAAAAAAAACAACCAACACCACAATTTAAAAAACAAAAAAAACCACCCTCACACACAAAAATACAATAATTAAAAAAAAAGACAAAAAAGAAAAAAAAAAAGAAAAACACGAACAACGAAAAAAACCAAGAAAACAAAAAAGACAAAAATCAAAACACAAAAAATGAAATAACCAAATAATTAAAAACCCAAAAAAAACAAAGAAGAAAAAGAAGAAGAAGAAGAAAAAAAACAACAAAAATATTTTTTAAAAGGAACAAAAACAAAAAAGAAAAACCAAAAAAGACAAAACAAAAAAAAACAAAGAAAAACAACACACACATGACAAATAATTTTTTAAATAAAAAACACACAAAAGAACCAATAACATTTTTTTAAAAAGCACGAAAAAAACGAAAAAAAAAGAAAAAAAACGAAAAAAAGGCAACTGCTTACGTGTCGCACGCCGCGGGGTCTCCTCTTGTCACCGTGCCTTCATCCTTCGCCTCCCCCGTCTGTCGTGGCGCCCTCCCTCCTGCACCTTCCTCCCCTTTCGTGTTGCACCCTCCCTCTTTGCCCTCCTCTTGTTTCGCCGTGCCCTCCCTCCTCACGTCCCCCTATGCATGGCGCCCTTCCTCCTGCATCCTCCCTCCAGCGCCTTCCTCCCCTTCTACGCCGCGCCCTCCCCACGACGTCCTCTTCGCCATGCCCTCCCTCCTGTGCCTTCTCCCTCCCTCTTCTTCCCTCTTTGCCACTGCCACCGTGCCGCTCCTCCTCCTCCTCCTCCTCCTCATCCCTCTAACCTAACCATCTCCCTGACCTAACCACCACCTCCCTAACCTAACCATCCCCCTAACCTAACCACACCCCAATTACCTCCACCCTAGCCCCTTTTCACACCCTTACACCCATTACCCCCTCCTAGCCCCCGTTCCCACCACCTCCACCCGCAGTCCCACACCCAAACACCCCAACAACACAACAAAACCAACTTTACCCCACCGCACCACTGCCCCCCACACACAGGCCCCTTTCCAGCCCGATGGTCCCTTGCACTCGTGTGTTTGCGTGGGTGTCGCGGTGTGTCTGTGAGCTAAAATCACAAAAAATTCCATCAATGCATTTGACTACTTTTGGAATATTTTATAAGCTGAAAAAGCATTGGCACATGATCACCTTATTATTTTCGGACCTCGATGATAAACTTTTAACATAAATTCATTGAAAATTCATTTTAAATGCCAAAAATAGGCTGCATAATTGAAAAGAAATTATACAGATCCATTGTTGAACCTTGATGGTTCCATTCTCACTTAGGTTTGATGGATATCCTAATAAATCAAACATACATATTAAAAAATATTATATTAATAATACAAACAAACAAAAAACGAGAAAAAATAAAAACACACCTAAATTCTAATTGAAATAATAATAATAATATCACCCAAACACTAATCAGCATTAACTAAACCAAATGTGATCCCACTAATATCACCTTGATATTTCTTTTTTTAAAATAATAAGGTATTTAATTTTTTTGAGTCAGTGGTTTTTACTTTTTTGTTGGATTCCTTGCATTTGGGACTACTCCGTGCGCCCTCAGTCTCTTGCATACACACCCCTACTTGGTATCTATCTTTCATGCTTTTTTTTATTTTTGGTGATCTCTTAATCATAGTTAATTGTTAAAATGAACTTTATTCACCCACTTTTCCACGGGTACTCGTACCAAACACACATTTTTCTAATAAATTAAAATAAACCCACCGTTCACTTTGTATGCACTACGTGCGCTTCAGATGCACTTTAATTTTAAATAAAAATAAATCAATCATCACAAAAATGCATGCGCTGAAAAAGAAAAATGCTTCAGACACATTAAATTTTTAATCAATGAATATGCATTTAGAGACCTAAGTTTGGATATCGAAGTCCGGGCTTCGTTAAAAGCACCGTTTCACATTAATAAATTGCAACTAACAATTTAAAAATGAATCGCCATTTTCTTAGTAAGGTTTACAATCTAATAAAATTTCAACTATTGGTAATAATTTATTAAAACAAACCCTTCACTAAAATCATTCCCCTCACTGCACTTTTTCCTCTTTTTGATAAATACTCTTCGTGGGATGGGCACGTGCAGTCCTTTAAGCTGACATTGTTTATCAAAGTTTTGGTTATATCTTGATTAGGTTATTGATGTATTATGGTTTAATTGTGTGATACGATTATGGGTGTGGTCTATAGTTTTCTTTTCTGCATGATACTGGGTCTTGGGTGCATATTTGTTGCATAGCATGAAGCTTTCGGTCGCATATGTGTAGGGGTCATGCCGAATTTTTTCTAGGATGTGGGTTGTTTGGGATGGTCAGTTGGTTAGCTACACCTGTGTGTGCTTATTTTGATCGATTTCTTTTTTATAGCTATTTTGTTGTTTTGCAGGCATTCATTGTGATTGTTTGTCTGTGTGGTGTGTGTGTATATTCTATCTAAATGGCGCCTCAAGCTTCTCCTCCTGTTCAGTATGTCCCATTGATCAGTAGGGATTATTCTTCCCTACTGACTTTTGAGCCTATTGCAAAAGCTGGCCTTGCATCTTTTATGGTTGCTTCACTCCCTTTGATTCTAGACAATCCAGCCCTTTGTGATGAGTTTCTTGCATCATACAGTAAGAAATCGGGCTTGGTGCATGGTACTTCCATGGTCCTAACACCTAGAGGGTTAGGGAAGGCTTTGTCTCTTCCTTACAAAGAGAACCCTTTGTTACAGCCAGACAATTATTCTCAAATGACGAGATTCTCAAGCTGCTACAAAAGCAGATTAAAGAGGTCCTTGATATCAGGAAGGTGATTAATACTTGAGGAGTGTCTTTCTCAATGATCATTGATCCTCTCTGGAATCTAGTTTGCCAATTTCTCCAAGACATGTTCATGCCTGCCAAGACACCATCTCACTATTTGTCCAAGGAGCTCTTCACAGCTTCTAGGATGGTTTTAAAAGGGGTTGCCATTGATTGGAGTACTTACCTTCTTACGAAGATGGACCAGCATTTTGTCAAAGTGACTCAAGGGAATGTTACCAATGTAACCTATGGTTCATATTTATATGCTTTCTTGACATAATTAGGCCTTAAGAAGGGTTTGCTACCTCCTCCTCCATCTGATCCAGTCCCTCCCCCTCCACCTTCATAAGATTCAGAACCCATTGACATAGAGGATATTGACTCCCCTCCTCCATTGGTCATTCAATGGAAGCACTTGAAGCCTGTAGCAAAGAAAATTCCACCAGTCATTCCTTCAATGTCAGTTCCTACCACCTCTGGAAGTGACCTCCCTCTCTACCTCACATGCAACAACTTATCCAGGGCACATCGAGAGGGTTCTTTGGAAATATCAGTTCCTTCACTGAACAGCTTAGTGTCAGGGGATGCCATTCCTTTCCTTTGTAACGACATCCAGAGTTCTATTGAACTCTTAGTGAGACAGCTTGTGTTCAACAGTTATATGCTTCTTTCTATGAAGAATTGATGCAATCCAAAGACCAGATGCATAAGGCAACCACAGAGTTAGCCTCTACTAAAGATACTCTTGCCGATCTGTTTAAGTAGATGGAGTAGCATATACAAATGATTGAGACCCAGAGAGAAGAAATATCTTCTTTGAAAACTTAGTTAGAAGAAGCTCAATGAGAGGTCACTAGTTTCGAAAGAGAAAGAGAAAATGTCTAAAGAAGCTCAAGAGTTTAAGACTCTTTTGGATATGAAACTGTCAGCTTTGCAGACTACTCACAATAAAGTGGAATCCCAAGCTTCCTACGGACCAACTGGCATAGTCACGGTCCATCCCTCCAAGTCCTAGTGTCCCCATGATTCCTTCTATATCTCAACAGGACTTGGTAGTTCTCCAGAGACAGGCCACATTATGTCCATTGTTTCAAGATAAAGTGGAAAGATTGCAGTCTAGGATGGATTTATTATGGTCTATATTTGAGCAATTTCAAGAGTATGTTCCTCTCGACCATTCCTTTTTTGTCCAATCTCATCAATGAGGTCTCTGATCCTTCATGATCTAAAAAGTTCTGAGCATGTGTAGCTTCAAGGTGTGCATATGCAACATGTGCCACAATGGAAACAACTATTGTACTTCTGATATACATATAGCACATGCTATGTGTCAACTATTGTAGTTCATCCATCGTAAATCCATTTTCATCCACCAACACATGATAATGTGTAGGCCGCGTTGTTCCAATGATGCCCAATGAGTACTAAGGTAGAGGTCACAATCTCTTGGGTGGCACACTCCCACATCAACAATTGTTTTTTGAGGAATGTTTCATGTGCCGTTTGCTGGGAAAAAACTTGTATGATATCTCTTTGTGCAATAACTTGCCAAAATTGTAGCAAATGGTAAGCCTTGTTGATTGCAGACAAGAATACTCAACTGCAAAAGTTGGCCTTCTATATTAAGCTCTCAATGATGGATCTTCCTCTTCCAGAGGATGATTGGAGTGGAGCTTGGTCTTCTGATTTGCTGACAGAAGTTGTCCGTATGGTCTTTGAAGATTCTGTGAGATGACGGATACCTTGTTGCTATCTTATATGTATCTACGAGATGATATGTTAATTTCAAATGATGTCGATCTGGCTTGGTATGTGGGGGTTGTGGTCTTACAAGCTGCTTTATATGTCAATCATTTGGAGTTGAGGATAGATGAAATGTTCTAGTGATATTCTTCTAAAGTGGCTACTTGCCCTGACACTTTATGGCATTCAATGATTGATTCTGTAGTCCTGAACCAACGGTAGAATACAGCTTCTACTCATGTGCATAGTACTAACAAACAGAGGGTGGATCTCCTAGATTATCTTTCTAAAAACTATCCATTTGATTCATCCTTCTTTGATGCCTACCATCGACAATCTGTTTTAGGTCCCTCTGTTTCTAGCTTATTGTGTTATCAACAAATGGCCCATCGCTATGATGCTTATTTTTCCCTTTATCAATCCAACTTAGTAGCTATCTTACCTCTCCTTTTTCAACCTCAGGGTTTCCCTCAAATTCCAATATTTACCTATTGTTCTTTCATTGAAGATCGAGTCTTTTCCCCTTCTCCACCATGCCCTTCCCCATCTATCCATATACCTTCTACTTTTCATACTTATCAATTGACACATTTCTTAACTGATTCGCTTAAATTTTCAACTACTCCTTTAGCTTATTCCTCATTTTATGATTTTGCCTACCCATCTCTTCATCCTCTTTTACTCATTCCTCTTCCATCTCCTGCCACTTCTATTTCTCAATCCCCTCAGTTGGTTAGTGGGTACGAAGGATTTGATAAGCAGATTTCAAGAAGAAGAGGATGGAGCTCAACTAATTCTCTTACGGGACGATAGATTAATTGGCCATTAATTCCAGGGGATTGGAAAACTGCTAGTTAAGCGTACCAAAATTACCTCTATTTTTCTCAACAATATTCACAATCTCTAGATCCTTCAATGAGATTGACAACCCATTTTGCTTGGTACCTAGCATATATGCATAAGCATTCCCATAACGATAAAAAGGCCATTCCAAAGCTTTGTATGAATGTCAATGTGAACATTGATTCCCAACAATTGGATGTCCTATATTTTCATGCCCTTTATCTACCTAGCAGATAACTTGTTTTGCTAGAATGGATGTGCTGCCTTCAATTCTTTTAGAATCGTCCAAAATCTTTTATAGATGAGTCTTTATCCCTGGATTGCTAGAACGGATGTGCTGCCTTCAATTCTTTTAGAATCCTTCAAAATCTTTTGTAGATGAGTCTTTATCCCTAGATTGCTTTCGTAATCATCAAGCCTTCAAGAGGGATCATCTTCACTGATACCCCTGAATGTTTCTATGCTTCTTAATGAGATATTTTTTTTTGGAGGTGCCATTCAGATGGTTATGTTTGTGTTTGTGCTGTATTAATTTGTATGAGATGAGTTCATGTTGGTTGAATAATTTGTTCGAGAGCTCTCTTTTCAACTATTGATGGTGATGGTGGATGGCAAGCCTACGATGCAAAGTTGAAGAACCTCTTATATCCTTTACAAAATTTTCATGAATTTTTATTGTTTATCAGATGTGTTAATGAATAACAAAGTTTTCCTTTAGTAGTATTCTTTCCTAGATACAGGTGATAAGTTGGGGTCATAGTTTAGGGTGATTATTGAAGATACTAAAGAAGATCAAATTGAGATCTTTACTGAACTTACATTCTTATTTTCCTTAGGTCATGAGGAAGCTTCCTTTCTAAGTGTAGGGATATGTTGAGAGTGGAAAAAGACTGAATTTTTTACTGATCTTTGTTGTTTTTGAGGTCTGAATGGTTGATTTTTGATGGATTTTGAGTGATTTATGGTTGTTAATGGAAGTTTTTGAGAGTGTTTTGGATGATATTGATTATGTTTTGGAAGTTCATGATGATTCTTAGTAGAAATATGAGGCTTCGTGATGTTTTGATAGGTTTCGTTGAGGTTCTGATTGATTCTGATACCTTCTGAATAGCTTCTGTTTTGTTCTGATTTTCTTCTGTATGAAGCATGGATTGATGATTGATGAAGGATGAGATCTTTTGGAAGTTTATTGAATAGTTTTTGATAGTTTGGAATGGTTTTACTATGAGTTATGAGGATCTGTTGTTCTCTGATGACCTTCTGTAGACCTTCTGTAGAGCCTTTGTCTTTGCTCTATTTCTGTTCTGTTATGTTCTGTAGATCTTTTGCAAGTGTTCTGTAGAATGTATATGTGACTTTGGAAAAGTTTTCTAAATTTTGGAAAGGATGAATCTAAGTTCAAAAGAGCTAAAACAAATGGAAGAAGCAGCCGTTGAAGACTGAAGAGAAGACTGAAGTGATAGTGATAGTAGTGAGCTATGAAGAAACACTGTAGTGACTCTGGTGCCCTTTCATACCTCCCATACCTCTTGGGAGGTGCATCCATGACCTAAGAGGGATTATTCAGTGCCATTATTGAGTATTTTAGTGAGGATATGATGTATTATTGAGAGTATATGAGTGTGTGAGAGATGATATGCAAGAGATAGTCAAATCTATGAAGACAATGTATCTTTCTATGAGAGATTGAGAGAGAAAACTATGAAGACATTGAAGACGAATAATATGTGATTGATTTCCATTAAAAAATGGTGTATTATTTTATGCTCCTTGTTCTATTGATGGATTTTATGAAAATTTTGAAGATTATGGTTGATTCTATCAAATCCGTGGGAGATATCTACTATGATGTTATGTGAAGATTTGTTGTTTTCCTTTTTTTGGTCATCAAAAGAATGAAACAAAAGCTTGTTGATATTACAAGATATATTTTCTTGTAGTAGAATTCCCTTTTCCTTGGTGTTTCTCTTGCGGCTCCAGTGTCTTTGGATTTGTCCACAAAAGTTTGATGGACCAGTAATTGCCCTTAATAATCAGGGGAGACCTCAAGCTTTGAATTTTGAGGAGTTTTGTGCATTAGTGATGGAGGAGGAGTTGAGGCTGAAAGCCCGACAAGGAAGAAACAATGGAGATGCTACATTCTCTGCCAATGCAAAAGGCAAAGGTGGTTCCTCCACAAAAAATGATGGTGACAAAAAGAAGAAGGGCGGTAAGAAGTTTCAAGGAGAGTGCTTATACTGCAAGAAGAAAGGACATGCAATCGCAGATTATTGTGTCAAGAAGGTAGATGAAAAGAATGGTACCCTTAAAATTAAAGGGAAAGAAACAGTCAATATGGCTAAAGCAAAGTTGGAGTTATTCATAGAGACCATTGAGAAAGTGTGCTCCTCGGCACAAGAAGAATTTACCACTAACTCATGGGTGTTGGATAGTGGGGCCTCCCATCACATGACCAACAAGAAAGGTCTAGACAGCTCTATGCAACCTCTACAAGAATCCATCATTGTGATGGTTGGAAATGATGCAAAATGCCCTGCTATGGGCACATGTACTATTTCTTTTATTGCTGCAAATGGTGAAGTAAAAAATCTTTCAAATGTGTTGTATGTTCCTGAAATTAGGAGAAATCTATCATTAGTTGCTGCCATAACTGATCTTAGTCATGAAGTGAGGTTCAAGAAGATAGGTGTAAAAATTCTCAACAATGTTGGAAAAGTTGTTGGCAAAGGATAAAGAAGGAACAACCTGTATGAGTTAAGTGCTCTTACAGCCACAGTTGGAGTAGGCATAAGTAAGCTTTGCCATGAAAGGTTTGGACACATTAGATTTGCAGTGCTGAAGGAGATGCACAAGCAAGGTATGGTTGCTCACCTACCTATAGTGACTAAATTGAAGGAACCATCTAAATCTTGTATGATGGGCAAGCAATAGAGAAAGGCATTTCCATAGGAAAGAAAGAATAGAGCATAGGATCCTCTAGAGTTGGTGCATGCTGACTTGTGCAATAAGATGCCTACATAGGCCTTGGGGAGATATTCTTATTTTATGTTGATTGTTGATGGCTCCAGTAGGAAGATGTGGGTGTACTTCCTTTGTGATAAGACTAAAGATTTTGGTAAGTTTAGAGAATGGCTAAAACTTGTTGAGAATGAAACAGGGAAAAGTGTGAAGAAATTTAGAATAGATGGTGGTAATGAGTTCAACTCAAAGGAGTTTGAATACTTTTGCAAACAAAGGGATCAAGTGTCAATTGATGATGCCTCAAATACCTCAGTAGAATGGTGTTGTGGAATGCAAGAATCACACCATTGTGGAGATGTTAAAGGTGCATGCTAAAGGGCAAGGGATTGCCTAACCATTTTTGGGCCAAAACCATTAATACTGTAGTCTACATTCTAAATCGAAGCTATACAAAAACTCATAAGGGAAAAACACCTCACGAGTCTTACACTGATAATAAGCCATCTATCTCACATTTTAGAATTTTTGGATGTGAATGTTATGCACATGTTCCAGATGAGAAGAGAAACAAGTTAAAATCAAAAAGCAAAAAATGTATCTTCTTGGGTTATATTGATGAGCAAAAGGCTTAAAATTATATGACCAAGAGGCAAATAAGATCATCACAAGCCATGATGTGGTGTTAAGGAGTAGCCACATATAGTGGAGGAGGAGAAGACAATTTCTTCGACTTTATCATCAAACAAAGAAGTAGCCCACTATGAACCTGTCCCAAGAGTTGTCCCTATCCTTAAGGAGGAGGAAGCATCATCTTCAGATGATGAGGAAAAAGTTCACCAACCTGACATCACCCCATCAGAAAAGCCATTGTCGCATTGGGTGAAGTAGCTCTATGACCACAATAATCCTATGCCTACATATGTTGAGGAGAAGGCACACAAACCAAGGAGGTCTCAAAGAATAGAGAAGCAAAGGAGGGATTCTACTCACATAGTCAATATGGCCTTGATGGATGAAATTATGAGAGAAGTAAAAGAGCCAACAGACTTAGAAGAAGCACTTGTAGATCTAGCATGGAAGGCAACTATGCAAGTCGAGTATAGTTGCATAATAAAGAATGACACTTGGGAGCTAGTGAATCGGCTTGCAAAGCAGAAGATTATTGGTACCAAGTGGGTTTGGAAGTAAAGTATAAGGCTAATGGTACCTTAGAAAAGTACAAAGCCAGACTGGTTGCATAGGGATTTTCACATGTTGAAGGATTTGATTTTTAAGAGTCATTTTCCCCAACTACTAGAATGACTACTATTCGCACAATAGTTGGTAGTGGCCACCCACAAGAAGTGGCGAGTTTACCAAATGGATGCTAAGTCAGCATTCTTAAATTGTGACCTCAAGGAGGAGGTGTATGTGACTCAACCACCAGGGTTTGAGGCCCCCCATTCTAAGAACAAAGTGTGTAAGCTGAAGAAGGCATTGCATGGGTTGAAACAATCCCCCAAAGCATGGTAATAGTGGATAGATAAATTCTCTTTAAGCTTAAGCTTTAAAAGATGTGCCTTGGATGCTAACTTGTATATTTACAGGGATGGTGAAAACTCTATAGTGATTGTCCTATATGTGGACGACCTTCTTATTATAGGTGACTATGAAGATATGATCAACCAAACTTGAAAGGCTTTGAATTCTAAGTTTGAAATGACAGACTTGGGCTTGTTGCACTATTATTTGGGGATTGAAGTCTAGCAAGACCCAAGAAATATATTCATCTCTCACAAGAAGTATGCATGGGAGATCTTGAAGGCATTTAGCATGATCAAGTGTAAAGAGATAGCTACACCTATGGAGGTGAATGCAAAGTTATCCGTTGAGGATACTTCAACACTAGCAAAAATTGGGAGGTACATGAGGTTGGTCTGTTGATCTACTTGTGTAACACCAAACCAGATATCAGTTTTGCTGTTGGTGTTTTGAGAAGGTTCTCAAACAAACCTCATGAGAGACATTGAAAAGCTGGGATGCAAGTGCTCAAATACTTGAAGGAAACTCTTGACTATGGTATCACATACAATTCCAGAACTTCTATTGTGGGGAACTATGACTCCCATTGGGTAGGAGACAATGATTCCAAGAAGTTAGTTTTTGGTTATTGTTTCTCTTTGAGTTCAAGAACTTTCTCTTGGATTACTAAGAAGCAGCCAACCAATAGTGGCATTGTCTTCTACTGAAGTAGAGTACAAGGCAGCTTGTTTTGCTGCATGTGAAGTAATATGGTTGAGAAGGATCCTATGGCATATGGGAGTGTGATCCAGTATCACTATGTGTGTGATTTGATCAAGGATGGGATAGTGAAACTAGTCTACTATCCAACAAAGGATAATGAAGTGGATATATTCACCAAAGCTCTTACGAAGGATTGGACATTGAGGGGGGGGGTGTTAGATATGCTCAATGCCCCACCCTCATAAGGTGCCACCAATGATCCATGGTGTTTAAAGTTGTAAGGCCCCCATTATGAGGAGAAGTCGTATGTGAGCCCATATATTGGTTGAGTCTTAACTTGTATATCATACAAGGTCTATGTGATTGGATGGCAAAAAGGTGACCATTGTGGGTCTAATATTTAGGTTAGATAGAGTAGTTAAGCTGGTAACTCAAGGCACATTGCATCAAGTTGCAAGGTAAGGGAGTTATGAGGGGCCCTAGCCAACTAGTGGAGGTGCACAAGGAAGGTCAATAGACACATGTGCATATGGAAGGTCAACAGACACATGTGCACATAAAAAGTCAATAGACACAGGTGTATATGGAAGGTTGTCCATCATGACCCCCTTCACAGGCTATAAAAGGTAATCCCCTTCACAACCATCAATCATCTACAGTCTGAGTTGTTCCAACTAACCTTAGTCTCTTCACCTATCTTCTATCTAGATTGCCATCTAAGCTTCATAGTGGAAGCACACGAATGGACAAAGCCATCTTCGTATCAGTTGTTTGGAACTAAAGAAATTTTTAATCCTCCTCTTAACTATTGTGTACTCTCTATATCTTTCTTAGATTCTGCTCATTGCACCATGTAATTTTTATAGAGAGTGCATGGCCTTGCAAATCTAGAGACTATAGTCATATCTAGGTACATATCTATATTTGCAACATGTCTATCCACCCAATCCTAATGGCACAAATTTATCAAGAGGTAATTAATGTAACTTCCACTCAAAACTCCCTTGTAATAATCAAATTTCATTGCCTCAAACTACTTAAGTCTACCTCATAGGGAAAGTTCCACCTCAACCCCGTAAGTATCGACCTAAAGCAAGTGTTAATTGTGACTATAGTCTCCTGCCATGGTTATCTAACATTAGCTTAAGATAACTACTTTGCAATCATCTCTAAAACTTAAGTAGAACATTGCATTAGTTTAAAGAGAGTGAGAAATGAGGGGGAGTAATATGCAGCAACCACTTTATTAATAAGGTATAGTCTCAACTTAGGTCCCCTAAAAGAACATTGATTTGGATCAAGGATGACATACTAGGATAGTTGCCATTTGATCATTCCTAACTTGACCTAATCTAGCATTTCAAATTTTTAATGGAATTCTCTTAGCTAACCAAGATCACTTTGGTGTATAAAAAATCCATGGGCAATTTAAACACCCCCTTCCCTCAAAGAGTAGCTTTAGTTTTCTAACTAACCTAAAACAATTTATCCACCATGCCATGTCACACTGACATTGGTATAAAAGAAGAAGACATGTAATTTTTCATATCTTTTGGACACATTAATACAATTATAGTCTTTCTCTCCCATCTTTCTCATAGCTTCTATGGCTTCTCCCTCTTTCCTATCTTTCTCTCTCCAAATCTAGTCTTTCTCTCTCCTCGTCACTCTTCTTCTCTCTCTTCCTGTAGTCTTTCTCTCTCTTCTGCAATCTTCTCTCTCCTCTTTCTCTCTCCCTAGTTCTCTCTCTAACAAGTGGTATCAGAGCATTGGTCTTGGATCCATTCTTTTTCTTCTATTTTCAGTCTTATTTTTCCCTATCAAAATCAATTTCCGACAAAAATTGTACAAGACAGTGACTAGTGGAGTGCCGCAGATCATCTACAGTTAGTAAGAGATTACATCTGGAGATATCCAAGGTCAGATATGGCGGAGGATGGCTTAGCTGACAGGTCATCATAAAATTTTATGCAAAATTGGAGGTAATTAGGGTAAAGGAGAGTTAACCGGGCTTAGTTTGGGAACAAACTATGGTTACTTTGAAAAGGAGTTCTCTTTTTCCTTTCTTGGAGTTTCCTGCACGTTTCATGGAAGTTCAACAGCAAGATTTACTCATATCTCTCAGACCTCTGATCTTCTTGGCCAAGCACCCCTGGAATAGCTTCCTTGCTTCAATACCTATAGGATGGATACTTGTTTGCTTCAGATTGGCTCAGCAATGGAGCCACAAATAGCCCCAAAAATTTTGGCACAATTTTTGGGTTGATTCTAGCCTGTTCCTTGCAATTGGTACTTCATCTCTAGCCCTTGGCACTCTCTCTGATCTTTGGCAAGTGAAAACCATTAGTGAAATGGAAGGATTCAGCTCTATTCAAGATTCTTCAGCCTCTCCCTAAACCCTAGATGAACAGTCCATGGCAGCCATGAAAGCTTTAGCTCAAGATTTCATTTCTCTACAATTTCTTGAAGATTCTTCATCTTTTTAGCCCGTGGGATCATTTCAGCAACAAGGATTCTTCAACAAATTGCAAGGATTAAGTACGAAATGGTCAAAGATTGAAGCTCAAGAGCTTCCATGGAGCCAAAATTTGGGGGAAACGGGTTTAATGCCTCAATTTCAAGCATTTGCAGCTTCAAGATTGTTCTTAAGTACTAAATACACAAGCCTTGGGGATTATTTTAGCAACATTGGACAATCGGAGGCTTGATACTTTATCAAGCATATAAAGATTGATCAAGTCATCATCAACCATGTCAAAGGTACTCTTCTTCAATTATTAATCTCTCTCATTAATTCAATTGTTGAGCTTAATCCATTTGATTGAGAGATTAAAGAATTGAATAATATCCATCAAAATTAAGCCAACCTTTGCTTGAATCAATCCATTCATGTAATGCAATGCTTGCTCCATGTATACTAGTTCTAATCAGTGAATTAGAGGCTTCAATCTAAAATTTCCAGCATAACAATTGAATCCCATTGATTGAATCTATTGGTTGATGAATTTGTTCACTCTAATCCATTGATTGGCTGAATTCTTTTACCCAAGTTGAAATATTGTAAAAGGGTAAGTACTAGCAATCAGTGAGTCACTGAATTGCATTGGTAAGACCCTTCCCCTATCCAAACTTTCAAGATTCCATTCAATTGCATCTCATGAAAGGCTGAATGAATATTTCAGAAATGCATCTCATGCTAATTGATTAGATTACTAGCTATTGTCATGTTGATATACCCACCGAGCAAAAAGGTGGATGCCAAGGGAGATAGTGGGACAAAAGAGAGGTGACCCTCCCTCACTATCAAAGATCCCGAAGGGGTGCAACCAAATGACCCAAGGGAAACTTTGCCCACCTCTCGGTGATTCGGAGCCCATGTAGGGAGCCTGTCATGCTGTTTTATCCCTCACACAGGTACATCGAGTGGAGAATTGAAGATTGAATACTTTCCAAAGACTCAAGTACCTATAGGTTCAAAACAGGATAAAACAAGGAATTTACAGGGCACTTACATGGTATTTATAGGTGGTTATAGGTACGCCCTTCATTACTGAAGCATAGGTGCAGGTACTACAAGGTACCCACAGGTCCTATCCAGCCTTCTACAGGGTTTGATAACCATTTGGGGTTACTATCTTGCATTATAAGGTCAAAACAGGGCACTTACAGGTTTAGAAAGGGAGCAAGCCTGGATAGTTCAGACTCAGAAATCTAGCTACAGAATTTTATGTCCTAAATCTGTTATAGCATGCTATAGCTCATCTCAAAGAGGGCATTCTTGGCTTCGATTTGAATTAAAAAGTTTTGAAATCAGAGTTCCCTAGAAAAAGTTATAGCCATTTTTTTGACAGGGGGTACTGCAGGATTGCACTATTATGGCAAGACATAAGGGTAAAAGTAAGGTCCATGAAGATTATGCTCAACAAATTAGGGATTCCATTTTGGATATCACACCTCAAGAGAGCCCTAAAGAGCCTCAATAACAAGGGGAAGTCAGTATACTCAATAATATCTTGTGCACTCATGAACAAAGATATAGGGAACGACATGAGGCCATATTATCAAGAATGGAGCAAATGGTTTTGTCTACTGATCAAACGAAGTCTTCCATTGAGAAGTTGGTGGACTCAATGACTCAAATAAAGGCTTCTATTGATAAGTTGGTGGAATCTAATGCTCAACTTATGGCACAATTTTCCCAATGGATGCAAATGCAAATGGGATCAAAAGAAGCTAAGGAGAAAGCTTATTCAAACAGTGAGCCTTCAATCCCACTTCAGCCATCTAACCAAAATGGTCATGGACATGGGATTATTGGAAGAAGAGGCATCCCAAATAGCCAGTATGAAGTAGGAGAGGCTTCACAATTCCATGACGACTATTTGGGCAGTTTGAATGGAGTTAATTCTCAAGCTTTTGGACTGAATACTCAAATTCCTAGGGGTTCTCTACCAACAGGAAGATTACATAGTAGTTCTCAGCCACTTGTTGGGAGATTTTTGACTCAATTTGGGGGTTCCATACATGGTAATCATGATCAGCCTATTTTGGGACAACAACCATTTCATGAAAGAGAGCTAAAGGACAAGATTGTTCTAGCTAAATTTAATGGTCAGTCATCTTCACCATTTGATTTAGAGGAGTGAACCTCTAAGATGGAATCCTACTTTGACATATTACCTAAAACTGATGACATGAAGATTCATTTTGCTTCCTTGTATTTGGAGAGATTTGCCCATACTTGCTGGAGGTATATAAAAAAAGAAAACATACTTGTAGAGAATTGGGAAGCTTTCAAGGCACTTATGGCTAAAGTATTTGTCTCCCCTCTTGAAAAAGAGAAATTAGCATGGATGGAGGGGAGCTTCAAGCTCTACCCCGAGACCTACGGACCACTTATTGCTCAAGTGTTTCGAACCGAGCAGCCATGGCTACCTCTCACATAGCCAACGTGCAATGCGTACCTTACGGGTGTAGTGAGCTTACCTTGATGCTCGATTGAGTGCCCTCCTCTTTCTTGCACACCCGTAGCTCCACGATCCTTGAGGCAAGCTCAAGCAACCTCAATCCCTCTCCTATGAGCTTCATCCTCCATAGCCTCGTGAAAGACAAGAGAAGAGAAGAGAGGAGAAGAAGATGAAGAGAAGATGGAGAGCTTCTTCTCCAAGATGCCTCAATCTTACACAATCACTCCCTCACACTCTCTCAATCCCTCTCTCAAGCACAAGCAAGAAGGCAAGAAACAAGAGAAGAAGAAGAAGAAGCTTTGGCCACACACAAGAATGAGCTTCCCATTCACTTTTCAACTTTATATACATGCCCTATTTTTCATGGGTGGTCATTCTCCTTTTTTACATGGCCGGCCATTAGCCTAGGCCCACTTCCTCATTTCCCACTGTTCTAGTCTATCCTATCCCCAATTAATGCATACAATTTGCACAGGAGTGAGCCTGGTGCTCTTTTACAAGTTTTTGGAAGTGTTTTCGCACTTAATGGTGCACTTTTTATTCTTTTACTCTCCTTGGGCGACTCCAAGACTTCTTGAGGATCGTGCACGTGCATTTAATTTTTTTCCGGGTGTAGTTGCCAGTTAAGGTGCCTTTTCCTTCTTTTCTCTTTTTCCATTTCCCACTCCTCTGTGCTGCGGTAAACATTACCCCCCTCCTAGCCAAGTGCCAGTCCCATGGCACTTTGGTGGGAAGTAGTGGGATAGATGATGCTATTGCTAGGTGGAACTGGTGGGTAGATGACACTGATGCTTATGAATGAGAGGTGATAGAGTTTGATGATGATGACCAGGAGAGATTTTGGCGTGCTTTAGGCTTCATGAAGATTCTCGGCATCCTTCACACTGTACTGGTGCCCCTTATGGAGCCGGTCGTCTTTTGAGTATCCGAAATGCTTGAAGCAATAAGCAATCCCTTAGGAGGATGGTATTGGAGGGATTTATTCTGGAGAAACCCCCCAAATGCTGTTTGCCTTGAAAAGCCGTGGCTTGGGCTGAAAACCCTTGTATGTGAGTAGAGGGTCTTCAGTTTTGAGTTGAAAGTCTTCAGGCTTGTGGTATCAATAAGCGATCCGTAGATCTTGAGGCATTGGGCATGGATCATTGGACGATGAGGTTCCAAGATCTATGCCAATGGCATCTCCATCATTGGGTTTTTCTTATGCTTGATTTGGTTCAGTCATGGCAGCATCAGTAGGCGGATGATTGGCAACATGAAATCTGTTGAGCCATTTAAACCTTTGTAGCAAAGCTCCTGAAGTTGCAGTAATGGGGTCCGCCCCATGGAAAATTTACTTGTCATTGGAGGATGTAATAGATGATCGCCTTCAACCAAGTAGCCCGTTCTTGAAACACGAACATAACCTGCAAGAAAAGTGGTGCGCTTCTTAGGGGGTGTGTCTGTCTTACTGTGTAGTGCATGGTGCTCGTGCCAGTGGAACTAGGAGATGGGTCTAACCTTGGGCAAGCCCTTGGTAATGTCCCACACTTGAGGACCTAGTTCGTGCGGCGTTGGAGATGCGGTGCAAAACTTAGGGTGATAGGTCTGAAAGTCTTGCCCTTGATGTGCCCTAAGTGTGAGGTGGGGGAGGGGCTAGATGCAGTGAGTGTGGTGCACAATAATAGTGAAGGAAGATTGCAAGCACATGTTTTTTTTTTTTGAATGGGAGAGAGTATATTGGGAAAGGTATACGGCACCTATTTAGTCACGGGGCGATCGCAAGCATTGTGATAAAAATATGCGACTTTGTAGGTATTCTTTAATACCGGCTTTAGCTCTTAAAAGAAGGGGTGATTACACCTTGCAAAGTGGGTGTCACTCATATTTTCTAAGAGCTCTAGACAAAAGGCAGGGAGGAGAGTAGCACGCATTATCAACCTAGTCATAGCTCTACTATCTATTCCTAAGTTAATATAAAAAAAGAGTGGGGGATATGGGCTTCCTTTGCTGCTGCAGGTTTCTGGAGTAGTAGGAATTTGATGAGTCGGAGGTAATTACAAGTGGTCAAAAATGCTGGATCGGGGCAGGAAGAAAAGTCTACAAGAAAACAATTTATGGAGGGAAGTATATCTTCTACCCTAAATACTAAGCACTCCTCAGGGCTCCTAGCATTTACATTATATATTCTCGGAAAGTCATAATCCCCATGTAAATCTCGATCATAGTCCACTCCATGCCTACGGGGGTAGGGCATGTGGATGGGATCGTTACGCTCTTCGGGGAGGGAACTACAAAATCCGGTCCAGGCATCAAAATTAGTGTCCCAAATCCTCCTCCGCCATTTCGGCTATGCCTCGTAGCCTTGGACGGTTTTGGGAACCAGATTGACCTTGTCTTCCTAGTACTCCCGTGGCTCTTGTCTCCACCTAGTCATTATCATGCTTCTTTCTTTCATCCATCTGTTCGCAAGTTCGTTAGCCAGATCTTTGATCTTGGCTACGACTCCTAAAGGCAGGGCCTAGTCCAGAGAGCGTGGGAAAGCGAATGAAAGCTCGAACGGCCTCTTATGTAGCTCTCGCTGGTGCCAGATGACCAACTCCTGGGGCCAATCTACAAGATGTGTATCATTCCTCAGTGGCATGGGCTCCTCAGGGAGTTGTCGTGGAAGTGTGTGTGCTTGGCGTTGGGCCTCCTCAGCTAACTCTTGTCTCCTTCTCCTCGCTGTAACTATGTGTTCAGGTAGATTGGCATCTACAGGGTTCCTCCTGTGGGATCTCAGGTTGAGGCGGACTCGGCATCCTTTGTGGTTCTTCGTCATCATCTTGCTCGAAATCCGGACCCTCTTCGTCATTTCACTCAACCATAGGAGGAATGACTGGTGGTGGTGGCACTAGCTGCTCCTGCTCCTGAAAACCTAACTCCTTGAGCTCAATAGTGGGGAAAGGCCCATACAGTGCAGGTAGTAGAATTGTTGCTCTTTAGTTATTCCTGTACTTGTTGGAAGCTCCTGCTCTTGAAGACCGTATCTTAGAGCCCGGGTGGTTAGCTCCAACTTTCTTTTTATCTTTTCCACTGTATCATCGCCCTCAGCTTGCGTCACATGGAGCACCGTGTTGAGGAAGGCCTGTCGCTGGGTTTTAGTGTTATCTCTGCAGCCTCAACCCTAGCTTTAGCAAGCATTCTTTTGCATTCTGCCACCGCCAGGCATTCAGTTAAGTCCCTTACCCTATCAAAGTTTTTGCTTTCCCACTCCATGGCTCTCTCCTCCATCCTTTTCCTTTGTTCCTCCAGCTGGCTCGCCATGGTGGTTACTGCATGTTATTGCTCATTTGATAAAAACCATAACTGGTTTCTTTCTCTTAATTTCTGAGCGAGCTGTTCTTCAGTAATCCCTCTTGCTTGATCGACAATGCTGAGCATGTGGTGCGTCTCGGCCAGGATTTTTGATTTCTCCTGCACCAACTACTCTTGGCTTTGGATTTCAGCGAGGAATAGCCTTTTTGATTAAAGGTCATGGCCATGAGGGCTTCTACGTCTTCCTGGGAGGTCTCCAGCGCATCTTGCAATATTTGCACTTCATCCTGTAGCCGTTTTGCTTCAGCAGCTGAGATCCTGGCCCTTCATTTTTCAGGAATTCGATTTCCCTTATTAACATGTTCTGTTCTTCTAGCTCCTGCCATGACTGTGGCTCTGTGGCATGTTCTTGTGGAACAGTGGCTTCGCCTTCCTAAACCTCCCAGTAGAGCATTTCCACTTGGACAACCCTTTTCTGTAGATCACTGTATTGCTGCATCAGTAGCTTTAGGTTCCTTTGTTCTGCCACCAGGCGCTCTGCTCCTCGTCCTCTAGCCTTTGCCTAAGGCGGCTATATTGTTTTGGGCTTCCTTTATTTTTTCTGCTAGCTGGTCCTGCAGGCCCTTTATTTCTCTCCGTCTGTCGACTTCCTGCCTTGAGACCTCTAGCCTGAGGGCTGCTGACGTCTCCTTTTCTTTCTCTAGTTCCAGCAGGGCCACCTTCTTCTCTTCTTTTGCCTTGTCCAATTGTGTCAGTAACTCGGCCACATATGTGTCATAGTCAGTGTCGGCAGGCATGGGAGTATTGGGTGTGGTGGTCGATGCCTCCAATCTTTGTCGTTTAGGGTCTTGCCATGACTCTGCATCTGCGGCGGTGGGCCTTTTCAATCTAGTTTCAGGGACGATTTCGGCCACCTTGCTCACGAGCATCTGCACCATGGTCATGAGCTGTGCCGTGTCGAGGGGAGGCATGGGTTGTGCAGTGGTTGCAGTCGTAGTTTCAGTCGTTGTCGGCACAAAGGAGGGAGGAAGTGGATGTAGGAGGGACTTGCCCTTGCCTACGACCACTAGAGCTGCTTCCACACTTACACTAGCTTCGGCTTTATGGCTAGGGCTTACGAGTTCAAGTTCTTCGCCCCCATGGGTCTCTTCCACCGATCTTTGTGCAGCTTCCGCCAATTCGGCCAGTTCCTTTAGTCGCTGCTCCTCGGCTTCTTCTCCCGCCCTTCTTTTCCTGTCCTCTTCTCCCTTCTTCGACTCCTCTCTTATCCTTGCAAGCTCCTCCTCCTCTTTCCTCCTCCTTTCTTTCTCAGCCATTCGAGACTCTCTTTGAGCCCTTTTGATGTCAGCCCATTCTTCCTTACTTAATTTCTCTTTCTTCTCCTTCTGTCTCCTATCACTTTTGCTTTGTTCTTCGGGTTTGCTCGCTCGTGGAGGTGGCACCTCCTACTCTCCCTTGTCACTTATTGTTCTTTCGCTTGATTCCCCTCCTTCATGGTGATGTGGGCTTTGATGCGTGGCTTCCTCATCCATGACGCCCTCATCCTTTATTGCTTCGTCTATGATGGCTGTCAAGATACCCCTGTATTTGATTGTAGCTGCCTTTGATGCAGGTTTCTTCCTTGTGGAGCACACGGTGGAGGCAGGGGATTCTCCTCCTGTTGGTGCTTCCGCCGGAGTGAGGAGGGCAGCTGAACTTTGAATGGTTTTCTGTACGCATCCATTCCAGTCTATCTCTTCAGGGACTCCTGCTGCTATGCTTTCCAATAGTGGAACCTGGATCCTATTCATCAACGCATTGTAATGTTGGCCTGAGAAGAGGGTATGGATCATCTTCGCTTGTAATTTCACTGCTGGGTCTGGGATGTCAGCCAAGCTGATTCCATCCACGGTGTGCACCACTTCTTTCTTGACCCCCAAAATGGTGTAAACATCTCGTCTCGGCCGTCTCTCTTTCTTGGGCACAAGCCCCAGGGCCTTTTCTATGATTGTTGCATTGAGGGGCACTTCGATTCTTCTTTCCGTGCCACAGTTCCTGCTCTTGTCGAAGTTCCTCAGGAAATCCGCACACATGTTGTAATCCACAGCCTGCCCCACCTTTTCCACGTACTTGTGGAGGTGGCATCTGTCCACCAAATCTTTGATTGCGGGTTCCTCCAGGATGGCCTCGTCCAGATTTAGTGTGTGCTTGAAAGTGAACTGACTGAATCCCCGTGTCTCGATGCTGATGCTGAATTTAGTCATCTCTTCTTCAGAGAATGGGAGTTTGCCCCCTTTGTCTTGTCCTGCCATGGTGGTGACCTGTCAACACACCATGCCAACATTAATGCCTAACAATCGGCTTATTTCTAATCAAAACTCAGTTTGAGAGAAAAATATATATGCCCAAGATGGGTACACTTGCTTAGAGGCTTGACCATTGCTACTGTTTTACTTTGCGGTATTCTTCCATAGAAACTTACTTAATTATAACAATCTGCTAGCTAGATAGCATAACTTTTCATTTTTGCTCTGCTCTTGCTTTGCTGTTGCTCACATTGCTCCCCCCTCCATCGGGGATCTTTCAAGGAATCCTTCCTAGGATTAGCACAGGAAGGACGAGGTAAGCCCTGTTTCGCATGGGTTGACTTACCTAGCCGATAGCCAATCATAGAAGCTTGGATTGTATTCGAGTTGGGCATGACAATCAAGAGTAGATGGTTGGATGGAGACTTGGGAAATGTAGGTCAAAACATCATGGAAGAGATCTCCCATACTGAGACGACTGGAAACATGTAATTCCTCTGCGGTGAGGAATTGGTCAATATAGGGGTGGGTGAGTACATGGTCGTCCAAATGCTAATTACGGGTGATGGCCAAGACCCTAAACGAGATAGGTGCCACATAAGTGGGGTCATATTCTATGGTTTTAACTGCCCTACGTTGCTCAGCATTTGTCATTATCCGACAACCTTTTTTTCTCCCATTGGATCCTTAGCATAAACCACTGCAGCAAGAACGTGGAAGGTGAGCTTGCCATCTGCGTGAGCTCTTGCAACTCCTGTTCAGGAGCAGAACGAGGAGGCTTATGATACGAAGTGATAAGTCTTCTGAGGGCAGCTTGATCCTTCGAGAGTAACTCATTTGCTATCAGTTCGGCAGCAATTTTGGGGACTTTAGTGGTCATAAGTTCGTATTCCTCCCAAGTGCATGGTAATGCACGAACATCCGAAGCAAGCGTTTTGTCAAGAAGGCCTAGGTCTAGCCTCTTGTAACTTCTAGCAAATGTAGTGAAAGTTTCGTCTAACATTTTAATGCAAGTTATTAGGTCATCCCCAGAAGTTGCGGCAATGTCCTTAGCCAAGGAGAGGAAAGGTCGTATCGCGTATGAAGGTCTAAGACCCACTGGTGGGGGTGGTGCAACTGGACTGGATAGTTGTGACTTTCTCATCGGTGTCACGGGTTGGGCCTTGAACTATGAAGCATGTTGAGGTGCTGTAGGAAGTTCCGGAGGCATGGGGGTTGTGCTAGGTTCTGAGTGGGCAGTCATAGTGGTTTTTAAGTTCTCTGGATTAGGTGGGTTTAAGGCCTGTGGCATTTGCTTTGGTCGATAGATGAGCTGAGACTTGCTAGCCACAGCTAGCCATGGCTTGCTGACTATGTTCTGGGTGCCACTTGTGCAAGCCTCTCTCATTAGGGTGAG
Source organism: Lygodium microphyllum (assembly GCF_053477565.2). Taxonomy (NCBI): domain Eukaryota; kingdom Viridiplantae; phylum Streptophyta; class Polypodiopsida; order Schizaeales; family Lygodiaceae; genus Lygodium; species Lygodium microphyllum. The sequence goes on along the minus strand of NC_141137.1, from coordinate 1,918,759 downwards.
GTTGCTTGTAGATGAGCTTCTTAGCCGGCCATTTTTAGGCACCCAAATCCAGGGATTGCCCTCGTAGTATCCTTGTGCCCGCAAGAGATCTTTGGGAATCCAGCGCCGCATGGTAGTGTGTCTACGGCGATAGCACCTAAACTGCCTTTTAGGTTGGGACAGTTGATAATTTTGACATTTAGGATCATACTTGGGTGGTCTACCCTGATGTGGTTTTTGCCGTTTTGGCACCCATAGATACTTGGACTCTTTGGCCTTGTGAGCGCTCTTGGTGGGTTTGGGCCTGGGGTCGAGAGCCCGGCACGAGGCCATAGTTTCCTTCTGTTCAAACTCGGGCTGAAGCATGGTCGTAGGGGTTTCTACCGGTGGCTTCGTAAAGGTGGGGGAATTAAGACAACCATTGGTGAAGGTCGTCACTATGTGCACATTGCCAATAGCAAGATGTATGTGGTTTAGGTTGTAATCCACATTGCAGTTGGTTTGCTTCTTGAAAGTGCGACCCAATAGTGACACATTACCAGCTCCTTTAGTGTCAGGTAACACATGGAAGAAGGCTGGTAAACTTTCAAACTCGATGGAAACGACCACCTTGCACTTCCCTAGGAGTGTGTAAGCGGTACCCTGAAACATGGTGAGTTTAGCATTAGTGGGTTGTAGTTGTGGTTGACCAATGCGTGTCCAATGTTCATGCGTCAAGATGTTGTAGTCGGCGCCTTCATCAATCAAGGCTTCGAAAGAATACATCGTGCCTGCTGTGACTGTGATCCGCTATGCCGGTGCCACTACTTCTTCGTCTTGATCTTTAAGGTCAGTTACAGTAGCCATGCGGACGTTCAGTGGGGGTTCCAACATGGGTGGCTCATGTAATGGATGTGAAGGAGGATAGTACTTCTTAATGCGGCTGCCGTTAAAAAAGCCTATTCCTTCATCGTCAAGTGTCTCCAACTCTACATTCCCGGTCCTACTGATCATGTATACTCTGAAAGGCCCTAGCCCCCAAAACTTCATCTTCTGTTTATGTCCTTTTACCGAGTACAGCAGAACAAGGTCCCCTTGTTCAAAGTCTCGCTGCTTGACATGCTTGTCAAACCACATCTTTCGTCGCGCCTTTTCACAAATCAGAGAGTGAGTGGCGAGGAGTCGGGTCTCTGTTAAGCACTCGAGTTCCACCAAGTGGTTGGCCCAAGCCTCTCTTCCCTCCCAACGCTCCTGGACTGCTAGTCTCAAACTAGGGATGAAGAATTCCAAGGGCAAAATGGCTTCAGTTCCGTATGTCAGCCTAAAGGGTGTTTGTCCTACAGCCGTTTTATAAGCTGTGCGATAGGCCCATAAGGCCGCCATTAGGTTGTTGTCCCAGTCACTTCTTGAAGTAGACACGACTTTTGTAAGCACGTTGACTAGGATTTCATTTTTGGATTCGGCTTGGCCATTAGCCTGAGGGTAATAGGAAGGTAGAGAGCAAGTGGGCAATCACTTCATTAATGAAGTGTGTGCCTTGGTCGCTTACAAGTTTGATTGGGCAACCAAATCGTGAAATGACTTGCTCCCACAAGAACTTTGCGGTGGTCCTAGCATCATTCTTCCTCGTGGCTCGTGCCTCTGCCCATTTCGTTAGATAGTCGGTCACCACTATGATGTATTGAGCTTGGGAATATTGTGCTGCAGGACTGATAGGTCCAATAAAATCAATGCCCCATTTTTCAAAGGGTTGTCGGGCTATGACAAGGGTCAACTCCATCTTGTCCTTTCGCACAGGCACTTTGGTCCTTTGGCACTCATCGTAGTGCTTTACAAATTTAGCTGCATCGTGGAAGAGGGTGCGCTACCATAGCTGGGATTGTAGCACCTTTCCGACTATTGTGTCCTCGCTAAAGTGTCCTCCAGCGATTCCGCCATGTGCTTCGTTCAATGCATCGTGCATCTCGTGTTCACATACGCATCTACGCAATAAACCGTCTTGTCCCAACCTGTAGAGTTGGCCAGCTATCAATTGGTATGGCTGAATTTTCAAGATAAGTCTCTTCAGCATGGCCTTCTCAATGGGTCACTCTAGTAGTCCATTTTCTAGCACTTGCACTATGTCATTGGCCCAATACAGCGTCAGATCCGCTTTAAATAATTCTCGTTCATTAGACAGGTTAAAAGATGGGCATCCGGCAACTCGTCAGGCACGCTTTGCCCAGCGGCTTCTCCTGTGGGTATGCGGGACATGTGGTCAGCCATGTAGTGCTACTTTCCTTTGCGTACAACCACAGAGAAGTCAAACTCTAGTAAAAGGAGTAACCATCTAGCTATGCGCCCCGTAGCGCAAGGCTTGTTCACAAGGTACAGTAAGGCTTGATGGTCAACAAAGAAGACAAAGGGAGTGGCCAACAGGTAATGCCTAAATTTCTTTACCACAAATACCATGGCCAACCCCTCCCTTTCTGTCGTGGAATAGTTCATCTCGGTCTCTGTGAGCTGCTTGTTGGCAAAACTCACTAGGTAATCCAAGTTATGTTCACCAGGCTGGCATAGTACGGCTCCAATAGCGAACTTAGAGGCGTCTATGTGTACATGAAATGTTATGTTCCAGTCTGGGGCTCGCAAGATTGGTGCAGTCATAAGAGCCTTTTTCAACTCCTCATATGCGCACCGTCCACTCAAACACTATCAATAGCTTGTACAATGGTCTAGCTATTAATGCGTAATTTAGCACAAATTGTTGATAATATCCAGTGTGTCCCAAGAAGCACTGAACTCCCTTGTAGTTATCGAGTGGCGGTAAGTCAACAATGACTCTGACTTTGGAAAAGTCAGTAGCAATGCCATTCCTTGACACTACGTGCCCTAAGATGCATCCATGTTTTACCCAGAACTGGCACTTTAAGGGGTTCAATGAGAGGTGGTGTAGCCTACACCTTTCAAAGATGGCTCTCAATTTCTCCAAGTGCTCGGCCCAATTAGAGTGTAAACATAGGTCGTCTATGAACACTTCCAGTTCGCGCCTAAGCATGTCCTTAAAGATAGTGCACATCACGCGTTGGAAAGTTGCAGGTGCGTTCATTAGCTCGAAAGGCATAACATAGGCGAATACGCCCCATTCCATGGCAAAGGCAGTCTTGCCTGTCGTCGGGGTGCACTTGCACTTGATTGTAGCCCGAGAACCCATCCAGAAAACTGTAGGCTTCCTTCCTTGCTACCCTCTCAAGCATGTGCTCGGTGTAAGGTAAAGGATAATTATCCCTTTTTGTAGCGGCATTCACTTTTTTGTAGTTCACTCACACTCGGATTTTTCCATTTTTCTTCATGACAATCACGATAGGTGATACCCAGTCCGTATGCTCGATCTCATATATGAAACCTGCCCTCATGAGTTCATCAATCTCCTCCTTCACTGCATGGGCGTGCTTGGGATTCATGGGGTAAGGTCGTTGTTTCATTGGCACTACATCTGGAACCATTGGGATGTTATGAGTCACGACCCTAGGGTCGACTCCCTTAAGTTCGCCAGGCAAATACATCAATGTACTCTTGCAGGAGCACAACGAGTTTGGTCTCTTCCTCCTCCACCAAGTCATCTGCAATGAACACCGGTCTTGGTTTTTCACCTTTCCCAGCCAAGTTAACCTCTTTGACTTTGGCGGGTCCCTCGATCGGTTCACTAGTCTGACCTTATCTTTTTGCACCTAATAGAACCACCACTCTATCACCCTTTTTAAATTTTGTAAACCGTTTGGGTAGATCTTGTGGTTTCCTCTGCCTTTCCGCTTCTGAGTCCCTTGCTTGCTTCCTGGCCTCCTCTTTTAGCCTCTTGCGCCTCAAGTGGACTGGCAAATCTCCCTTGGTGCATTTGACCTTAGAGGGTTGCGGTATCTCGGGATCACTCTTAGTGCTAACTTCCGACTCTGAGTTCAACTCGCATCTCTCACTTGAGGAAGGTGTTTCCCCAGGGGGTCGTAGTTTCGTAGGTGAATCTGACTTGAGCACTGGGATTACCCATGGTTATGCTACTCTGGCTTGCTCGTAATCCATGGCTCCTATTCGTTCTAGCCAGGATCTTTCACACTCCATTAGCATGACTCCTTTTTTGTTCCGACTGATCCCTTCTTTCCTAGGCCTCAAGTCTGCCCTGATTTGTTCTATCGCTTTTCCCTCCGTGCCGTACTCTATTGTGCCTACCTCTTCTTCACTCTCTTCTCCCATAGAGTGACAGTCCTCATACTCCTCATCATCTGGGTCCTGTACTTCTGACTACTCATCATCCCCTAAGCTTCCCTCTTCAATCTCCTTGTCGTCAGTAACTAAAGCCCAGTTATATAACAAGTTTAGGTCATGGACCTTGGTCCGTTTCCATTCTAGTTTAGCTAAAAGGTCACGTAGAGGTTCTAAGTTAGCAGCCAAATTGCCGTCCAATTTATCGGTCAGATACTCTACGATTTCCTGAAGCTCTAATTTGTTGTTGGGGATGCGGGACGAGGCCGGTTTGTCTGGGTTGAGTGAGCTTCCTGCCAACATGCAAAGCGGCACAATTGGCTCCTTAGTTGGCATGGTTGTGGCTTTAGCAGCTTGCTGATGTGGTCCTTCCTCATCCGAGAATGGTAGGTCAATGGTTGCCAAAATGTGCATCCAATCCCTCTCATCCTTAGGGCGAGGAATATATATAGCAAGCGATCCATAGGGCTTGGCTGTTTGAGTATCACCTTTTAGCATAGCTGAGATGACAGCTAGGTCAATAGGTGTCGTTGTCCAAGTGTCCATCTCTACCCTCACTACACTAGTTCTGTTCCCTAGGAAAATCAATCCATTGCCCCAGTCCTCTATGACTCGTGCATTCCTCATCCAAGGTCGGCCTAATAGTATGTCGTAATCCACTCCCTTCATGACAATGAAGTTTATCGAAAATTGCACACCGGCAATCTTTACCGGCCAATTCTTTAAGACCCCAAATGGTCTTACCCTCATTCTGTTTGCTAGGATGACATTGAATCTAGCAGTCTCTACAGGAGGGTTTCCCCATGCCTATAGGACCGCATGGTTTAGCACATTAACACCGGCGCCTGTGTCTACAATTCCTTTTCGAGTCATGTCTTTTAAGGCTAGGACGGGCAAAACTGCATGCATTTCAGTGCCTTCCCAAAAAGCATTGATGTGCAAAGACTTAGGATCTGAGTGTAGAGTTAGACTTGGGATCCGTGTAACTGCATCATGATCTTGCGGATCAGCACCCGCAAGTCCTGCGTGTCCCTCGATCGAGTCTTTTAACTCCTACCACAAGGAGTAATTTTGCCTAAGCAGACCCTCCAAGATTAGAGTTACTGGAGTGGACAGCAAGGTTGTGAGGAGGCTACTAGACCCTTGTCTTCCTCTAAGGCTAGCAGTTCTAGGCCATGCATTCTGTCTGCCTTGGTAAGTTTCCCCCCGGCCTTGCCCGCTGAGTTGCTCCTAGTGGTGCAGGTATGCTCCCAGCCTATGGTTTTGAGGGTGAGACTGGTGTGCTAACACTGGAGAAGTCATCCATAGGGTCTTCCAATATGGGTTCAGCACCCTCGAGGTGCTTTTGGGCGTCCTTGACCCACTCCTTGACCTTGGCTATAGCCTTGAGTTGCCATTTGGGGTGGGGATATTCCCCTACCTTGGCACTCCCTAGCTCTGATATCTTAGGAGCCGAGGTCTCTACCTCTGCGTCTGTGACCTTCTTTCCCATTACTAGCATAGTCGTTCCTCAGTTTTAAGGGTTATCCTTGCATCGGTTCTCTTTTTCCGTCTCCTTCGGCTTTTCTTCCCTATTGAGGTTGCATCAAGGTTACTTGGCCGTGGCAAGGAGATGCCTGCTTGTTTTGTTTGAGCTCGCATCATAGCATGTAGTGGGATGGGCATATCCTCACTACCAAAAGTTTCCACTCCAAAGAGCCCCAAAGGCACCGATGGCATGTTGGCAGCGCTCATTGATGGCTTCCGCCTAGGACAGTCAGGAAACAGATGTGTGGTTCCACACTCTGTGCATTGGAGATCCGCTTTGTCTTTGTTAGCTTGTTCTCGCTCTGGGCAGTGTGATGAAATGTGGCCTGGGTGGCCGCAAGTCCAGCATGTGACTGGATCCTGGCTAGGCCCTCCAAAGCCTCTGCCTCGTCCTCTTCCTAAAGCCATCACCGGCACTGGCCGATAGTCCATCAGGACTGGGTTGCCCTCCTTGTCGTAGGATATATACGGATTGACATATGCCTCTTCCTCATTAGGCTCCTCCACAAAGTGAACAAAGCATCGCTAGGTGGGTGAGTCAAAAAGACCCTGGTGGCCTGGGTATACCAGTTGGGTTCATCTCCAGCCTAGGCACGTCAGGACTTGAGTGAGTTGGTGCTGGAAGAGCTAAGTGGGTTCCCCTGCCAAAGAAATTAGGTGGCCGATTACCTAAGTATGGAGGGTTGTACTGCTGCGTGTATGGGAATCTCCTCGGCATTTTGCAATGTGCTGCATCATGTCCGAATCTACCACAATTTGAGCACGACCGAGATCTAGGATCTTGGCACTCCACTGGGAGGTGATTGCCGCCGTAGTACACACATTGTACATGCGATCTCACAGGCTTTCTAACGAGCTCTTGCAACCGTGCAATCTCCATTCTCATCTCTGCCATCCCTTGGTCGTGGTTTACACTCTTTCCCTTGTCCCCTGCACTAGCAGTTGCTTTTTCCCCCAAGATGGTTGATCTCTCAGGGTCCCTCTGGCCTGCACTATCTCGGTTGATAGTCCTCATGCTACGTTCCCTGAGTTGATCATCTACGCATATTGACTCCTCGAAGACTCGAGCTAGCATATCTCGTTGTAAGGTGGAGTTGGTGGCCAAAGCCTTGTAGAGCTCCTCACTCCGAATCCCATTCATGAACACTGTAGACACTACCCTCTCGGTAGGTCTCTCATTGGTAGGGATTCTCTTGTAGAGGCTACGCACCTGAGTAACGTAATCCCTAATGTCCTCCTTCTCCCTTTGACTGATATTCATCAACCTAACAATGAGGTTATCCGAATATCCCACCTCCAAAAACCTCTTGATGAAGAGACCCTTAAGGCGAGCAAAGTTTGTACGTTTTGCATCATCCAGACTAGAGTACCAGGTCCTCCCCTTGTCGCCTAAGCATAGGCCGAAGGGTTGAGCTCGTTGCGTAGGGTCAGTAAGACCGTTCACCTCACATACTTGCTCGAACTGCTCCATGAAGCTATACGGGTCATTGCTAGGTTCATATCGAGCTAGTTGTTTTGCTACTATGGGGATTCTAGCCTGCCCTTTAGCCCCTTGCGTGACTCCCCATCCTGACAGTGGCGCGGTGGCTAGGGCAGTAGCACTCTGTTCCATGGATGTATTATCCATGAGTCACTTTGCCACCAGTTCACTCAACGTTATGCCAGCCTCTGCTGCCCGTTCCCTCTCTACGTTCGGTCCAGACTTGGCTGCCCCAGCTAGGTCTTGTACTCGTCTAGCCTCGTACATATCCACGTCTTGCTGCAACCTTCTAGCCCTTTTCTCATGGTTGTAGGCAATTATGACTTCCAGCACTCTCTTGATAGCTCTTCTCTCTTCTTCCAAGTTAGCTACCACTTTCTCTACAGATCCACCTTGGATCACGGTCCTGGTGAGTAGATCGTAGTCGTGGACAAGTTCTTGGACCGAGGTTGGAAATTCTCCTAAGTCTAATTGGTTTTCCCCTTGTTCACCTCTTGATCCTAACATTGCTTCTGCTTCCAGTTCCACGAGGTTGTCAATGAATCCAATCAGCTCTGGTAGCTTCCACTCCTCTATCTTGTTGCTTCCCATGTCTTCGTGTTCTCTCTAGGTACTACTAGTAGGGCGCTCAGGCACCTGTCTAAGTCTTGGGGTCTTCTCCTACTAGTGGGTTCCTTAATGTTATCATATATCCAGATGTGTTCCTTGTTATTCAAAAGCAACTACGATCCTTACTCTCACGTTGTGCTTAGTGCTTTTGTGGTGCTTGGTGCGAAAACAGGCTTTTCTCTTTTCTTGCTATACAGATTTAGTGGAGCACAAGAGTGAAGTGCCTATGCACAAAGCGTTTAATGCAAACTCCACCTTGTTTCTACCCACGTTCCCAGCCTAATTTGAGTTCTCACTCGGTCCCCGACTATTCTACGGTCCTTCCGCACCCTAAGTTTGATTAATCTCTGAGGATCTAATGGTCAAACTGGGTCCTGGGGGTGTTCAGGGTTGCATCCTGGGGTCAGGTCTGTGGAAAAGCCAGCAAAAGATCCTTATCTTTTCCTTTTGGCAAGATGGTTCAATTCTGGGAATCAGACTGAGCTGGTCCGACTCTGTGGTCCGATTCTTGCAATCGGCCCGGTTTGGTCTGACTCTAACAGTCAAACGGGGTTGGTCCAATTCTGGGACTCGTCCGTGCCTGGTGGTCCAAGTGGTCCGATCGAACAGGATGGTCCGATTGGCGAGCGTCCGATTATGGACTGGTCCGAGTCCGGCTCCAATGGTCCAACTACGATGGTCTGATTTTAATGGGCAGTCCGAGTGCCACGTGGCACGTCCGATCTGGTTGGTCTGATTCTTGAAATCGAACCGGTCTGGTTCGACTCTCTCTCAGTCGGACGGTCCGATTCTGGGAATTGGACCACTGCGAGTTGGTCCGACTGCGTCGGCGGCGGCAGGCACGATTTCGGTGCGTTTGACTCCTTCTTAATGCCTACTTCAACCAATCACCACCACAGACTTCCCATAACTAATTAGAGCACTATTGGAAAACACCGAACTCACCTGGAGCAGCACGAATCGATGGTGCCTAGAATCGGGGTCTCGTTTCCTCGTCCTGTGAACCAAAAGCTCTCTCTCTCTCTCTCTCTCACACAAGGCTAACTAAAGAAATGAGGTTTGTCCTGGCCTCCCAAGCCTCTTAAGGTCCTTTCCCAGCACTACAAAGCCTTACAGCCAATTCCCTGTCCCTGTTTCACCCAGAAACTTGAATCTGGTCCCCTGTTTTCCTGTTTCCAGCAGTAGCCAGAACCTCTGTTTTCTCTTTTCTTACCCTAATCTAACCTTAATCTAGTGCAGCTAATATGCAAGATAGAAATTTAGAATAGTAGTCCTAATCTAATGCTTCCAACAAACCCAAATACTTACCTGTTTCACGGATTAAACCCTCCTAAATCTCCTAGCTATCTCGAGCACTGGTTCAGGCTGCAAACCTTACTTCCATGCTCAATCTGATGCGTGCAGCGCTCAAGGCTCGATTCTATGTATCCCGACAATGGAATCAAAATGGAGAGGAGCTTCAAGCTCTACCCTAAGACCTATGAACCACTTATTGCTCAAGTGTTTCGAACCGAGCAGCCATGGCTACCTCTCACATAGCCGACGCGCAATGCCTACCTTACGGGTGTAGTGAGCTTACCTTGATGCTCGATTGAGTGCCCTCCTCTTTCTTGCACACCGGTAGCTCCACGATCCTTGAGGCAAGCTCAAGCAACTTCAATCCCTCTCCCATGAGCTTCATCCTCCATAGCCTCGTGCGAGAAAAGAGAAGAGAATAGAGGAGGAGAAGATGAAGAGAGAAGATGGAGAGCTTCTTCTCCAAGATCCCTCACTCTCACACAATCACACCCTCACTTCCTCACACTCTCTCAATCCCTCTCTCAAGCACAAGCAAGAAGGAAAGAAACAAGAGAAGAAGAAAAAGAAGCTTTGGCCACACACAAGAATGAGCTTCCCATTCACTTTTCAACTTTATATACATGCCCTATTTTTCATGGGCGGTCATTCCCCTTTTTTACATGGCCAACCATTAGCCTAGGCCCATTTCCTCATTTCCCACTATTCTAGTCTATCCTATCCCCAACTAATGCATACAATTTTCACAAGAGTGAGCCTGGTGCTCTTTTACAAGGTTTTGGAAGTGTTTTCGCACTTAATGGTGTGTTTTTTATTCTTTTACTCTCCTTGGGCGACTCCAAGACTTCTTGAGGATCGTGCCTGTGTATTTAATTTTTTTCTGAGTCTAGTTGCTAGTTAAGGCGCATTTTCATTCTTTTCTCTTTTTCCATTTCCCGCTCCTCTGTGCTATGGTAAACAATGGAGATGGTATGGTTTGGAACAAAGGGGCCTAAGTGTAAGAGAGTACACTAACCAACTCCTCAACCTAACCATGTATATAGAATCCATCAGTGATGAGGCTAAGCTCCATAAGTTTATGTATTGTTTAGAGCCATCTTTTTCAGCTGATGTTATGGCACAAAATCCTACTTCCCTCTTTAAGGCTATTGAGCTTGCGGAGCTCTATGGAAGAAAGTATAGAAGAGAATCTTCATTTCAGCCTAGTTTTGGACAGCCAAGGACTATTTTTAAGTAGGGCCAAGGTGGTAACACTTATGGCAGCAATCATTTGCCAAATGGGAGCTTACGGGTACCAACTTATCCTCCATTCAATGCTTCTAGACCTCAAAGTAATTTTAGGACAGCAAACAGTCCAAGAGTTGACTTCAAACAAGGGGACATCAAGCCTAAATCCATTTCAACCAATACAAATCCTAAATGTATTCCTATGGATCTTTATAAAGAAAGAAAGGAGAAATGCTTATGTTTCAAGTGTGGGAAAAAGTATACACATAATCATGCCTCAAAGTGTGTATACAAAAATGTCAAACCCAAGCTTTAGAGTATGTTAGTTTTTGAGGATTTTGAAGATGACATGGATGAAGCTAATGTAATTGCACTTAATGCTGAAAATGAAGATCTTGAGGAAGAAGTTGGGCAAGAGTATCCAGGTGGGACTTGTTATGAGCCGCTTGCTGCCACTAATTGTTCTATTTCTATGGATGCTTGGACAGGATCTAAGAGCCCTAATACACTCCTTATGAAGGGAAGCATATGTGGAAAGCCAGTGTTCATTCTGTTAGACAGTGGCAATACTCATAGTTTTGTGAATAAGTCCATCATGGACAAGCTGAATTGTATTCCCACAGATTTACAGCAGCTTATTAGAGTTCAAGTGGCCAATGGTGAAGAGGAAATCAGCACACAGATATGCCCGCAGGTTTCTTTACAGTTTATTGAAAATTTTGAAGCAAAGGTAAACCTGATCACTTTGGAAATGGGGCCTGTAGACATTGTACTCGGTTGTGATTGGTTGATGACATTAGGCAGGATCACTACGGATTTCTCACAGTTGTATTTGGAGTTTATCTTCAATGGACAGCTTATCCATTTACAGGGAATTCCTAGTGGATCAGATTTTCAGCTTATTACCATTCAACAACTCAAAAGGGAGTACAAGAGGCACTCACAAATATTTGTTTTGCATTTGAATAAAAAAATGTAGGATCAGCCCAATAATTTAGCAAACCATCCAGCCTTGACAGCTCTTCTTGAGGAGTATAGAAATTTGTTTGAGGTACCTACTTCATTGCCTCCTAAAAGAGCAGTAGATCACCCCATTGATTTGGAGCCCAACTCAAAGACAATCAATAAGCCACCTTACGGATTATCAAAGTGTGAATGAGAGGAAGTAGCCAAGAAAATCAAGTAACTTCTTGAGATGGGATTCATTGAACCAAGTTCTTCACCTTATGCATCTCGAGTCCTGTTAGTAAAAAAGAAAGATGGATCTTTCAAATTGTGCATTGACTACAGAGATCTTAATAAGATCATAGTGAAGAACAGGCATCTGATACCTGGGATTGATAATTTGCTAGATGAGCTTAAGGGGGCTCAATTTTTTACGAAGATTGACTTGAGGTCAGGGTATCATCAAATTTGCATGTGAGAGGGTGATGAAGTCAAGACTGCTTTCAGGGCTGATCATGGGCTCTATCATTTGTTAGTGATGCCATTTGGGCTTACAAATGCTCCAGCTACCTTCCAAAGCCTGATGAATAAGATTTTACAAACTTTCCTCTTTCAGTTTGTCTTAGTGTTCTATGATGACATTTTGATCTACAGCAAGACTTTACAAGATCACTTGGCACATATGAGGAGGGTTTTTGATGTATTGAGACATCATAGGCTTTTTTATAAAGAGAAGAAGTGTTCTTTCATGCAGACTGAAGTGGAATAATTGGGATATATTGTCAGTGAAAAAGGAATATAGGTTGATCCCAAGAAGGTGCAATGTATAAAAGATTGGCCAACACCTACTACTACTACCTCTCTTAGAGGATTTCTTGGTCTATCTTCATTCTATCGTCGATTCATTAAGCATTATGTGGCCATTGCAGCTCCTTTGATTGATAGGTTGAAGAAGGAGGCTTTCTTTTGGGATGCTCTTGCAAATAGCAGCTTCAACTAGTTAAAGGAACTCCTTACCTCTGCTCCTATCTTAGTATGCCCGGACTTTTCCAAAGAATTTACTATACAGTGTGATGCTAGTGGCTATGGCATTGGGGCTATTTTGCTACAGGAGCATGGAGTAATTGCATTTGAGAGCCGTAAGCTTACATATAAAGAAATGGCCATGAATGTTTATGACCAAGAGATGTTGGCTATCTTGCATGCAATTAAGAAGTGGCACCATTATTTATATGGTAGCTGATTCAGAGTACACAGTGATCACATGGTACTTAAGTATTTCCTTACTCAGTCCAATCTTACTCCAAAGCAACGTCATTGGGTAACTACATTACAAAATTATGATTTTGGCATCACTCATAGAAGGGGCAAAGATAACAGTGGCTGATTCTCTTTCTCGTATGTGGGCTTGCAAAGTTTCAGCTATGACAGAATTGCATAATGGCTGGATTGAAGAATTACAGTAGGCTTATCTTCTGGATGAAGAATTTAGCCATATTTTTCAGAAATTACAGCAAGGTCTTATGGAAGAAAACTCGCATTACCAGCTTACAAATGGCCTTATTTGGTTGAAATGCAAGATTGTTATTTCTTCTACTTCTTCTTTTACGCGGAAAATTATGGAGGAACTACATTCTTCACCTCTAGCTGGACATTTAGGAGTTTTCAAGACCTATGATAGGATCAGTAAAAGTTTCTATTGGAAAGGACTATGGAAATATGTCAAGGACTTTGTTATGAAGTGTATGCCTTGTCACCAGAATAAGGATAGTACCCATAAGCCAGGAGGTTTGTTACAGCCATTACCTATTCCTACAGGTAATTGGACTCATATTACTATGGATTTCATTACTGGCTTACCTACTACCAAGAAGGGATGGAATAGTATATATGTGGTGGTAGACAGACTCACCAAGGCAGCCCATTTTATTCCAACCAAGATTCAGTTTATTGCTTCTCAAGTGGCCAGTCAGTTTATGGAGCAGATTTTTAGACTACATGGATTACCGCAGGTGATTGTCCATGATAGAGACTCAAAATTTATGAGTAACTTTTGGTAGGTGGTATTTACATCTACGGGCACTAAATTGGCTCTATCTATGGCTTATCATCCCCAAACTGATGGACAGACAGACAGAGTTAATAAATGGTTGGAGACTTATCTTAGCCATTTTTGCTATGATGTCCAAACTTCATGGGATTCTTGGTTACACTTGGCTGAGTTTTCTTATAACAATTCTACTCATGCTAGTATAGGAGTTTCACCCTTTGAGGCTTTGTATGGTTACAAGGTGCCCTTACCCACAGTCATCTTTAATGAAAGAATAAATCCTCATGGGAAGGAAGAGTTAGAAAGAATGTAGACCCTTCTTCAACAGTGTAAGGTGAATCTAAGGAAGGCTCAAGATCAAATGAAGATTTATGCCGATGAGAAGAGGAGGCCTTTACAGTTCCAAGAAGGAGAGTTGGTTTTACTAAAGGTGCCCAAGTCCAAGTACTCTACATTAAAAGATGGATCTAGTAATAAGCTTGCCCACAGGTTTTATGGTCCTTACCAGATCCTTAAGCGAATTGGAGATTTGGCATACAGATTAGAGCTTCCCTCTTCCACAAAGATTCATAATGTCTTCCATGTTAGTCAGCTCAAGCCCTTTTATGGTGATCCAGTGGATATAGTTGATGAGCTGCCACCTATTGATGAAGATGGTCTTATTCAGTACATCCTAGAGGCTGTTATAGGTCAGCGTGAGAAGAAGCTTCGATCTCGTTCTATCGTGGAATATTTGATCAAATGGAGAGGTTTACCACCTGAGGAAGCTTCTTGAAGACGTGATTCTATATTGGATGAGTTTCCTTTCTTAAGGGATACATTGGCGACTAAAGCCTATTGATTATGGAGCCAATGATGATGCAGCAGACAGGTTCAGGACATCATGTTATTTTAGAATAGTTTTTATCGTGCCTAATTTTTAGAATTAAGCTATCTACATGGGCTTAAAGTAATCTTCAAGTGCTTCGTTTTGATATATGGTACGTCTCATTTGGACACTTCTACTAGAAGTTATGGCAAATTTGGTCCAGCAGGGTCTATTTACACGGCAACCTGTCTACTTTGTTTTGAGATTATTTGTTGAAGACTCTATGGATCCATATACTTTTGAAGTACTCCAGATCATATATATAGCTAAGGCTTACTTCCGTCCTTCAATCTCAGTCCATATAGTTGGTCATACTTCATTAATTTCCCATTTATAAGCTGTAAAAATAGAGTAGTACTCTGTTGTATCCATCTTTTTCTAGTTTTCCAAGTTTGTTTTTTAGGACAAAAACTTTTAGGAAGGGATGGATTGTAAGAAGCTCGGAATAAGGATTTAGTGTACATAATATTGATATTATGCCATGTCACACTGACATTGGTATAAAAGGAGAGGACAAGTAATTTTTCATATCTTTTGGACACATTAATACAATTACAGTCTTTCTCTCCCATCTTGTCAATAGCTTCTATAGCTTCTCCCTCTTTCCTGTCTTTCTCTCTCCAAATCTAGTCTTTGAACTAGGGAGAGAGAAAGAGGAGAGAGAATATTGTAGAAGAGAGAGAAAGACTGCATGAAGAGAGAGGAGAAGAGTGATGAGGAGAGAGAAAGACAGGAAAGAGGGAGAAGCCATAGAAGTTGTGAGCAAGATGGGAGAGAAGGACTATAATTGTATTAATGTGTCAAAAAGACATGAAAAATTACATGTCCTCTCCTTTTATACCAATATCAGTGTGACATGGCATAATATCAATATTATTTACACTAAATCCTTATTCCCAATTTCTTACAATCCATCCCTTCCTAAAAGTTTTTGTCCTAAAAAAAAAACCTGGAAGACTAGAAAAAGATGGATAGAACAAAGTACTACTTTGTTTTTACAGCTTTATAAATGGGAAATGAATGAAGTATGACCAACTATATAGACTAAGATTGAAGAACGGAAGTAAGCCTCAGCTATATACATGATCTGGAGTACTTCAAAAGCATATGGAGCCATAAAGTCTTCGATAAATAATCTCAAAACAAAGTAGATAGCTTACTGTGTAAACAGACCCAACTGGACCAAATCTGCCATAACTTTTGGTAGAAGTGTCCAAATGAGACGTACCATATATCAAAACAAAGCTCTTGAAAAGTACTTTAAGCCCATGTATGGTGTCCATTTCTGTCCATAGTGCAAGATAAAATTTTCTTTGAGCAAAGAGCTATTTGCAATCAATCTAAAAGAAAACAATGCCATAGTTAGCCCAAAGAGTCTACCAAAAAGATGGATGTTGGTCTAAATGAGATCCCAAGCAATCCACTAACCTCCTGGGTCAAAAGGTATTCTGTCATAATGATTGTCCAAGAGAAGAGAATGCTCATCAACCACATACTCCAATCCACCCGGATCGAATGGATACGATGAAGCATCCCCATAATCAAGTCCATGATCACATCCATAATCTCCCGGATCATAGGGAAGCACAGTGCCATCTTCATATTCATGTATTCCCAAATCATGTATTATATCATCATCATACATGTGCATGTCATCATAACCATGATCAAGGTACTCATTATCAAATGCATTCAATGGCTGTTGTAAACCTTGATTAAGTGTAAACTAATGCTCAAGAATATCATCATGAGATTTCTCTAAGAGTCTAAAACCTTCAGCATAACCATCTACATCTACAAGTGCCTCATGTCCACTTCTCAATCCACTTCTCCAGGTCTTGATCAAAGTCTTGGAGAGATTCGAGATCTCCTCAGTCCACTTCTCCTGGTCCAAGACAAAAAGTTCCTTCTTCTGCTCGACATTCAAGGGACTCACCAGAAACCACTGAGACTATTGACCTGAAGTCAATCTACAAACAGCTTTCAAATATGCTCATTGATAATCCAAAGCGTCTTAAATCTTGAAAGATCTGACGAGAACTTGTGCATCATGAAGATCTTCCAGGTGATCGGGATTCTCCACACAGTGACCTTTCTTCAGGAGTCAGATAGAGTATGTTTTCTCCGCTGGATCTGGAGCATATGCTAGTCAGTCGACGCCCGCTGCGGATGCCATAGTAGCCAATGATGAGGTCACAATAAGTCTTTTTGCACCTATGATCTCACCTGTGGTTTCACAGAATTACATCCCCAAACACTTTGCCTAGTGTAAAAGCTCTATTAGCGCGTCTTGAGAGCAGTTTTCTACTGTCATCAGCCAAGCAGTTCTAATGTTGCCAAAATTGATCCTATTCTGAAACGATTTTCTCCGCAGATTTCTGGGGCCAGTCTTCAACAATTGGTGTCCCATCAGCCAAGCAAGTAGATGTTTCAGCTTCCCTTCCACCAAAGCAAGGAGGCCATTTCTACCCTCAAGGATAGAATAGGATCCAGCCCACTGGTTCAGATCTAAGAGGAAAAGTTGAAGTAACTGTGGAAGGAGGAGCTCAAAAGGGCTTCAAATCTTTGAGATATTCAACTCCAAGAACAATAGGGTTTCCAAGAGAGAAGGAGGGCTTGTAAATGAAGAGGGGAACTTCACTGAGTGGCCAAATGCAACCTAGTATCATGTGCAAAGCATAGAGGCTATGTGGCACCTTGGCATGGCTGAAATTTTGTGGGCAAAGAGGGCTAGAAACCTAGCACAGGTCGCATGATAGCATACTCCTAGCTTGCTACTCCACGTGGGGTCAAAGCCATCAAGTATTCATCCTGTAGGTATTGAAGTAAGGAAGCTATTCCAAGAGGTACTGGGCCAAGAAGATCAGAGGTCAAAGAGATATGAGCAAAACTTGCTGATGAACTTCCATGAAACCTGAACGAAACTCCAAGAAAGGGGAAAGAGAAGTCCCTCTTTTCAAAGTAACCATAGTTTGTTCCCAAACTAAGCCCGGTTAACTCTCCTTTACCCTAATTACCTCCAATTTTGCATAAAATTTGATGATGACCTGTCACTTAAGCCATCCTCTGCCATATCTAACCTTGGATATCTCCAGATGTAGTCTCTTACTAACTGTAGATGATCTGCAGCACTCCACTAGTCACTGTCTTGTACAATTTTTTGTCTGAAATTGATTTTGATAGACGAAAATAGGACTGAAAATCGAAGAAAAAGAATGGATCAAAGACCAATGCTCTGATACCACTTGTCAGAGAGAGAACTAGGGAGAGAGAACAAGGAGAGAGAAGACTACAGAAGAGAGAGAAATACTACAGGAAGAGAGAGAAGAAGAGTGATGAGGAGAGAGAAAGACTAGATTTGGAGAGAGAAAGACAAGAAAGAGGGAGAAGCCATAGAAGCTGTGAGCAAGATGGGAGAGAAGGACTGTAATTGTATTAATGTGTCCAAAAGATATGAAAAATTACATGTCCTCTCCTATGAGGTAGATACTTTTCCTTTTGGGTTAGAACAAATTTCAATTTGCTAAAAGGTCTTACTATTGTCAACTAGAAAATAAGAGAGAGAAGAAACAAGGATAGTTGCAAACCTTTACAATGGCCGACATTACTTGATAATAGGGATGACCCATCTCTGGCCTTAAATAGATTTGTTTAGACTTCTAATGGATGCCATGATAGTTATGATAGAATAAGTAGAGAATTAAAAGCCACATTGGAAATAGAATGTGAGGCAACATTGACTATTGTGAATGAAGCGATGAAGAAAATTTTAGAGCTACAAAAAGAGAAGTCATGACAACACCTAAAAACATGCCATCTATTATAATAATTTTTTGGCAATTGTATATAAGTGACACCCTAATACCATCTTTTTACATTAATTTACTACAGATGCGGTGTTGGTAGTTGCTGTCTTTGGAGGCCGTGTTCTTGCAGTCTAGCCAGGAGATGTTCGTACAAGGAAGTTCTTGTACAAGAGGAAGGTGGAGTTTTAGACAAAATCTGATAGGTTTACTTAGTGAATCTTAGCTATGACTGTTTAAAATTTTCCTGTAGGGATTATTATCACTTAGAGGAGATAGGACCTTGTTATAAATTAGGAGTTTTCGGGGGAATTTTAGACTTGGCAAGGTCTTGACAGGTTGATAGGATATCTTAGTATTAATCTAAGGGATGGGGGATTT
Source organism: Lygodium microphyllum (assembly GCF_053477565.2). Lineage (NCBI taxonomy): Eukaryota > Viridiplantae > Streptophyta > Polypodiopsida > Schizaeales > Lygodiaceae > Lygodium > Lygodium microphyllum. Next base: position 1,900,379 of record NC_141137.1, on the reverse strand, counting down.
CACTAGTTATGCTACCTCCTACCTCCTAAGGATTAAATTCTTTATGAAAAATACACAGCATCATGATTGTGATTATTGTCTACAGTAATACTGCAGTGATGATCAAGGGGTGATCATTAGATCATTGGTGATTATTATGGAGATTTCTTTGGGGAGGTGTTGAATATCAGATTCAAGAGGATAGACTCTTGGCAAGGATGACGTGATCCAAAGGGGACTTATCAGCAAAAGGAAGATTGAATGTACCACCTACTACAGACACGGAGCCTATAAGAAGCACAATCTTGGACAAGCTGATGGAGGAGTCTTTTGGTGGATTAATGCCAAAGCAAGATTTTCATGTTTGATGTTCATTATTCCAAAATGTGTTAAAGGTTATAAGGTCACACTATGTCATATGTGCATTCATCCTCGTGTGGTGCCAAAGGGTGCCAAAGGAAATTTTGCAATATCAATCCAAGATATGCAGTGGTTAGGAGTATGGCAGACTTCTACTTGGAAACGACTTGATGATCATGATCTATCTACAATTTATTACCAAATATTGTGGTCCTCATCAACTAACACTCTTATACAACACATGTGGTGGTCTCTTCATATTTCAACGATCCTTCTTTTGCTTTAAAAAAATAATAATACATCACCACCATGGACTACACCTTGTCACAAGTATACCCAAAAGAAGTTAAACACCATGATGTACAAGGTGGTAGGGGGATGGAGAATGTAAGCAACAAACTCGTTCACCGACATAGATGGATTTGATAGCTACCACTTAGAAGTGCAAGGCCCATTAGGATTAGAGCATGAAAGAAGAAGTGTCTTAAATCTTTACATGCTTGATAGTGGGGACTACTCCAAGGTGAAGAGAAACATGGTTATGGGTGGATTCAAGAAAGTCAAAAGAAATGGTTTAAAGAGCTATCTATCGAACTGCAGGAATGAAACAAAATCAATGCATCTACACCTATGGATAAGATTCCTGCCTTGGCTTACTTTCACATTCCTCTAGTTGAGACACGTATGGAAAGTCTTTGCTCAATAACTGGAGTTAAGCAAGAGGGATCAATTGGTTGTGCACAAGTGAACTCAGGCTTCTTGTCCACCTTACATGAAGCAGGAGATGTTCGTGTGGTCTTTAATGGACATGACCATGTAAATGACTTTTGTGGCAACCTTCGTGGAAATATAAAAGTTTGTTATGGAAGAGGAGTTGGCTACCACGCATATGGTAAAGTTGGTTGGTCTAGACGAGCAAGAGTTGTCCTTGTGTCATTAAGGTCGTCAACTAGTAGTAATACCTCACACATTGACATTTCAAAGGGTGCAAAGGTGCCTATATTGTAAAATATTACACGGCGCAGCGAACAGAATCTGAGAAAGAGATAGAGAGTACACAACAGATAAGAGGAGAATCAGTAAATTCTTTTACTCCAAACAACTGATACAAAGATGGCTCTGTCCACCCGTGTGCTTCCACTGTGTGAAGCTTAGATGGCGATCTAGACAGAAAATAGGTGAAGAGTTTAAGGCTAGCTAGAACAACAACTCTAACTGGGTGAAAGATGAGTGTGAGATGGCTGCGAAGGGGTTTAGCTTTTATAGCCCGCGAAGGTCGTTAGGTCGGCCTGCTGACCGACCTACCATATGAGCCTCCACTAGTCGGCCAGGGAATATTCCCTTTACCATCGGGCCGGGGGCGCTGCCCCCGGACCCCCACCAGGGGGACCGCTGGCCCCCCTGGGACCCCCCAGCCAGGGGCCGCTTCCACGGCCCCCGGACCCCACAATAGGGGCCCCTTTTAACTCCCTTACCACGCAACTCAATGCAATGTGCCTCGAGTTGCTACCAGCTTAACCACTCCGTCTAACCCAAAGATTAGACCCACAACAGTCACCTTTTTGCCATCCGGTCACATAGACCTCATTTGATATACAAGTCAGGACTCAACCAATGTCCAGGCTCACATTTGGCTTCTCCTCATAATGGGGGCCTTACAACTTTGAGCACCATGGATCATTGGTAGCACCTAATGAGGGTGGGGCATTGATCATATCTAACATATATTACCCTATGTAGGCTTCCTCATTGTAGGGGGTAGTTACATTCTTGTGGCGTCTCTCTCTCTATCTCTGAGTAAACTACGAAAAAAGATTTGGGGGGCCTTAGATTTCGAACGGCGCGCTTGCTGATGATGACGAATGTGGAGAAGATCTGGGGTTAATTCCTGGATGTGTTCAACCTGTTCTACAAGAACTTGGGCTAATCGGTCTACAGATACAGTGCATGCCAAGCACCCCACGCATTGAATTTTCTCTTCCATCCAGCTATGAATACGCAACGGTTTGTGCTCCTTCTTGTCATGATAGTAGCACTCTGCGTGCCTGGTATGAGGAAGATGAAGGCCAGCGCCATCTCTTCTCTCATTTGAGAGAGAGAGAGAGAGATTACTCAGGAGGGAATCAGCGACAAAACGTCAGACAGATTCATGGATTGCCTGTGCTGCATTAGAAAAGGCCAATCATTTGAGAGAGAGAGAGAGAGAGAGAGAGAGAGAGAGAGAGAGAGAGAGAGAGAGAGAGAGAGAGAGACCAATCCTCTTTACTTTCTCTCCGTCGGGACACACGAACACAGATCGTGAAGCTGCAACGTTATGAAGTGAACAAAAAAATGACTGGCCAAAGACCAAGCCACTTTTAACTCGGTTGTCAAGCCAACTCCTAAGAGTTGTTGCACTGTATAGGTGATCTTGATAACTAATTCTTGCAATTTAGTCTAGCCTTCCTTTTTATTCGTGACACTTATTAGTGGTAGTCCAACTAATCGTCTGAACAAAACTTGGTAAGCTTATTCAATCTCATATTTCATTTCTTTAAACAGTTAGGTCTCTATATTGGGTCCTAGAATACTAACCTAGGAAAACTACGGCTTCTCCCCATCTCTTAGGGGTAGCTCCTCATAATTTGCTCCTGCCAAACTAGTGGCAGTTTATCCAGGAAGTTTTGATGTTTGACTTTAAGAAAATTGTTTCAAGTTATAGATCCCTTGGATCTATTTGAATATCCCCATTTAAATTCCTTTTTATATTTCTCTTCTCCAACTGATTAAAATTAATTCGTTTTATTTATTTGATTAACAGCAAACATTCAAATCAAAACATCTAACGTTCTAAAAACCCATAATTTTAATTCCTTGTAACGTTTCCCAACTCTGTACTACAATTTCGTCGTTTCTTTTTAGTGTTTAAATACTTAATTCGTTTTGTGAGTATAACGTCCTTTCTTTCTTCTTCTTTACTAAATACAAATCAGGATAAAAACAGATACTCTCTGCACTCTAACGTAAACACATACATAGTTCATTTTAAATTCCCATATTTCCCTTTAATTTATCAGTTAGTCCTAGTGGCCCTCCACTCTTCCTTGCAATCATCAAATAATGATATTTTAATTCGAACAAAATATAGATCTTAAATATGGATTTTGAGGCTTTCCCTCATGCCATCAAAATGATTATCTTATTAAGTTTCTTGATATTTGTAATTTAATTTAAGGTTATAATTTTCTTATCATCAACAAACATCATAAAATACTATTTTATCTCTCATTCTTACCCATCCCTGTGTTATTTAATAGTACATCACGTATCGTTTTATTTCCTCAAAATAAAAACACCATGTTTATATGAAAATGTTTCTTTCAGTAGAATATGATTAAACTGTTGTTTCTTTTCATTTTAAAGTTTACAAAACTTCATCAGCAAATTAAGAATTATCTTCTCAGCTTTTCATGTAAAAATCCATATTTTTATTGATAAATAACATATTTTACTCAAATGAAAACTATGATTTTTCTTTTAAAATAACACTTTTTGAATTTTTAAATATATCAAATAGTCTTTAAGTATTATGAAAAACTTTCAGTAAATTTCTAAAGACATAATATTTATCAAAAAAATATCATAAGTCATATTGGATAAACTAGAAATTTTATAAAAACTCATGCGTGTCAATTTTGAACCATTTTAGAGCATTTTTTACCATTTTCGATTTTTAGAAAATGATTTAAAGTGCACATAAATGCAAAAAATAATTCAGCTTCGAAAAATAAATTTCAAGGCATTTTCTAAAAATATTAAACTGAACATTTACTCATGCTATATCATTTATTTTATATAAACAATTCGGCACGTACTTGTAAATCCCGTGGGTCATCGTCACGTCCTTGAAGACCGTGTCCTCCTGCAATCCAGCCAATGGTATCCTCCAGCCAATCGTATCAAATGCGAGCTCATCATTTTGTTTTGCTTCCTCACAGTTTCCCCAAATACATAGCTTCTCATTTTTTCTCTTTGATCAATTTCTTGGCTGTGTTAGTGTTTTGCAAACCTCCTCCCTCTCTTCTCCATGGCACACAACAAGAGAACGTTTCCTCTCTTTATAATTTGTTCCACAACCTCATTTGTAGCACCTCCTACTCCGGTGAGAGAAAGCCTCTCCAATGTCTTCATTGATGATAGAGAGGAGATGAGCACTCCAGGATCCAACATGATGTAGAGAACCATCAAGTATGAGTCATTCCAAGGTATCTCCTCTCTAATATCACAACCTCATTGACGAATCTCTCTCTTCTTAGAGTAACAGGTGTGCTTACAAATCAAGTGGTGGGATTGGCAAATCCAAAGGAGCAGCTGGCATTGGCAAATCATTGATGATCACGTTCACTTCATAACGTTGCAGCTTCACGATCTGCGTTCGTGCGTCCCGACGGAGAGAAAGTAAAGAGGATTGCTCTCTCTCTCTCTCTCTCTCTCTCTCTCTCAAATGATTGGCCTTTTCTAATGCAGCGTGGGCAATCCATGAATCTGTCTGACGTTTTGTCGCTGATTCCCTCGTGAGAAATCTCTCTCTCTCTCTCTCAAATGAGAGAAGAGATGGTGTCGGCCTTCATCTTCCTCATACCAGGCACACAGAGTGCTACTATCATGACAAGAAGGAGCACAAACCGTTGCGTATTCATAGCTGGATGGCAGATAAAATTCAATGCCTGGGGTGCTTGGCATGCGCTGTATCCGTAGACCGATTAGCCCAAGTTCTTGTAGAACAGGTTGAACACATCCAGGAATTAACCCCAGATCTTCTCCACATTCGTCATCATTAGCAAGTGCGCTGTTCGAAATCTAAGGCCCCCCAAATCTTTTTTTGCAATTTACTCACAAATAGAGAGAGAGACGCCACAAGAATGTAACTGCCCCCTACAATGAGGAAGCCTACATAGGGTAATATAGGCACCTTTGCACCCTTTGAAATGTCAATGTGTGAGGTATTACTACTAGTTGACGACCTCAATGACTCAAGGACAACTCTTGCTCATCTAGACCAACCAACTTTACCATATGTATGGTAGCCAACTCCTCTTCCATAACAAACTTTTATATTTCCATGAAGGTTGCCACAAAAGTCATTGACATGGTCATGTCCATTAAAGACCACACGAACATCTCCTGCTTCATGTAAGGTGGACAAGAAGCCTGAGTTCACTTGTGCACAACCAATTGATCCCTCTTGCTTAACTCCAGTTATTGAGCAAAGACTTGCCATACGTGTCTCAACTAGAGGAATGTGAAAGTAAGCCAAGGCAGGAATCTTATCCATAGGTGTGGATGCATTGATTTTGTTTCGTTCCTGCAGTTCGATAGATAGCTCTTTAAACCATTTCTTTTGACTTTCTTGAATCCACCCATAACCATGTATCCTCTTCAACTTGGAGTAGTCCCCACTATCAAGCATGTAAAGATTTAAGACACTTCTTCTTTCATGCTCTGATCCTAATGGGCCTTGCACTTCTAAGTGGTAGTTACCAAATCCATCTATGTCGGTGACGAGTTTGTTGCTTGCATTCTCCATCCCCCTACCACCTTGTATATCATGGTGTTTAACTTCTTTTGGGTATACTTGTGACAAGGTGTAGTCCATGGTGGTGATGTTTTTTTTTTTTAAAAAGAAAAAGAAGGATCATTGAAATATGAAGAGACCACCACATGTTTTGTATAAGAGTGTTAGTTGATGAGGACCACAATACTTGGTAATCAATTGTAGATAGATCATGATCATCAAGTCGTTTCCAAGTAGAAATTTGCCCTACTCCTAACCACTGCATATCTTGGATTGATATTGCAAAATTTCCTTTGGCACCCTTTGGCACCACACGAGGATGAATGCACATATGACATAGTGTGTCCTTATAACCTTTAACACATTTTGGAATAATGAACATCAAACATGAAAATCTTGCTTTGGCATTAATCCACCAAAAGACTCCTCCATAAGCTTGTCCAAGATTGTGCTTCTTATAGGCTCCGTGTCTGTAGGTGGTACATCCAGTCTTCCTTTTGTTGGTAAGTCCCCTTTGGATCACGTCATCCTTGCCAAGAGTCTATCCTCTTGAATCTGATATTCAACACCTCCCCAAAGAAATCTCCATAATAATCACCAATGATCTAATGATCACCCCTTGATCATCACTGCAGTATTACTGTAGACAATAATCACAATCATGATGCTGTGTATTTTTCATAAAGAATTTAATCCTTAGGAGGTAGGAGGTAGCATTACTAGTGAAATCCCCCATCCCTTAGATTAATACTAAGATATCCTATCAACTTGTCAAGACCTTGCCAAGTCTAAAATTCCCCCGAAAACTCCTAATTTATAACAAGGTCCTATCTCCTCTAAGTGATAATAATCCCTACAGGAAAAATTTAAATAGTCATAGCTGAGATTCACTAAGTAAACCTATCAAATTTTTTCTAAAACTCCACCTTCCTCTCGTACAAGAACTTCCTTATACCAACATCTCCTGGCTAGACTGCAAGAACGCGGCCTCCAAAGACAGCAACTACCAACACCGCATCTGTAGCAAATTAATGTAAAAAGATGGTAGTAGGGTGTCACTTATATACAAATTTGCCAAAAAATTGTTGCAATAGATGGCATGTTTTTAGGTGTTGTCAAGTCAAAATTTCAATTTGGGGAGAGGTATACAAAGAAGAAATTTTACTTCTAGAAATGTATTTAGAAGAGCAAGACTCTAAATGAAATAGTGATGTTCAACAAATGGAACAAATATCGCTTATTCCTAGGCTCAATTAAATGTGAGCAAATGAATGAATGTTGGAAAAAAGGCAAATCTTTAGCTACTTCAGGAACTAGATTGCAAGAGAACTACCGGTCCTTGGTTATATCAATCCCTTAAGCGCACTATAAACAACAAGAAAAGGGAGTAACATTGTTTAGAGGGGCAACTGGTTGGATATGATGGAATCCAATTGAAACCACGACTTAGAGTGTTTGAACCTCTGTTACCTAAGAGCTTTCTAGAGCAAAAACGAGTCATACACTATCTAGGGTGTCGAATTCAAGGTGAGAAAGACGAGGATTTTCACTTATTAATCCTTAAGCTTAATATAAATCAATGGTCTAGGAATTCAAATGGCCAATAATATTTGGAAAAGCATAGTAGAATTTTACATTGTTATTGTCAAACACTACATGCTCAATTTCCATGTGATCAAGAGTAGATTTCCTAGATAATGGGTTCAATAAGAACCACATTCAAAGTAAAGTACAATAGAAAAGTGAGGCCTACCTTGCATTGCTTGAGTAAAAAGCAAGGGAGATATACTAGCAAGTTATTATATGATATATTGAGTGTTTATAAGATAGAAATAGATGATGATACTCGGGATAATCTGATTATTGTACCTTATAGGGCTTTACCCTTGGTACATTCTATGAATGCAAGGAAAGAAGAACTAGAACCAAGTGCCAGGCATAGTCTTCTTGAAAACATTTCAATGGAAATATCATAAGATGTACACATGGTCAAGCCTAAAAAATTAGCCTCTTTATTTATTGTAGAGTCTGAAGTGAAAGTAGTTAAAATAGAAATGGTAGAAGGTAAATACTTAAGCCTAGGGGCTCAATTGGAACCACAAGATCGAGAGAAATTTGAAGAAGTATTATGAGCACATGTTGTGGGATTTTCTTGATCTTTTAGTGACCTTAAAGGTATTAAGGCTAAACTCTGTCAACATTATATTGATCTCAAACCATGCACAAAACCCATATGCCAACGCCAATGAAGAGTCTTTATTTATTTTAGAGTCTGAAGTGAAAGTAGTTAAAATAGAAATGGCAAAAGGTAAATACTTAAACCTAAGGGCTCAATTGGAACCACAAGATTGAGAGAAATTTGAAGAAGTATTATGAGCACATGTTGTGGGATTTGATTGGTCTTATAGTGATCTTAAAGGTATTAAGGCTAAACTCTATCAACATTATATTGATCTCAAACCATGCACAAAACCCATATGCCAACATCAACGAAGAAAAATTCCTATATATGTGGAATTGGTGAAAGCTGATATTACTAGGCTGCTTGATGCAGGATTTGTATATCCTATTGCATATAGTGAATGGGTATCTCCTATTGTGGTAGTATGAAAGAAGAATAGTAAGAAAATTTGCATCTATCTTGATTATAGAAAGCTCAATAGAAAAACATGAAACTATCATTTTCTTTTACCATTTACGAATCAAATACTTGACAAGGTTGCAAGCCATGAGCTATATTCTTTTATGAATGGGTTTAATGGCTACAATCAAGTGTTGATTCACCTTGAAGATCAATCCAAAACTACTTTTCCTACAGAATGGGGGACATTCGCTTAGAAAGTTATGCCTTTTGGTTTGTGCAATGCACCCACAACATTTCAAAGGTTTATGATCACAGCCTGCCAAGCTTTTCTTTGGCAATGGATGGAAGTACTTCTAGATGACTTTTACATATATGTAAAAGCAAAAGAAATGCATCAGTTATTGTCATAAGTATTTGAATATAGTGATGAAGTGGGTATCTCATTGAGCATTGATAAATGTATTTTTGGAGCTCCAAAAGGAACTCTATTGGGGCATATTGTTATTAAGGCATTGCCATGGATCTTGTTGAAATTGTCAATATTTTTACGCTTCCACGACTAATAAATCTTAAATAATTGTGAGGATTTTTGGGGCATCTAAATTATTATCGACAATTCATTTACAATTTTGCAAAGGTGGCAACACCCTTAACAAATTTGCTATGAAAGGATGCTCCTTTTAATTGGGATGATGCATATTAAGAAGCATTTGGATTTCTTAAAAAGAAGTTTGTTGAATGACTTGTATTATATGATGTGGGAGCTATTTTATGTCAAGTAGATGACAATGAAGTGGATCATCCGATTTATTACACAAGTCATAACCTAAGTGATGTGGAAAGGAATTATATCACCAATGAAAAAGAATGTTTATCAATGGTTTTTACCGTGGAGAACTTTGGTCATTCTTTATTGAGAAATAAATATATTATCTATGTTGATCATGAAGTGTTAAAGTATTTTCTTAATAAAGCAAAACTTTCTAGGCAAGTAATTCATTGGATGCTATTATTTCAAAAATTTGATTTTTAAATAGTTACTCATCTTGGTAGAGCTCATGTTTTAGCAGATCATCTTTCTCAATTTGTAATATTCCCACATAGGAAACCCCCTTTTTTATTAAAGGAATTGGATTTTTTTAAAAAATCACCCTCCCCCCTGTCGTCACTAAATAGGTGGCAGGGGGGAGGAAAGAAGGAGACAATAAAAACGAGGCTGAGGGAGTGGATGATGACAAGGGGAAAGATGCAAAAGATGATGTCGATAAAGAAGAAGATGGTGACAATGATGCCAAAACCCCCCCCCTTTGGGCACGGCCAGTTCACGACCACCAGCTAGGAGGCCCCAGGACTCCCGCCACCATGCACCACTCCACCCCACCTTCCAGTGTTATAACCCCCCCCCCCCCCCCCCCATCGTAACGAAAGGGAGGAGGAGGAACAGGATGCCAGTGGGCATGATGGGGGAGAGAGAGAGAGAGAGAGAGAGAGAGAGAGAGAGAGAGAGAGAGAGAGAGAGAGAGAGAGAGAGATTTATAAATTGAAAGTATGGCCCCCAAACGGAGGGAGACATGCACCAATGGTAATCCCGTGTCCAACAGTGGAGCCACCAGTCAGGGTGTTACCGTTAATGCGAATACAATGTTGGGTATGGACAATTCATCTTCAAATACCCTTCTCCATTCATTGAGACATACGTTATATCACTTTAGCATGCACATGAATTCATGTAAAGGAGTAGCTTGAATTTATTTTATCCTATTGTTATGATTTGGCGTTCAATTGTTCCTTTTAACCCAACTTAGTTGCATATGGCTTATTTGTTGGTAGACCAATTACAAGGAAGAGTTAGTCAAGGGTTATGAATGGTATAGTCATTAAAAGAACGACATTAAAAGATTGTGCATACAAGTGCTAGGTTAAAGCTTAGTCAAGTGTTACAAATAGCATAATTGCTAATAGAATATGACATTAAGAATCATGAATAGGAAGTCCTAGTTTAAAGTTTAGATACTTTAGAAGTACTTAGCTTAAGAGCCCAAATATTAAGAGAAACTAGATTCTAGCTCAATGTAAGGCTTATTGGAGTCTAGTTACTTGAGATGATCTCACACTTATCTTGTCAAGTATTTACACATTATGCCTATAGCATGTTTGATATATGAAAATAATTTCCTATTTGCTTCATGGCTTTGACTAAGAGTTAGTACAAGAAATTAATCATAAGGATTAAACTAAGATGTCTTGATATATGTCTGATAACTATGACTTTCACCAATCCAATTTGAGGTCGGGTTATTGATCAATGCAAGTGACCTATAGAACTTACAACATGTACAATGTTTGAACCCTTAACATATGCCTTAGCCAAAGGAAGGGAGTGTTAAGTAAAATTTTGCATAGTATGGCTCTTAGATCCCAAGAGGGAGAGCGAATATGCATATGGAAATGTTATCATGACTATTCTTGCATTGAAACATACAATTAGTTTTATTGATTGATCAAACAACATCCTAAATGCTTTTACATTCATCAGATTGTTGGATTTGTCATTTGAATGAGTATTCCAAGTGCTTGTGATTGATGGTAAATTCATGGTAAGGGTCTGTGATGACAAATTGCCATGGGGATAAAGGAATATTTCCTTGGGAAAAGATATTAGGACTAACTGCCTTCTTTGCATGGGTGGATCACCTCCAAGATTGCACCGTAGATCAACACAAAAAGAGCGTTACTCAAATAGGCCAAAGGTCGAGTGGTGAAAAGGCCAACCACATAAATGGTGTTTCACTCCTAGGCAGCTTGTGGGTCAGGTGGAGCTCTAGATACCCCTTGCCAAGTCCACAACAGAGTTGAAGACTGCCATGGTCCCAACACCTGTGGCGTTGGAAGATCCTATTCTAGATAAAGGATGGAGTTGTGGTGCCATGTGATTTGGACTGGTTACTTCTATAAGACAAAAGGAACATATAATTTCTCATGTTTGGGCAGCATATAAAGATTAACTAAAATATAAGTTAAGGAATGTGTTTGTCAAAAGGACTGCTTGCTATGTTTTCATGTCGGTGCTATAAATTACGGGAACAAACCCTATTCCCTAAAAGGCTTAATTAAGGAAGCTAATTTAAAATGTCATACATAAATGTGGTAGGGCCTAATTAAATAACTAAAGAATACCTATTGAGGAAGCGAGTAGGCAAAACCTCCGACAGGTCCGCCCTACAAGAGGGTGGTCCCAAAGAGAAGAGAATGCCCATCAACCACATACTCCAATCCACCCGGATAAAATGGATACAATGAAGTATCCCCATAATAAAGTCCATGATCACATCCATAATCTCCCAGATCATAGGGAAGCACAATGCCATCTTCATATTCATGTATGCCCAAATCATGTATTATATCATCATCGGACATGTGCTAGTCATCATAACCATGATCAAGGTACTCATTATCAAATGCATTCAATGGATGTTGTAAACCTTGATTAAGTGTAAACTGATGCTCAAGAATATCATCATGAGGTTTCTCCAAGAGTCTAAAATCTTCAAGCATAACCATCTACATTTATGAGTGCCTCATGTGATTCATCAATGAAGATGCCATCAGCTTGTAGATCTTGCTCTTCATTGTTCCCTTCTTGTACACCTTCTTAGTCTTCTTGCTCACCTTCTTGTTGATCATGTTGCTCATTATCTGAGTCTTGTTGTTCAGCTTGCTCATTGCTCTCTTCTTCATCATCAGCACTTGGAAAAGAACTCATCATTACATTTGGGTAATCATGAGGTATGAACTGATTGGGATATGGGGTACCATGGTAGTTATGAACTTGCTGCTGATCAAAGTTAGAAGAGTACTGATAAGCATGGCCATTATTGTCATGTCCATAAGAATTGGGCTATTGAATTAAGGAAGGTTCACCTGTATAATCATGACTATGTTGTTGAAAAGGTGGATGCTCATAAGCATAAGTATATTGCCCATAATAGCCATTCTATTGCCAAGGTTCAATGGAATGATACTCTGCATTATGACATGGTACATCATATCTATAAGCATTAACATGCTACCCAGATGTACTTGCATACTGCTCATGTTCATTTGCATGTTGTTGCTGTCTATATTCATAAGATGCATGTAGATCATAGTGTGTACCATCAACATATACATGTTGTCCATAAGCATAAGCATCGGGTGTATAATGCCCATGAGAATACTCATCATGACCATAATACACATCATGTTGTTGATAATACTTAGGGTGATGAGTATCCATACTTGATTCAAGTCTTACTTTTTTTTCTTTGTTTGCCTTCATAAGAGCAATATACTAATCAATTAAAGCTCCAAGTTTGTCAATATTAGCCCGTGTTTGAAGCCAACCTTGTTCACTAGAGCTGGAGCTATTGATATCAACTGCCATTGTAGTCAAGTTGCTTTCAAAATCTTCTTGTTTGATGAGCATCAGCAAGGCTGCATAACTTCTCTATTTATGTTCTTGTCTTTCACAAGGTGAGTTGCGTCAATAAGCTATGTCAACTGTTAAGATCAGCATTGATGCCTCTAGTAGTAGCTAGTTCATCTCTTCCTTGGAATCACTTCAAGGACACAGTTGTCTCAAGCAGCTTGGCATTCAGGTTTACATCCTTCATCACTGGAGTCATTGCCAGGCTCATCAATGTTTAGAGAGGCATGGCCAGAGCTTTTGCAGACCAAGCTACCAACTTGTCTGCCCCCTTTCACACAGCTTGGACCCTTCTAGAGATGGACTTACTTTTGAGGGTTCAAAGAAGTTGAGACCTTGCAAGGTCAATGAGGTCAAGGTGAATACTATCACGGGGGCTCCACTGAGGCAGAACAAAAAGGGAGAGGCTGGGATTTTGCTTAGGTGTGCAAATGTTGCTCTGAAAAATAGCCAGTCATCACCTGTGGCACAAGATGCTTATGGGGATCCATTTCCAAGGACTGCTTCCTGTGAAAACTCTTCCACAACCCTGGCTTACCAAGAGTCTTGACCAAACATGACATGTCTGTGTCAATTGTGGAGATGCTTGGGAACTCTTCCACCAAGCTGGTTCAACACCTTCCCACAAAAAATGACCTCGGGTTAGATGAAGGACAATGGTTTTATAAGGATGGAGCATGTCACGAAGTTGGTCCATTCCTATATAAATAGTTGCAAAGCGAAGTCTTGATAGGATTTCTTTGTGAAGGGAGCTCTATGTATAGGAAAAGTGATGAGACATGGGTCTCATTTTTCTTTGATGCTGTGATAGAGAGTGCAACTTTGCAAGATTGAGGTGCCAGCTATGCTTGTGAGGGAGGGCCTTTGTCTCAACCTCAGGATGAGCCTCTTCACTTCCACAGACTTTACCCACAATTCATGGGCTATATGTGTGGAGAACTGCACCAATGTATCATGAAGTCATACAGGAGTAGGGATTTTCCTGCCATGCTGGATAGGTGCTTCAATGACAAGCAATCCAAAAGTGATATGACTCAGCAACCATTGACCAAGTTGGAGAGAGTAGTTCCTAATAGAGCTGTGGGGCTCATTTCTGTTCAGTCTGCTCTCATATCTGAAGACTGCTCACTGGAGCTATTTGTAGAGGCAGGTGGAAATGGGTGCTGGAGCACATTGGAGTTTCAACTACTTTTAAAAGTGTTCACTCTGATTGACCTATCATATTTGGGGAGTCTTTGTTCTGATGAAGTGTTCCTTTTGATCACTGAGCACACCTATAAAGTGTCAAGAGTTGTCTTGAGGGGTTGTACTATAGTAAGCTCTTCAGTTGTCAGATTTTTCTTAGAAGGGCATCGGTTAGTCACGAAGGTGGATGCCCATGGGTGTGAGCAGTTAAAGGAGCTTGTTGATATATTTCCTCACATCTTGTGGATTGGATCAAAGTCAACTTTCAAATATGAAGTTAATGAACTCCTCAACAAGCTCAAAGGCTCAAAAATGTTTACTGACAGGAAGCATTATCTAATGCCCAAGCATATTGAAGTTTTGGATGTCTACTCCTTCAGAAGACTAAGCTACAAGAACAATTTGAATTAGTTAAATTTGGGTTTCCCTTCCCCAATCTTTGCAGTAGCAGCAACAAACCCTTGTGCCACCATTACTTAGCCAACAACAAGCATTTGGTACTCCTTCACTAGAGGAGCTTTTACATGATCTAAATGTAAATGTAGTACAACCTTCTTTGGCTACCCATCCATCATCTAGACAACCAGCACCTCCCAACTACAGCCACAAATTTTTGGTCCAGCTGTTCTAGACCCTTTCTAATCCCACTTTTAATGCATCATCTGTTGCAAAATCTATTGTATCCCCTGCCCCTGCATCAAAAGTCCTTCGAATGGAAAGGGGAGTATTTCCATCTCAAAGCCTAGGCCTGGTCTAGCCAAAAAAACATCATCAGTCTCAGTGGCCCAACCATGGCTTCTGTAATGAGTGCTGGGCAAAACATCCCATTGAAAAATTCTGGGCAGGAAAAAGGTCGGAATTTTGCAAACCTAATTGGGGAGATTGAGTAGAGTTACATTTGTGGCTGAGTGTCAAGACACAAATTTCAAAGATACGACTACAACTAATGAGAAATTTTCAAGTAAGTGTGTCTTTGCTTTATCAAATAAAAATATGGAAAAGTCTTAATTTTTTATGCTTACTATTTTTAATCAATTCATTCAATCTTGTTTGTGCACATTTTGTATTCCATATGAATTCTAAACCCTATTTGGCAATTTTTAAAAATGAAAAAATGATAACAACTCATCAACTTGGTCATAAATAGATATTTGAAAAATTATTGAAAAAATCAAACTAGTACAAAATGTTATTCTCTTGATACATTTTTAACTATGAAAAATATTTGTGATTTTTCCAATAAGATGTACTATATTTTAAAATTCAAAATTTGATTTTTTGAGTAAAAATAAGGGATTTTATTAGTAAAAAGTGATGTACACTCATCAAAAAATTATGGTTACTTGAAAAGAAGCCAAGAATATCATTTCTAAATTTTGAGTAAATTTATTGAGATTTTTAAAAATAAAAACTAATTTAAATGCATTTTCTAAAGGAATATTTACACAAGAATGTTATGTTTCCAACCGTATGCAAAATGAAATTATATGTGTTATGCTTTTTCATGACACATGGGAAAAGAGGGAGTGTATAAAAATTTCTTATTTGTATTAGAATTGATAAGTTTATTTATTATCCATGATAATAATATGGGATGGATTACAATTGCAAATTAAATATAACAGTTTACAAACAAAACATGAGTTTACATTTAATCAATGTGATGGAATGAGGATAAGCCTCAATATCAATGTTAAAATTTCATATTTTATTCATATAAATATTTTTTGGTTGATTGAGTAAGTAAAGAGAGAAGGACCACTAACATAATTTATTATTTAGTGGAGAATTCTAAATTTTTAAATGAATTGTATATGTGTATGCACGAGAGTGAGAAATGGAATTATTTTTATCTTATTTGTTATTTAGCTCAAAGACACGAGAGGACTTCTCTATCAAAACTCAAAATAAATTAATTATTTAAACATTAAAGTGCAACGATGAACTTTATTTCACAAAGAGGGGCAATGTTTAAAAGGAAAATTGGGACTTGTGGATTCTTCTGGAATGTTAGGTTGATTTATTTAAATTCTTTGATTTTAAATAATTAAAAAGAAATAAGTTATAAAGGTAGGAAAATAAATTTAAATATTACAGATCAACCAGATTTATACCTTGAAACAACTTCTTCAAAGTCAAATAAACAGACTTTCTAGATAAAACGCCATAAGTATGACAAGGAGCAAATTATGAGGAGCTGCCCTTGCAAGATGAGGGGAAGCCATAGTTTGCTTAGGATTAGAATTATAGTACCTAATCTAGAGACCTAGCCATGAGTTGTTATAAAAAGTGAAGTCAAAAGAACTGAGTAGGCTTACTTACTTTTTGGACAATGTGCATTATTAGTTGGACTACTACTACAAAAGAGTGTCATAAATACTTGGAAGGCTAGTTAGAGTCATAGAATTTAGTGATAAATCCCACCTATCTAGTGTAACAACTCTTAGGAGTAGGCTTGAAAACCTGGTTTAAAGTGTCTTAGCCTTTGGCAGGCCAAAAGTGGACTAACCCGATGGAGATAATGAAAGGGGATGATCTATTATTCAAGTACAAGTTTCTAGATGTTTCAAAATATCCACCCATCCCTTTGTGCCGCATGTTCCCATACCCAAGGGTGCGTGGTTCAAGGAGAAATGTGTCTCTTCTAAAGATTACACTTGAGGGAGAAACCTACTATCTTGAATAGGGCACTTTCATTGTTTCAATTATCTCTCTCATTGATTAAGAGATGCAAGTGACAAACAAGGTCTGTGCAAGGTGGATGCCCATTGGTAGGACATGATAGGGACTTTGAGCATGAATTGAAAGGAAAAAGAAATACTGCATTTCTTTCAAAAAATATGTTTTATGTTTGGGAAGGGAACCATCACACAGTGGATTGGATAGAGCTTATCTTGGAGAAATTGCAAGACCTACAGTCATGGCATTTGAGAGTTGTAAGCACCATGTGTAAGAAGTTGGAAATAAGGATTTAGTGTAAAAAATAATATTGATATTATGCCATGTCACACTGACATTGGTATAAAAGGAGAGGACATGTAATTTCTCACATCTTTTTGACACATTAATACAATTACTGCCCTTCTCTCCCATCTTGCTCACAACTTCCATGGCTTCTCTTTCTTTCCTATCTTTCTCTCTCCAAATCTAGTCTTTTTCTCTCCTCGTCACTCTCTTTCTCTCTCTTCCAACAGTCTTTCTCTCTCTTCAGCAGTCTTCTCTCTTCTATTTCTCTCTCTCTAGTTCTCTCTCTAACAAGTGGTATCAGAGCATTGGTCTTTGATCCATTTTTCCTTCTATTTTCAGTCCTATTTTCTTCCATCAAAATCAATTTTAGACAAGTATTGTACAAGACAGTGACTAGTGGAGTCTGTAGACCATCTACAGTTAGTAAGAGACTACATCTAGAGATCTCCAAGGTTGGATATGGCAGAGGATGGCTAAAGTGGCAGGTCATCATCAAATTTCATGCAAAACTGGAGGTAACTAGGGTAAAGAAGAGTTAACTGGGCTTAGTTTGGGGTTAAACTGTGGTTACTTTTCAAAAGAGTCTTCCTTTCCTCTTTCTCCAAGCTTTGGCCAAACTTCCATGGAGTTCTTCAGTTGAGATATTCTCCTTATTCACTAATCCTTGCTCTCCTTCAACAATGGCTTGTATAATGGCCTTCTAGGCATCAAATGCTATAGGTTGCATACCATTTTATTGACTGGAAGATCAGCCACATGTGCAGGACAATAGCCCGAAATTTGCACTGATTTTTTTCAGCATGTTTCTCACTAATCCTTGGCCAATATTCAGCACTGATGCTTCTCAATTGTCTTTCGCATTGATTATTTCAACTATCTGATGTGTAGACTCCAAAATCCATGACAGGTCTAATGTCTTTCACATCTTATAGGTATACCACTCCAACACGCCCAGTTTGGTTTTTTCCTTTTTTGATGATAACCAAACCATGCCATTGCCTCCTCAGAGATGAGTTCATCTGTAGTACCTGACCATATGTAACATTAGTCTTTTTACCTTTTAAGTCCTTAAGCAGGTTGTAAGGAACTTGATTGACTCCCAAAACAAAGTCCCCCATTTAAATCTTCCTTCATGGTCTACCTTTCTTGTTGGTTTCTTGATCATCTGCACCCTGCTTTCCCTTTTTAATCCTTGTTGCCCTTTGAGTTTCAGTTTCAATATCCCTCTCTCTAATTCTCTTGTTAGCAAAAACATGTCTCTAGGAAGTAGCTAGCTTCGAGCTCCAGATGAACCACTTTTTTGCGTAGGAACAATAGAGTCGAAGCATATTTATGCTGCACTTGGTTCATGGAGAATAGGAAACGAGAGGGATGCAAAAATCAGCCTCTCTACCCATAAGGTATAGTCCCATTTTTCTCCCCTAAAACAACATAAATTGGGATTCTAACTCTACTGACTCTAGGTCTTCAGAGTTTCGTTATTACGTCTTTTGAGAAAAGTTCCCAGCTAACCAAGACCACCCTTCCGTAGGACAGACCCAAGTCACGTCCACCGCACTTTCCTCGATAGCTTTAGTTGTCTAATTAGGTCCTACCACATTTATGTGCGACATTTAAAATCAGCTTCATTAATTAAGCCTTTTAGGGCACAGAGTTCATTCACGTAATTTACAACACATATACAAAAGAAAAACAAGTAGTCCTTTTATCAAACAAGTTCCTTAACTTATCTTTAAATTAATCTTCATCTCCTGTCCATACAGGAGAATTATGTATCCCTTCTGTCCAACAGAAGTACCCGGTCCAAATCTCATGGCACCGAAATTTCCATCCTTTATCTAGAATAGGATCTTCCAACGTCCCAGATGTTGGGCTCACGGGGATCTCCAACTCCATTCTGGATAGGAAAGGGGTGTCCAGAGCTCCACTTGACCCACAAGCGGTCTAGGAGTGAGATTCCATTTCCATGGTTGGCCTTTTCACCACTCGATCATCGGCCTGTGAATCGAGCAATGCCCTCTCAGGATAATCTGCGATGTGATCTTGGAGATGATCCACGCGTGCAAAATATCCTTCCTTAATTAATCCAATTAAAATTCAAACACAATCAAAGCAATCAGCCCTAATATCATATTCTAGAAAAACATTCCTTTATTCCCATGGCAACTTGTCATTACAGACCCCTGCCATGCATTTGCCATCAACACAAGCCTTGGAATATTTATCCAAATCACAATGCAACAATCCTTGATTGAAAGAAAAACATTTAGAGTGTTGTTCAATCAACCAACAAAACTAATTGTATTTTTTCCAAACAATACAATAATAGACGCAAGAATAATTCCATCACATATTCGCTCTCCCCCTTGGAACCAAAGAGTAGAATTTACTTATTATTCCCTCCTTTAGCCTAAGGCATATGCTAAAGGTTCCAATACTATACATGACGTAAGTCATATCATTCCAATGCAAATTAATCAATCTAGCAAGAGCATTTATGCCTCTTCTCTAAGTGACAATTATCTTTTAGCATTTTTCTACTATGCAATATTTTTTCTTGGCTTTATATTCCTTTCTCCTAAGGCAAGGAGTCACATGTCATCGATGTAAAATTTACATAATCTCTCCCATGTATGTACCGTGTATATGCATTTGTGAACTTTAAACAATATTATCCTCAGTAAAGATTAATCAAAGACTCATCGATGCTCAATACTTTAGTATCCCATATGTTGCTTATGCTATGCATGGATTCATCACATAGCAACTAGGTGTAATTTAACTCCCTTTGATACAAGCACTTCACAAACTTCATCTTTGAATATTTGAGATGCGATTTATCCTTTTCAATGACCTATTCTAGCACCACAAGGTATGGAGCCTAATGCATCTCTTGTGAGCACTAAAACAAGCATCTATCAATTTGAAAATACATTACTTACGACCGGTACCACAATTGGATTGACAATGATGCCTTCGCCCAAAGCTCTGTTGCTAGTTGTAGGATTGTCATCTGCACACGACATTCTTTGCTTGGAGGCCATTGTCCGCAAGTAGACTCAAGAGATTAAGAAGGTGGAATAGATTCGAGATGGGAGAGCGTAAGAGAAGATGGTTAAATCGAGGATCGAGATAGAGGAAAATTGTGCAGCCTCTCGAGGTAACTCCTCTCTCTCTCTCTCTCTCTCTCTCTCTCTCTCTCAAGCTCTCTCTCACAATCTCTTGGAGGGGTATACTCTCTCTCTCCCTCTCTCTTGCAGCCTTTTGGGGTCTCCTTATGCTCCCTTGTGCCTCCCCATGCCTCATATTTATAATGAATTAGAGAGGAGGAGATAAGTTTGAGAACAAGAGTGGAGGGGCTCTTAGAAGACTCAGTGATCTGATGCTGAGATCATAAATCTGATAGTTGCATTGGCTCCAAAAGGGGGATAAAACACCAAGACACTTGTTTAGAAAGCTCTTAATTCATTCCTTCTTCTTTTCTCTGTTCAAAGTGTTGTCTATTGCTTGTAGACTGCGATCACGGTGCGCGCGATTTCACAAATCACTTTTCTTTATTTTTATTTTTATAAAGTCTCCAAAACTAACTAAATCATCACTTGTCTTTTCTTTAAAATGACTTTTAGTTCTATTTTTTAGGATAATATCTAAAATATAATAGTTTTTTTTCCCCCAAGAATCTAATATTTTTGGACCATTCAAACTATACACCTTAATACTAGTGATTAATATGGCTCATAAGTCCCATTCACGTTGTACTTTTCGTGAAGGGTGGCTACGGTCCTTATCAATTTGAGAAAATTTTCAGATTTATGACTCTCAATTTTTTTAAATATATTGTTAATTGAATGAAAATTATTAGCTATTAATGCTAGTTAGTTTTTACCTTAGTTAGTCTTTAGTTAGTAATCTTACTAACTTATTAATTGACTAACTAACTTTCAAACTAACCAACTAACTTTTATTGCATGGAAATGTTACAAAGGGTAAGTACTAAAGTAATCAGTGAGTCACTGAATTGCATTGGTAAGATCCTTTCCCTATCCGAATTTTCTAGATTTCATTCAATTGCATCTCATGAAAAGGGTTGAATGAATATTCCAGCAATGTATTTCATCCCGATTGATTAGAATAGAATGCCATTGCTATATTGATATACCCATCGAGGAAAAAGGTGGATGCCGAGGGAGATAGTGGGACAAAAGAGAGGTGACCCTCCCTCACTATCAAAGATCTCGAAGGGGTGCAACCAACCGACCCAGGGGGAACTTTGCCCACCTCCCGGTGACTCGGAGCCTATGTAGGGAGCCTATCATGCCGTTTTATCCCTCACACAGGTATAGCGAGTGGAGAATTGAAGATTGAAGAGTTTCCCAAGGGTCAAGTATCTTCAAGATCAAAACACGGTAAAACGGGGATTTTACAGGGCACTACAGGGCATTTATAGGTTGTTACAGGTACACCCTTCCTTACTGAAGTACAGGTGCAGGTACTATAGGGTACCCAAAGGTCCTACTTAGCCTTCTACCGGTTTTGGTAACCATTTGGGGTTACTATTTCACCTTACAGGGTCAAAACAGGGCATTTATAGGTCAAAATAAAGTGCAGATTTGGACAGTTTAAACTCAGAGATTGAGTTGCAGAATTTTCTATCCTAAATTTGTTATAGTGTACTATAGCTCATCTCGAAGAGGAAATTATTGGATTTGATTTGAACTAATAATATTTGAAATCGAAGTTCCCCAGTAAAAGTTATAGCCATTTTTTTGACAGGGGGTACTGTAGGACTGCACTATTATGGCAGGGCATAAGGGTAAAAATAATGTCCAGGATGATTATTCTCAACAAATCAAAGATTCCATGCTAGATAATGTACCTCAAGAGAGCCCTGAAGAGCCTCAACAACGAGGGGAAATCAGTATACTCAATGATACCTTGTGCATACATGAACAAAGACATAGAGAACGTCATGAGGCCCTATTATCAAGAATGGAGCAAATGATTTTGTCTACTGATAAAACGAAGTCTTCCATTGAGAAGTTAATAGATTCAACAACTCAAAAAAAGGCTTCTATTGACAAGTTGGTGGAATCTAATGCTCAAATTATGGCTCAATTCTCCCAATGGACGCAAATGCAAATGGGATCTAAAGAAGCTAAGGAGAAAGCTTATTCAAACAGTAAGCCTTTAGTCCCACTTCAGCCATCTAACCAAAATGGTCATTGTCATGGGATTATTGGACAAAGAGGCATCCCAAATAGCCAATATGAAGTAGGTGAGACTTCACAAAGGCATGATGACTATTTGGGCAGTTTGAATGGAGTTAACTCTCAAGCTTTTGGGCTGAATACTCAACTTCCTAGGGGTCCTCTACCAACAGGAAGATTGCATAGTGGTTCTCAGCCACCTATTGGAAATCTCAATTTGGGGGTTCAATGCATGATACTCATGATTATTCTATTTTGGGACAGCAACCATTCCATGAAAGAGAGCTAAAGGACAAGATTGTTTTAGCCAAGTTTAATGGTCAATAATCTTCACCATCTGATTCAGAGAAGTGGACCTCTAAGATGGAATCTTACTTTGATATATTCCCCAAACCTGATGACATGAAGATTCATTTTGCTTCTTTGCATTTGGAAGGATTTGCCCATACGTGGTGGAGGTATATCAAAAAGGAAAACATGCTTGTAGAGAATTTGGAAGCTTTCAAGGAACTTATGGCTGAAGTATTTGTCTCCCCTCTTGAAAAAGAGAAATTGGCACAGAGATGGTATGGTTTGGAACAAAGAGGCCTAAGTGTAAGAGACTACACTTACCAATTTATCAACCTAACCATGCATGTAGAAATCATCGTTAAGCTCCATAAGTACATGTATGGTTTAGAGCCATCTTTATCAGCTGATTTCATGGCACAAAACCCTACTTCTCTCTTTAAGGCTATTGAGCTTCCGGAGCGCTATGGAAGAAAATATAGAAGAGAATATTCATTTCAGCCTGGTTTTGGATAGCCAAGGACTGTTTTTAAATAGGGGCAAGTTTGTAACACTTATGCAGCAATTATGTGCCAAATGGGACCTTAAGGGTGCCAACTTATCAAACATTCAATGCTTTTAGACCTCAAAGTAATTTTAGGACAGCAAACAGTCCTAGAGTTGACTTCAAAGGGGGACAACAAGCCTAAATCCAATTCCATCAACATGAATCCTAAGTCCATTCCTATGGATCTTTACAAAGAAAGAAAGGAGAAAGGCTTATGTTTCAAGTGTGGGGAAAAGTATACACCTAATCATGCCTCAAAGTGTGTGTATAAAAATGTCAAACCCAAGCTTTAGAGTATGTTAGTCTTTGAGGATCTTGAAGATGAGATGGATCAAGCCAATGCAATTGCACTCAAAGCTGAAAATGAAGATCTCGAGGAAGAAGTTGGGCAATAGTATTTCTATGATCCAGCTGACTCCTTTCCTTTTGATCCAGGTGGAAGTGTACCTTTTGATCCATGTGGGACTTGTAATGACACACTTGCTACTACTATTTGTTCTATATCCATGGATGCTTGGACAGGATCTAAGAGCCCTAATACGCTGTGTATGAAGGGTAACATTTATGGAAAGGCAGTGTTCATTTTGATAGACAGTGGCAGTACCCATAGTTTTGTGAATAAGTCTATCATGGACAAGCTGAATTGTATTCCCAGAGATTTACAGTAGCCCATCAGAGTTCAAGCTGTCAATGGTGAAGAAGAAATGAGCACATAGATATGCCCATAGGTTTCTTTACCTGGTTGAAAATTTTGAAGCAAAAGTAAACCTGATTATTTTGGACATGGGGCCTATAGACATCGTACTCGGTTGTGATTGGTTGATGACATTAGGTAGGATCACTATGGATTTCTCACAATTGTATATGGAGTTTATCTTCAATGGACAGGTCATCCATTTATAGGGAATTCCTAGTAGATTAGATTTTCAACTTATTACCATTCAATAACTCAAAAGGGAGTACAAGAGGCGCTCACAAATATTTGTTTTGCATTTGAATAAAGAGATGCAAGATCAGCCCAATAATTCAGTAAACCATCCAGCCTTGACAGCTCTTCTTGAGGAGTATAGGGATTTGTTTGAGGTGCCTATTTCATTTCCTCCCAAGAGAGCAGTAGATCACCTTATTGATTTGGAGCCCAACTCAAAAACAATCAATAAGCCACCTTATAGATTATCTAAGTGCAAGCGAGAGGAAGTAGCCAAGCAAATCAAGGAACTTCTTGAGATGGGATTCATTGAACCAAGTTCTTCACCTTATGCTTATGCATCTCCAGTTCTATTAGTCAAAAAGAAAGATGGATCTTTCAGAATGTGCATTGACTACAGGGTCCTTAATAAGATCACAGTGAAGAACATGTATCCGATGCCCAAGATTGATGATTTGCTTGATGAGCTCAAGGGGGCTCGATTCTTTACGAAGATTGATTTGAGATCAGGGTATCATGAGATTTGCATGTGAGAGGGTGATGAAGTCAAGACTGCTTTTGGGACTGATCGAGGGCTCTATCATTTTTTAGTGATGCCATTTGGGCTTACAAATGCTCCAACTACCTTCCAGAGCCTGATGAATAATATTTTACAACCTTTCCTCTTTCAATTTCTCTTAGTGTTCTTTGATGACATCCTAATCTATAGTAAGACTTTACAGGATCACTTGACACATATGAGGAGGGTTTTTGATGTATTGAGACATCACAGGCTTTTTGCTAAGGAGAAGAAATGTTCTTTTATGCAGACTGAAGTGGAATACTTGGGACATATAGTCAGTGAAAAAGGAATACAGGCTGATCCCAAGAAGGTGCAGTGTATAAAAGATTGGCCAACACCCACTACTACTACCTTTCTTAAAGGATTCCTTGGTTTATCTTCATTCTATCGCTGATTCATCAAGCATTATGCAGCTGTTGCAGCTCCTTTCACTGATAGGTTGAAGAATGAGGCTTTCTTTTGGGATGCTCTTATAGATAGTAGCTTCAATCAATTAAAGGGACTCCTTACCTCTGTTGCTATCTTAGTATGCCCGGACTTCTCCAAAGAATTTACCATACAGTGTGATGTTAGTGGCCGTGGCATTGGGACTGTTTTGTTACAAGAGCATGGAGTGATTGCCTTTGAGAGCCGTAAGCTTACAGATAAAGAAATGGCCATGAATGTTTACGATCGGGAGATGTTGGCTATCTTACATGCAATTAAGAAATGGCACCATTACTTGTATGGCAGTCAATTCAGAGTACACATTGATCACAGGGTTCTTAAGTATTTTCTTACTCAGTCCAATCTTACTCCTAAGTAGCGTCGGTGGGTAGCTACACTACATAATTATGATTTTGACATCACTCATATGAGGGGCAAAGACAATATAGTGGGTTGATTCTCTTTCTCGTATGTGGGCTTACAAAGTTTCAGCTATGACTGAATTGCATAATGATTGGATTAAAGAACTACAAGAGGCTTATCTTTTGGATGAAGAATTCAGCCATATTTGTCAAAAATTACAGCAAGGTCTTATGGAAAAAAACTCGCATTATCAGTTCAAAAATGGCCTTATTTGGTTGAAAGGCAAGATTGTCATTCCTTCTACCTCTTCTTTTACATAGAAAATTATGGAGGAACTACATTGTTCACCTTTAGCTAGACATTTAGGAGTTTTCAAGACCTATGACAAGATCAACAAAAGTTTCTATTGAAAAGGACTGTGGAAAGATGTCAAGGACTTTGTCATGAAGTGTATGGCTTGTGAGTAGAATAAGGACATCACCCATAAGCCAAGAGGTTTGTTATAGCCATTACCTATTCCTATAGGTAAATGGACTCATATTACTATGGATTTCATTACTGGCTTGCCTACTACCAAGAAGGGATGGAATAGTATATATGTGGTGGTAGATAGACTCACCAAGGCAGCCCATTTTATTCCAACCAAGATCTAGTTTACTACCTCTCAAGTGGACAGTCAGTTTATGGGAGCAGATTTTTAGACTACATGGATTATGGCAGGTGATTGCTCATGATAGAGACTCAAATTTTATGAGTAACTTTTGAAAGATGGTATTTACATCTATGGGCACTGAATTGGCTCCATCTACGGCTTATCATCCAAAAATTGATGGACAGACAGAAAGAGTTAATAAATGGTTGGAGACTTATATTCGTCATTTCTGCTATGATGTCCAAACTTCATGGGATTCTTGGTTACACTTGGCTGAGTTTGCTTATAACAACTCTATCCACGCTAGTATTGGAGTTTCACCCTTTGAGGCTCTGTATGGTTACAAGGTGCCCTTACCCACAGTCATCTTTAATGAAAGGATCAATCCTCATGGGAAGGAAGAGTTAGAAAGAATGCAAACCCTTATTCAGCAATGCAAGATGAATCTTAGGAGAGCTCAAGACCAAATGAAGATGTATGCTGATGAGAAGAGGCGGCCTTTAGAGTTCCAAGAAGGAGAGTTTGTCTTATTGAAAGTGCCCAAGTCTAGGTACTCTACATTAAAAGATGGATCTGGTAATAAGCTTCCTCACAGGATTTATGGCCCCTACCGGATCCTTGAGCGCATTGGAGACTTGGCATATAGATTAGAGCTTCCCTCTTCCACAAAGATTCACAATTTCTTTCATGTTAGTCAGCTTAAGCCTTTTTATAGTGATATAATGGATATAATTGATGAGCTGCCACATATTGATGAATGTCTTATTCAGTACATCCCAGAGGCTGTTATAGGTCAACGTGAGAAGAAGCTTCGATCTCGTTCTATCATGGAATATTTGATCAAATGGAGAGGTTTACCACCTAACAAAGCTTCTTGGAATCCTGATTTTATATTGGATGAGTTTCCTTTCTTAAGGGATACATTAGTGGTGGCTGAAGCCTATTGATTATGGAGCTAGTTATGGTGCATACAGGATTAGGATAGCACGTTGTTTTAGAAAAAAATTTATCGTGCCTAATTTTTTGAATAAAGCTATCTACACTTAAAGTAATCTTCAAGAGCTCCGTTTTGATATACGGCACACCTCATTTGGACACTTCTACTAAAATTTATGACATATTTGGTCCAGCAGCAGGATCTGTTTACACATCAAGCTGTCCACTTCATTTTGAGATTACCTGTTGAAGATTTTATGGCTCCATATACTTTTGAAGTATTCCAGATCATGTATATAGCTTAGGCCTACTCTTGTTCTTCAATTTTAGTCCATATGTTGGTCATTCGTCATTCATTTTTCCATTTTTAAAGCTGTAAAAACAGAGTAGTACTATGTTCTATCCATCCTTTTCTAGTCTTTCAAGTTTTTTTTTAAGGAAAAAAACTTTTGGGAAGGGATGGATTGTAAGAAACTGGGAAAAGGATTTAGTGTAAAAAGTAATATTGATATTATGCCATGTCACACTGACATTGGTATAAAAGGAGAGGACATGTTCTCACATCTTTTTTACACATTAATACAATTACTGTCCTTCTCTCCCATCTTGCTCACAACTTCCATGGCTTCTCTTTCTTTCATGTCTTTCTCTCCAAATCTAGTCTTTTCTCTCTCCTCATCGCTCTCTTTCTCTCTCTTCATGCAGTCTTTCTCTCTCTCTAGTTCTCTCTCTGACACCATGATTGATCCCACTAGGCCTAGTGAGGTTACATTGGTGAGTGAAAATGAGCGACGAGGACATGATGCTGCGTGAAGTCAAATGGGGTAACACATGCAAATATCATTTTTTTGTCTTTCTAAGACTTACCTATAGTGGGAGTCGAGTTGATAAATGAAAATCCCAAGTGGTACCATGCATGTTCGACACATGGTTGTGATATTTCAATTTTGAGACACACGCCTCAAGGAGGGAGAGAAGAAAATGTGTTCCCGTTTTTTATTTTAAGTCCTCGAGTGAAATTTTATGTGGCAAGGAGTATATTTTCCATCTAGCAATAAGGGGAAGCAAGGGATAACTTGGAAAAATAAGGAAAATAGTAAAAACATGACTTTTTTGAAAAAGAAGAGAAGAGAAGTGCTCGGCACAACACAACAAGAGAGAGAGAGGGAGGGAGGGAGAGAGAGAGAGAGAGAGAGAGAGAGAGAGAGAGAGAGAGAGAGAGAGAGAGAGAGAGAGAGAGAGAAAGAGAGAGAGAGAGAGAGGGGGGGGGAGAAGAAGAATCTTGCAGGAGACTGAAGAAGGGAGAAATCTGAAGCTCAAAAGAAAAAGAACAACAAATTGTCATGAGAAAGATATTGTGAATTTACAGTAATTGGATCCGTGGAGCATGATGGCATGGCTGCTGAAGTCAATGGGCTGATGCAAGCTCTCAGTTTTTAGATGATGGTAATAAGAGTCTTCATTTTGTCTTGTTTTCTTCTACTGTTTTGTGGGGCAAAGAGTTTACAGGTCAGTTCTAGTGTATGGATATGAGTGAAAGAGAGCATAGGGTTGTTCTTCTTCATGATGAGAGTGATGTTTGTTAGTTATTGCGTGAGGCTTCCCATCAGCAGAGAAGAATAGAAGTAAAGGGTCTCTACATCTCAAATTGGGTATGAGGCATGGAATATGTACTATGAGCAAGTGTTGAATGCAGGGTTCGAGTTAGTGGAAATGTGAAAGGATTTGCAGCCAAGAAAATAATGGATCAGAGTTCATAAAGTTCGAAGCTCCTGTAACTCTTCATCAATGCAATATATGCCAATATGTATGTGTTGGTATGCTGAAATGACAATCTGAAGTCAAAGAATGTGTCCTCCCATTTGCAAGTTTGTGCTTTTGGAACAGAGTAGTTGTGTTTGTTGTATAGAGTGTGTAGAAATTTAGGACTGCATATTGTGCAAAGCTATTTGAGGGTAGCAAATTAAGAAATTTGACTCTGAGTTGCTCTTAAGAGTTATAGATTGGAAAGAGAGCTACAACTTTCCTTTTTGAAGCTTGGAGATCCAAGGTTTTGTTAGAAAGTTATGAACTATTTTGTGTAATGCTATATGAGGCAATTTATGCACTCTATGAGGAAACACGTGAATTTAGTAGCATCTATATCACCAACTTGGTTTTCCATGAAAGAAGTCGTGATTTTCCATTGCTATATATCAGTGAAAGCTCTATTTTGATGCAATAATGGAATGTCTACAACAGTGAAATGCTTGTAGTTGTTGAATTGGTATGAAATTTTTCTATATAAAGCTTTGGTTACCTGTGTATTTGAATTGTATTTATGTGTGCTCTGAGAAAAGAAGAGCAAAAAGGATCTACAATTGGTTTTACACGGATTCAAGCAATTGCACTTTGTGGGGCAGTTTTTTGCATGGGGTTACCATCCCTAAAAATTAGAAGTTGTGTGAATCTGAAAGCTCGTGTTT
The DNA here is from genome assembly GCF_053477565.2 of Lygodium microphyllum. Taxonomy (NCBI): domain Eukaryota; kingdom Viridiplantae; phylum Streptophyta; class Polypodiopsida; order Schizaeales; family Lygodiaceae; genus Lygodium; species Lygodium microphyllum. The sequence goes on along the minus strand of NC_141137.1, from coordinate 1,870,911 downwards.
TCAGAGTCTATGCCATGGTTGTTTCAGTGTGTCAAATTCTCTCTAAAAGTGGTAAAATCTGAGGTTGAAGGTTTAAGTTGTTTAAGTGTGGAGTTGAAGTCTTAGTGAGGAGTGAGTGATCACGAATTTTGGATCATGCATTCAGTGGTGATGTCTCATGGGTTTTGTTGAGGTGAGATCCTCAGTCTTTATCATGTGGTGTTGTCTGGGGGGTTGTTAGAGGCCGGCTACCCAATTCACCTACCATAGACTGGTGCCCCCACTGAGGATCTCCCGTGTTGAAGATCTCTTTCTGATCTTATCAATTGGGAAGTGTAAGGTTTGGAAACCAACCTGTACACAAACTTAAGCATGGCAGCTTTTGGATATGAATCCTTCTTTGGTATTGAAAATGAGGATGCTAATCAATTTATCAATAGATTGGAGTGGATGGCTTATCAAGATCAAAGGGACACTGATGCAGATAAGCTTTGAATGATCAGCATGCTACTTGAAGGTTCTACAAGATTATGGTAGAACTTGCTAAATGAAGAGACAAGAGGAAATTGGAATGAAGTAAAAAATGAGTTCCTTACAAGATTTGCAACTAAGCAAACCCCTGAGAGTGTATGGAAATCTTTGGAAAATATGTTTCAGGGAGAAAATGAGGAAATGTCTAAATTTGCAGCGAGATTTGAAGCAAAATGGATAGAAATTGCATAGAGTATGGAGCAACCTCCCATGATGTTTTTGAAAAAGCACAAGTTTGTTTCATTGCTTAAACCTGAAATTAGAGAAAAGATTCTGATCAAAGGCCCTGATACATATGAATATGCAATCAAAATAACCAAATAAAAGCAAAGGAAAATACAATTGAGGTCGGATCAATCAAGAGATATTGTTGTGCATGCATTTTTACAACCTAATCAAGTTGATAATGTTGCAGGAAATGCAGGACAACAAGCTGTGAATCTTCATGGGGCATTTGAAAGAGCGGAGAATGGGACTCAACAAGGCCATAGAAAAGCTGATGATGATGTGATTAGTAAATTGCAGGAACAATTGGCAAATCTAAATTTGACTATGAGCCTATTGTAGGCAAGGCATCCTCAAATGCAACCTAGATTTAGAGGACCTCCAAGAAATACATGGGAAAACTTTGAATGCTTTAATTACAAGAAGAGAGGTCATATTTCTCCTGATTGCCCTTATCCAAGAAGAACGGCAAGGGAGATGTATCCCATGCCACAAGGGAATGCTAGGCAAGATGCTAGACCTCAACAGGAACAAAGGCCACTTGAGGGGGCTATATTCTTCATCCTTTCTCTCTCTTGAAACCCTACATGAACAGTCCATGGGCAGCCATGAAAGCTTCAGCCCAAGCTCTCATTCTTCAACAATTTCTTAAGGGTTCTTCATCAATTCAGCCTGTGGCATCATCTCAGTGAGGATTCTTCAACAAATTGAAAAGATTTCATCCTGTGGAGGACATTGGAGCTCATTTTGAAGGTTTATTTTGGGGCTTTTCTTCAAGAGGATTGAATCTTTTATATTCAAGTGTTCAAGCAAGCTCGGGGCATTGATTCTTCACCGATTTGAGCATATTGGAGCTCATATGGACTGATTTAGTGGATATTTCAAACTCCATGGTGGATTTATAATGGATTTATGGTGGATTTTGAAGAATTCTTCCATCAATGGGATTGGAGCTGACATCTACCATCTTCTTCAAGCTTAATCAAGGTATTTCTTTCACTTAATATCTAAAATTTCTCAATAATCCACTTGCTAATGCTTTTCCACTTGTTGATGAGAGATTATTGATCAATTAATTCTCTGAATTGATCAATAGATTAGAGATTAGTGTTATTCCTTATTAATCTCAGCCTATTCCATTGAATTTCAATATTTATTCAATCATTACTTCATCATAGATATCATTTGCCAAGTTTGATGCATAACCTTGACTTGTTTTGGTTGAATTATTTTGCCCAAGCTGAAATATTGTACAAGGGTGTAACGTGTCCGCTTGTCCACTTGTGGGACACGTCTTAGCAGCCCATTGGGAGGGGAGTCTAGAAAATTCCACCTGGTACTCGCAAGGAATGTCACAGGGTTTGCGATCTAGGTCTTCTTGAGTCTGCCCCAAAGCGGAAGTATCCGACCGTTCCCACTTAGGACCGATCTTAAGTTAGGGTTTCTTTCCTATCAACCAAGTCTCTAGGAAGTAGCTAGCGTCGAGCTCCAGATGAACCACTTTGCGTAGGAACAATAGATTCGAAGCAGATTTATGTTGCACTTGGCTCATGGAGAATGGGAAATGAAGGGATGAGAAGCTCAACCTCTCTGCCCATAAGGCATAGTCCCATTCCGCTCCCCTAAAATAGCATAAATTGGGATTCTAACTCTACTGACTCTAGGTCTTCACAATTTCGTTATTACGTCTTTTGAGAAAAGTTTCCAGCTAACCAGGACCACCCTTCCGTAGGACGGCGGACCCAAGTCACATCCACCACACTTTCCTCGATAGCTTTAGTTGTCTAATTAGGTCCTACCACATTTATGTGCGACATTTAAAACTAGCTCCATTATTTAAGCCTTTTAGGGCACAAAGTTCATTCACGTAATTTACAACACATACACAAAAGCAAAACAAGCAGTCATTTTATCAAATAAGTTCCTTAACATATCTTTAAATTAACCTTTGTCTCCTGCCCATACAGGAGAATTATGTATCCCTTCTGTCCAACAGAAGAGATACACCCTTCTGTCCAACAGAAGTACCCGCTCCAAATCTCATGGCACCAAAATTTCCATCCTTTATCTAGAATAGGATCTTCCAACGTCCTAGACGTTGGGCTCATGGGGATCTCCAACTCCATTCAGGATAGGCAAGGAGTGTCCAGAGCTCCACTTGACCCACAAGTGGTCTAGGAGTGAGATGTCATTTCCGTGGTTGGCCTTTTCACCACTCGACCCGCCGTCGGCCTGTGAATCGAGCAGTGCCCTCTCGAGATGATCTGCGATGTGACCTTGGAGATGATCCACGCGTGCAAAATATCCTTTCTTAATTAATCCAATTAAAATTCAAACACAATCAAAGCAATCAGCCCTAATATCATATTCTAGAAAAACATTCATTTATTACCATGGCAACTTGTCATTAGAGACCCCTGCCGTGCATTTGCCATCAACTCAAGCCTTGGAATATTTATCCAAATCACAATGCAACAATCCCTTGATTGAAAGAAAAACATTTAGGGTGTTGTTCAATCAACCAACAAAACTAATTGTATTTTTTCCAAACAATACAATAATAGACGCAACAATAATTCCATCACATATTCGCTCTCCCCCTTGGGGCCAAAGAGTAGAATTTACTTAATATTCACTCCTTTAGCCTAAGGCATATGCTAAAGGTTCTAATACTATACATGACGTAAGTCCTATCATTCCAATGCAAATTAATCAATCTAGCAAGAGCATTTATGCCTCTTCTCTAAGTGACAATTATCTTTTAGCATTTTTCTACTATGCAACATTTTTTCTTGGCTTTATCTTCCTTTCTCCTAAGGCAAGGAGTCACATGTAATCGATGTAAAATTTACATAATCTCTCCCATGTATGTACCGTGTACATGCATTTGCGAACTTTAAACAATATTATCCTCAGTAAAGATTAATCAAAGACGCATCGATGCTCAATACTTTAGTGTCCCATATGTTGCTTATGCTATGCATGGATTCATCACATAGCAACTAGGTGCAATTTAACTCCCTTTGATATAAGCACTTCATAAACTTCATCTTTGAATATTTGAGATGTGAATTATCATTTTCAATGACCTATTCTAGCACCACAGGGTACGGAGCCTAATGCATCTCTTGTGAGCATTAAAACAAGCATCTATCAATTTGAAAACACACTACTTACGACCGGTACCGAAATTGGATTGACAATGATGCCTTCGCTCGAAGCTCTATTGTTGCCTGTAGGATTGTCATCTGCACGCGACATTCTTCGCTTGGAGGCCGTCGTCCACAAATAGACTCAAGAGATTAAGAAGGTGGAATAGATTCGAGATGGGAGAGCGTAAGAGAAGATGGTTAAATCGAGGATCGAGATAGAGGGAAATTGTACAGCCTCTCGAGGTAACTCTTCTCTCTCTCTCAAGCTCTCTCTCACAATCTCTTGGAGGGGTATACTCTCTCCCTCCCTTTCTCTTGCAGCCTTTTGGGGTCTCCTTATGCTCCCTTGTGCCTCCCCATGCCTCATAATTATAATGAATTAGAGAGGAGGGGATACGTCTGAGAACAAGAATGGAAGGGCTCTTAGAAGACTCAGTGATCTGATGCTCAAATCATAAATATGATGGTTGCATTGGCTCCAAAAGAGGGGTAAAACTCCAAGACACTTGATTAGAAAGCTCTTAGTTCACTCCTTTTTCTTTTCTCTGTTCGAAGTGTTGTCTACTGCCTGTAGACTACGATCACGGCGCGCGCAATTTTGCAAATCACTTTTCTTTATTTTTCTTTTTATAAATTCTCCAAAACTAACTAAAACATCACTTGTCTTTTCTTTTAAATGACTTTTAGTTCTATCTTTTTAGGATAATATCTAAAATATAATAGTTCCCCCCCTCCCCCACCCCAAGAATCTAATATTTTTGGACCATTCAAACTATACACATTAATACTAGTGATTAATATGGCTCATAAGTCCCGTTCACATTGTACTTTTTGTAAAGGGTGGCTATGGTCCTTATCAATCCGAGAAAAATGTCAAATTTATGACTCTCAAAAATTTTTAAATATATTTTTAATTGAATGAAAATTATTAGCTATTAATGCTAGTCAGTTTTTACCTTAGTTAGTCTTTAGTTAGTAATCTTACTAACTTATTAATTGACTAACTAACTTTCAAACTAACCAACTAACTTTTATTGCGTGGAATATTACATCCTCCCCCCCTTAGAGAAATTGAGATGTCCTCATCTCGAGAGAAACTAGGAAAGACAAGCACTAATGGGGCTTATGACCTGTGGGTTAAGACCCACCATGCACCCGCTACGCTACTCTTAATGTTTCAAGTAGTGCATCCATATTATTCAAATTAACCATAGGTACAAGAGTAGGATTTATTCTCAATTGTGTTACATGTCATTTAAGCTTCTAGGAATTTTAGTCCTCCTAATAAGGTTTAGTGGGCTCTAGATCTTCGTCTTCATCTGATTCGTCTATATATCCATAGGCTGCACCTATGTAGCTTTGTTTTCTTGGAGGCTCAATGTCTTCTAGACTTAGATTAGGGCAGTCTGCTTGGATGTGTCCTAGCTCATTACAATGGAAGCATTGACGGTAGGGACATCTCCTATGAATGTGCCCTATCTCTCCGCACGTATGGCATCTCTTATCCTGATCTCCATAGTCATCTTTGCTATAATTGCCCGATTTAAGTTCTTGGACGATTGGATTCGCTCGAAGTAATGTGTCTCGCAAGTTTGTTGGATGCATTGCTTCAAGACGGTGGTTTAGAGGAGTGTTCAGGCCATGGCAAAACTTGGATACTTGCTGTACAATATCCATAGGTGGTGCATATTTTAGTAGGATTACAAATTTTGAGTAGTAAGCTTCCAAGGTTAATTCCATTTGCTTGAGCTTGAAGAATTCATTCATCTTCAAGGTCTGGTAGGTTGGCAGAAGGTATCATCTACGTATAGTATCTTTCAACTAAGTCCATGTAACAATGGCTTCAGAAATACCTTGATCTTTGTACCATTGCTTCCACCATAACCGAGCCTGGCCAATGAACTTTAGTTTTCCAATCATTGCTTGATTCATGAAGGCAGTTCCTGAAGTGGAGAAATAGTCATCCATCGTCTCAATCCATATCTCTGCTTTTGCTGCGATGTCTAACCCTTCTCCATCAAACTCGGGTGCCTTAATTTTCTTGAGAAGAAATTTCTTCTCTTGCATGTGAGTATTCGTGGGTGCAGAAGGTGCCTACCAATCAAACTATACCACTCAGGTTATTTCTATTTAGGATATGTCTATGAATCGAACATTAATCAATCATGTATCATCATGAAGTTTCACTCTGATACCAACTGTAATGTGTCCGCTTGTCCACTTGTGGGACACGTCTTAGCAGCCCATCAGGAGAGGAGTCTAGAAGGCACCACCTGGCACTCACAAGGAATGTCACAGGGTTTGCGATCTAGGTCTTCTCGAGTCTGACCCGAAGCGGAAGTATCCGGCCGTTCCCACTTAGGACCGACCTGAAGTTACAGTTTCTTTCCTATCAGGATACATGGAAGGAAAATTGATCAAGTTTATTTTGATGTTGCTGCACAAGTTTGTGTAATCACTGAAGAAGCAATGTCGCAAATGCATCTTAAAATAATAGGGAAGTCACTGTTTAAGGTTAAAATGGCAAATAGCTCAAAAGTGAAATGTTTGGGAGTCATTGAGAACTTGGAGATCAACATTGGAGGCCAAAGAGCATGTTTGGACTTCCATGTTATGCATGCAAAACTTGGGGCATATCCTCTCATTTAGGGATGACCATGGCTAATTATTATGAGGTCCAGACAAGACTAGTATAGAGATCAATTGAAAGTATATCTAGAGAAGCTAGCTCATAAGAGGGTGATCTTTGACATGAAAACAGGGTCCATCATTCAAAATGGACATGAAAGTGATGCTGGAGATGATGAAAGTAGTGATTCAGAAAATTCTAGCCTTGATGAGGAAGATAGAGAATGGGAAGCTAGCCTACTCTCTAGGGATGTTGACCTCTTCGGGTTTCAATCCAAGGTTCAAAAAGAGAGGAAAAAGTGGTAAATATTGCTGCAGAAAGTACAGACTTCATGTAGGAAACATGTGATCAGCAACCTAAAATGAATGAATGTTGGACTGCCTAAGCTTATGAATATGCTGGGAAATGATTTGTTGGGAAATGACTTGACTAATGATGAAAGAGATGAATATTCAGCCATTTTTTAGAAATACCCGAAATTTTTTGCTACAAAATATCACCAACTGAGGGCTATTAATAGCATTATGCACCATATCAAATTGAAAGAAGGGTATAAACCAATGGCTCAAAAACTTAGAAGACTTGGTACACTTCAAGAAAATGTACTTAAAGTTGAAATTCAGAAGTTGCTTGAGGTGGGATTTATCTATCCTATTGATGATGCAGAGTGGGTGTCATCCTATTGTAAACAAACTAAAAAAGAATGGAAAGTGGAGAGTATGTGTTGATTTCAAGCCTCTTAATGCAGCTACTAAAAGGGACTACTATCCTCTTCCATTTCAGGATGAGAGCTTGGATCAAGTGGCTGGTCATGAATTTTACAGTGTGTGCAATGGATACTCTTGATATTTCCAAATTAGAATAGCAAAAGAAGATCATAAGAAAACAATGTTCATTATCCCATGGGGATGCTTATGTTATAGAGTGATGCCTTTTGGTCAGATGAATGCATACACCAGCTTTTCAAGATGGGTAACTTGGGTATTTTCCCCTTTCATTGTTGGTGTTTATGGATGACTTTTGTGTGTACAACTCAAGGGCATTACACTCTAAAAAACTTGATGAAGTTTTTTGCAGACTTGATGAGGATGGTGGTCAGTTGAACCCTAATAAATGTAAGATAGCAAGAACTAGAGTGATACTCTTGGGTCATGAAGTGTCTGTTAATGGTATTTCACCTGAGCCTAGTAAAGTTGAGGCTTTACTTCTTATGGATTCTCCAAAAACTATAAAAGAACTAATGAGCTTTATTCAAAAATCGAGGTATCTATCAAGGTCATTCCATATGTTGGCTGAATATGTATATCCTTTACAGAAACCAACTAAAAGGGATTCTTTAGTTTGGACGCAAGTTGAAGAGGATTCATTCTTGCATATTAAAGAGAAGCTAAGCACTTTTCCAGTTCTTATGTCTCTAAACTGGGATGAACCTTTCTTCATTAGTATCAGTGTTGGAAAAAATACAATAGGAGCCATTTTAATGTAGAAGGGAAAAGGGATGTCTTACATGAGGTTGGTGTTTTATATAAGCAAATTCATTAGAGCGACTGAAAAAGCTTGGATGGAAGAAGAATTGTTGGTATGGGGGATTGGTATATGCAATTAAAAGATGGAAACCATAATTGATTCAAAAACCATTTGTAGTACTTAACTAGTTCCCAGTTTCTTCCATAGGTTTTGCGATCTATTGAAAATGCTCCAAGAGTTACTAAGTGGTTGCTGGATTTGTAAAAATTTGAATTTACATGTTTGAAGGAGGATATTGTAAGAGCTAGCTTAGCTGATATCTTGACTTATAAAGAACCTGTTGAAAGTGCAGATGTTTTAAGATGGAAACTGATTCCACATCCGCAAATTCATGAGGAGATGAAGGATAAAGATGCTACCTTTTTTTTAAATGGTAGTTAACAAAAGAGTGCTGAAAAAGGGAGGATTGAGTTTTGTCATTATGGATGCTGAAAATCAAGAAGTCTTTTCTGGAAGTTAAGAAAGTGAAGAGATACAAAGTAACAATGAAGCTGAATATGCGAGTTTACATGCTGGCCTAAAACAATGTATTCAGCTGGGATACAGGAAGATAGTTGCAAAAGGAGATGCTATGTTGGTGGTTAGATAGGTTCAAAATGTTTGGAAAGCCAATAAAAATATTTTGAAGGACTGGCTGTTTAAGATAAAAGGCCTCATGAGGTGATTGCAAAATTTTAAAATTTGGTATATTAGTAGGGAGAACAACCATAGAGCTCATGAATTGACTAAAAATGCTCTTTCCCAGTATGTTGTAGCAATGAGGGTGGATAATCCTAGATATGAGGGCAGGGAGAACCTTCATCTGATTGAAGAGTTTCTAAAAACTAGGGAATTAAGGTCATTGGCTAATAAATACAAAAGACATGCTATTATCGGAAAAGCCAAGGCATATGTGCCCATAAATGATCAGTTGTACATGAAGGGGATTGATAATGTACTAAGAAGGGTGCTAGATAGTTCTGAGATTCCTATTTGTTTATCTTCCTATCATGAGGAAGCATGTGGTGGTCATTTTAGTTTTGAGCTTACCAAAAGGAAAATTTTGCTAATAGGACTTACTTGGCCTAGTCTAAGTGCTCATGTTGCTCATTGAAGTAAAAGTGGTCATGCTTGCCAGTCATATGCAAAAAGGGTACTAATTGCATAACCTGCTAAAGCCATTGTTACCTATGGACCATTTGAGAAGTGGGGTTTGGATTTTATTGGAACTTTTCCTAGTACAAAAACAGGAAGGTCTTACATCATTACTGCAATTGATTATATGACTAAATGGCATGAAGCTAAGGCTACAAGGAATTGCAAGAAAGAGGATGTAACTCAGTTCCTCATGGAGGACATATGCTGCAAATTTGGGATACCACTAGAAATAGTGACAGATCAAGGTCCTGGCTTCAAAAATAAGCTGTTAAGAGAATTAACAGGGAAACTAGACTTGAAACATAGATTTGCTGCTTTTATTACCCTCAATACAACGGATTGGTGGAAGCATTCAATGGAACATTACAAAAGATTCTCTTTAAGATGGTGGAAGATCATCCTAAAGATTGGGACAATTATCTACATCAAGCTTTGTAGGCTTGTAGAATAATGCAGAAGAAAAGTACAGGATTCACCCCCTTTCAGTTAGTATATGGTCAAGATGCTTTATTACCTATGAATGTCATGTTCCCTATGCTGGAGTTTGTAAGAAAGCATTAGTTAGATAAAACGAAATTGGGAACTGACAGATGAAAAAAAAATTGTGAAGAGAAAGGAATGGTTTAATACATAGTTGAAGAAGAAGAATCTTGCAAAGGGAATGTTGGTTATGAGATATGATAGTAGCTTGGACTGTACTTTTCAAACCAAGTTTTGAGTTAGATGGGAAGGACCTTTCCTCATCAAGCAGAAGTTTGAAAATGGCACTTACTTGCTACAAGATCTAGATGGGACTATTCACAAAAATATAATCAATGGGTTTCGTCTAAAGAAATATATCTATAGAATCCTGTAAATAAAGAGGATGTAGGTAATGTACATACTATACATAAAGTAGGTTGCTTCTAGTTTACTGTTTGGGGCAGATTCAAATTTTTGAAATCTGGTGTTGATCAGATAGTTGTAAATGATGGACAGCATATTCAAAGTGTGCTTTGAAACCTACTAAAGGTCTTTGTCAATTTTTGGTGTTGATCCAAGCTAGAATGTGAAAGTTATGGTCTCTGGAAGGTCGATGTCTGAAGTGGACTGCATATAGGAATTTAGGACTGTAGACTATGCAGAGCTATTTCAGGGCAGCAAATCAAGGAATTTAGCTTTGAATTGTTCTAAAGAGTTATAGATTGGAAAGAGAGCTACAACTTTCCTTTTTGAAGCTTGGCGATCCGAGTCTGGTTAGAAATTTGTGAACTGTTCGGTGCAGTGCTCTATGAGGCAGATTTTTCAGGAAAAGGGGTTTGTCTTGGTCGGATATTTTTGAAGCTTTAATAAATTTTTGTTCACACTCTATGTTTCAAACCAGGGGGTGGCTAATCATGGCGAGTGAAAATGAGCAACCAGGGACATGATGTTGCATGAAGTCAAATGGGGTAACACATGCAAATATCATTTTTTTGTCTTTCTAATACTTACTCGTAGCACGATTCGGGTTGATAAATGAAAATCCCAAGTGGTACCACGCATGTTTGACACGTGGTTGTGATATTTCCGTTTTGAGACACACGCGTCATGCAAAAAGAGAAGAAAATATGTTCTCATTTTCGATTTTAAGTCTCCAAGTGAAATTTTACATGGCAAGGGGCATGTTTGCCATCTAGCAATTAAAGGGAAGCAAGGGACGACTTGGAAAAATAAGTTAAAAAGTAAAAATGTGAGTTTTTTTGAAAAAGAAGTGAAGAGAAGTGCTCGACACAACACAACAAGAGAGAGAGAGAGAGAGAGAGAGAGAGAGAGGGGGGGGGGGGGAGAAGAAGAATCTTGTAGGCTAAAGAAGGGAGAAATCTAAAGCTCAGAAGAAGAAGAACAAATTGTCAGGAGGAAGAGATTGTGAAGCTAAAGTAATTGGAGCCATGGAGCATGATGGCACGGCTGCTGAAGTCAATGGGCTTATGCGAGTTCTCAGTTTTCAGATGATGGTAATAAGAGTCTTCATTTTGTCTTGTTTTCTTCTATTGTTTTGTGGGGCAAAGAGTTTGCATATTAGTTCTAGTGTATGGATATGAGTGAAAGACAACAAAGAATTGTTCTTCTTCATTATGAGAGTGATGTTTGTTAGTTTTTGAGTGAGGCTTCCTGTCAGCAGAGAAGAATAGAAGTAAAGGGTTTCTACATTTGAAATTGGGTATGAGGCACGGAATATGTATTATGAGCAAGTGTTAAATGCACGGGTTCGAGTTAGTGGAAATGTGAAAGGATTTGCAGCCAAGAAAATAATGGATCAGAGTTCATAAAGTTCGAAGCTCTCACAACTCTTCATCAATGCAAGATATGCCGAGATGTATGTGTTGGTATGCTGAAATGACAATCTAAAGTCAAAGAATATGTCTTCCCATTTGCAAGTTTGTGCTTTTGAAACAGAGTAGTTGTGTTTGTTGTATAGAGTGTGCAGAAATTTAGGACTATAGACTATGTATAGTTGTTTCGTGGTAGTAGATCAAGGAATTTGACTTTGAGTTGTACCAAAGAGTTATATATTTGAAAGAGAGCTACAATTTTCTTTTTCAAAGCTTGGCAATCCAAGGTTTGTTTAGAAAGTTATGAACTGTTCTATGTAATGCTCTATGAGGCAATTTCTATGCTCTATGAGGAAACATGTGAATTTAGCAGCATCTACGTCACCAACTTGGTTTCCCATGAAATTCATCATGATTTTCCATTGCTATATCAGTGCAAGCTCTGTTTTGATGCAGTAATGGAATGTCTACAGCAATGAAATGCTTGTAGTTGTTGAATTGGTATGAAATTTTGCCATATAAAGCTTTGGTTACCTGTGTATTTGAATTGTATTTATGTGTGCTCTAAGAAAAGAAGAGTGGAAAGGATCTACAGCTGGTTTTACACGAATTGAGGCAATTGTTCTTTGTGGGATAGTTTGTTGTGTGGGGTTGCCATCCCTAAAAAATAGTTATGTGAATCTGAAAGCTCGTGTTGTCAGAGTCTATACCATGGTTGTTTTAGTGTCAAATTATCTCTAAAAGTGGCAAAATCTGAGGTTGAAGGTTTGAACTGTTTAAGTGTCGAGTTGAAGTCTCAATGAGGAGTGAGTGATCATGAATTTCGGATCATGCGTTCAATGGTGCTGTCTCATGGGTTTTGTTGAGGTGAGATCCTCACCCTTTATCCTGTGGTGTTGTATTGGGGGTTGTTAGAGGCCGACTACCCAATTCACCTACCAACATTGCTTCTATCCTTTTTTGCACATGAATGAATAATTATTAGATTATTCATATATGTTTTGGATTATGTAACTTGTAAATTAGGTATAATCTTTTTATCATCAAGCTTTAATGAGCATGCAATTATAGTTACAAATGTCAAAGACAAGTTGGTCAATGATACCAACATCTATGATTGTGATATAAAAGTGTACTTGTAAGAACAACCGTCACAAGTTTCCAAGACATTGGAGACAAAGAAGAAGCTTGAGGCAAAAATCTCCCCATCATGGTATCCACTAGTGAGAGAGGACATGGCAAAATTAGTATATCAGGCATTCCTATTTTGTATACTAACCTTTTGAAAATTCAAGGATTGAACATTCTTAATATTTAGGTTTGTAGGTTAAGTTTTAGAAGGAATTGCATATAAACATTGGAGAGGCAACCAAGAATATTAGTGAAGACCAAAATTTGATCAAGGAATAGGAGACTTTAGTGAATATGAAGTGCAAATACAATGATTATATGCAAAAGGTAAGCCTTCTGCTTGTTTGCAGGAGCCACATTCTAGCCTCCATATGCTTGTTTTCTTCCTTGAATCATTTAAGGCATCCATAGGTTCTCAACATAATCAATCCTTCACTAGAAAATAAGTGGAGAGAGCCTTTATTATCCTTGAGATTTGATGACCTTGTGACAATAGTGGGCATTGAAAAGTTGAACTTGATAGTAATCTCATCAACTTCCATTGATAAAAAGATCACATGTCTAATGATTCTTGAGAGCTCAAGAGCAGTGAGGAGTCCTTGTGGGATACCAAGCACAAATTCTAAGAACATAAGATCTTTCCCATTCCTTTGAATTGGAAATCTAAATTGTAGTTAGTATGAATGTGTTCTTTGAATTTTTAACTTAGGGTTAGTTTTGGTGTAGGTGGCTATCTAGAGAGGTGTTATTGAAGAATCAAGATGGAGTGATGTTTAAAGCTAAAGGGGACTCATATGTGTGTGTGTGTGTGTGTGTGTGTATGTATATATATATATATAGAGAGAGAGAAGAGTCAAAATCCACCATGAAAGCTTGATGAGGAGCTTGATAAGAAAATAAAAAACACTATCTTGAAAAGTAGGGAGTGTTTTAGTCTCCTTCAACCACTTGTAGTACTCTTTTTGTCAATTATCCTTCAAAATAAGCCCAAATTTGATGGAAACCCACTAGAATAGCAAGAAGACCACCATTCTTTTGCCAAGTTCCTCAACAATGTCTTCAAGAATAAGCCCAAATTTGATGGCAACCTACTAGAATAGCAAGAAGACTGCCATTTTTTTGGCAAGACCGCCATTATTTTGCTAAGATTCTCAACAATGTCTTTAAGTGTAGCAATGGGTAAAAGTAGAAATCTTAATCAAACTTGACATAGCAACAAAGATTTGTAGCCAAAGTTACATGTTCTAATTGTAGACACCATATATAAAGATTAAAAGTGATTGGGTGGATCTAGCTAAGGCTCTAATACCAATGAAATGAAAGAAACTTGACCTAGTGTAAATATAACGAGAGAATTGAAAATGGAGTAGTAACTACTGGAAAATGGAAAGAATCCATAACCTAATTATGTTAAACTAAGAAAATAAACAAGAAACCAAAAATTTGGAACTAACTTCACGAAGTTTTATTCATCAAAAATTATAAGAAAGGTTCCTATAAAAGCACTCCCTCCCTTATTTATAATTCTCCTCCAAGACTCACTAGTGCTAGTTATTTTCAGGTTATTTACAAGGATTTTTTCCTACATTACAATGAAATGAAAGGAATGTGACCATGTCTCTAGCTTGCCCAGTGTTACAGGCAAGACACTTGATGTATCCAATAAGCCACCTACTTTTGTGGCTAACCCTATGGCTGTACCTACTATTGTTCCCTCTATTAGGGAAGATGTCTTAGATGAATTGGTCAAAGGCATGCGGGATCTTCAATTGAAGGTTGCAAGATTGGATGAAAAAGGACAAGAGAAAAGGGGATGGGTAGCAGCCCTAAGCTAGGAAAAAGATTTATGTGGTGTGATAGTTTGCAGCATAAGAGAAATGATTATGCTGCCTATCAGGAAGCCTTGGCACGACAGCTCATATTTTGGAAAGATGGAAAGGCCCATGCACAAGAAACGGGATTTCCTCTTGCTTTGAATTTCAAAAAGGGAGATATGTAGAAGTTGTTGGAAGACTTGGCAGTTCGAAATGCTCATGCGACGGTACATGCTTCTAGTTTTGGTCTACAGTTGGATAGAATGCATGACCAAGTGATGGTCCAAAGGCTGAAATATGGACACATGCTTTACATGTAGCTGAAAAGAGAAAGGTCACTAATAGTGAAATGTCTCATGCATGGCAAGACATTCATGGCATAACTGGTTGGGAATCATCGATAGATGCATATTTAGTGTATGCATATTTAGCAAAGGTACAGAACACGAATGTACTTGTGGAAGAAAAATGAAAAAGAGATAAAGTTAATGCAGGGACATCCAAAAGAATGACAAGAAGAAGTGTGGATCAGCCTAAAGCTGCAAATCAGCCATCTCCTGAGCATGTTATGGAAGAGGTCAATCAGGAGCAAAAACAGGATAGCGAGCAAGAGGACAAATAGCTGGGATATAAGCTATAGTCTGATATTGAGACATGCATAGATGCCTTGGAAGATCATGTATTGGAAGATTCAGGCAGTGCATCTATAGATTTTCTTAATGTATTTGAAGAGATTTACGAAGATCGTGTTTTACTTAATGTAGGGAGTCAAAGGGATATTTATGACTTGTTGGATGCACATGATTTGCAGGATAAAGTTATTACCTATGAGACAGTTCATGAGCTTGGGGATATGCCTGTATTAGAGGACATTAGATATGATGCTCCACAGTTGAAAACGGTTTCAGATGATTTATCAAAGGCCTTGATAGACAAATTAAAGATGCTTCAAGGTATGGATTGTTTCACTATTTTTGGTGATGGTGAGTATGTGTTGAATGCAAGTGAGACTCAGTTTATGTTAGATGAGGAGCAAAAGGTTATTAGAAGCAACTTCCCATGTGATGGACTTTGAAAGAGCAAGCATGTTGCTATGTATTTGTTGATGGGTGTATTGATAGCATGTATATGGAGATTCAACAACCTCTAATGTATAATATGCACCCAAGGCCTTATGACCCTAGAGGGGGTACTAAGTATGTCTCAAGAGTTGTACAAATGCCAAGTATTTTGATCTATGATCCAGGGGGATGCCTTCTTATATGCATGATAAGCAACAAGTTGATACTATGGGTGTTTGATCCGGGTGGTGCATCGGTGGCACATACCAGAGGATGTGCAAGTTCAGGGGGGGTGGATGTCATGCCACTATGCAAACACAATGTGAAAAACTCCGGAGTGCTTCATCATCCAACTTTCTTATTGATCAAGAGAGTTAATGTGATGTGAATCACTAGTACTAGTGTGAGTGACATGGATTATCCAAAAATACTAGATTTTTTGATAATTTTAGCCTTTTTTATATTATTTATTATAAAAATCTAAAAAAAGTTAAAAAAGCTTCGAGATTAGGATGGCATTCAAAAAAAGCAAGTTTCTTTTTAGCCAATTATGGGATTTTCATTAAAAAAGACAGATTGGCAAAATCACACGCGTTGCAATCATTGTTGACAAGCTAAAAACTACAATTTGAACTGGAAGAGGAAGAAGGAGTGATCTGGGAGATCCGTGATCAGGTGTCCTGGAGTTTTACCCCCCTTTTGGAGCCACAAAACCATCAGATTTGGATTCCAAGCAGCAAAGAATGAGTTGTTATTTTTTGATCCACGTTTTTGTTCTACAAAGAAGCTCCAGGAGATCTAATGCATGGAGAGTGCTTCTGAGTAGTTCCAAACAAAGGATTTCAGGTTCTGTCAATACATATTGATTTGATTCATTGTTCTTTGTCATTATTGTGTTTACCTCTTGTGTATTCTTTATCTTCTCTTCCATCTCCTATCTCTACTTCCTTCTACCTCTGATCCATGATGGATTCGACTTTTCAACAAAAACCCCTCCGACAGTGCTTTGCCTTCCTCAGTAGATTGATGGACATTGGATGAGATGACTTTTTTCCTCATCCTATTGTACATGTGTACATTGTATTGTATTTTCTCTTTCTTTTCACTCCTCACTAGGGTAGATTCGCCTTTAAGTGGAGGTTGTGGGAAATAAAGGCACCTCTGCCTAGCCACCCATGTATTACTACATTGATAGTACCCACCACTACATACTGTAGGTGCCAGGCACTCGTCACCATCACTTTATTCTTTATTCTTTTAGTGACAGTTTGAATAAAGGAAGGCCCAGTCACACATTATGACTATTGGAGTTTCCATTTGGTCTCTCTCTTTCTTGCTCTTACTCTCCCACCATGGCTCTTCCAAGCAATCTTTGATCCTTCTCACCTTTCAAAAAGAAGCCATCTCATCATTCTTCTCTTCACGTTGGCCTTGTTCATTAGGAAGGTCACGGCTTCATGGTCCACATAGAATTTGAAATGCGTCGGTAGTAGATAATTTCGGAACTTCTCCAAAGCAAACACCATTGCTAGACACTCAAGCTCCGTCACTGTGTAGTTTCACTCTCTGTTGGTTACTTTCTGACTTGCATAATAGATTGGTTGATCTAACTTAGAGGGACCCTTTTTCATTAGACTTCATCTAGGCCTTCAATTGATGCATCAGTGTGCACATTGAATTTCTTCATCCAATCAGGAGGTTGCAGGATAGGTGCTTCAATCAAACACTACTTCAGGGTGTTGAATGCTTCGTCACAATCAGTGGTCCATTTAAACTCGGCATCTTTCCTCAGGAGTTTATGCAAAGGGGTTACCTTCATCGCAAAGTGTGCAATGCATCTTCTGTAATAGCCCACATGGCCAAGAAATCCCCTCAATTATTTGAGGTTGGTTGGGATTGTCAAGGTGGCAATTTTCTCAATCTTAGTAGAATCTATTGATATCCCTTATGCGGAGACAATGTGGCCTAGAAGAACCCCTAAATGAGATGCCAAAGACACATTTTTCAGGGTTGAGAGAAATCCCATACTCTCGACATCTGTCAAAACACTGCTCTAGGTGTCCCCAATGTTCATGCATGAGGCTATAGACACAAAAGTCATCAAGATACACCTCAATGAAATCCTATAGATGGTTCTGGAAGGTAGCCATCATCACTCTTTGGAAAGTAGTAGGAGCATTACAAAGCCCAAACGGAATCACTTTGTAAGCATAGGTTCCCCATTGGGTTGTGAAGGTTGTTTTGGATTGATCTTCCTCTGCAATTTGTACTTGATTATATCCACTGAATCCATCCAAGAGGGAATAGAGCTCATGGCCTACCACTATGTTGGTCTGTAAAAGGGATAGGGAAATGATCCTTATTTGTCTTGGAATTCAGCTTTTGGAAGTCCACACATATTCAAAGTTTTCCATTCTTCTTGGGTACTACCACAATGGACGAAACCCATTCACTATTAACCACTGGATAAACGAACTCAGCTTCAAGGAGCTTCAATAGTTCAGGCCTTCACCAGAGCAAAATAATTGGGATTCATATGCCTCTATCTTTGCCTCACTGGTTTGCCATTAGGCT
Organism: Lygodium microphyllum; assembly: GCF_053477565.2. Lineage (NCBI taxonomy): Eukaryota > Viridiplantae > Streptophyta > Polypodiopsida > Schizaeales > Lygodiaceae > Lygodium > Lygodium microphyllum. Next base: position 1,852,857 of record NC_141137.1, on the reverse strand, counting down.
CTAGGTCGATATGGTGTTGGCATACTGTGGGATCAATCCCCTTTAGATCTTTATACAACCATGCAAATACATCTAAGTTCTCCTTTACTAGGTCTCGCATGACCAGTAGTTCCTGTTCTGGAATATTTAGACCCACCTTCAGGTGACATTTAGTACTATCAGCATCCATGAATGTCAATTGCTTTTCACCTCGGATAAATGTCTCATGGACTACTTCTGGGTAAAGATCCAACTCCTTCAAGGGAGTGGTCCCAGCTTTTGATGATGCACTGCAACTTATGTCCTCTTTTAATGGAGGCCTAGCTCAATCTTTGGGAGGCTGAAAGGGCATCATTGAGGTTTCAGGTTTGGGTTAGGGATGAGTTACTTCTTGGCTCGAGGATTCATCTTCTGAATATGCATCCAAGAACGTCACATAACATGAACTTTATGCATTCTATTTGAGTTGTAGGGCTAGGGGTTGATGGCAAGGTGCATCATCATCTTCTTCTTTAAGGAATGGTAACTTTGGATGACAAGAGCCACTATCAAAGGAAGGCCTATTCTTCTTAATCCATTTCTTATAAAGGCTTTGCTCATGACGTGACTCATTAATCAGTCCAAAAGATACCATAATAATTATGTTGATTAGAGAGGGATCTTTTGCTTTTGAGGCTTCAAGAACTTTAGGAACTTCTTCCTCATCTCTACCTTCCATGGGTAGGATGGACTCTTCTAGCTCATGTCCATAATCTTCTTTTGCATTATCACCTTTTTCCTCTTCAGATTCTATTTCTATCTTTGTGGAGGATCTGTAAGAGAAGAACAAGCTCTATGTTCTGTCTTTTGCTTCTCTTTCTACCTGTTTCTCTAGTCTTTGTCTCTGTCTCTCTGGCACTATCTCTGTCTCTGCTGCTGCCATGTAACAGGGAGAACAATGCATCCATGATTCTATCTCATTATCAGAGGTGATTTCAAAAGTCAATTCAAGTTCAAGCAGGAGGTATTCACCCATAGACAAAGACTTTAATTCCTTCCGGTAATTGGCTTACAATGCCCACTATTAGAGATTGTGCCTCTTTTTTCTTGGGAAATATCTATTTGACAGCCTCTTCGTCTTCTGATGTACCATTTGTTACTTCATTCGAGGAGTCGGTTATGACTTTGATGGATGTGGATCTGTTGCCTTTTTGCCATCCATACAACTTCAATACTACTTTATTGGGTCCTCTGGCTAGGGTTAGGGTCCCTTTGAACCAATCCATCATTACTCTTGCTTCAAAAAGCCAAGGTCTTCCCAACAACAGAGGGTATGAGGTCTGTAGGAATTTGGTTTGACCACCAGATATGTCAGTATAGTCTCTTCCTACGAGGGTTTTCTTTACGTATGGGAGAATTTCCAACGGTTTGATTCTACTTTGATCTACCAACCTGATAAGACACTACGAAGGCCACATTCCTTGCAAGCCTAGATCCTTCATTGTCACATCCATCATTATGTTTACTGACAAGCCTCTATCAATCAATGTATCTGAAATAAAGCACCCTTCAATCCATACGCTAATCTCTAGGGTTCCAAGATCCAGGAAGGTGTTAGCCACATCTACTTCCTTAATGGGTTCTGAGGCTATGTTGGACTTGGTCACCATGGGGGGAACAATTCTTAGGTCTCTTCTTCTAGTCAGTATGCTTTTGAATTTCTTTTGACAGCGGGAGGCAACATCAACAACTGTCAAAATATTAAGTTTGGTTCAAAAGTGTCTAAGTCTTTGTCCAATTTATACTTTTTGATAGGATCCACTAGCTTTTCCAATTGGCTCAGAAATGGGGCCACGCCCACTTTTATCTTCCCTTTTTCTTCTAGGAGCAGCAACATCTACGCTTCTTCTTCATGAGCAGGTGCTTCCGCATCCTCTATTTCTTGGACCTCTAGTCCTGTCTCTGCAACTGTCTCTACAGCTCTTTGTGGCTTTGTAGTGCTCTATACTTCCTTATTCTAGACTGCATTGTTCTGCTTTTCCTCCCGAGGAAGATTGAACTTCACAATCTTGGTAGAGAGTACATTCTCTTTTGAAACTATAGGTTCTCCTTTCTTTGTACGTGTTATTGCACGACTTCCAAGTTCACCAAATTGGAAGTAGGTTCTTGGGTTCTCTATTGAGTATCATAAGTAGATTTCATAGGGGCTAGACTTGGACAATCTTTTGTAGTGTGGCCTTCTCCTTTGCATTGACTACATAAGGACTTGTAATCCACAAACCTTCTAGGGTTTGGATGATTTTGTGAGATATGACCCTTTTCCTTGCATCTGTAACACTCCACTTCTGATCTCTGGCCACCACCAAGACTATCGTCCTTTATAACTTTGAGAGGGAAATCTCCTTGGACCAAAATTAGGGCCAAACTCCCTAGGCTTTGATTCAATGTCCTACATTATCATTTTGGATTCCAGCAAGTTGAATCTTGTGTCTTCATCTTTCTTTCTTTGTTTCTGCATCTGTTTCAGATAGCAGATATCCTCTGTATGGTTCTTACTCAAGAAGGCTCCAAGAATGGTTTATTTTTTAGCACATTCAGTGGTGGCTAAATGTCCCACTTGATGTCACTTTCCATGCCATGTATTAGAACGCAATACATCTCTTCCACCTCCCACACAACAGTGGATATATTGGCGGTATTCACCTTCAGCATTTGTAGTTTTTCTCTAATCACATCCATAAGCTCTTTCTTGATACTTGTGACTGAGTTGGACAGGTAGTCCTTCAAATTTTCACCTCCTGAAGTACTTGTAGTAGGGTTTTGGGAAGCTTATGTAATTACTACATACACTGGTTGGGTTGATCCAAGAGGTCCTCTATTTTAGTTCTCATTTCAAGCTCATGTTGAGACTTGGGATTGTTGGTTCTAGTGGGTAGGGTTCCACTATGGTGTTGAGTCACCATTACAGGAACTGTTTGAGGCCACTGTTGTTGTATTTGAACCATCATTTGAGGCACTATCAATTCGCAGTGACAACTGTGGGTTAGGCGCATTTTATTGCAGCACTATTTGCATCTAGGGGTAGGGATAGTAAACTATCCTTGGAACTACATTTAGTGGGAATACCATTCCTGGCATGGGAGGAGGTAAGACTCCTCTTCATGAGATCATTGACAACTTTGCTTCAACTTCATCATACAATCTTGCACCTTCCACTTCAGCTTGCAGATTAACTAGTCTTCTCAATTCCACGAACTTGCAAACTTCTGGTTATAGGCCTCTAAGAAACACTCATTTCTAGATGCCTTCATCCAAATGATGATCGGTCAGTCTTTTCATAATGGATTCTATTCGTGAGACATAAGCTTCTACACTTTCTCCATAGGTTTGACTTAGGTTCCTGAACTCCTCTCGCATCCGCTAACCTTCACACCTGAATTTAGTGAGAAAGTTCAACTTTAAGTCATCCCATGTCCCAAAAGTTCCTACTACTTGTCTCTCATACCACTAAAAGGCCAACTTCAAGTCATCCCATGTGCCAAAATTTTCTGCTACTTGTCTCTCATACCACTGAAACACCATGCCTTTGAAAGTGGCTAGGATTATTGCTAACCAATGCTCGGGGGTTTTGGCATTGTTAGCCACACATGCTACCATAAACTCTGCTACATGAAGATTAGGGTCTTCATTGTACCCTCCCTTAAAATTTGGCAATGGGAATACATTTGCTGGCATGTCATCAATGTTAGAAGATAGGCATAGGAACTCACTGTAAGCAAGTGTGTATGAGGGCAAAAGGTTGTGAGTAGCCTTAGGGGCAGGGGAAACCCTAACCCTAGCTTGGCAAAGGCTATATAAATAGCCTATGGGTCACTATCAAACTTGAGATAGAGTGTACCCAAGTTATACCTTGAGCAACTTAATAAACAAGAATTTGTTCTTGTACTTTGAGCCTCTTTCTCCCTCTTGTGCACACATTCCAATGTTGTAACTCTGATTTTTACACATGGTATCAAAGCCTCCTTTGATCTCTTCAGCTTCCTATACTCTTAGCCTCACTAAGTGCACAAGATTGTCCATCATCTTCAACTTATCTCCTTCACCTCCATAGCTAGCCTATACTTGCAAACCTTGGAGGACTTGGGGAGGACAAAGGAGGTCATATCTACTCCTGCTTTCTTTTGGAGATCCCTTCGCCACATTAGGTCGCAGTTGCTCATCATGTCTACCCCCAATATTGTCCACGATTGAGCCTGACATTACACGTTTTCTAGAACATGTGCAGTTTTCTATTAGTGTGGCATTCGTACCAGTGTGCATGCAACAGGGGACGCAATCCCAGCAATCACCTTGGGGCTTTGATAGCCCCCCTAGTGGGCTATCCTCATATACAAGGGTTCCTGGAAATTCGCTCTATAGAGAGAGATCTCTGACAAACCATAATTGTGTACCGTGTGGTATCTATAGCCAATAAGCTCTAAACTTGGCATTTTTTTACCTTTTTCACTCTGAGCTTTATTAACAATGATTCTAATCACTAAAGCATCTTCTCTGAAGCTTATTTGAAATCCAAAAGCTCTTGGACATGCTCAATGGACATCACCAAGTACATTGGGAAGCCGACTTCCAACCTACTTTCATTAAAGCATTTCACTAAGCTTGACATTAGTGTTTCTAAACACTAATCATTAATCATCTAATCATTTGCTTGCTAGATATTTACTAAATCTAGTGAGTGTTATTTTATGAACTTCCTCTTCTTATATTGTTGTAAGGTTATGTGTACAATTATAAACACATAGACCATCATACACTAGAATTGTATTGCATATCTTGAGTGACTTTGGTTCAAGTACACTAGTCAATGCAATCAAAAGGATGAGTGTCATTGTACTCTCCTCAAAATCATCAGCAATAAGCATTGAGATCATAGACTGACCTTGTCCAACACAAGTGTCATCCACTAAGCCATACCACAAGGAGGAGCGTGAAGTCCCGTCTAGGTTTACCTCATCAAAACCTAAAAAGACTATTAAACCTCAGAAGAAGATTGCACATAAGAAAGGACCACCACAGTCATACTTTGAAATATTACATTTGTATGATTTTCAGTCTTTCTCCTCATTACAACTTTGATTTCAATTGTTTGATTTACTCCCGCATTCAGTGGCAAGTTTGTAAGGGAATAGACACTGCCCTTGTCTTAACAAGTGGTAAGACATTCCCAATGGCCACAACATATGCTGATGTCCATCCTCAAATTTGAAAGTTTGATGGCAAAGATTTCCACCTATGGCAGGTACTTATAAAGTACAAAATGATGGAGAGAGGGTATTGGCCTCTCATTCAAGGCACTAGAGTTGTAAACTTGGCAAATCTGGTTGATGTAGAGGATGACCAACGTGCCCAAGCCATCATAATGTTACACTTAGATGAGTCCCTGATTCATCATGTTGATCAACTAAACACTGCTAAAGAAAAATGGGATGAGCTTGAAAAGCTCTATGGAGCCACTGGTAAAAATGCTAAAATCTTCCTTAAAATTGAATTATTTAGCTTGGAACTTAGATCAAGAGAAGATTTGGAAAAATTCATCTCTCACATGAAGGGACTTATAGCACAGCTTACCTCTATACAAGCTCCAATACATGAAGAAGATGCTATTTCTATTCTCCTAAAAGCTGTAAAACACGTGTTTCCTACTCTTGTAACCACTCTTACCAACATTCCAAACCCTACATTGGCAAGTACCATCCAATCCTGTTTTGATGAAGAAAAGAGAAACCACAAAGAAAGTAGCAATAGTCAAGCATCTTCAACTTCCCGTGTGATCAAGTATTGGTACATACAGTTCTCATTAGATGTTCTTTCTATAAGAAAAAAGGACATCTTGTAAACAACTGTTGGAAGAAGTATCCCGAGAAAATGAAATGTAACAAATGCAAGAAGACAGGGCATATCACTAGTAAATGCCCCAACACTCCTGATGTATCCAAAGAATTGGTAGCCAACTATGACTCCAATCCATCTGAAGATTGATTGTTTTGACTCTTTAAATCATCTACCTAAAACACTTTTGTAAGCCTGATTTATAAAGGCATCCCGGGGGGGGGGGGGGGGGGGACATCTTACATGCCTTGTAATCCAATGCCACCGTGGCATTGAGGGGGGGTGTTAGAAGATAGGCATAGGAACCCACTATAAGCAAGGGTGTATGAGGGCAGATGGGTGTGAATAGCCTTAGGGGCAGGAGAAACCCTAACCCTAGCTTGGTAGAGGCTATATAAATAGCCTATGGATCACTATCAAACTTGAGTTAGAGTGTACCCAAGTTGTACCTTGAGCAACTTAATAAACAAGAATTTATTCTTGTACTTTGAGTCTCTTTCTCACTCTTGTGCACACATTCCAATGCTGCAACTTTGATTTTTACACAATCAATATTTCCAGGAAGAATCTAATTAGGAAGGGGACCTTGAGTCACCATGGGGACATCTATAAAGAGTGTTTTTAAGGCGTCAAATGAGGCTTTTGCTACAAGCTCTCTCTCAGCCTTGATTCTTGCCTTCTCTCTTCTCACATACCTCTAGACTCGTTCTAGTGCTTGCCTCTTGATTGCTATAACATGCCCGCCCCTCAAATCGCGGGACACATCTTAGCAGCCCATCGAGGGATCAATCTAGGAGATGCTGCCCGACACTCCCAAGGAATGACATGGGGTTTTCCAACTAGGGTCTCTCGAGTCTGCCCCACAACTGAACTTATCCGGCCATTCCCACTAGGATCGACCTAAAGTGTGGGTTCCTAGCAGTCGAGTCTTCCTAACAGCCTTCTAGTGTCAGTCTACAGCCGCTCCACTTTGCGTAGATACAACTGGACCCAACCAGACTCATACCGCACTTGGTTCAAAGAGAATGGGAAACGAGAGGGATGCATCGCTCGACCTCTCTGCTCGTAGGGAATAATCCCATTCGGGTCCCCTAAAACGATATGAATCAGGATTCTAACCAACATTGTCTAAGGTCATCATTCATCCTTCGCTAACATTCCTCGTTAACATTTCCTTTTGAGGAAAGCTCTCGGCTAACCAAGACCACCCTTCCGTAGAATAGACCCATTGGTCACATCCACCATGCTTCCCTCGGGGGTTGTTTTAGTTATCTAATTACCTACCACGTTATGTTTGACACATAAAAGCAGCTTCCTTAATTAACCCATTAGTCACATGTTCCTTTACGTAATTTAGGACACTGACACAAAGACGAGATAAAACAAGATCAAACACTTCCTTAACTTATCTTAAGATTAATGTTTGCCTCCTACCCATACAAAAGAATTAAGTGTTCCTTTCTGCCTCCACAGAAAAATCCTTCCGTCTCCCGACAATAAAACCCGAAGGTTTATCCTCCCAAGATTTCGCCTTGTAACTATTATCAAGGCCTCAAGATCCCATCTCGATTCACGTAGAACATGTGTAGGGCTCGAAGGCATTGGGATTTATGGCCAGAGCTTCACTGGCACCCAAGCATCCTCCTACGCCAAGTAAATTCCATGGAGAGACCTCTTGCGGTGGGTTCGGTCCACATTCCCGGTGTGGATTCACAACCCCCTTGGTTAGGGTTTTTGGCGGTTCGCGATGGATAGCTAGCGCCATCCTTCTTTAATTATTCCTTTAGGGAATCAATCACAGCTGAAGCACCCAGATTACAAACAATTCCTAAGGAAAACATCCCTTTCATTTCCAATAAAGAAAATATCATTTTCTACATCAAGCAATCACTTTGCTTATAAACCACTTGTCCTTAGTAGGATCTCCTCTTACCAAGGCAACCAGCCAAATTCACTCAGAAATATCATTTTCAAGAAAACCAAGCATAAGCCTTGATCAACATTCCATTTAGAGTCAGGTTACTAGCCTAGCTTAAACTAGGAGGGTATCCACTTTCAATAATCGAAGACAAGATCACTAAGAATAACTCACAGCACGTGTGTTTAATCACTCAACTTCTTTTGAATCTCTCTTTCCCTTGGGTTTTATTCTAGGGTTCCAAGTTGTGAACCCTCGATTCTTTGCATGTCTTTTAACATACTTGGTAATCTTTAAAACACAATATATTGAAAGACTTGTCATACATTCTTTCCATCCTCTCTTAGTGCGATGCTATGCAGAATTTTCTAATCAAACTTATATCGCATGCACATGGTGCGTTTAATATATTAGTATGGCCTAAACAATCTTTAACTCTCTTCATATCTGGCAATGAGTACTTCTTCCTAAAGTGCAGGGTCCCATGTGACTTGAGTATATAAAAGTTTAAACTCAATTCACTTATCACCTCTATGCTATGACATAGGTAAAAGATAATCATATAATGCATAAAAAATATTTCCTTGTAAGCGATCCATGAAAGTCTAAGAACCTGTTAGTATTCTAAATGCAATTTTTACCCTAATATTTCATGCGGTCTCCAAACATAAACATTGGCTATCATAGGATAAGACAACCTATTTGTGGTATGCAAGATCAAGACCTATCTTTTCCGTGGAATGCAAGATAGATGACAAGTCCTCTATGCTTCTATGCAGTTGCATCCTATGAGTGGAAACTAACATTTCATGTATTTATTTTAATCAAGGAAGTAAACCATGAATTATAATTAACAAATCATGCACTAAACTAAGTGAAAGTCTATCATTTTATGTGACATATTATGAAAACCTTATGATTTCATGTGGCGAAATGAAATCAATAGTTCTTCCCTTGGCCAAGGAGAACCTGATTCCACGAGACAAGGTCTAGTGTTGTGTTAATTCCCACATTGGCTATACCCGGTGCTCCATTAATGGCCGCAATTCCAACGGCTCCAATTGCACCACGAATTCCATCTGTACTTGTCCCTTGAGCAACTATGGTAGCTCCAGCGGTCTTCACTCCTTCGCGATGCTTGGGGGCCATGGTAAGTAGCTAGCCAAAAATTGTGGATATGATATCAAGAGGGTAAGGTGATGATGATAGTCAAGAGGGAGGATAACAAAATCTAACTCTATCCTTGTCCCTTATCTCTCTCTTTCTCACTATCAATTCACTCTCCCTACCTCTCACATTCTCCCTTTATTTTTGCCTATTTGTTTTTCTTAACCTTTCTCTCTCAGCCTATATTCTCTCTATTTATCTCCCCTAGACTCTCCTTCTCTTCTCCTCCTCTTCTCTCTCTTCTCTTTGACCCTTCTTCTTCTCCTTTTTCCCTCCTCTTCTCTCTCTTCTCTCCCTTCCTCTTCCCTTCTCTTCCTTCTCTTCTCCTCCCCTTCTCTCTCTTCTCTCTCACCCTTCTGCTTCTCCTCCTCTTCTCTCTCTTCTCTCTCACCCTTCTTCTTCTCCTTATCTTCTTCTCTTCTCCTCCCCTTCTCTCTCTTCTCTCTCACCCTTCTTCTTCTCCTTCCTTCTCTTCTCCTCCTCTTCTCTCTCTTCTCTCTCACCCTTCTTCTTCTCCTTCTCTTCTCCCTCCTCTTCTCTCTCTTCTCTCTCTCCCTTCCTCTTCCCTTCTCTTCCTTCTCTTCTCCTCCTCTTCTCTCTCTTCTCTCTCACCCTTCTTCTTCTACCCTTCTCTCTCCCTCTTCTTTCCCTTATTTCTCTCCCTTCTCCTCCTTCACACGGATCATTGGGGGGGGGGGGGGGGGAAGAGAATGGGGGATGTTGCAGGTAACGGCGCTAGAGGGGAGGCGTCCGCTGACAGCCCGGAGGAGGGGGGAGCTTCCCTTCCTTCTTCATGATCCCCCATTGGGCTTTATAGAGGTGGTGTGGGGGGAGGAGAGGTGACCTCCTCCCGCCACCTGGGGGCTGCATGCCCCCCTCTCTTTACCGCTTCACTCTCTCTCTCTCCCTGCCGTGTAATTGATAGGGGGAGAGAGAGGGAGTTAAAAAAAATTAATTTTTTTTTTTAAATTTCCTAGGGGAGGGTTCCTATGGGGATATTACAATTGTGTCATTCATTAGGGGGTTGGCTCCAACTAGTCGGTCTATACTCAACTGAATAGAATCAAAGGGGCTTCAATCTCTAGAGGACTCTCTGGAAAACATCTCTTCTACTTCCTTATTTTCTGCGTCTGTGAATTCAGCTTTCCCCACTATAGAGGGGGAGATATTCCGTTCGAAGGTATCAAAACTCATTATTATGAGGATCGTTGTTGTATCATCATCATAATAATGCTAGCTTCTAATGGTTTCAATAGTGTATGTTGTGAAGAACACTCTATCTACCAACTTCCAGTGGGTTGCTAATTGGACAAACAGGAGATTGTCAGTGCACCAGGCATCCCATGTGTCCTGCTGTTGAGCATCTACAAACAAATTCTAACTTTTTTCTTTCTTGTTTTTGTGAACCTCCACTGACCACGACTCCTGAAGCTTCTTCACAATCTCCTACTTGGTGATGATGTCTGAAAACTTCTCAATGAATGTCAAATCTTCCATGGATGGTTATTCTCTCTGTTCTTGCAATTCAATTTGTTCCCAAACAATTTCCCACCAAGATGCAATTTTCTGTTGCTTTAATAGGAAAAGGAAATAGTCCACCACATAGAGCTTGCATCATGATGGTAATATGTTTCCACCATTGTGGGATGAACTTCTTGTGGAAAGTGGATTTGGTAATGAGAATCTCCAACTCTTTAGTAAGAAGGAACTTTGCAAACATCGATTGAATTCTTCTCTTCTTGGCAATGCCATTTCCCTCATTTTCAGCCTTTTGTAATGCTTGTTGATGGCAAGTTTCCCTGGCTGTGTACCAAAAACATAGAGCTCTGAGAGAGACGCCAAGGAAAAGGGGTTTCTACTGCAAGAAAATCTATCTTGTAACATCAACAAGCTTTTGTTTCATTCTTTAGAGATCCACAACGAGGAAAAGAACACCACTAGTAAGAAATCTTCACACAGCATCATAGAAACAATCTCCCACAGTTTTATCTTCAACAAAGTTGATCATTCTCTTCATATTCTTCATAGAATTCATCAACCAACAAAGATAACACAAGAGAAACACCACTACAAATGGAAAAATATCACATAGTATTCATCTTCATTGTCTTCATGGCTTGCTCTCATAGTCTCTCATAGATAGATACATTGTCTGACATAGAATTCTCTCTCTCTCTCTCTCTCTCTCTCTCTCTCTCTCTCTCTCTCTCTCTCTCTCTCTCTCTCTCTCTCTCTCTCTCTTCTCTCTCTCTCTCTCTCTCTCTCTCTCTCTCTCTCTCAATACTACATCATCTCCTCACTAAAATACTCAGTAATCACTCATAATACTCATTCTTTGGTCATGTATGCCCCTTCCAAAAGGTATCGGATATGACAGGTCACCAGATCCACTACAGTGACTCTTCATAGCTCACTACTATCACTTCACTCTAGTCTTCTCTTGAGTCTTTAGCAGCTACTTCTTCCACTTTCTTGAGCTCTTTTGAATTTATATTCACATCTTTCCACGGCTAGAAAACTTTTCAAAGTCACACATATATATTCCACATAACACTTACAAAGGCATACACAACATAACATATCAAAAACTGAGGCTCTATAGAAGTTCAATAGAGTGTTTACAAAAGGTCAACAAAAAGCATTAAAACCACATAACTCATACTAAAACCAATCCAAACTATCAAAAACCATTGAGCTTTCAAAAGGCCTCAACCTTCATCAATCATAAATCCATGCTTCATAAAAAAGAAGACCAAAACACAACAGAAACTAAACAGAAGCTATCAAAACCTCAACAAAACCTATTAGAACTTATCAAAATATTGCATAACCTCATATCTCTACAGAAAATCATCATGATTTTTCAAAACATAATCAATCTCATCCAAAACACTTTCAAAACAACCAATCATCACTCAAAATCCATCAAAAATCAACCATTTAGCCTTCAAAAACAACAAAAATCAACCAAAAAACCAAGTCAATTTAACATTCAACGGATGGGTTCAGCATCCTTTATTGGTGCCTCAGGTTGAGATAATCCCCAATCTTGGCACTCCCTTTTTGTTGTCTTAGGAGCTGATGTTTCTGCTTCTGTGCCTATGGCTTGCTTCCCCTTGGATAATGTGGTGGCACTATCTGTCTCAAGCATAACCTTCATCTCATCCCTCTTTCTCCTTCTCCTATGGTCTTCTTCCCTATTGAAGCTACATCAAGGTTACTAGGTCTGGGTAATGAAATACCGGCCTGCTTAGTTTGTGCTTGTTCAATCTTTATCCGCATGACCTTGTTCAAGGTATGGCATTCAAAGCTCATCCTCATATGTGTTTTTGTGAATATTGTGCACTTGGAAAGCATTTTTGCAAACCCTTTTTCATTTCCATCGCAACTCATTCTAGAGATTTTCTTGATCTTATTCACACTGATATTTGTGGACCTTTTCCTCCATCAAAATCTCAATATCGATATTTCATGACTTTTATTGTCTAGTGATGGTAGAGGTCCATCCCGTATGTGCATAAGGAAACAGAAACGTGCTTGGCACCAATATTATTACGTCCCTCAAGGGCCTAACCTCTCAAATGATTGAAAAGAAAACCACTCACACTTAACCCCCCTCTATCTCACACTCTGTTGATAGATATCAAAGGCAACCAATACTTATATCCCCATCCAGTCAAGATAAATGCTCACATTAGTTAGGGGTTATTGATGAAGAACATCTTTGTCTTATTGATGATGTCTAATAGTATCTGCTGATGAAGAGTCATAGCTAGGGAGGCAGCCAGCAAATCAGGTACTTAAATGGCATGTAGGAGAGGTCGTCTACTATAGAGGGGTCAGACGCAATTGTCAAAGCATAGGACGCAGTGCACCAAGGACGCAGTGCACCAAGGATGCAATTGTCAAAGCATAGGACACAGTGCACCAAGGAAGGTGGCTTGATAATTACATCCTAGGGATTTCAACCAAGGAGTCAACCATTCTGGACTATGGGATGTTGCCACCTTTTCCACAGCCAGCTTCAAGTCCAGGGTATTTACCACCTTTTCTTGGAACAAGGCTTGTTATGATACAAAATTTCTTCATTTTCTCCCATAACAGATTTTTTAGGTTTTTATATTTTTTTCTATTTTCTCTCTACTTTTTTTCTCTTTTTTTTCCTTTATTCCTTCCCTCAAGGGTGTTTCCTCCTTTTCTCGATGAGTAGGCTAGTGTGACAGTCACCGAAGTCATTTTCTCTCATGACCTTTTTTATTTTATTTCTCTCTCTTTTTTCAATAAATGTTAGATCAAATAAAAGGTAACAGAATAGGGGCAAGAGATGGAGGCAAGGGACCAGAAAAACACTGCCACCTCATCAGGATGGGAATGATGGATAGCAACAACAGTATGAGAAGTAGTAAGAAGTGACACCCAAGAGGGAGAGGGACCATCGACTATGATTGTTAAGATCTCCACGGAGAGAAATACGCCTTCAAGGGTGGGAAGGGATCATCAGAGGCATCAACAGCTTGCACTTTGATAGAGCTATTAGGGGTGACATCGAGTACCCTATAGGGGCCCATCCAGCATTGTTGGAGCTTTCTAGGAAACTTGCCAAAGTGCACATCATATGCAAGGACTAGGTCACATTTCTTGATTTCTTTGTACTTGATGAAGCTATCAAGGTAAGTCTTTTATCGAGCCTATGTGGCTTCCATACACTATAAGGCCATCCTGCAAGTCTCATTCAAACATTCCAAGTGCTACATGGGCTCATCATCTCCAAGGAGCTCCTTGATAGCCACTTGCAAAGAGGGTAGTTCTAGCTTGACAGGGAAGACATCTTCTGTGCCATATACCAACTGGAAACATTCTATCCTATAGTAGCCTTATGGGAGGTTCTGTACGCCCAAAGGGCCTCTATAAGTCGATCTTCCCAATCAAAACAATGTGTAGCAATCGTCCTTGTCAGGATCAAGCAAATGATGTGATTGGTAACTTTGACTTGGTTGTTGGCTTTGCGGTAGTAGGATGTGGACTTGCGATGGTGGATCTTGTAGATCTCTGTAATGTGTCCCCCTGTCCACTTGTAGGACACATCTTAGTAGCAGCCCATCGAGAAGAGAGTCCAGAAAGCACCGCCCGCCAACACTCCCACGGAATGTCACGGGGTTTGCGATCTAGGTCTTCCCGAGTCTGCCACAAAGCAGAAGCATTCCAACCATTCCCACTTAGGATCGACCTGAATTAGGGTTTCCTAATGGTCAAGTTCCTCGGAGGTAACTAGCGTCGAGCCCCTGACTAACTTCTTTACGCAGAAACATCAGGGTCGAAGCGGATTTATACTGCACTTGGTTCAAGGAGAATGGAAAACGAGAGGGATGCGAAGCTCGACCTCTCTGCCCATCAGGCATAGTCCCATTCCGTTCCCCTAAAACAATATAAATCAGGACTTTAGCTCTCTAGATTCTAAGTCATCGTTACCTTGCTCTCAATTTCATTGAGAAAAGTTCCCGGCCAGTCGGGAACACCCTTCCGTAGGATGGACCCATGGTCACATCCACTGCACTTTCCTCAGTTTGCTTTAGTTTTCTAATTACCTACCACATGTAATTTGACAAGCTAAAAACAGCTTCCTTAATTAGCCAATTCATCACTGGTTCCTTCATGTAACTTAAGCACTGACATAGAAAAATAATGTCAAACAAGTTCCTTTTCAACATTTGATCTTTATTTATCAATCTTTGGAATACATCATATAATCCAGCCCGAAGGCTATTCCATAATCCACCTGAAGGCTAATCCATAATCCACCCGAAGGCTAATCCATAATCCACCCGAAGGCAATTCCATAATCCTCAGGGTTTGCTATTTCAAGTTTCCGCCCGTAGACTAGTATGCCAGCCTCGAGATCCCATCTCAAGTCACATCGGCCTCTTATGTAGAACCCGAAGGCAAGGGATTTATGGCCAGAGCCCCCCCTCGCACCCAAGCATCGTCCTGCTCCAAGTAGCACCTACGGAGAGACCTCTTGCGGCGGGTTCAGTCCACGTACCTGGCACGGCTAACAACCCCCTTGGATAGGGTCAGGCAGACAGTCTAAGGTAACTGATGCTGCCTCTCCCTCTAGGCTTTCAACCTGAAGCATTAGTTACTTTCTAGCATTAGTTCCTTGAGCAAAGAAGTACAAACAGTGCTCCTAAGTGTATAAACACAAGCATTCCAGTGGTCGTTTGCATGGCCAACTGCTAAGGTGTGAATCCTTTTCTCCAAATGCATCCAGCTCCTAAGTGTACAAACACAAGCATTCCAGTTGGTCGTTTGTACGGCCAACTACTAAGGTGTGAATCCTTTTCTCCAAATGCATCTAGCATTCGATCCGGGATCAATTGTGACTTGGCAAGTTCCCAAGGGTTTCGTAAGCTAAGTTGCTTGTTTATCCTTTTATACCTGGGTTAGGGTTTATACCCAGTTAACCCAAATTGTTTCCACCTTACATTTCTTAAAATTAAAGACAATAAATCCTGGGCAACCTCGTCGCCCTAACTTGATTGGTCCATTGCTTGCTAGGCAATTCATAATTACCCTAACTTGGTAAATCAGCCTCACAGAAAGGTGATGTAGCAAGATGTCTACTCATCCTCTAGAAAATTAAACTTGTACTTAGAACTCGCGAGTCCTTGTTCTAAGGAGTGGCAATACTATTTTGTGATTTAGACACAAAACCATGCGACGTTGCACCTATCTTGTGGGATTATTTCTCCCATCACATGGTATTTCTTGGTCAAGAATACCTTTGGTCAAGATGTAGGGTTTGGGAGTCCTCTTGACCCAATCCAACCCTAACCCTACTAGGCCAATAACGTCTTGGTCCTAGGATTCCTAATTTCCTTGTGGAAATCTAGCATTTGGTCAGCCGATCATTAGGGTGAGGACCCTAGATCGTTCTTGCATGGGTGTTTAGCTAACCCTAACATTCCGTGAATGTGGGTAGGATCTTTCATTTCTTCTTTTTCTCTCATCATAGACGTACTTGGTGGTGGGTATGAACAAACGACAACATCGGATTTTATTTCTTAGGTTTTGGAATCATCTTCTAGTCTTTAAGTTTCAGATTATAATATGGGAAGATAAGTTGATGAGTGCACTACACCTCAAAGCTAGTCTCATATTGTTGCTTTCTATGGATAGATAGAACAATACATGGCTAATTAGAATGGAGTATCGAGAAGATAAGATGAGAGATGGTCTCCAAAGCTCGGAAATATTAAGTCGGTTTCCCGAGTGCAATACTAGGGAGAATTTTATCGCGGCTTAGCTCTACCTAGCGCATTGAGGTGATCATCATTTAAGTTGCACCATTACAAGCGATTTACCTAATTGATCTAATTTTCTTGCGACAATACTTTTCCTAAAAGATGTAAATAATTGCAAGATATAACATTCCATGCAAATATGTGATTCATAGACTTTTTCCTTCTATGCACCTATAAGTTATACTATAATGATTGAAATTTAGTGCTAAGTCGTATAAACCCTACGTTGATTTACATCAAGAACTATGCCTATAAACCCTTCATTTAATGCATTGAATTTAAGCTTTAATATGAAAATGCATCCTTTCCAAAATACAAACTTCGGTAAAAGAACTCCATGCATGAGCGAATGCCATGAGACCATTAATGATTTAACCCGTCCTTTAGCACTTAACCGACCTAAAATGTAACCATCCTCGCATGCACTTTGCAAGTTCATAATTCCTTTCCATGCATTGCGACAATTTGGACATCATTCAATGGGTGTCTAAGATTATCCTCTATATGAACCATGACCATGAATTTACTTTATAAGTGCATCATGCGACATAAGCTCTATCCTTCTTAGCACGATATCATCTTCTAAGTTATGCATTATACATTCAAGACGATTGCAACTTGACCATGGAAGTGCAAACAATTTCAAATGCACGACATGCAACTAAATCTAGTAAATCGGGCAAGGAAATAGATTTCCCAATGTATTTTAACTTGCCTACGTGAATCAAAGACATGCTTAAATGCATTCTTTTCATGCGAGACTATTAACGGAACCTGGGCATTAGGACTCGGGGTGTTTTCCACTCGCATGCTTGGGGTGGAAGCTCCCGCATATGGACCTCGTGTCTTTAGCTTCAGAGCCATTTATGTAGTGTATTTTGTCGCAGCAACTCCCCTTGGATCACTTCCACGTATCGGATCCTCTCTGTCCGAGATTTTATCTCCTGCAGAGGGCACGACCCTTGCAGATATGGTTTTATGTAAACCCAGGGAAGGCACGGGAGAACAGGGCTTATGGAGGCTTTAATTTAGAATCTTCCAAGCTTCTGTGACCTGAGAAAATACGTGGAAAGAGAAGATGGTGATCAGGAAAATGATGAGGATGGAGGGGAAGCCAATGACGATGATGATTATGATGATGATGGTGGTGAGGACGGTGGTGGTAGCGTGGCACAACAACGGCAACAGTTGGCGACGTGATGGTAGTTGGTGGGCGGCAGCAACGGCATGGCAACTCCTTCCCTCTCTCCTCCCCCCTCAAGCTTAAGGGGGGTTCTTATAGGCCTTTAAGGGGGGGGATAGCCACACACATGACTTACTTGCATGCCTCCTCCCCCCATGCAACACCACACCCACTCCTCTCACACTCCCTCTCCCCCCGTCATGCATCGACTGAGGGGGAGGGTTTTATAATAAAAAAATTTGCCACAATTTTAACCATTATCCCCTTTTTCCCCCTTGAAGAGGTGTTCCCGTGCGGGCTTGCGGTCTTCAAGCCACGGCCTCTTACGCACATCACGGACCTGGGGTTTTGCTAGTGCACGTGGAGTAAGCACTTAGCCAAAGGTCTTTTGTCACGGGGAGATTATTTTAAATTGCTTTTTGCGTGGGGTGTGCAGGATCTAGGGCCGATTAATATTTCATTGCGGAAATATTACATTCTCTCCCCCTTAGAGGAATCGAGAAGTCCTCATATCGAGAATATCTAGGGGTATTGTTGGTTGAGAGTGCTTTCATCCATCCAAGTGGCATCCTCTTTGGGATAATCTTTCCATTGGATGAGGTATTCTCTCAAGGTTCTGGATCTCAAATGCCTCTCCCTAACATCTAAGATCCTATCAGGCCGTAGCTCAAGGACTCCTTGCCTAGGCATTACAACTTGTTGATCATCAAGCACGTGACTAGGGTTAGGCACATACTTTTTCAGTAGGCTAATATGGAATACATTATGAACTTTTAAGTTCTCAGGGAGTTGCAGTCTGTAGGCATTAGGCCCTAGGCACTTGAGGATCTTGTAGGGTCCACAATACCTTAGACTTAGCTTTTTACATTCCCCCAAGGATAGGGAACTCTTCTTTAGATGTACGCGAATGAAGACCATATCTCCTTCAATGAAGGATCTGTCTTGATGTTTCAAGTCCGCGTAAGACTTTTGTTTGTCCTTGGCGGCTTGGATGTCTTGTCTTATTGACTTGATTTGATCATCCATGTCTTCTAGCATCTACTTTGAAGTTTCAACCCTCAAGGTTGGATCCAAAAAGTTTAAAGGACTATGACAATCGTGTCCATACAATGCTTGAAAAGGGATCATCTGAATGCTTTGTTGGTAGGAAGCATTGTAGGCAAACTCAACTAGTGGCAAATATTGAATCCACTTTTTGGGTTCGTGACAACAGTGTAACCTTAGCATATCCTCAATGACCTGGTTGACTCGCTCCATTTGACCATCGATTTGGGGATGGTAAGCTGTACTAAAATAGAGTTGAGTCCCAATGGCCTCGAAGATAGCCCTCCAGAAGTGTGATGTGAAGAGAGAGTCACGATCACTAATGATTCTTCTGGGTAACCCATGCAGTTTGAATATCTCCTTGATGAATAACCTTGCAATGTCTGAGGCTTTATAGTTTGTCTTAACAGGGATAAGATGTGCAACCTTGGTGAGCATATCCACCACAACCATAATGGATTTATATGGGCAGGCCAACAACAAAGTCCATACTAATTGATTCCCATTTCATTTGGGGAATGTCAAGTGGTTGCAATTTCCATGGCATTTTGACATGTTCGGCCTTAATGCGTTGACAAGACAAACATTCCGTGACATATTTGAGAATGTCACCTTTAAGCCTCTCCCAATAATAGCTCTTTCTGGCTGCATTGAGGGTCTTGGCATAGCCAGGATGTCCTAAGAAAGGGGAGTCATGGGCTTCCCAAAGTATCTTCTGCTTGAGTGATTGGCTTGCCAGTATACATAATCTTGTTTTATAGTAGACAAGTCCACTATTGATAGAGAATTCTTGATACTTTGCATGTAGCTTCGGGTCTTGATATTTGATGGGGATCTCCCTTAGCAATTTCTAATAGGTTGGGTCATGGCATGCCTCTTCTCTAGCTAGCTCAAGAATGGGTTGTTTGGCATCGATAACTTTGTGGTTAGAGATCTAGCTGTTAATGGATCTTGCAAAATTAGAGAATTCAAAAATGCCTTGTAACTGAATGCATCGGCAACTACATTCTCCTTTCCAGGCAGGTATTTGATTTCAAAATCATATTCCTCCAGCACTTCAATCCATTGACGTTGCCTCATATTGAGCCCATTCTGGGTAAAAATCCATTTAAGACTTTTATGATCCGTCACTAGGGCAAACTTGTTACCCAGCAAGTAGTGTCTCCAAAGTTTGAGAGCATGTATGATAGCCAACAGCTCCAGATCGTGGGTAGCATAATTCCTCTCATGGCTCTTCAGTTTTCTTGAAGAGTATGCTACAGGATGACCTTCTTGCATAAGCATACATCCTAAGGCAAGTGTGCTAGGATCAATTATCACCTCAAACTCCTTACTAAGGTCCGGAAGTTTCAGGATGGGTGCTGATACCAAGCTTTGCTTTAGTTTGTCAAAGCTAGACTGTTCAGCAGAGGTGACCATACAATTGATACTTGCTTCTTCAGTAGATTGGTCAGAGGTGCTGCAATCAAAGCATAGTTTTTGACTCTATACCATCCTGTCAATCAAGAAAACTACGTATTTCTTTGACAGTTGTTGGTGTTGGTCACTCCAGAATGTCTCTAACCTTGGCCAGATCTACTGAAACTCCTTCTGCTGATACAATGAATCCCAGATATTCAATCTGTCGCTTGAAAAATGCACACTTCTTCTTCTTGGCATAAAGCTTGTGTGCCCTCATTGTTTCAAGGACAATGCAAAGCTGCGGTTCATGATCTTTTTCCTATTTGGAGTAGACTAGGGTATTGTCAAAGAACAAGAGTACAAAGTCATCAAGATAGGGCCTAAAGATATCCTGCATTAACCTGTTGAAGGTAGCCGGAGCATTTGTCAACCCAAATGATATGACTAGGAATTCAAAGTGTCCATATCTTATGTTGAATGCAGTCTTTGGGATATCTTCTTCCTTTATCCTTATCTGATAATATCCAAACCTGAGATCAATCTTGGAGAAGATATTCGCACCTTGAAGACGGTCAAGAAGTTCATCTATTCTTGGAATGGGATATTTGTTCTTAATGGTCGATTGATTCAACCCTCTATAGTCAATGCATAGCCGAAGCGTTCCATATTTCTTCTTCTGGAACAGCACTGGAGCTCCCCATGGTGAGTTGCTAGGTCAGATGTAGCCTTGGTCTAACAATTGCTTGAGTTGCTCCTTCAGCTCAATCGCTTCCGAGATGGACATCCTATATGGTCTCTTTGTGATTGATGCAGCTCCTCGCGCTAGCTTGATTTCGTGATCGACTTCCCTTCGAGGACGAATTTCTGTCAGCTCTTCAGGAAATATGTCAGTATATTCCTTTAACCATGAAGGTTCTTCCCCAGACTCCTGATTCTGATCTAGCTTATTTAGCTTAATCAAATAGACAGGTAGCCCCTTTCTAACTCCTTTTATTATCTGAGATGCTTTGGCCAGTTAAATTTTTGGCATACTAGCCTCTCCTTGAGTTGTGACCAATTCCCTTTCAGAATTTCAAAAGGAGACTTGATCCTTCCCACAGTGAATGTGGGCATCATTGGGTATTAGCCAAATCCATTCCGAGTTAACACTCGTGGACACCTAGGTTCATAACCCTGAATCTGACCGAAGTCGACTTTCCTCCGAGTAGGAATTCCACCTTAGCAGTTTGCCTAATATAAATGAACTCATGACCATTTGCTAATTCCACAAGCAAGGTAGGTGCATCTTTTGTGGCTATTCCTAAACTTCTTGCACAAACTGGTGAAATGAAGGAATGTGTACTACCACAATCAATCAAGGTTTTGAAGCTTTTACCTTGATAATCTGATGGAGTTTGAATCACCAAAAATTGGCGATTCGAGCCTTTCTTGTGAAGAGTGGCATGGATCATTGCCCTCTCAATGTCTGCTTCCATGGATGGGTCTTCTTCATCACACAACTCCTTGTTGGCAACACTAGAGGTTCTCCCTCTGGCCATGATGGCGGCTCCTTGGCCACGGACGGTTCCTTGGGATGGCCCTTGACGTTGTCCTCTATTAAGCTTAGGGCACTACCTTCTAAAATGACCAAGCTCATTGCAATGGAAGCAACGGAGATTGTGGCCATTACTTTGGGTAGGAACAAAATTATTGACAGTGATGGTCCTAGCTTTCTTCCTTTGTGCCTGATTTTGGTCTTGCGCTCTCTTAGCCTGAGACCTATACACTCCCTTGTTCTGATCCTTGTAAGACCAAGTCTTGTTATTTATTGGCTTGGTTTGCACCTCCTGTATTATCGATGCAGCTCGAATGAGCGTGTCCTGTAGGTCTATTGGGCACATTAATTCTAGGCTGGTATTTATGGGTGGGTTTAATTCGGCACAAAACTTTGACACCTATTGTGTCATGTCCATTTGTGGTGCGTACTTTAAGAGATAGACAAACTTTGAATAGTAAGCATCAAGAGATAGTCCAAGCTGCTTCAGTTCATAGAATTTGTTTATCTTCTGCATGTGGTAGGCAAGTGATAGATATCTCCCTCGCATAGCTTTTTTTAGCTTCTCCTAAGTAACTAACCCTTCTGAGATCCCTTGGTCTCTACACCATTGTTTCCACCAAAGTCTTGCTTCATCAGTAAGCTTCAATTTGGAGAGCATAGCTTGGTTAGCAGGTGCAGCACCTGCTGCTTTGAAATAATCCTCCATAGATTCGATCCAGATCTTGGCATCAGTTTGGACGGTCCTTCCCTTACCATCGAATTCTGGTGGCTTGATTTGTTTGAGAAGAAACTTCTTCTCCTGAATTACAGCCGTACTTGGTGTAGGGGTCAGACTAGGAATCTGCACTTGAGGTTGCGCTTGGGATTAAAATTCTTTACGTTAAAAACTTGCTAAACATTTCTCACATTACATTGCACGCCCAGTTTAGCTTTTAGCCAAGTGACCTAATCACTTAACTCCGTTAGCAACACTTACAACCAAAACAGTCATTGATAAAAAAGTATATTTTATTCATATGGGCATAGCCCTTCTGATTACAATTATTTAGGAAGATGGAACAAGCTGATTGCAGCTACGGGAACTGAGTAATAATATGGATTGGGGTCATGGATTTTCAGGAATCGGTAGGTCATAGAAAGCTTAGGGTATCCTTTCCTTTGATACCCATTCTTCTCATAACGTCCCAACACCTTGATTCGGTCGGCAAGGATTATTCAAGTTACTTCCTCGTACACATACTCATTCTGCTTGACCTTTCGACCACCGACATGTAGGGTTGCATTTGCATGAGCCTCAACAAATATGAAAGCTTCATGATCTTTAAGTCCTCCATCCACTTGATTCTCTTCAAGTTGGTTCAAAGGTAAGCAAGTCGGTGGGCAGCTATGTAATAAATTCTTGAATCACCCGTCCATCTCCGTTCCACGTACAGGGGTGAAGGATTGTAAATGTGGTCTAGGATATTCATCATACCTAGCTTTCTGAAGCACGCATTGCAGTCATAAACATAACCTGGAATACCAAGGATTTGTTCCATGCTTCGCGACTCTGCAGGCCACCATCGATAAATAAGTAAGTAAATATTCTTAACATCAACATTTGCTCTAATTCTCCCCAATAAGATTTCTTGTAAATATTAGATCCATTGGTTCGCTCTGATACCGACTATAACGTGTCCCCCTATCCACTTGTAGGACACGTCTTAGCAGCCCATCGGGAAGAGAGTCCAGAAAGCACCACTCGGCACTCCCACGGAATGTCACGGGGTTTGCGATCTAGGTCTTCCGGAGTCTGCCACGAAGTGGAAGCATTCTGACCGTTCCCACTTAGGATCGACCTGAATCAGGGTTTCCCTAATGGTCAAGTTCCTCGGAGGTAACTAGCATCGAGCCCCAGACTAACTTCTTTACGTAGAAACATCAGGGTCGAAGCGCATTTATACTGCACTTGGTTCAAGGAGAATGGGAAACGAGAGGGATGCGAAGCTTGATCTCTCTGCCCGTAAGGCATAGTCCCATTCCATTCCCCTAAAACAGTATAAATCGGAACTCTAGCTCTCTAGATTCTAGGTCATCGTTACCTTGCTATCAATTTCATTGAGAAAAGTTCCCGGCCAGCTAGGACCACCCTTCTGCAAGACGGACCCATGGTCACATCCATCACACTTTCCTCAGTTTACTTTAGTTGTCTAATTACCTACCACATTTAATTTGACAAGCAAAAAACATCTTCCTTAATTAGCCAATTATCACTAGTTCCTTCACGTAACTTAAGCATTGACATAGAAAAACAATTTCAAACAAGTTCCTTTTCAACATTTGATCTTTATTTATTAGTCTTTGGAATACATCATATAATCCAGCCTGAAGGCTATTCCATAATCTGCCCGAAGGCTAATCCATAATCTGCCTGAAGGCAATTCCATAATCCTCAGGGATCGCTATTCCAAGTTTCCGCCTGTAGACTAGTATGCTGGCCTCGAGATCCCATCTCAAGTCACATCGGCCTCTTGTGCAGGACTCGGAGGCAAGGGATTTACGGGCAGAGCCCCCCCTTGCACCCAAGCATCCTCCTGCTCCAAGTAGCACCTACGAAAAGCCCTCTCGCGGTGGGTTTGGTACACGTACCCGGCGCGGCTAACAACCCCCTTGGATAGGGTCAGGCAAACAATCGGAGGTAACTGATGCTGCCTCTCCCTCCAGGCTTTCAACCTAAAGCATTAGTTATTTTCTAGCATTAGTTCCTTCAGCAAAGAAGTACAAACAATGCTCCTAAGTGTACAAACACAAGAATTCCAGTGGTCGTTTGTACGGCCAACTACTAAGGCATGAATCCTTTTCTCCGAATGCATCCAGCATTCGATCCGGGATCAATTGCGACTTGGCAAGATCCCAAGGGTTTCGTAAGCTAAGTTGCTTGTTTACCCTTTTATCCTTGGGTTAGGGTTTATACCTACTTAACCCAAATTGTTTCCACCTTACGTTTCTTAAAATTAAGGACAATAAATCCTAGGCAACCTCGTTGCCCTAACTTGATTGGTCCATTGCTTGCTAGGCAATTCATAATTACCCTAACTTGGCAAATCAGCCTCACAGAAGGGTGATGTAGCAAGATGTCTACTCATCCTCTAAAAAATTAGACTTGTACTTAGAACTCGCCAGTCCTTGTTCTAAGGAGTGGCAATACTATTTTGTGATTTAGATACAAAACCATGCAACGTTGCAACTTGTTGCATAGGTGTCGCACCTATCTTGTGGGATTATTTCTCCCATCACACGGTATTTCTTGGTCAAGAATACCTTTGGTCAAGATGTAGGATTTGGGAGTCCTCTTGACCCAATCCAACCCTAACCCTACTAGGCCAATAACGTCTTGGCCCTAGGGTTCCTAAATTCCTTGCGAAAATCTAGCATTTGTTCATCCGATCATTAGGGTGGGGACCCTAGATCGTTCTTGCATGGGCGTTTCGCTAACCCTAACATTTTGTGAATGTGTGTAGGATCTTTGGGGATCTAAAATATTAAGTTAGTTTCCCGAGTACGATACTAGGTAAAATTTTATCGCGGCTTAGCTCTACCTAGCGCATTGAGGTGATCATCATTTAAGTTACACCATTACAAGTGATTTACCTAATTGATCTAATTGTCTTGCGACAATACTTTTCCTAAAAGATGTAAATAATTGCAAGATATAACATTCCATGCAAATATGCGATTCATAGACTTTTTCCTTCTATGCACCTATAAGTTCTACTATGATCGTTACTTTTCCTTGCCTAAACTATAATGATTGACAATTCAGTGCTAACTCATATAAACCCTACATTGATTTACATCAAGAACTATGCCTATAAACCCTTCGTTTAATGCGTTGAATTCAAGCTTTAATATGAAAATGCATCCTTTCCAAAATACAAACTTCGGTAAAAGAACTCCATGCATGAGCGAATGCCATGAGACCATTAATGATTTAACCTGTCCTTTAGCACTTAACAAACCTAAAATGTAACCATCCTCGCATGCACTTTGCAAGTTCATAATTCCTTTCCATGCATTGCGACAATTTGGACGTCATTCAATGGGTGTTTAAGATTATCCTCTATATGAACCATGACCATGAATTTACTTCATAAGTGCATCATGCGACATAAGCTCTATCCTTCTTAGCAGGATATCATCTTCTAAGTTATGCATTATATGTTCAAGATGATTGCAACTTGACCATGCAAGTGCAAACAATTTCAAATGCACAACATGCAGCTAAATCTAGTAAATCGGGCAAGGAAATAGATTTCCCAATGTATTTTAACTTGCCTACGTGAATCAAAGTCATGCTTAAATGCATTCTTTTCATGCGAGACTATTAACGGAACCTGGGCATTAGGACTCCGGACGTTGTCCACTCGTGTGCTCGGGGTGGAAGCCACTTGTGCGCCTCGCGTCTTTAGCTTCGGAGCCATTTATGTAGTGTATTTTCTTGCAGCAACTCCCCTTGGGTCACTTCCGCGTATCGGATCCTCTCTGTCCAAGATCTTATCCCCCACACGGCAGGACAGGGCTCTTGCAGATATAGTTTTAAGTAAACTCAGGGAAGGCACGGGAGAACAGGACTTATGGAGGCTTTAATTTAGAAGCTTCCAAAGAAGTTTCCAAGCTTCTGTGACCTGACAGAAGACGTGGAAAGAGAAGATGGTGATTAGGAAAATGATGAGGATGGAGGGGAAGCCAATGACAACGATGATTATGATGATGACGGTGGTGAGGACGGAGGCGACAGCGTGGCACAGCAGCCGCAGCAGTTGGCGGCGCGATGGTAGCAGTGGCGGGCGGCAGCAATGGCACGGCAGCTCCTTCCCCCTCTCCTCCCCCCCTCAAGCTTAAGGGGGGTTCTTATAGGCCTTTAAGGGGGGGGATAGCCACACACGTGGCTTACTTGCATGCCTCCTCCCCCCATGCTCTTCAAACACCACACCCACTCCTCTCACACTCCCTCTCCCCCGCCATGTATCGGCTGAGCGGGAGGGGTTTATAATAAAAAAATTTGCCACAATTTTAACCATTATCCCCTTTTTCCCCCTTGAAGAGGTATTCCCGTGCGGGCTTGCAGTCTTCAAGCCACGGCCTCTTATGCACATCACGGAGCTGGGGTTTTGCTAATGCACGCAGAGTAAGTAGTTAGCCAAAGGTCTTTTGTTGTAGGAAGATTATTTTAAACTGCTTTTTGCACGGGGTGTGCAGGGTCTAGGGCCAATTAATATTTCATTGCGGAAATATTACAATCTCTATCAACTCTTCCATAATCATATTCAAAAAGTGAGTACCTTGGTCACTTACCAACTCTAAGGGACTCCCAAAGTGGGTGATAATATTCTCGTACAGGAATGAAGCCACACTCTTAGTGTCATCTCATTTGAGAGCATTGGCTTCACAACACTTCGTCACATAGTCCATACATACCAAGATATATCAGTTATGCTTCCTTCTAATTGGAGGGTCAATTGGGCCCACAAAGTCGATACCCCACTTCTCAAACAACCTTAGGGGAAGGATGGGCTGCAATGGCACAGCACTAGATTTGGTAGGCTTTCCAATTTGCTGACAAGCATCACAATGTAATAGTCGCAAACATCCTTGTGGAGGGTTGGCCACCAATAACCCATGAGAATATCCTTTCCAGTTGTTGTTGCTTCTCCTGCAAAGTGTCTACCCTAAGGCTTGTCATGGCATGTTTTTTATCACTATCCTGATCTCATCTCCTGCAACACATCTCCCTAGCACTTCATCTTTCTCTCACTTGTACAATGAGCCACCTAGCAAGGTATAGGGAGTTGATTCCAATAGAAGCTTTTTCTTCTCTCTCCTAGAGATGCCAAGGGGATACTGTTGTGTGGCCAATAGGTTTGCAATGTCTACATATAATGGGGTTATTGTTTTGACCAAAAACAAGGAAGCATTAGGGAGGTCTAGATCATCCTGCTCCTCTTCTTCAGCTTGAGGGATCTGCGATAGATGACCGGCCAAAACATGGGAGCAACCAGGCTTGGTAACCACTTCAAAGTCAAACTCTTGGAACAAGAGTAACCATCACATCATTATGTCTTGCACGTTTGCCTTATTCATCAAGAATGACAATGCCTCATGATCCACATAAAACTTGAAGTGCACTGACAATAGGTAGTGTTGAAACTTGTCAAAGGAAAACACCATTACAAGGTACTCTAACTCAATCTCACTATGTAGTTCCTTTTCCAATCAGTGACCTTATAGCTTACATAGTAGATGGGTTGATCCAACTTTGAGGAGCCTTTCTACCAAAAGATTGCACCTAAATCTTCTACAAATGTATCAGTATGCACATGGATTTCCTTTGTCCAATCAGGAGGTTGTAGGATGGGCACTTCAATCACGTACTACTTCAGAGTGTTAAAGGCTTCTTCATAATCATCTCTCCAAATAAACTCTACATATTTCCTTAGGAACTTACGCAATGAGCTTCCTTTGTTACAAAATGTGCGATGAACAGCCTGTAATAGCCTATATGGCCAAGAAATCCCCTCAACTATTTGAAGTCATGTAGACATACCCCAATGAAATCATACACGTGATTTTGGAATGTAGCCATCATCACTCTTTGAAAGGTAGCAGGGGTGTTATAGAGCCCAAAAATGACATCACTTTGTAGGAATAGGTATTCCATTCTATTGTAAAGGTTTTCTTAGATTGGTCCTCTTTTGCTATCTAAACTTGGTTATACCCGCTAAATCCATCCAAGAAGGAGTAAAGCTCATGTCTAGCCACGGTATCTAACATTTGCTTTGTGAAAGGAATAGAGAAATGACTTTTCTTTATTTTGGAGTTCAACTTGTGAAAGTTCACACATTTTCATAGCTTTCCATTCTTCTTGGGTACTATCACAATGGGTGAGTCCCATTCATTATTGGTCATTAGATAAATGCACTCAACTTTTAAGAGCTTCAACAACTCTACTTTCACCAAGGCTGTGTAATTTTGGATTCATGCATCTCTATCTTTGCCTTACAGGTTTGGAATTGGGCTCAAGGTCAATGTGATGTTGACACACTGCGGTTCCTTTTAGATACTATTCAAACATGTCCAAGTTCACCTTCATCAGTAGGTCATGCAAGACCAATAGCTCCTCTTCTGAAAGATTAGTACCCACCTTTAGGTGACGTTTAGTGCCATCTTCATCCACAAAAGTTGATTTCTTTTCACCTTCCACTTCATGGATGAAGGTTCCATAGATTGCTTCTAGGTATAGATTAGACTCCTTCAAGGGAGTGGTCTCCTCATCTGATGCTCCATTGGAACTTATTTGTTCCTTCAATTGTGGTTCATTTGGCTCCTTAGGATGGTGAAATGGTATCAACATTATTTTTGATTTTATTTGAGATTTAGTTACCTCTTGACTCGAAGACTCATCTTCTAAGGATGCATCTAAGAACGTCACATAACACGAACCATCTAAGTTATGTTCAAGCTGCAAGACTGGTGCTTGTTGGCAAGGTGCATCATCATCGTCATCTCTTGAGAAGGGTAAATTAGGGTGATAATATCCACTACTAAAGGAAGGATTATTTTTTTAAATCCATTTCTTATAAATCCTTTCCATATAATGATATCAATTTACTTGTCTGAAGGATACCAAAGTCATTCTCTCCCACTGTATGGGATCTTCCACTTCTGTAGCCTCTAAGACTTCCTCCCCATTTCTATCCTCTTCCAGTTGGATAGATTCTTGCACTTTTCTTTTAAAATATTCTTCTTTTCTTTCATCATTGTCCTCTTCAAGCTTTGTGTTTGCCTTTGTAGAGTTTTGTAAGAGGAGAACATGTTCTCTACTTCGTCTTTTGCTTCTATCTCTGGCTCTACTATGGCCATGTAATAGGGAAAGCAGTGCCTTCATGCTTCTATCTCATTGTTAGAAGTAATTTAGGAGTCATTTTACGTTTTGACAGAAGATATTTACCCATTGACAAGGACTTCACTTATTTTGGGAGTTGGCCTACAGTGCCCACTATAAGAGACTGTGTCTCTATTTTCTTAGGAAAGATCTGATTGACAACCTCTTCATCTATTGATGTACCATCTATAATAACTTCATTGGAGAAGTCTGGTAAGACTTTGATAGATGTGATTCCTTACCTTTTTGCAATCCATACAACTTCACTACCACCTTGTTGGGTTCTCTACCCAGAGTCAGGGCTCCCTTGAACCAATCTATTCGTGCTCTTGCTTCAAAAAGCCATGGTCTTCCTATTAATAAAGGATATGAGGTCCCGTGGGAATTTGGTTTCACCACTAGGTAGGTGAAGTAGTAGTCTCTTCCTGCCATGGTCATCTTCACATATGGGAGAATACCCAAACGCTTAATTCTACGTTGGTTTGCTAGTTCGATGTAGGTTGCATACCTTGCAAGCCTAGATCCTTCATTGTCATATATGTCATTATGTTCATTGATGAGCCTCCATCAATCAATGCATCTATAATAAAACATCCTTCAATCCAAATACCACAATCTCTAGGGTGCCCGGATCCAAGAAGGCATCAGCCACATCCACTTCTTTTACTAGCTCTGGGGCCTTATTGGACTTGGTGGCAATTGTGGGAGCAATCCTAAGGCCATGTCTCTTATCAATATGCTTTTAAATTTCTTTGCATAGATGGGGGACAGCATCAACAAATATCTGAATATTAGGTTTGGTTCGAAGGTGTCCAGATCCTTGACCAAGGCATACTTTTTAATAGGATCCACAGCCTTCTCCAACCGGTTAGGGAATGGTGCAACGCCCACTTTTATCTTTCCTCTTTCTTCTATAAGCAAAAACATCTAAACTTCTTCTATTATTGGAGGTACTTCTACATTGTCTACCTCCTTGGGGCAAAATTAGTACCAAAATCTCCAACCTTTGGGCCAATATCTTGGGTTGTCATCTTGGATTCTAGCAGATCAAATCTCGCTTCTTCGTCTTTCTTCCTTCTATCATGCATCTCCTTCAGAGAGCAGATGTCTTCTATATGATGATTCTTTGTCAGAAAATATGAATAATAGGCTCTTGGAATAATTGATTTTCGGGTACATTCAGTGGCTAAATGTCCCACCTGATGGCACTTTCCTCACCATGTATTAAATCACAGCATATGTCTTCCACCTCCTGCAGTACTGGATATACTAGTGGTATTCACTTTCAGTGTCTGGAGTTGTTCCATAATCACATCCATTAGCTCTTTCTTGATGCTGCATGCAAATGAATTGGACAAATATTCCTTCAAATTTTCTCCTCCTAGAGTACTCATAGTAGGGTTTTGGGAAGTCTCTGTAATCACTACATAGAGTGGTTTGTTTGATTCAAAGCTCCTATTGGGACTATTGGTTTCTACTAGTTCGAGTTGGTAGGGTTCCACGGTTTTTATTGAGTTGCCATTGGGAGAACAGTTTGAGGCCACTATTGTTGTGGTTAAAACATCATTTGAGGCACTGCTATCTACGGTCCCATTGTGGATTCGGTGCATTGTATTACAACATTGTTTGCATCTGAGGGTATGGGTAGGGAATAATCTCTGAGACTTCATTTGGTGGATATAACATCCCTAGCATGGAAGGAGGTAATACTCTTTTTCTTGAAGTCATCGACAGCCTTGCTTCAACTTCATCATGTAGTCTTGTACCTTCCACTATAGCTTGCAAGTTGATTGGTCTTCTTAGCTCCACAAACTTACAAACTTCTAGTTGTAGGCCTCTAGAAAAAACTCCCTTTTGGATTCCTTCATCCAAGTTATGATTGGTCCACCTCTTAAGTATGGATTCCATTCTAAAGACATGTACTTCCACGTGTTCTCCAAAGGACTAACTTAAGTTCATGAACTCCTCTCACATTTTCTTTTTAAAACCTTCATGCCTAAATTTGTGACAAAAGGCCATGTTCAGGTCATCCCATGTGCCAAAAGTTCATGTTGCTTGTCTCTCATACCATTGAAATGTTGTGCCTTCAAAAGTGGCGGGAAATATTTCCTGGGATTCTAGCGTTGTTGACTACGCACACTACCATGAACTCAACTACATGAAGATCGAGGTCTTCGTTGTACTCTCCCTTAAAAATTGGCAACATAATTATATTCGTTGGCCAATCATCCACATTTCCAAGATGGATCTAACTTGGAAGGGGACCTTGGGTTCCATTAGGACTTCTATAAAAAGTGTTGCAAGGGCATCAAAGGAGGCTTCTGCTACTAGCTAGTTCTCGGCTTTCATTTTTACCTTCTCTCTTTGCACATACCTCTAGATTCATTCTAGTGCTCGCCTCTTGATAGTGTTATTCACAAGGAATTGGCTCCACCTAGTTTTCCTATACTCAACAGAAGGGACTCAAAAGGGCTTCAATCTCTGAGGGACTCTTGTGCCAACATTTCTTCTATCTCCTCCTTTTCAATATCTTTGAATTCGGCTTTCATTCCACTATAAAGGGGAAGATATTTAGTTTTAAAGGTATCAAAATTCACTCTTATAAGGATCGCCATAGTGTCATTGTCCTGATATTACCAACTTCCAAGGGTTTCAATAGCATAGGTGGTGAAGAACACTTTGTCTACTAGCTTCCCATTGGGTTGCTAATTGAACAAACAAAAGGTTGTCATTGCACCAAGCATCCCACTTTACTACTATGAATACTATCCTTCTTATTATAACAATGGCCTACAATATGACATGTTGTTCCACAATAATGATAAATAGTGCTAGAATCTTTATTTTGCCATCCACCTCTTCCCCTAGAGGTCTCCTTGGTTTATCATTACCATGGCCTCTTGAAATCTATATGTCGCCAAACCAGTGATTTAACCTATTTTTTTAGTTACCACAAGTACAACCCATACCATGGCCTCTTGGAGAGGATTTACTATGTCCCCCTAAACTTGGGTGAAATTCTTAGACTAGTTCACCACCTCTTTTAGAAAAGTCACCCTCCATGTTGATCTCTTCAATAATCATAAGAGATACCAACTCATTAAAATATGGAAGTGACTTTCATGCATGCACAAAATAATAAAGGATTTCTAGGTCTTTTCATTATTAAGGCCACCCAAAGTAGATAAAACCAAATTACCGTTATGTGGCATTGCATCAATAGTTGCTAAGACATTTGCAATGCTCCTCACATTTAAAACATATTAATTTATAGATATATTTCATTTCTTCAAAGTATTCAACTCGAGTTGAATCTTTCGCTTTTTTGTGTTTACTAAAAACATATTGTCAAATGTTGTCTAAGCTACATTCAAATTCTCTACATTTTTTATATGCCCTAATATTGTGTTATCACAATGACTGTGGACAACCAATAAATTACTTTTTTGTTATTTGCATTCCATTTTTTCAATGCCTTTAATTCTTCCACAATCTCATACGATCACTTAGCTCTAGTTCTTTTTCTTCACGTGAAACAAACTCATAGAGGCCTTTTCTAATAAGGAAGTTTGTCACACAAAACTCCCATGATGGGTAGTTATTCTTATCTAGCTTCTCTACTATTCTCACTCATTATGATAAAACCGAGTACCAAAAAAACAAGCGAGTATCCTACAATCTTCCAAAGGATGTGCATAACAATAAACCAAGCAACCTTTTTTACTAATTTCTCAACAACGCATATCACATGTATGCAAATAAGCCTTGTATTTGCTTCCTGAAAAACATCTTAAAACTTAAGATTTGAAATTTGTGACGTGCCCTTGAGAACGATCAACACAACTAAAATTATAGTATGTTCCAAAATTTTTATATGTAACCTTGTAGAGCTAAAATGAGGCCCCAATGGCCCTAGATGGCCAAAAATGCAGCAAGAATATCCTAAAGGGTCATAATGTAGAATATACATTATTCTACTTACACACCAAATCTTACATCAACCAATGATTTTTTCTCTACCTTGCTTTTGGTGCCTCCACAAGCACTATCCAAGGAAGGGTCACATTGTTTCCATCGTCTTGCTTGAG
Source organism: Lygodium microphyllum (assembly GCF_053477565.2). Taxonomy (NCBI): domain Eukaryota; kingdom Viridiplantae; phylum Streptophyta; class Polypodiopsida; order Schizaeales; family Lygodiaceae; genus Lygodium; species Lygodium microphyllum. The sequence continues at coordinate 1,819,450 of NC_141137.1, read as the reverse complement.
ACCTTTGACTTTGCACCACTTCATCACATATGATTAGTCCATACCAAGATGTATATGTTCTATATTAAAGGGTTGATGGACCCTACAAAGTCGATACCCCATTTCTCAAAGGGCTTCAAGGAAGGATGTATTGAAGTAGTGTGGCATTGGTCCTGGTCAGCTTTCTCATCCGTTGACATGCATCACAGCACTTGTAGTGCTCATTAGCAAATTATGCAGTGTAATCCACCAATAACCCAAGAGTAGAGCCTTCATGGCCATTGCTTCTTTAGTGATGTGTCCTTCACATCATTCAACCTTTCACATGGGCTCTGTTGTGATAAAAAATGAAAGGGCCTCATGATCTACATAAAACTTAAAATGGGTCGATAGTAGGTAGTGCCAAAACTTTGAAAATTCAAAGTACCACCTCTAACCACTCCAATTCGATCACTATGTAGTTCCATTCCCTATTAGTAACCTTATGGCTTGCATAGTAAATGGGCTAAACTAGCTTTGAGGAACCTTTCTGGCATAGGACTGCATCTAACTCTTTGAGGGATGCATCAATGTACACATGGAATTCCTTTGACCAATCAAGAGGTTGTAGGATAGGCACTACTTCAAGGTGTTGAATGAATGCATCAGTGTTCACATGGAATTCCTTTGATTGATTAAGAGGTTGTAGGATGGGCACTTTAATCAAGCACTGCATCAAGGTTGTAGGATAGGCACTTCAATCAAGCACAATTTCAAGGTATTGAAATCTTTTTCAAATTTAAGAGTCTATAAAATTTTGCATCCTTCTTGAGTAGGTTGTGCAATGGGACTTCATTTTTCATCACAAAGTACGCAATGAACCTTTGATAATAGTCCAATTTACCTAAAAATTCCAACAACTATTTAAGGTTGATATGTTGGAGCCCCGAGAGGAACACCAAGGAAAAAGGAATTCTCTTGCAAGAAAATCTATCTTGTAACATCAACAAGCTTGTTTTTCATATTTCATATGATCACAATGAAGAAAAGAACACCAGGCACAACAAATCTTCATGCAGCATCATGTAGATCTCCCACGGTTTTAATAGAATCAACCATATTCTTCAACATCTTCACAAAATCCATCAATGGAACAAAGAAAACAAAGGAATACACCATCTTTGAATGGAAATACATCACATAGTATTCATCTTCAATATCTTCATAGTCTTCTCTCTCAATCTCTCATATACAATCACTCTGTTTCAATAAAATTGGCTATCTCTGACTCTCTCTATCTCACTCCATCAATCATACATCATATCCTCACTACAATCTCTCAAAAATTACTCTCAATAATCACTCTTAGGTCGTGGATACCCCTCCCAACAGGTATATCTGATATGAAGGGTCACCAGAGCCACTACAGTGTCTCTTCACAGCTCACTACTGTCACTTCACTCTAGTCTTCACTTGAGTCTTCAGCAGCTACTTCTTCCACTTCCTTCAGCTCTTTTACACTTGTATTCACCTCTTTCCAAGGCTAGAAAAATTTCCCAAAAGTCACACATACATTCCACAGAACACTTACAGAAGCATACAGAACAGTCTACAGAACAGTACCAGAACAGCTACAGTACAGAACAGAACAGAGACAGAACAGAAGCAGAAGCTCTACAGAAGACCTACAGAAGGTTACAGAAGGTCATCAAAACTTCATAACTCACTCTCAAACCATTTCAAACTCTCACAAACCATTCAATAAACTTTCTCAAGCTCTCAATCTTCATCAATCAATACTCCTTCCCTCCTTATAGAAGACAATCAGAACAAAACAGACCAAAACAGAATAAAATAGAAGGTATACAGAACCAATCAGAACCTATCAGAACATCATAGAACCATCAACAAATATCATGAACTTCCAAAACACAATCAATATCATCCAAAACACTCTCAATCCACTTCCAAATCAACCAATCATCCCATAAAATCAATCATTCAGCTCTCAAAAACAACAAAGATCATCCAAAAAACAAGTCATTTCAACACTCAACATATCCCCACACTTAATAAGGAAGCGTCCTCGCGACCCAGGAAAAAGGGAATACAAGTTCAGGGAAAAGCTCAACTTTGATCTTCAATATCTTTTCAAAAATAATCCATCCACCACGACCCCAACTTATAACATGTTTCTGATATAGAAATACAAAGAAAGGAAAACTCTTTACACATTAACACCTCTGATCAAACTAAAAATCACCACAAATTTGTAAAGGATATAAGAGTTTGCTTCTTCTTCATCAGCATCAGCTTCAATTCTCCATCCACGACCCCATCTTTACAAATCTCCAAAACATAGCTCGTACACAAAATCCAATAGGAAACCACCACGTTCATTTGACATACATGAACTCACAACACAAACGCTAATACACAACACAACCATCTGAATGACTTCTTCAAAAAGAGAGTTGTTCATTAGAAAGCTTCCACCATACATTGGAAAGGTATCAATGAAGATGATCCCTCTTAAAAGATTGATGTTGTCGGAATCGATCCATAGATAAGGATTCATCTACAAAGTTTTTAGGAGGATTTTGAAAAAATTGGAGACAGCACATCCTTTCCAACAGGACCAAGTATCTGCTAGGCAAACAGAGGGCATGAAAATACAATATCTCCAGCTGTTGAGAATCAATGTTTACATTGACATTCATGCACAACTTTGGAATAGGCTTTGAATCAGTATGAGAGTGCCTATGCATATACGCCAGGTACCAAGCAAAGTGAGCAGTTAATCTCACTGAGGGATCTGCAGACTGTGAATATTGTTGGGCAAAATGAACATAGTTTTGATAAGCTTGACTAGAAGCTGTCCATTCTCCTGGAATTACTGGCCAATTAATCGGCGGTCCTGTAAGGCAATCATCCGAACTCCATCCCCTTCTTCTGGAAATCTGAGTATCAAAACCGTCACAGTCACTAACCAACTGAGGTGGTTGAGATATGGAAGTGTTAGGAGAGGGTAATGGAATAAGGGAAAGTGGATGAAGGGAAGGATAGGAAAAATCATAAAAGGAAGAAAAGGTTAAAGAAGGAGTGGCAGAAATTTGTAAGGAATCACTAAGGAACGGTGTTAACTGAAAAATAGGAAATGTGGAGGGTACATTTATGAGGGGTGAAGGACAGGGTGGAGAAGGGAAAAATACCCTATCCTCAATAAAGGAACAGTAAGTGAAAATAGGAATTTGAGGGAAAGATGAAGGTTGGAAAAGAAGGGGTAAAATTACTGTGGAATTAGTTTGACAAAGGGAAAAATATATAGCATAGTGGTGAGCCAATTGTTGGTAATAGAGGAGGGTAGGAACAGAAGGTCCTAAGAGAGATCGTCTATGATAGGCATCAAAGAAGGTAGCATCAAATGGATTATGTTTTAAAAGATAGGTTAAGAGATCCATCCTCAGTTGGTTAGTACTCTGGGCAAAGGTAGGAGCTGTGTTTTGTCTTTGATTGAGGACCACCGAATCAATCATGGGATGCCACGAATTATCCTGACAATCAGCTACTTTGGAGGAATAACTTTGAAACATATCAGCTATGCGCAACTCCAAATGATTGACATATAGAACAGCCTGTAAGACCACATCCCCCACATACCATACCATATCTACCTCATCTGGAATTAACAAATCTCCTCGGAGATACATGTATGACATCAACATGGTGTCTGGCATGACAGAATCTTCAAAGACCATTCTGACTACCTCTGTCAACAACTCAGCAGACCAAGCCCCACTCCAGCCATCCTCTGGAAAAGGTAAATCCATCGTGGAAAGCTTCATATAGAAAACCATCTTCTGTAAGTGGTAGTGGACAAAGAAAGAATGGTCTGGTAGGACATATTCCTGAAACTGTTCAAAGGTAGACCATAACAAGTCCATTCTGGACTACAATCTTTCCACTTTGTCTTGGAATAGAGGGCACAAAGTATCCTGTCTCTGTAGGGCAGCCAAGTCCTGCTGTGAAAGAGAAGGAATTAATGGAACAGGAGGGCTTGGAGGAACAGAGCGGGACTGTGCAAGCTGATCTTGCAACTGCTGGATTTGGGAGGCTTGGTTGGCCACTATGTCATTAGCCATCTGTAAAGCTGAAAGCTTGTCATCTAAAAGAACTTGGAATTCTTTTGCTTTGCTGGACATCCTCTCCTTCTCTGCTGAAAGGCTAGTAACCTGTGACTGAGCCTCGAATAACTGGGTCTTCAATGAAGAAATCTCATCGCGTTGAGTGGCAACCAGTTGGGTTTGCTGTTCCATTTGCTTAAATAGATCTGCTAGGGTATCCTTAGCAGAAGCTAACTCAGATGTTGCCTTATGCAACTGGTCTTTGGACTGCATGAGCTCCTCATAGAAAGATGCGTACAGCTGTTGAACACAGGCTGTCACTGACAACTCAATGGAACTTTGAATATCCTTGCAGAGGAAAGGAATGGCATCTCCTGAAACGAGACTGTTCAGGGAAGGAACTGAGATCTCCAAGGATACTTCTCGATGTGCTCGGAATAGGTTATTGCAAGTGAGATACCCAGGGAGTTCACTGCCAGAAGTAGCAGGGATAGGCACTGAGGGAAGTACTGAAGGGGCTTTATCCGCTACCCTCTTCAAGCGTTTACGTTGTATGACCAAGGGAGGCGGAGAATCATCATCCTCAATGTCAATAGGTGCTGACTCTTCTGAAGGTGGAGGAGGAGGTACTGGATCTAATGGAGGAGGTGGAGGTACAGTCTTCTGTAAACCTGAATAGGTCAAGAAGACAGACAAATATGATCCATAGGTAACATTGGTAACATTACCCCGGGTGACTTTAACAAAATGCTGATCCATTTTAGTAAGGAGGTATGTGCTCCAATCAATAGCAACGCCTTTCAGCACCATCCTGGAAGCTGTGAAAAGCTCTTTGGACAAATAGTGGGATGGCGTTTTGGCAGGCATAAACCTGTCCTGAAGGAACTGACACATCGTCTTCCATACGGGATCAGTGATCATAGAAAAAGAAACTCCTGAAGAGTTTATCACCTTCTTAACATCAAGGACTTCCCTTGTCTGCTTCTGCAACAGCTTGAGAATCTCTTCATTAGAGAAGAGCTGACGAGTGGTCACAAAAGGTTCTCCTTTGAAGGGTAAAGACAGAGCCTTCCCTAAGCCTCGAGATGTCAATGTCATAGACATTCCGTGGACTACGCCTGTCTTCTTGCTGTAAGAGGCCAGGAACTCATCACATAAGGACGGATCCTCTGGAAGTAATGGAAAAGAAGTGGCCACAAAAGTAGCAAGTCCCGCCTTCATGAGGGGCTCAAAAGTAAGTAGGGACGAGTAATCCCTATTAACTAGTGGGATGTACTGGATAGGGGGAGGAGCTTGAGAAGGCGCCATTCAGATGGTTACACACACACCACAAACACAGACAATCAAGGAGAATGCCTGCAAAGCAACAGACAAAAACCAAGGATAAGAGAATTACCAATCAAATGTGACTCAACCTACTAACCCCAAGCAAACCACATCCTAGAAAAAATTTGACATGACCTCGAGACAAATGCGACCGAAAGCTTCATGCGATGCATCAGACAAACACCCTGAACCCCGTATCAAGCAAAAAAAGAAAAAACTGCATACCGTACCCGTAACCGTAACAAAGACAGGAAACCAAAACCATACCATATCCGACACATATCAATACGACATCTGTGATAGAACCAAGACTGGACCATGAAAATAACTCTAAAAACTGCGCAAACCCATCCCACGAGACACTTCATTAAAAAGGGAATTAAGTGCAGTGAGGGGGAAATTAATTTAATGAAGGGTTGATTTTAATCAATTATTAAAAATGGGTGAATTTTTATGAGGTGATAAACCTTAGCAAGAAAACGGCGGTTCCTTATTATAAATTTAATTACCAATTATTAGGTTAAGCGGTGCAGTTATTCGATTCCCGGACTTTGATTCCCGACTGGGTCTCTAAATGCAATTCATTGATTATAATTTAAAGTGATGTGGAGCGCTTTTTTGCCAGCGCGTGCTCATGTGACGGCTGGTTTGTTTTAATTAAAAATTAAAGTGCCTCTTTAGCGCACGTAGCGCGTGCTAAGTGAACGGCTGGTGGATTTTAATTAAAAAGTATGTGTGTTTTAGCGCGAATGCGCGTGGAAACTGTGGGTGAATTAAAAGGTTCATTTTAACAATTAATTTGTGATTAAGGGGGAAAATAAAAATAAATAAAGCACATAAAATAAATACCTGGAAGGGGTGTGTATGTAATGCAGGAATGCGCACGGAAGAGTTCCAGTAAAGGAAAAGTAAAGAGCACTGATGAAACAACAATGACAACACCTTAGCAGATGTGTTGATTTGGTTTGTGGTAGTTTTTTTAGTTTTATTTATTTTTGTATTTTTAGTTGTGATTATTTATGGTTGAATAAATGGAAAATGAGCAAGGGAGGTGAGGGAAATTTTGGAGAATTTTTTAGAAATTTTTAGAATTTTTTACCATTTTTGAAATGAATTTTCTACATTTATTGGCAATTTAGGGGTAAATTTAGGAAATGTGGAATTTTCAGAAATTATAGGGTAGGCAATTTCCAGCAGACAAAGTCCCAAAAATTGACAAAAGGCAAAAGGAATTTTAAGAAATTTTTTTGAAATTTTTTTATGGAAAAATTAATGTAGTGATTAATTAAGTCACCTAAATCACATTAATCAGATAAGTCAATTAGGCATAAGTCAATTAAGTCTGGTTAGTGGGATAAGTCATGTTAGTCTACCTAAAGCAAGTCAGGTTAAGTTAGTCAGCTAGGTTAGTCAGGGTAGGTTAGTCAACCTAACTAAGGTTAGGTTAGGGTTAATGGGTGGGATTAGGTTAGTTAACCTAACTAAGGTTAGGTTAGCCTAGTTAGGTTAGTCAATTAACTAGGGTTAGTTTTAACCTAGTTAGATTAGTCAATTAACTAGGGTTAGTTACTAGCCTGAGGGAGGAGGTGGAAGAGGAAGAGGAGGAAGAAGGGGAGGTGCATCGGCGGCTGTGGCGGAGTCGGCGGCGGCATCAGCGAATTCGGCGGCGGCGTCGCGGTCGACAGGCGGCTGTCCGGGGGGCAACGAGGGCAGCGGCAGAAGGGGGAGGGAGGAGAAGGCGAGGAGACTCGCTGGGGGGGGGGCGCTGGGGGGCGAAGAGGGCGGCGCGCGGGGGGGAGAAACGCCGCCGAGGGAGAAGACGAAAGAGTGGGGGAGGGTGGCGCTGTGGGAGGGAGGCGAAAGAGTGGGGGAGGGTGGCGCTGTGGGAGGGAGGCGCTGGGGGAGAAGAAGGAGTGGGGGAGGGTGGCGCTGTGGGAGGGAGGTGAAAGAGTGGGGGAGGGTGGCGCTGTGGGAGAAGAAGGAGTGGGGGAGGGTGGGGAAGAAGAAGGCGACGGAGGGGCGAAGGGCAGAAGGTGAAGGAGGGGAAGGGCGCAGAAGGTGACGGAGGAGAGGGAAGGGCAGAAGGTGAAGGAGGGGAAGGGCGCAGAAGGTGACAGAGGAGAGGGAAGGGCAGAAGGTGAAGGACGCAGGAGGAGAGAGAGAAAGAAAGAGAGAGAGAGAGAGAGAGAGAGAAAGAGAGGGAGAGAGACAAGCGGTTGGGGGGAAGGGGTGGGTAGTTAGGGGAAAGGGGTGGGGGGGCCCGTGGGGGGGGCCATGGGGTGGGCAGGTGGGGGGAAGGGTAGGGAAGGGTAGGGACAAGGGTAGGGTAGGGGGGTGGGCAGGGTGGGGACAAGGGTAGGTACCCCCGTCCCGCGCACATGCGCGGGGCGGGGTAAAAAAATTTACCGTGACGGGATTGAAAGGACGCTGGGATGACAGTACGGGTTACGCGGACACGACCGGGGCGCGTGGAGACTCGTAAAATCGAAAAAGGGCGCGTTCACGCGTAAAACGGGCGCACGAATACACGTAAAAATAAAGAAAAATTAATAACTCCCAATCCGGACGTCAAAACGAAATAGCGTAAAAGTGAAAAGTGGGCAGGACGACAGGGGGGAAACAAGGAAAATACGGGACGGGGGTTCCGGGAAGGGTAAAGGGCAGTCACGTGCAAAAAACACAAAAAATGAACCAAAAACGCAATTTAAAAATTAATATCGAAAGATCCGTGCATCGGAATGAGGTGCAGAAAAAAGAAAAACTGTGCAGAAAGATGTGCCCGACAATCCTATCATGTCAAAACATAATCCCGACTGAGAGAAGACATGTTCACATGGGAAAAACCCAAAAAATAAACCCGAAAATGGGATCGGAAATTAATATCGAACAAACCATTCACCGGAATGACATGCAGTAAGAAGGAAAAATGTCCGCAGGAAGGGGTGGCACAGGGTTATCATGTTAAACCGCAGTTCCGGTGGAAATAGGAGGGGTTCACATGTGAAAAACTCCAAAAATAGTCACGAAAACTCTTTTAAAATTTAATAAGTAAAAATCCAGAAGTCGAAAAAGGGTGGAGGAAAAAGGAAAAAGGTAGGGGAAGGCACAGGGGACACGGTTGTCAAATCAAATTGGAATTCCGATGCAAATAGGGCAGGTTCACATGGAAAAATGTCAAAAATACACACGAAAAAGTCGTGAAAACCCGGAAAATTAATAACGGACAAACCATGTATCGAAATGATGCGGAATAAAAAGGAAAACTGTCAAGGAAAAAGCACTAGTCAGGGCTATGACATCAGATCACGGTTCCGAAGCAAGAAAAGTGCGTTCACATGGAAAATCGTCTAAATTGCGTAAAATGCTTCAAAAATTAATAACTCAAAAATCGTGCACCGGAACAGGGGTAGGTAAAAAGGAAAAATGATCAATTCAATGGGGGGAACAGGGCTATGAGGTTGGATGAGGACTTTGGTGAACGTAGGGTGCATTCACATGGAAGGATCTCAAAATCAAGGAATGAAGGAAAACTGCAAGGGAACAGCCCCCAAGGGTGGGTGGAACATAACCGGAAGGGTGGAAAGGGATCCCATTAGGGTAAAAGCAAGTCATGGCATACATGCATGAGCAAGATAAGGCATATGCAGAGGGGTATGCAACATAGACGCACAGGGACGCGTCCCCACACTTAAGACTTTAACGGATAGGGTTAACCGAGCAACAGGGACCTAGGACCACGCCACAGACCATCCACTAACTTCCCCACACTTAAAACATGACCATCACTAAGAAACAGAAGTTGTAGGGTTAGAAAAACTTGGCCCGTTTCGTCAAGAATCAAGGTTGAGTATCGATGGCACGTCCAGTGTGGTTGTCGGCGCTGGAGGGACCAAGGCATCTTCTCGGCACACGTCCGTCATGGCAGGGACCACGCGGCAGCACCCAGGGAGGTAGCTAATGGAAGGAATCGCAGGAAATTCGTCAATGATGATGAGGGATACTACACTCAACTCACAGTCACTCAAAGGAGATGAAAGAACTGTCACTCGCCCCATGACTAATATCACTCGCGGAAGAATGATTAAAACCCATATCTCATACCCGGTTGAGGAATCGACAAAGGGGAATGGTGCAGAAGGAGTATGCCAGGGTGCACATTTGATGGTGCATTAGTGCGTCCCACCCGTCTGGCATAGGTGCAAGAAGGAAGGCAAGGGAGCCTTACAGTGCACTGGACAGAACAGGGTGGCATGGCTTATGAGGACGGCAAAGACCCATCCCGTGGGTGCATAGGGAAACGGGAACATACCTGACTCCAAGTGTCGTAACGTCCCTCAATCTCACCTCTCGGTAAATGATTGAAGAAACTCCAGTCACACTCAACCCACCCTCTGTCTCACGCTCTGTGGATAGATACAGGAGGGCAGCCTTTTCCTGAAACCCATTGATGTAATCCTCACAGTCACTTGTGCAAAGGTGGTATGCCTTGTGCGCATTTGATGGTGCAACTGTGCATCCCGCCCTGTGCCGGCATACGGTGCGAGAATGAAGGCCAGGGAGCCTTATAGTGCAGTGCACAGAAACAAATTGTGCTTTGTGCATTGAGAGGCCCATCTCGTGCATGCAACACTTCATTCACACTTCTCACCTCGCATTTGATTTGAAGGGAAAAGACTGGTCTCTCAACCCACCCTCTGTCTCACTCTCTATTGATAGATACAAAGGGCAATCGTACTCACTTCCCCATCCGGTTAGGATGAAAGCTCACATCACTCAAGGGGTTGTCGATGAAGATCGCGCCATCAGTTGTTGAAGAGGCATACCCAGGGAGGTAGCCATCAAATCGAACGTTGTATTGGACAAGAACATAGCGTCTGCTAGAGGACAGGTAGTCACTTTGCAGAGAGACCCAGGACACAGTGTACCAAGGGAGGCAGCTTCGGAATTGGATCCGAGGGATATCAATCAATGAATCCACTTTCTGGACTGCTGGGTGTTACCACCTTTTCCACAGCCAGCTTCTCGCCCAAGGGTGTTTACCACCTTTTCTTGGAACGAGGCCTACTATGACAGGGAATTGCTTCCTTTTCTCTCATAATAGATTTGTTTTTCTTGTTTTTTTTTTTTTTTTCTTCTTTGTTTTTTTTTTCTTTTTCTTATGTTCCCCTATTCCCGAGGGTGTTTCCACCTTTTCTCGAAGAAGAGGTCGGCATGATAGGGACCTAAGTCCTTTTCTCCCATGACCGATATGTTTTTTTTTTCTTTTCAAGATTAAGCAAGGGAATGGCAAAACTACCATTTGTCAGAATCCATCTCGCCACTGTCGCTGGTGGAAAATAGAGGATAAGAAATCAAGACTAGAAGGGGGGTTTGAGGAGATAGAGGGTTGCATCCACTTCATCAGGAGTGATTGAAGAACGGCAATGAGAAGTAGCATCATAACAAGTACAGTGCCGTGCCAACGAGGGAAAATATCAAGTGTCCGTAATTGTCAAGATCCCCAAGGAGAGAAGTACTTCTTCAGGCGATATCCATTAATCAGAAAGGGATCATCAGAGGCATCAACGGTCTGTACTTGGACAGAGCCATTAGGGTTGACTGCAAGTACCTTATAGGGGCCCATCCACAGCTGCTGGAGCTTGCCAGGAAACTTGCCAAAGCGTGAATCATAAGCTAGGACCAAATCACCTTCTTTGAACTCTTTGTGCTTGATGAAACTGTCATGGTAAGCCTTACGTCGGGCTTGCGTGGCTTCCATGCACTGTAGAGCCATCCTACGAATTTCGTCCAAACATTCCAAGTGCAGGAGACGGCATTGCAGTGAATCATCATCCCCCAAACGCTCTTTGATAGCCACTCTCAAAGAGGGTAGTTCCAATTCAACCGGAAAAACAGCTTATGTTCCATACACCAGCTGGAAAGGTGTCTGTCATGTTGCTGCTTTATGGGAGGTTCTATACGCCCAGAGGGCCTCTGTAAGTCGATCATCCCAATCACGACGATGTACGGAAATCATTCTTGTCAGAATCGAGCAGAGGATGCGATTGGTGACTTCGACTTCGCCGTTGGCTCTGGGGTAATAAGAAGTGGACTTGCGATGGCAGATCTTATACAACTCTGTCAACTCTTCCATGACTTTGTTGAGGAAATGAGTGCCTCTGTCACTTACCAGCTCTAAGGGACTGCCAAAACGGGTGATGATATTCTCGTACATGAACAGGGCCACGCTGTTACTATCGTCCCGCTTTAGGGCTTTAGCTTCACACCACTTTGTGACATAATCCGTACATACGAGGATGTATCGGTTCTGCTTCCTTCTAGTGGGAGGATCGATCGGACCGACGAAGTCAATGCCCCACTTCTCAAATGGCTTTAAGGGAAGGATAGGTTGCAGTGGCATGGCACTTGTCTTCGTGGGTTTCCCCATTCTTTGACAAGCATCACATCTTTTACAGTAATCATAGGAATCTTTGTGGATGGTAGGCCACCAATATCCCGCTAGCAGAGCCTTCCTGGCTGTAGCTTCTCCTGCAAAGTGACCTCCACATGGCTCATCGTGGCAAGCCTTCAGAACAATCCCAATCTCATCTCCTGCAACACATCTTCTGAGCATTTCATCTTTGCCTTTCTTGTACAAATGCACCGCCTAGCAGGGTGTATGGGGCTGATTCTAGCATGAGCTTCTTCCTTTCCCGACTAGAGATACCAGGAGGGTACTGTTGGGTTGCCAGCAGATTGGCAATGTCTGCATACCAGGGAGTTACAGTCTCTACCAAGAATAGGGAAGCATCAGGGAGGTCTGGATCATCCTGCTCCTCGTCTGCAGTTTGTGGGATACGCGACAGATGATCAGCCAGAACATGGGAACGACCAAGCTTAGTAATCACCTCAAAGTCAAACTCCTGGAATAAAAGGAGCCATCTCATCATTCATCCCTTCACATCTGCTTTGTTCATTAGGAAGGATAGGGCCTCATGATCCACATAAAATTTAAAGTGGGTGGATAGGAGGTAGTGGCGAAACTTCTCCAGGGCAAACACCATTGCCAAGCACTCCAGCTCTGTCACTGTATAGTTCTGTTCCCTATCAGTGACTTTTCGGCTTGCATAATAGATCGGTTGATCCAACTTCGAGGAGCCCTTCTGGCAGAGGACAGCACCTAAGCCTTCAATTGATGCATCAGTGTGTACATGGAACTCTTTCGTCCAATCAGGAGGTTGCAGAATGGGTGCCTCTATCAGACACTGCTTCAGAATGTGGAAGGCTTTGTCACATTCTTCTGTCCAAGTGAACTCTGCATCTTTCCTCAGAAGCTTGTGCAAAGAAGTTGCCTTTGTCGCAAAATGGGCTATAAACCTTCTGTAGTAACCCACATGTCCTAGGAATCCCCTCAACTGTTTGAGGTTGGTGGGTGCTGTCAGAGCTACAATCTTTTCGATCTTTGCAGGGTCTGTTGATATCCCTTGTGCTGAGATAATGTGGCCCAACAGAACTCCAGAAGAAACCCCAAAGATGCATTTGTCGGGGTTGAGGGAAATCCCATACTCCCGACATCGGTCAAAGCATTGTTCCAAATGTCCCCAGTGTTCACGGATCAAACTATAAACACAGAAGTCATCCAAATATACCTCAATAAAGTCGTGCAGATGATTTTGAAATGCGGCCATCATGACTCGTTGGAAAGTAGCAGGGGCATTGCAGAGCCCAAATGGCATCACTCGGTAAGCGTAGGTCCCCCATTCTGTGGTGAAGGTTGTTTTGGATTGGTCTTCTTCTGCGATTTGGACTTGGTTGTATCCGCTGAATCCATCCAGAAGGGAATAAAGTTCATGTCCTGCCACTGTGTCCAACAGTTGGTCTGTGAAAGGGATTGGAAAGTGATCCTTCTTTGTCTTGGAATTAAGCTTTCGAAAATCCACACATATTCGCAATTTTCCATTCTTCTTGGGTACAACCACGATGGGTGAAACCCATTCACTATTTGCCACTGGATAGATGAACTCGGCTTCTAGAAGCTTCAGCAGCTCCGCTTTCACCAATGTGGAATAATTCGGGTTCATTCGCCTCTGTCGTTGCCGTACTGGCTTGGCATCAGGCTCCAAGTCAATATGATGTTGACATATTGTGGGATCAATCCCTTTTAGGTCTTTGTAGGACCACGCAAACATGTCCAAATTCTCTTTCAACAAGTTGTACAAGGTTGACAACTCCTCTTCTGGGAGACTTCTACCTACCTTCAAATGGCGTTTAGTGCCTTCTGAATCCACAAAGGTTAACTGCCTTTCACCTTCTACTTCACGAATGAAGGTCCCGCGGACTGCTTCTGGGTAGAGATCCGACTCCTTCAAGGGAGTGGTGTCCTCATCTGATGTCCCACTAGAACTAACTTCTTCTTTTGGTAGAGACTTAGGTTGCTCCTTAAGACGTTGGAATGGAATTAGAGCTGTTTCGGGTTTGGTTTCAAGATTAATTACGTCTTGGCTTGAAGACTCATCTTCTGAAGATGACACATCCAAGAACGTCACATAACAGGGACCCTCTGATGCCTGTTGGGTTGGTGGGACTGGTGCTTGTTGGCACGGTGCATCATCATCATCTTTCTTTAGCAAGGATGGGTTAGGACGGCAGGAGCCACACTTAAAAGACGTCTTGTTCTTCTTAATCCATCCCTTATAATAGTTTTGCATATGAGAAGATCCATTTACCGGACCAAATGGTACCATTGCCATTCTGTCCCGTAGCATGAGCTCGTCTGCTTCTGATGCTTCTGGAACTTCTTCCTCGAATGTATCCTCTTCAGGTGGGATAGACTCTTCTGTTTCTCTTTCATAACCTTCTTCGTCCATTTCATATCCAACCTCTTCTGTCTCTGTCTCTGCTTCTGCCTCTGTTTCTGCTTCTGTCTCTGTTTCTGCTTCTGTCTCTGTAGGAGCTCTGTAACAGAAGAACAGATTCTCTATTTCCTCTCCATCCTCTGTCTCTGCTATGGCCATGTAACAGGGAGAGCAGTACATCCATGCTTCTATGTCACTGTCAGAAGTGATTTCAGAAGTCATTCCTGGTTCAGGCAGGAAGTATTCACCCATTGATAATGGCTTTGCCTCTTTTGGAAGTTGGCCTACAGTATCCACTGTTAAGGAATGTGCCACTGTTTTCTTGGGAAGGATCTGTTTGACAGCATCTTCGTCTGCTGATGTTCCATCCGCAACCTCATTAGGGGAGTCAGAAGATAATTCCAAGGAGGTGGATCCATGTCCTTTTTGAGAACCATACAGTTTCAGCACCACTTTGTTGGGTCCTCTACCCAAGGTCAAAGTTCCTTTAAACCAATCCGTCCTTGCTCGAGCTTCAAAAAGCCATGGTCTACCTAGTAACAGAGCATAGGATGTACCATAAGAGTTTGGCTTCACCACCAAATAGGTCAGCCAATAATCTTTTCCAGCCACAGTAGTCTTCACATATGGAAGAATGCCCAAAGGCTTGATTCTACTCTGATCCGCCAGTCTGATGAACCATTGGGTTGGTTGCACACCTTGTAGGCCTAGATCCTTCATCGTCACATCCGTCATAATGTTCACTGATGAACCACCATCAATCAGTGCATTTGCAATGAAGCAGCCTTCTATCCATGCGCCAGTCTCTGGAGTACCCGAATCTAGGAAAGCATTAGCCACATCCACTTCTTTTACAGGCTCTGGAGCCTTGTTGGACTTTGTTACTGTTGAGGGAGCAATCCTTAAACCACGTCTTTTTGTCAGTATACTTTTGAATCTTTTCCGGCAACTGGGAGACAACATCAATAATTTTCGGAATGTGAGGTTTGGTTTAAAGGTATCTAGATCTCTAACCAGATCGTATTCCTTAATAGGATCCACTGGCTTCTCTAACCGATTAGGGAATGGGGCAACACCCATTTTCATTTTTCCTCTTCCTTCCATCAGAGGAATTACAGGAACTTCTTCTGCCACTTGTGGCACTTCCTCCTCTTCTGTATCCTAGACCTCTGATCCTGCCTCTGTAACTGTCTCTGTAACTCTCTGTGGCACTGTAGGGCTTTGTACGGCACTGTTAGGCTCTGTTCTGTTCTGTTCTTCTGGTGGAAGATTGAACTTCATTGTTCTGGCAGGAGGGTTATTTTCTTTCTGGATAGGTGGTTCCTTCTGCTTTGCACGCGTGATGGGAGCAACTTCCAATTCCACTAAATTGGAGGTAGGCTCTTGGGCCTTGGACGGACTATCAGTAGCACTGTTTTTCACTGGGGCTGGGCTTGGACAGTCTTTTGCAGTGTGGCCTTCTCCTTTGCATCGACTGCATAAGGGCTTGTAATCCACTGACCTTCGAGGATTTGGACAATTTGGTGAGATGTGTCCCTTTTCTCCACATCTGTAACACTCCACTTCTGATCTCTGACCACCACCAGACTGTCTTCCTCTGTAACTTTGGGAAGGAAATCTTCTGGGTCCAAAATTAGGACCAAACTCTCTAGGCTTGGGTCCAATATCTTGTGTTGTCATTTTGGATTCCAGCAGGTTGAATCTTGCGTCTTCTTCCTTCCTTCTCCTATCATGCATCTCCTTCGGAGAGCAAATGTCCTCTGTATGATTCTTCCGCAAACAGTAGGAATAGAAGGCTCCAGGGATGGTTGGTTTCCGTGTACATTCAGTGGCTAAATGGCTTGCTTGATGACACTTACCACACCAAGTATTTGACCGCATCACATCTCTTCCTGCTCCTCCAACGTTGGATATGCTAGCAGTATTCACTTTCAACATCTGTAGCTGCTCTGTAATCACATCCATCAACTCCTTTTTGATGTTTGCAACTGAGTTGGATAAATAATCCTTCAAGCTTTCTCCTCCTGACGTACTGGCAGGAGGGTTTTGAGTAGTCTCTGTAATCACTGCATAAACGGGTTGGGCTGGTACAGAGGGGTCTCTGTTCTGGTTCTGATTCAGTGCTCCTGTTTGAACTGTTGGCTGTTGGCTCCAGTTGGTAGGATTTCATTGTTGCTGCTGATTTGTCATTGAGGAAATTGGTTGGGACCATTGTTGTTGTGGTTAAGCCATCATTTGAGGCATGGATTGTGGCCACTATGGATTTGGTGCACTGTACTGTGACACCGGGGGCATCTGTTGGTAGGGGTAAGGAACAGTCCCTGGGACTGCATTTGGTGGATACATCATTCCTGGCATCAGAGGAGGTAGGACTCCTCTTCCCGAATTCATCGCTAATCGAGCTTCCACTTCATCGTACAGTCTTGCACCTTCTGTTGCAGCTTGTAGTGTGGCTGGTCTTTGCAGCTCCACAAACTTACGAACTTCTAGTTGTAATCCTCTGAGAAATACTCCCTTTTGAATGCCATCATCTAGATTATGGTTAGTCCATCTCTTCAGGATGGATTCCATTCGTGAGACATAGGCTTCTACTCTTTCTCCAGAGGACTGACTTAGGTTCATAAATTCCTCTCGCATCCGCTCTTCAAAACCTTCACGCCTGAATTTAGTGAGGAAGGCCAACTTCAGGTCGTCCCATGTGCCAAAAGTTCCTGCTGCTTGTCTCTCATACCACTAAAACGCCGCGCCCTTGAAAGTGGCGGGGAATATTTCCAACCAATGCTCCGGGGTTCTGGCATTGTTAGCCACACACGCTACCATAAACTCTGCTACATGAAGATCGGGGTCTTCATTGTACTCTCCCTTAAAAACTGGCAATGGGACTACATTCGCTGGTCTGTCATCAATATTTCCAGGACGGATCTGGCTTGGAAGTGGACCTCCAGCAAGACGAGGAAGAGCTTGATGTGCCATTGGGACTTCTGTAAAGAGTTCCGCAAGGGCGTCAAAGGCGGCTTCTGCTGCGAGCTCGCTCTCGGCTCTGATTCTTGCTTTCTCTCTTCTCACGTACCTCTGGACTCGTTCCAATGCTTGCCTTTTTATTGCGTCATTCATCAGGGGGTTGACTCCACTATGTTGTTAGTACTCCACAGAGGGTTAACAGAAGGCCTCAGTCTCTGTAGGACTCTCTTGCCAACATTTCTTCTACTTCTTTCTTTTCAACGTCCCTGAATTCTGCTTTCATGCCACTACACAGGGGAAGGTATTCGGTTCTGAAGGTGTCAAAATGCATACGTCTGAGCATGGTGGTGGTGCCATCATCATAGTAATGCCAGCTTCTGATGGTTTCAATAGTGTATGTTGTGAAAAACACTCTGTCTACCAACTTCCAATGGGTTTCTAATTGAATAAACAGAATATTATCAGTACACCAAGCATCCCATGTATCTTGCTGTTGAGCGTCCACGAACAAATTCCAACTCTTTTCCTTCTTGTCTTTGTGAACCTCTACAGACCAAGACTCCTGAAGCTTATTCACAATCTCCCACTTGATGTTGTCTGGAAACTTCTCAATGAATGCCAAATCTTCCATGGATGGTCATTCTCTCTGTTTCTGCTCTTCAGTTTGTTCCCAAACAGTTTGCCACCAAGATGCAAGTTTCTGCTGCTTCAATAGGAAGAGGAAACTGTCCACCACATAGAGCATGCATCATGATGGTGATGTGTTTCCGCCATTGTGGGATGAACTTTTTGTGGAAAGTGGCTTTGATTATGAGAAATTCCAACTCTTCAGTGGAAGAAGGAATTTTACAAACATCCATTGAATTCTTCTCTTCTTGGCAATGCCATTTCCTTCATTTTCAGCCTCTTCTGATGCTTGTTGATGGCAAGTTTCCCCAGGTGCGCACCAAAAACATGGAGCCCCAAGAGGAACACCAAGGAAAAAGGAATTCTCTTGCAAGAAAATCTATCTTGTAACATCAACAAGCTTGTTTTTCATATTTCATATGATCACAATGAAGAAAAGAACACCAGGCACAACAAATCTTCATGCAGCATCATGTAGATCTCCCACGGTTTTAATAGAATCAACCATATTCTTCAACATCTTCACAAAATCCATCAATGGAACAAAGAAAACAAAGGAATACACCATCTTTGAATGGAAATACATCACATAGTATTCATCTTCAATATCTTCATAGTCTTCTCTCTCAATCTCTCATATACAATCACTCTGTTTCAATAAAATTGGCTATCTCTGACTCTCTCTATCTCACTCCATCAATCATACATCATATCCTCACTACAATCTCTCAAAAATTACTCTCAATAATCACTCTTAGGTCGTGGATACCCCTCCCAACAGGTATATCTGATATGAAGGGTCACCAGAGCCACTACAGTGTCTCTTCACAGCTCACTACTGTCACTTCACTCTAGTCTTCACTTGAGTCTTCAGCAGCTACTTCTTCCACTTCCTTCAGCTCTTTTACACTTGTATTCACCTCTTTCCAAGGCTAGAAAACTTTCCCAAAAGTCACACATACATTCCACAGAACACTTACAGAAGCATACAGAACAGTCTACAGAACAGTACCAGAACAGCTACAGTACAGAACAGAACAGAGACAGAACAGAAGCAGAAGCTCTACAGAAGACCTACAGAAGGTTACAGAAGGTCATCAAAACTTCATAACTCACTCTCAAACCATTTCAAACTCTCACAAACCATTCAATAAACTTTCTCAAGGTCTCAATCTTCAT
This sequence comes from Lygodium microphyllum, assembly GCF_053477565.2. Lineage (NCBI taxonomy): Eukaryota > Viridiplantae > Streptophyta > Polypodiopsida > Schizaeales > Lygodiaceae > Lygodium > Lygodium microphyllum. The sequence goes on along the minus strand of NC_141137.1, from coordinate 1,800,441 downwards.
CAATCAATACTCCTTCCCTCCTTACAGAAGACAATCAGAACAAAACAAACCAAAACATAATAAAACAGAAGGTATACAGAACCAATTAGAACCTATCAGAACATCATAGAACCATCAACAAACATCATGAACTTCCAAAACACAATCAATATCATCCAAAACACTCTCAATCCACTTCCAAACCAACCAATCATCCCATAAAATCAATCATTCAGCTCTCAAAAACAACAAAGATCATCCAAAAAACAAGTCATTTCAACACTCAACATATGTGCTATTAGAGCTGCAATCTTTGCAATCTTCACTAGATCTATTGTAATCCATTGTTTAGAGTCTATGTGGCCCAAAAATTGGATCTTTTCTAATCCCTTGTGTAGAGTCTATTTGGCCCAAAAGAACTCTAGAAGATATTCCAAAGATACCCTCGGTAGGGTTGAGGGAGATCCCATATCCCTACATCTATCAAATCACATAAAAGTCATATATGTAAACTAGACTAAAGACATAAAAGTCATATATGTAAACTTCAATAAAATGATACAAATGATTTTGGAAAGTGGCCATAATCACCGATTGAAAGGTAGTGGGAACATTGCACAATCCAAACAGCATCACCCTATAGGAGTAGGTTACCAATTATGTTATAAAGATTGTCTTGGATTGATCTTCTTCTATAATATGTACATGGTTGTATTAGTGAATAACAATATTTCTTTGTTTTGAAGTTAACCTTTTGAAAATCCACATAGATACAAAGCTTCCCACTCCTCTTGGGAAGAACTATAATGGGCAAAACCAATTCACTATTGGCCAGTGGTGGATAAGTGAACTTTGCTTCTAAAAGCTTCATCAACTCAATCTTCACCAAAGCTAAGTAATTAGAATACAGTCTACATTAATGTTTCCATAGTGGCTTGGCATCAGGATCTAGGTCGATGCAATGCTAATATACAATGGCATCTATCCCCTTCAGATCCTTGTATTACCATGCAAACATGTCCAAATTGTCCTTCATTAGACCACACAATATCACTAGCTCCTCTTTGGAAATACTAGTGCCCACTTTGAGACGATGTTCCATTTCATCTACATCTATAGAGGTCAGTTGCTTCTCACCTTCCACTTCTCTTATGAATGTGACTTGCATAGCTCTAAGGTATAGGTCAAAATCCTTCAAGGTGGTTGTCTCTTCATCCAATGCTCAACTAGAATTGGCCTCTATTACAAGAGGCTTGACTCTTTTGATGCCAAGTGGAGCTAAAATGGAATGAGAGTTGTTTCCAAACTTTACTAATGGGACCACTTCTTAACTAGAGGATTCATGATGCATCTAGGAATATCACATAAGAGGGAATATCTAAGCCTCTCTACTTTCTCAACTTTGGTGCTCTTTGACACAAGGCATCATCAACATCTTCCTTTGTGAAGGTTTGGTGTTCAAGGAGATAGAAACTATTGTGATAAAGGAAAACTTATTTTGTTTGATCCAATGTGCATATGCCCTCTACATGCCTTGGAGACCATTAATCAATCCAAAGGGAACCATCATCATTCTATCCATCATCGTGTAGTATTCATCTACTACTAAAATCACTATGACTTCTTCATAATAAATATCATTTTCTAACATTATGGATTCCTCTTCTTCAAATCTAGACTCATCCTCTTCAGACTCCATTTCTACTTCTGGAGAGGCTCTTTAAGAAAAAAATAGCCTTTCTCTTCCAAATCCACTTCTATTTCTAGCTCCAAATTGGCCATATGACAAGGGAAACATTACATCCACCATGCTTCAATATTTCAAAAGCTATTCTTGCATAGGTAGGAGGTATCCACCCATTGAAAAAGACTTTGTTTCTTTGGGTAATTGGCTTATAGTGCCCACTGTCAGGGACTGCACCTCAATTTTCTTTGGAAGGATTTAGCTTATAGCCTATTCTTTTGTAGAGACTCCATCTTTTGTTTCTTTGATAAAATCCAAGGAGACTTCTAGGGACATGGATGTTGAGAAATATGTAATCACACCCATGTGACAACCTCTTTGTATGAGCAATGGGCAAGGAAAATACTAGCACTCTAGGAAGAGGTCCAGAATCCCATAAGCACAGTGGTGCTGAATGCTACCTATGGAGCTTCTATAAAGCATTTGTACTTGACTATCACTTTCACAATTTAGTAATTCAATATCATGATGCTTTCCTCTTTCAGTTAGTGTCATTGTCATTATCAGTCCATTACAGAAGATTATGTTTATGAGTCCAAGCTTCCAACTTGGAACCTAATTCACTTTTGTAATAGTCGTCTACTCATTGTCTATCTAACATTAATCTAGCCTTCATCTTCCATCCACCATAGTCCTAGCATGCTCTAGATATGGCATTTTAACATGGTATGTGAGCTTAGCTGAGCGTGGCATAACTCCCTTCTCTGCTCTCTCAGTCCCTCTTAACCTCTAGTCAGCTCAAATCCAGCTCATGATTCCATTTCTCACTTTCATCTCCACTTGACCTTGTGGTAGCCATAGCCAGCAACCATAGCCAAAACAATACCTATCTACCTTGGAGCCTCTGTTTCTCTTCAACCATGCCATATCAGCTCATGATTTCTTATGTGGACCTCCTTCTCTGCTCAAGGCACTCCTCAACATTACTCATTGCAAAGCTCAACATTGTGATTTTACCTGTTTGCTGTCCGTTTTTGTGCCACTTGCAATTCGTACATCCTAGCTCCCTGTGTGCAACACGATCTTGTCCATGACCATAGGGATTTGGAATCCCATTATCCAAGCTTCATTTTCATTTAAAAAAATTGTAAATGATTGAATATACAGCCCACACAGAGAGAAAAACCAAGCCCATGTTCATAGAAACCCTAAAATTCCATAGCCAACTCACTTGAAGCTTCATCTTTCCCTCATTTTCTCTCTCTTGGAACTCAAATCAAACCTCTACCACTCTAATCCACTAAGTTACTAAATTTCCCAACAAGATTTACCCTCCAAGTGAGCAAGAAAAGATTCAAGAAAATATGAAGCATCCATAGCCACCAAGGTCAAGTTCTTATTCACTTCATTTTCTCATAATCCACTATCACTCTGATCTATCTAGTGCTTCATTCAAATCAAAAAGGGAAATGATAAATCAGGGTGCTCAAAGTCAAGAGCAAGCTCAACAAGAAGATCAACATTAGCAAGTCTTATCAAGAATAGTATATCTTGATACTACATAGTGTGTTTTTCACACTACCTTCACTTATGTTTTTGACACATTGAAGATCAACTTGGTTACCCATTATTCACAGATTTGAAGCTGATTCCTAGTCATACTAATTCCAAACATGAATATTTTTAAGTGGATGCCTCTCATGAAGAGTAGCATTACTCTTGCTGCTCATTTCAACTACATAGAAGACTTGTTTATTCTACTTGCAGGGATGGTTGGTTTTACTTGTTTTAAAGTGCAATTGATGAATTTATTTGAAGAATTTGAAGAATTTTCATCTACCTCGGACATCATACAAAGCTCAAAAATGATGTTATCTTTTCTTGAGTGAGACATGGACATGAAGACCAATGCAAGCAAAGACCATAAAGAAGAAGATCAAGAAAGAGAAGACCAAAAGGACCATGAAGAACAAAACCAAAAGGTTACAGCAAGCAAAATGGTGGAGAAAAATAAGAAAAATAAGAAAAATAAGATCCAAAAGAGCAAAGTAAAGAACAAGTAAAAAGAAGACCATGAAGACCAAAAGAGCTACATCAAGATTATTTGTTATGCTCATAATGACATATCTAAAAATGCTGAAAACCACAAAGGCTTGTCGATCCTTGACCCAAAATTTTAGTAGACTTTGTATTGAATGTACTTGCCATTTATGCTCCTGACATACGCCCTGTAAAACTCCTCATGTAAGCCTATGCATAACAACCCCTACACACTTAGTGAGGCCTTGTAGCAACCCCTAGATGTTAACCATATTTTTTGGCACCCAGCCCTTTTTGCAATAGCTTCCTCTAGTGTTTACCATGTTTGTGGCATACCCACACTTAGCAAGGCTCTACTCATGACAGTCTTTGTACACTTAGTGCTTTCTTTACGGTTGTGATTGAGGAGGGGTGTTGAGAAATATGCAATCACACCCATGTGACAACCTCTTTGTATAGAGCAATGGGCCAGCATTCTAGGAAGAGGTCCTGAATCCCATAAGCACAGTGGTGCAAAATGCTACCTATGGAGCTTCTATAAAGCATTGTACTTGGCTATCACTTTCACAATGAGTAATGCAATATCATGATGCTTTCCTCTTTCAGTTAGTGTCATTGTCATTGTCAGCCAATTACACAAGATTGTGTTTATGAGTCCAAGCTTCCATCTTGGAACATAATTCACTTGTGTAACAGTTGTCTACTCATTGTCTATGTCCACATGAATCTAGCCTTCATCTTCCACCCAGCCATGCTCTAGATCCGACATTTTAACAATGGATTCATTTCCCTTTAGAGGGTTGTACAACTTCTAGAATACTTTATTTGGTCCCCTCGCTGTTGTTAAGGATTATGGTTCCTTTGAATCAATCAGACCTTGCCCTTGCTTCAAATAGCCATGACCTTTTCAATAGGACTGGATACAATCTTTTGTATGAGTTAAGCTTCACCATGAAATACGTCAGCCCCCGTTAATCTCTTCCTACCAAAGTGGTCTTGATGTAGGGGAGGATGCCTAGAGATTTTAACCTACTTTAATGCACTAGTCAAATGAGCCACTGAGTAGGTTGCATGCTTTGCAATCCAAATCCATTGTCACATTTGTCACTATGTTTAATAAGAAATCTCCAACTATCAATGCATTTTCAATCAATAAGACACCCTTCAATTCATATGCCGATCTCCCAGGATCCAAGAAGGCATTGGCCACATCCACCTCCTTCACAAGTTTTGGAGCTATGTTAGATTTAGTTATTGATGCAAAATTGGTAATCCTCAATCCATGACTCATTATTAGAATACTTTGAATCTTTTCTGATGGATAGAGGATAACATTAATAGATGTGTCAAGTTAGGATGGAACGTGTCAAGGTCCTTGATCAGGTCATACTCATTTATAAGTTCCATTGGTTTTTCTACGTGGCTTGGGAATGGGATGATACCCATTTTTATCTTCCTTCTCTCTTCAAGAGTAGACTATAGTCTTACCTTTCCTAAGAGTGGAGGTAGGTCCACCTCTTCTAACTCTTAGACTTCCTGCTCCACCTCCTATATCAACTCTAGATTCCCACATTGCACTAAAGTGCTCTGCATTGTACTAATCTGTGTTGTACTATTCTATGGCTCTATGGTACTCCAATCCAATACTGACAACAAACAATGCATCCAATGATGCCTCAACCACAATAGCAATTGTCTCAGACAGTCCCATAGTAATAACGATGGAATCCTACCAATTGGAGTTAGGAGAAATCAATGCAAATAGGATCTTTGAATTAGATTTAAAATAGAGCCCCTCTAGATCAAACCATCATGTGCATGCAATGTGTGCAGAGACATCCAAAAATCCCATTGTAACTGCATCAAGAAGAGAAAGTTTGGAAAGACTACTTTGTCAAAATCAATTGATGATATTAAAAAGGAATTGATGGATGTAATGACATAACAATTTTAGACCCTTAAGGTGAATATCTCCAATGTTTCTAATGTCATAGGCTTGGTTAGATATGCCCTTAGGTCAAACACATGGTGTGGAAAATGCCATGGAAGATTTTGCCATTGAATAAACCTAGAAACCAACTATTCTAGGAGCCTTTTGTTCCTATTTTTTGAGGAAGAACCATACTAAATATACATACTCTCTCAAGGAGATGCATGACAAAAGAAAGAGAGAAGAAGAAGTAAGGTTTGATTTGTTGGAGTCTAAAATGACAACCGAAGACATTGGATCAAAGCCTAGAAAGTTTAGGTTTGACTTTGGCCCTAGATAGTTCCCATCCCAAAGTTGGAGAGTATGATAGTTTGGTGGTGGACAGGGTCCAAAATGGAATGTTATTGGTGCAAAGAAAAATATGGTACTATATGTACCTATTGATAGGGGTAGAATATAGTCCCAGGAACTAAGTTGAGCTTATGCACAGCTCCTAGCATTGAGGGAGGTACATCTCCTCTTCCTAGATTCATGCATAATCTCATCTCGAATTTATCATACAATTTGGCACTTTCTACTACATTTTGCACATTGGTTGATCTTCTTAGTTGCATGAACTTCCAAAACTCTGGTTGTAGTCCTCAAAGGAACACTCCCTTATATATTTCCTCATCTAGGTTGTAGCTAGATCATCTCTTCAGTATCAACTTCATCCTAGAGACATAAGTTTCAATCCATTCTCCAACTAATTGAATTAGATTCATGAACTCTTCTCTCATCCTCTCTTCAAAGCCTTCATGCTTGCGCTTGATGAGGAACACCTGATTTAGATCATCCCATGTGCCAAAAATTTCATGTTGCCTATCTTTCATACCATTGAAATGTTGCACCCTTGAAAGTGGCAAGGAATATTACCAACCAATGCCCTGGGTTCATAGCATTGTTGGCCACACTCATTACCATGAATTGTGCTACATGAAGATCAGGGTCTACATTGTACTCTCCCTTAAAAATTAGCACATGGGACTACATTGGCATTGTCACCATTAATATTTCCAAGGCATATCTAACTAGGAAGGGATCCTTGTTTTAGTTGTGCAATTGGGACTTTTGTAAAAAGTGTTGCAAGGGCATCAAAGGATTATTCTCTTTCTTTTTTTTTTTCACTCTATCCTTTGCTTTCTATCTTCTCATGTACCTTTGAAGACATTCCAATGCATGTCTCTTTATTGACTCCATCAAAGAATTGGTACCATCTAGCTTTTCACCAATCCACAAAAGGGAACAAAGGGCTTTCTTACTATAATTAGCCTTTGGAGAACTCTCTAGCCAACATTTCCTCAACTGCAAAGGAGAAGGAAAGAGGTTTAAAGTTCTCAAAGCTCATTTGCCTTAGGATAGTCATTGTTCCATCACTGTGGGTGGTAATACCAACTTTTGAGGGTTTCAATAGTATAGGTTGTAAAGAAAATGCATATTGCCAACTTCCACTAAGTTGCCAATTGGATAAACAAAATATTTTTAGCACACCACACACCCCATGTATCCTACTATTGGGCATCCACCAAAAGTCTCCAACTCCTCTTCATTATGTATTGGGGGTAAAGGCGCCTCTGCCTGGCCGCCTGTGTATTACTACACTGACAGTACCCACCACTAGACAAGGCAGGGGGCGAGCGCCTATCACCATCACTTTATTCGTTATTCTTTTCGTGATAGTTTGAATAAAGGAAGGCCTGGTCACACATTGTGACTGTTGGAGTTCCCAGTTGTGTCTCTCTCTTCTTGCTCTTGCGCTCCGCATAGCTCACTTCCAATCAAGCTTCGATCCTTCTTACCTTACAACTGGTATCAAAGATTTGGATTAGATCTTGATCATGGATCTTGGCCTGGCATTACTTCAACCCGGATTGAAGACCTAGAGCTTCGAGCTTCAATGCAAGCCATGGCTTCTTCCCCTCGAGGTAAGATTTCATCTCACGCCTCTCCCCAACCCTCATAGGCTCTTTGTAGGTGGTTCTTGACTTCATTGGGAACCTTGTATTCCCCCATTTGCCCCCTTATCCTCAGTATAACTAGCAGGCCCCATAGTCAGCTCACGTTTTTTTTGCGCCTGTTTCAAAATCTGGCTCAAAAATCCTATTTTTTCTCGTATCTCGGGCATTTGGAACCTGATTTAGGCAAGATAAGAGTCTAACTTGGGGTTTTGGAACACTCCAAACGCGATGGCGATGTGAGAACTACCAAATTCTAATCACAATATTTTTTGCAACATATCTGAGTTAATTTACAACAAGAAAATGTAATGATCTTAGCTTATGTAATGCTCTCGAGGCTTGGTATTTGATGCACAGATACTCTGGGATGTTTGCCCAATGTTTTGAGATGCTTTGGGACTTGGTTTGAGCTTCCATAGCTCGATTTATGCAGGGATTTACTATTGTGCATTGTTTGGGCAGCAAGGTTTTATCAGGGACAGCTTATGCAAAATGCTCTTTGTTGACATTGGGGTGTCCTATTGGATGTATTGATGCTTGGTCATCATGGTTTATGCCGGATATGCTATTTGAGAGCTATTGAGCCTTAATTTGGATGGGGACACTTCGTTATTGGTTGGGATTTATGCTATCTTGGTTGACAAGTTATTTTACCTCCAGTTTGGTTATGCCTATTGGTTTCGGGCTATGTCTTTGGGATATGCAATGAAGTATTGACTTTCGGGGTACAACATCGAGCTTGTCTTTGGTTCTAGATCTTCATTTGAGCTTGAGCTCAGCTTTGGAATGCATTTGATGCTCCATCTTGGATGTACATATGGCATGTATGTTATCTATGTCTAACCGGTCTTGACATGCTTGGCCTATGCCACTACTACATGCTACTTACATTGTTTGGAGCCAATTGCTACTAGTGCCTTGTCTTGGCTTGCATCTGGCTTCCGAGAACTTACTTAGGATATTTCTTGGCTTGCCAGAGTTGTATTTGGGATACAGTTGATGTCTATGGATGCTCTAATTGAAGGCTACAGAGCCTATATGCTCATGATGTCTTATTGATATCTAGTCTTGGATCTTTCATCACTGGTGCTCTCATATGCCCTTCTTGAGCTTCTTGGCTTGATCCATACAGCTTTTGTACTAGTGGGAGTATCGTTGGATGTTTGACAGACATTGAGCAGGTGGTTTATGCTATTGAGCTTTGAGTCTTCTAAGTCTAGGATCTTCTTCACTTGGATGTTGCATGATTGATATGTCATGGTCTGCATACATGTACTTGGGCTGATTTGGGCTTCGCACTTACTGAGCATACACCTCTTTGTGTCAGGTCTTGCCAGTGTTGTGTACATTTTTTCCTATTACACAGGGGGTGTGCTAGCTTACTGACAGATTCGTTTGACATGCTTGGGTGTTTGCTCAATGTCCGTATGATTGTCATATGTCGATTTATGCCCGCTTGATGCTGGTTATGCTTTGATAGTTCGTGGTTGACTCGGTGCATTGATTTTTCCTACAGACCAGATGGTTTTTAAATTTAACTAGATATCTAGAATATCTTCGGCCAGTTCTAGTGGTCATAAAGTCAGTGTCTATGATAGCTTCTGGTTCAAGTATTTCAGTCTCTTCCTCTAATAAAGCTGGGTTTTCATAAACAGGGTGTATAGGTAATTGGCCTCTAAATGGTCTCAATAAACTAATGTGAAATGTGTTGTGAATTTTCCAATGAGGTGGTAATTCTAACTTGAATGCATTGTCATTAATTTTATGAATGATCCTAAATGGTCCATAGAATCTGGGGGCTAATTTCACAACTGGATGTCTATCTACACTTTGTAGTCTACGTTTTTCTATTCTTAGCCAAACATAATCATCAACTTTGAAATTCATTGCTTGTCTTTTCTTGTTGGCTTGTTTGGTATATGATTGCTGGGCTTTAGCAATCATATCTTTAACCTCATCAAAAATAGTGTTATGCATACTAGCAATATCATCAGCACTTTGAATTCTATTTGACAAAGATGCAACAGGTGTAGATAATCTATATCCATAAATCACTTCAAACGGTGCTTTCTTTGTAGATGTGTGTGGTGTATTGTTATATGAAAACTGTAATAAATGCAAATGTGTGTCCCATATTTGTGGTTTAGAGATAGTATATGCACGTAAAATATCTAGAATTGTGCTGTTAGTGGCTTCTGTTTGTCCATTAGTTTCTGGATGAAATGTAGATGAGAAATCAATCTTTGTGCCTAGGTTAGCAACAAAGTAATCCAAAAGTTGTTACAAAATCTAGAATCGCGATCTGAAATAATAACTTTTGGCAATCCATGGTTAGTGAAAACAGTTTTCAAAAACAACTGTGCTGCTTGTGATGCTGTTAAAGTTTTCTTACATGGAATGAAATATGCTTGTTTACTGAATCTATCTACAACTGTCCAAATAATATAATGGTTAGATTTCGTATTAGGTAAACCAGTAATGAAATCCATAGAAATTTGTTCCCAAGGTTTAGATGGAATAGACAAAGGCATAAGTAATCCATACTGTTTACCATGATGTCTCTTAACTCTTTGACAAATCAAACATTCAGAAACAAAGTTAGATACATCAGCATCCATATGCGGCCAATAAAAATCTTCAGTTAACGTATGTAAGGTAGATATGATACCTCTATGACCTTGATATGGGGGACAATGAATTTCATTCAAAACAAAATATCGGAATGGAATTGTAACACACAATCTCTTTTCATAAAACATAAATCCATCATTATATGACAATGAATCAATAGGAATCAAATTATTTTGAACTAACTTATTCCAATCAGCATGAAAAGTAATATCTTGATGATAAGTATCTTTCATAGCAATCAAAGAATCAAAAGATATGATAGAAATATTATGAATGGTAGGTCTTCTACTCAATGCATCAGCCACTACATTTTCTTTTCCGGGTTGGTATTGAATGATAGGATGAAAACTTTGAATAAAGGAGTCCCATTTGATATGACGGTCAGAGATTTGAGGTTGGCTAAGTAAATGTCTAATACTTTGCTGATCGGTCTTAATCATAAATTCTGAACCCATTAGGTAGTGTTTCCACTGTCTTAATGCTTGTACAACTGCTAATAGTTCTTTGTCATATGTGGAATATTTCAGTTCAGAGGGTTTTAGCTTACAACTAGAATAGGCTATAGGATGATTGTCTTGCATAAGTACAACTCCTAAACCTAATCCACTAGCATCGGTCACTACTAGAAAGAATGGTCTATTAATATCAGGAAACTGTAGAACAGGGGCATGGGTTAATGCATGTTTCAGTAAGTCAAAGGATTTTTGTTGATTTTCGGTCCAATGATAAACAATTCCTTTCTTCAAAAGTTTGGTTAATGGTAAAGCAAGTAATTAAAAATTATGTACAAACTTCCTATAGAAACTAGCAAGACCAAGGAATGAGCGTAACTCATGCACGTTTTTAGGTACAGGCCAATTCAATATTGCATCGATTTTCTTAGGATCAACTTTAATTCCATCAGATAATACAATATGGCCTAAATACTCAATTTCTATTTTAAAGAATTCACTCTTTTCAGGATTTGCATACAGTTGATTTTCTTTCAATAACTGAAAAACCAATGACAAATGCTCATAATGTTCTTTCTCATTTTGACTAAACACCAAAATATCATCAAAGAAGACAATTACACAATACTGATGTTTCAGAAATATACGGTTCATCATTCTACTAAACGTAGCAGGTGCATTAGTCAATCCAAATGGCATCACTAAAAATTCGTAATGACCAAAGTGTGTTCTAAATGCAGTCTTGAATATGTCAGACTTATCTAGTCTCACCTGATGATAACCAGACTTAAGGTCTATTTTACTAAATATAGCAGATCCTTGCAGTTTGTCCATAAGGTCATCAACTCTAGAAATAGGATACCTATTCTTTACAGTGATCTTATTTAAAGCGCGATAGTCAATGCACATACGATAGGTATTATTATTTTTCTTGACTAACAGAACAGGTGCACCGAATGGAGAACTGCTAGGTCGAATAAATCCTCTATTTAGTAATTCCTCAACTTGACTCTGGATTTCTTTTTGCTCTATCTGGTTATGCCTATATGGTGCTTTGCAAGGTGATTGTGTGCCAGGGATCAAATCTATCTTATGGTCTTCTAGACGTGAAGGAGGTAAACTAGGTGGTAGGTCTTCTGCAAAACAATCCTTAAAATGTGCAAGAAATTCTTTATGCCTAGGATGCATATGATTTTCCTTTACTTGCAATTCATTCACCCAAATGAGATAGGATTTACTACTCTTGCGTAATGCACGTTTAGCTTGAGTATGCAAAAGCAGTGGAAAAATATTAGATGCATGCATACCATATAATCTAATAGATTTTCCTTGAAATTTAATATTCATTGAATGTGTGGAATAGTCTATATCTGGGTTATGCTGGTGACGCCAAGGCATACCTAAAATAATGTCACTCGACTGTAATGGAACAACTAAGAAATTTCTTCTTTCAGTGTATTGACCAATTTGAATCTCTAAATCTTGCACTTCCTGTGTACCATTATACCTAGTGCCTAAGAATGCAGCTTTGATGCGTAATGCGTAGGTACAGTCTGTAACTTCAATTCCTTTACTAATTTTGCTGAAATAAAATCATGAGTGCTACCGTCATCATGCAAAATAATCTTTTCCTTTCCATGCACGAAACATTTCATAGTCAATAAAGAATGTGGAGTAGGCATACCTAGTAAAGTATCGGAAGTAGTAGTAGTGTCGTCCTCATCTTCAGTGAAATCAGGCATATCTTCATGTTCGTCTTCGTCCATTGCTCCAAGGTAGTTGATATGGGCAGGTGGCTTCTTTGAATGACAATTTGCTGCTAGATGTCCAGGCTGGTGGCATTTATAGCATACTATTGGCTTGGCTTTGGTTACATTGTTTGCAATGGCGGGAAGTCTAGGTACATTAGGATTTGGCTATGGAATAGGCTTAGGGTTTTGATTGACATTGGATGGTAATGCAGGTGGTTTTGCCCAATTTTTGCGGAAAGATGATGAAGAGAAACGACCTGGATTAAATCTTCTAAAGTTGGAATTGAATTGTTTAGATCCATAGTTACCATTGGCTTGGAATTGCTGTGGACGTCTGTCTCTACCTCGTAGCTTATCTTCAGTGTCATGAGCTAGTGAAATGGCGTCTTCAAGAGTAGCAGGCTTGAACATGTTAACTTCAGCGTAGTAATGCCCAAGGAGTCCAGACATATACTTACGCTTGTGTGTCGCTTCAAGTACGTCTTCAAGCATGCGTAGCTGGAGTAATGCATTCCAAAAACACTCTATATACTGAGGAATAGGCTCACGATCCCGTTGCTGGAGAAGATCCCATTGCTTAATAGCTTTCTCATGAAATTGTGGTGGAAGGAAATTCTGCATGAACTTCTTCTTGAAATTATCCCAAGTATCAAGACAATCTATGCTCTTGTGTACTACAGTCCACCAAAGAGATGCTCTGTCTACTAAATGATTAGTAACACACTTGATTTTATCTTTTTCTGCATAGGTTTCCTCATGGAAATAGTCATCAAACTGACTAATGAATGTTAGAACAGTTTTTCCTTCTCGTATGCCATTGAAAGTACGGAATTTGAAACTTCTTTTACTTATCTTTGATTCATTGCGGATGGTTTGAGCTTCAAGAGTTGCGTGGATGGTACGTCGAATAAGATCTTCAACTTGAGGTTCTTCTTTGTCAGTAGACGCTCTTTGTAAATTTGCCAGTTGAGCTTGCAATGCTTGCCTAGCCCTTCGTTCTTCTTCCAATTGTATCATGATTAAGTCCAACTTTTGCTCCATCGTAGGCTCAGGTAAGTCGCCTTCAGCCATAAGATCATCCATATGTGGTTCTGTCATCCTGCAAAACTCAAAATACCTTTCTCACTCAAAATCAAGTTAGCGGGATGAGCGTAGCTCAAGTTCGGGAATACAAGGCTTATGTGTTTTTGGGTATAGCTTTCTCAATCTTCGGAAAATCTGCGATTTATCCTTCTTCGTATGCTGAAAATGCTTCAGCAAACCTGCATATGGATAGAGTACGTTCCAATGAACAACTTTGCAGTTCAGAGTTTCTGCACAGGAACAATCTTTCTAGGAGTTTTGAGCACAAGTCAGTTCTGACTCCAGTTGACTAGTCTGACTTGCAGAGTTGCAGACTTATGTGACTTGCAGAACTTAGTCGATTTAACTGACTTGCAGAATTTGACTTGAAGATACTTGCTGAATCTGAACTTTGCAGACTTGCAGTACTTGCTGGATCTGAGAGACGTGTGTCTTGCAACTTAGGTAACTAAGCTTTTAAGCTTAGCTTAAGGAAAAATCGTAAATCGTGGGGGGGGGGGGGGGGGGGGGGGGGGTTTGACGTCGCGATCAGAGACCTCGCGGGTTGAATTCGAAGCTTTTAAGCTTTTTAAAGCTTATAAGCTTTATTATTAAGCTTATTAAAAAGATTGGCTATGGAGGATTTCTCACTGTTTTTCCACGACATGATGAAGGAAAGTTGGAAGTGGTCCTCCGCCTCTGTAGCCCGGTCCTTCGTGATCCAATGATAGAAACAGGGGTTCTTGATCGCCAGAAGTCTGCCTGTATCAACGGTTCGCGACGAGATTGACCGTAGAGCCCGATCGTTCCAGGAGCTCCGCATTCGCACGAGATGGGTAGCGATTGGAAGCTCTTGATCTCAGCTCCGCTCTAATACCACTAGTGCGCAGATCGGACGTTGTATGCTCGCGTAGTGAATGCTGGAAGGTTCCCAAGAACAATGAACTTTACTTTTTGCACAAGTTACAAGGTAAAAAGCATGAACAACAAGAGCAAGAAACCAATTGGGTGCAATCTCCCCCCATGCCTTGTGTGAGTGCTCCACAAAGCATGTATTTTATGTATATTTCATCTTCATGCTCAATAATAGTCCAATTTACAAAAATATAGCAAGCTTTTAGCTTTTGAGTTTGCTTTAACACAAAAATAGGAATAAAGCTAATGGACGGTGCCCAAAGAGTCTGGCACGCCCAATACAATGTCCAATTAGAAATAACATAACCGCCCACCCATGCGCATATAAAATAATAATAAATAATCTATGCCTCAATAAATAGGCATGAAAAAATATAGGCGTGGCACCTATCAGAATATAATCCATAAATCGAATACTCGCTATCCTCCAATGCTTTCCTCCGCCACTACTGCTATCTCTACACATCAACTGAAGCATTCACAATTGTTAGTAAAATAATACAATTAAACCGACAAAAGTGAATACCTAGCAGTCTTCAGCTACATAAATAAATCAACTAGTTAGAAATAAATCCTAACCTTAATTTATTACGAGTGCGCACTCAAAACTCATAAACGTTTATTAATTTAATATGCATTTTGCGGAATCACCCGCTATGGAATCACCCATGTACACACTAAATTAATGAAACGCCCGAAAAGGACAGGCGTCCCCATCAACTTCTCGCACAAAGAATCCACTTTGTGTATGAGTCCCGGTCATCAAAGTTTACGGAATCCATCATAAAACCTCACGGAATCCACCGTGGCACGGAATCCACCGTGAAATATGCCTCTTGGCATCAACTTTTAATGGTACTTGGTGGGGAGCATCATTAGCTATTAGTTCGTGATCATTTTGCATTGGTTTTTGTAGTATTTTTGGTTATTTACAGCACAAAAAAGCAAGTAGTTTTGAACTGTCTGCACTATTTTGGACTGTATTATGGGTTCTTCTTCCACTTACAATGCTATCTTCAACATCACTAAGCTTGATGGTATGAATTATGTCTATTGGAAGAGCCAAGTTTGGCAGGTATTAGTGCACAAATCGTAGACAAAAGCCATTAAGGATGCATGGCGAGCAGCTTGAAACTATGACTGATGACGAATGGGATGAGCTTGATGAGTTATGCAAGTCCACCCTCATCTTCTCTCTCACTGAACAAGTGTATTACAATGTGGTTGAGGAAGCACAAAGTGCTTGGCAACTTTGGGATAAAATTAAGAACCTCTATGATAAGAAAAGTCTACCAAGTCAAATGTATTGGCTGAAGCAGCTTATGGACCTGCGCATGAAGGAGAATATGACAATGTTTGCTCATTTGAGCCAGTTCCATGCTATTCTCAAGAACTTTACTTCGCAAGGTAATACCTTTAATGATGAGGTTACTCCATTGTTCTTGCTTGGGACTCTAAGTGAGTCATGGGATGTATTCCGCACTACCTTATGTGCTCCTGCTACTATTTTGAACTTGCCTGGTGCAGAGAGTCTCTTCTGCAAGAAGAGATCAATCGTAAGAACTTGGATGCCTCTCGTGTGTTGTATGCTTTGACTGTTAGAGGCAAAGATGGTGATGGCAAGAATGACCATGGGAATGGCCATGGCAGAGACTCGTAGAAGTCTAGGTCTAAGTTGCGTGCTAAGTCGCGCAGCAAGTCTCCTGGGAGAAATGTTAATGTGACATGTCATCATTGCGGCAAAAAGGGTCATATACGCCCACAGTGTCATGAGTTGCCCAATGAGAAGCACAAAGAGAAGGGGAAAGACAAAGTACCAGAAAAGTCCTTTGATCGCAACATTATGCCTGTGAAATCTAGAGTGAAAATCAAGGAGATAAATGTCATGCAGACTGATGACTCCGATAAGGAGTACATACTTGCAGCTAGTTCTTGTGATGCTACGTCATTGACGATGTTCACTCTATGTATGCGTAGTGCTGGCTTTTGGATTCTGGTGCTTCATTTCATGTTACACCATGTAGTGAGTGGTTCCACTCCTACCGCACTGTCTCTAGTTCAGTTCGCTTGGGTAATGACATGTCACTTGCTATTGTTGGCATTGGGGATGTACGGCTGCAGTTCTCTACTAGCAGTACTTTTCTGTTATAGGATGTATGTCATGTATCTGCACTTACATGCAGTCTTATGTCTGTAGGGGACCTTGATGATGCTGGGTTTCATGTTTCATTTGGGGATTCTACCTGGAAGATCACACGTGGCAGACTTGTGCTTGCTAGAGGTGCCAAAGCTAGTAGCCTCTATCCTCTTGCAGTTGATGGTTGAGTCCTCTGTTGACCATGTTTTGTCAGTGGGTTCCATCCCACATGTATCTCGTTGGCATGCCCATTTGGAGCATATGTCCTTGAAGGGAATGAAAAGGCTTTTTGGTTTGCAGTATTACCACCCCTTGACTACGCATGTTTTGATTCATGTGAGCATTGTCTTTATGGCAGACAGACTAGGAATACACATAAGAAGTCTGGTAGGACACGCATGAGTGAGCCCTAGCATTGGTACATTCAGATGTCTATGGACCCATGCCATGTCAGCCTATGGGTGGTGCAAAGTATTTTGTGACATTCATTGACAATTTTTCACGTAAATTTTGGGCTTACCCCATTAAGCTTAAGTCTTATGTATTGGATGTATTTCAGAGATGGCTTGCATTTGTTGAAAACCAAACTGGGCATAGGCTAAAATGCCTTAGGACTGACAATGGGGGAGAATATGTGTCACGTGCTTTTGAGCAACTATGTGATGAGAGGGATATTAACCGTCAATTGACCACCCCCTATACCCCACCCCAGAATGGTTTGGCTGAGCAGATGAATAGAATTATCCAGGAGCGTGTACGTAGTATACTTAGCCATGTAGGCTTACCACATAGTTTTTGGGCTGAGGCAATCAATACAGCTATGCATGTCATAAATAGATCACCTTCTAGTGGTTTGGATTTCCAGGTTGTAGAGGAGGTATGGACTGGAAAACCTCCATCTTATGTGCATCTACGTGTCTTTGGATGTCAGGCATTCTGCCATGTGCCCAAAGACAAGCATACTAAGTTGGATGCTAAGATTGTCAAATGCATTTTCCTTGGCTATGGAGATGCAGGCGAGATGGGTTACCGCCTCTTGGATCCGCAAGTGCGGAAGGTCATCCGTAGCCATGATGTAGTCTTCCATGAAGACAAGATGCATAGGCAACCTAAGAAGGTGGTAGAGATATGCAAGTTTATATTCTAGGAGAAGCCACATGCTCCTACACAGCCAATTGGACAGCCTGCAATAGTAGCTGGTACACATGGCGAGGGTGTTGGACCAGCCATAGAGCCGTGAGACGGTCTACTAGAGATAGACATCCACCTAATAGATTTGAGCCCTCAATGCATTATATCTTAGTTACAGATGCAGGAGAGCCTCTCACCTATGATGAGGCTATGTGCAGGGGTGGCACTCACTCCTGGGAAAGGGCTATGCAGTCTGAGATAGACTCCCTACACAAGAATATGACTTGGGATTTGGTTGCACTGCCTCAGGGCAAGAAGGCTTTGCCATGCAAATGGGTGTACAAGCTAAAAAGTACCCCTTAAAATCCCAAGCCAGATTATAAGGCAAGACTTGTTGCTAAGGGTTTTAAATAGGAGCATGGAGTTGACTTTGATGAAGACTTGGGATTTGGTTGCACTGCCTCAGGGCAAGAAGGCTTTGCCATGCAAATGGGTGTACAAGCTAAAAAGTACCCCTTGAAATCCCAAGCCGGATTATAAGGCAAGACTTGTTGCTAAGGGTTTTAAATAGGAGCATGGAGTTGACTTTGATGAAGTCTTTTCTCCTGTGGTCAAGATGACCACCCTATGCTTGGTTTTGGCCTTAGTCATGCAACTTGACTTGGACTTGTACCAGATGGATGTCAAGACTGCATTCTTGCATCGGGATTTGCATGATGAGATATACATGGAGCAGCCTAAGGGCTTTGCAAAACCTGGCATGAAGCACCTAGTGTGCAAGTTGAAGAAAAGTCTTTATGGCTTGAAGCAGGCACCTAGGTAGTGGTATCATAAGTTTGATGCATTTATGCAGTCACAGGGCTATAGTAGAAGTGCTATGGATCCGTGTCTTTACACGAAGAAATCCCGCGATGGCTCATTAACTTATTTTGGTACTTTATGTGGATGATATGATGATAGCAGGGAAAGCTCATGATGAGCCGGATGCTCTTAAATCTCAAGAGCTTTGAGATGAAGGATTTGGGACAGGCCTCTCACATTCTTGGTATGCGCATTAAGCGTAACAAGCATCAGGGGGACTACTCTACCTCTCACAGAGGGAGTACATTCATAAAGTCCTTGAGCGTTTCCGCATGCAGGACGTAAAGCCTATTGGCTATCCATTACCTTCTTATGTGAAGGTTTCACAGGCCGATTGTCCGCAAACGAATGAGTAGAGGACCGAGATGGTCAAGATCCCGTATGCATCAGCCGTGGGTAGTTTGATGTATGCCATGATAGCCACTCATCTAGATATTACCTTTGCAGTTGGTGTTGTGGCACGCTATATGGCTACACCTTGAAAAAAGCATTGGGATGTCGTAAAGGGTATCATGAGATACCTGAAGGGCATAGTAGATATATGTATTTGCTATGGTAGCCAAGATACAGGAGTTGTGGGGTACACAGACTCTGTTTATGCAAGACATGCAGATAGTAGGAAGTCCACTTCCGACTATGTCTTTACCTATGCTGGAGGTTCTGTTTCTTGCATGTCTAGGGTTCAGAAGTGTACGCTCTCTCTACCACTGAGGCCGAGTATATTGTGGCCACTAAGGCTTGCAAGGAGGCCATATGGTTGGGCTATTTGGTTCATGACCTTGGGATTGATACCATACCTACACTGCAATTGGATTCTACGAGTGCTATTCACATAGCCAAGAATCCGGTCTTCCATGTGAAGATGAAACACATTGAGGTGAGGTATCACTTCATTTGTGGGGTCATGGAGGACAAGTTTGTTGACCTTGTCAAGATCTCCACTGACAAAAATCCTGCAAATCTGCTCACGAAAAGCCTCACTACTCAACGCTTTACCTTCTTGAGGAGATTGATGAGCGTTGGATGAGATGACGTTTTTCCTCGTCCTGTTGTACATCTATACATTGTACTCTCTTTTCTTTTTCTTTTCACTCCTCACACTAGGGAAGATTTACCTTTAAGTGGGAGGTTGTTGGGGGTAAAGGTGCATCTGCCTAGCCGCCCTTGTATTACTACACTGACAGTACCCACCACTGCACACTGCAGGTGGCAGGCACCCGTCACCATCACTTTATTCGTTATTCTTTTAGTGAAAGTTTGAATAAAGGAAGGCCCGATCACACATTGTGACTATTGGAGTTCCCATTTGTATCTCTCTCTCTTCTTGCTCTTGCTCTCCGCCATAGCTCACTTCCAAGCAAGCTTCGATCCTTCTCACCTTTCATTATGTTTGTGAACTTGCATTGACCACAACTCTTGAAGCTTCTTCACAATCTCCTACTTGATGTTGTCTAGAAAATCCTCAATGGACACCAAATCTACCACTGCCAACCACTCTCCTTGCTTCTGTTCTTTCAACTTATTTCCAAACAGTTGACTATGAAGATGTAAGTTTTTTTAGCTTCTTTTTTGCCAATGAAACAATCCATCGTTCAAAGCTTGCAGCAAGATGGAATTATGTCTCCTCCATTGAGGAATGAACCTCTTGTAAAAAGCTACCTTTCTATAATTATTATAAATTCATCCTTGATTATAGAGCTCCTACTAGTTTTCATTGCTCCTTCTTTTCCAAACAATGTTATTTCCTTCTTTTTTTACCCTCTTGGAGTGCTTGTTGATTGCAATTTTCCCTATTTGTGAACCAAAACATGGAGCTCTCAAGAGAGCAACATGAAAATTGGGTAAGAACTACGAGAAAATATTTTTTGTAACACCAATAAGCAACCTCTTCATCTTCTAATAGAACCACACAAGGAAAGGAGGAATAAAATTGCACACATCGTCATAGAATATGTCTCCCATAGTAATAGATTAGCAAAATGCATCATATTCCTCATTTCGATGAATAAATAACAAAGAACAACTCATCCACAATAACATATGGATGGAAAATGATCACATCATATTCAAATCATATCTTCTACAATGTATCCATATCTTTCTTCTCTCACAATCTCTCACAAATACAATAGATCAGTCACCAAAAAATCACTCTCTCTCGCAATCACTCTCTCACATGGTCTCACACAAAGACACAATGGAATAATGATCCATAACCCTCTCTTGTTCATAGAGCCACCCTCTAAAGGGTATGTTTGATATAAAGAGGCACCATGACCCTTCATATAGAATCATTTTTTTAATAAATATAAATTTTGGGATCCTTATATATATATTCTAAGATCTAGATTTAGGACCATTCAAAAAACAAGGCTCTGATATAAAGAGATGTGCCTTAATGTTGCCATTCTCAATCCTATACCAACTAGCCTAGTATATTAGCTTGCTATTGCAAACAACAAAGGGGCAACATGGCACCCTTGTCTAATGGATCTCTTAATGGGGATGGCAATGTTAAAAATCCATTATTCAAGACCCTAGAGGTAGCATTTTTAAAGAGGACTCTTACAAATTTGATAACTCTCCTATCTATTCTGTTAAAACTCCATTATTCAAGACCCTAGAAGTGGCATTACCAAGAGGACTCTTACAAATTTTATAAATCTCCTATATATTCCTTTATCGCTAGATATTGGAAGATAAAAGTTCCATTCAAGCCTATCATAGGCCTTGTTAAACACAATTTTGAAAATATTAAAGTCTCGATTGATGTCTTGAGCATGCACCATTCTTCCCAAAGGAAAATGACAGAGTCAAGGATGTACCTACATTTGATCAATCCCTTGTGTTCTCTCCTAATCCATTGGTCAAAGTGGCCTAAAATTCTCTTGGCTAAGAATTTTTTGGATACCGTACATGCTAAGGTAAGGTAAGTAATAGGCCTCTAGTTTTTACCCAGGTGAGCTTTATCAATTTTTTCATGAATACTCTTAACCAAACTAGCATTAGTATTATGAGGGAGAGTCCCATGCTAGATATACTCTCCCCAACACTTAGTAGAGGGGAATGATTGGGTCTTTAAGACTTGATAAAATTCATTAGGTAAACCATCTAGACTAGGACTTTTCTCCTCCTATAGAGAATATATGTTGTCACTTACTAGGAATTATTATCATCTAGAAAGGTATCTATGGAAGGGAAAATCATAGCTTTCTTACATTTAGCTATCCTAGCACTAGCGAGTGTTTTATTCTCACTATTGGAGTGGGAAGAGGTGAAATTTTTGGCCAAAAATTCATGAGCTACATTTGGATTTTGTTCTTGGCTAGAAGCATTTATCCCATCCTCTTTCACCAATAAAGGGATAATCTCTCTATCCTTTTTCTTCTTGATGAGATTAAACATTTATTCTATGCCTTCTCTTCTTGATGAGATTAAACATTCCTTTGGTGGGATTATCTATTCTACATGAGCTGGACTAAATTTATGAACTACATTTGGATCTTGTTCTTGGCTAGAAGCATTGATCCCATCCTCTTTCACCAATAAAGGAGCAATCTCTCTATCATTTTTCTTCTTGATGAGATTAATTATTTCTTTGGTGAGCTAATCTATTCTACATGCCTACTAGTGTCAAGCTCAATAATTGGGCCTCAATGACCTCTTTCTTTTTAAGTTCCATCTTGAAATTAAGAAAAGATGATTGAACATTAGGGTTCTTAGCATTGATGACCCTCCCTAATCCACAACATGGAGCATATTTGATAGCTCTTCTCTCATTTCTAATCTAAAAGCCATGTTCTTAACCTCATCAAGAAGCCTCAAATCTGATGTATAGCTGCATGGCATGCATTATAAGGGGAGTGAAGTGTTTAAAACAATTATCCCATATACATTTAATTTTGTTCTTAACATTCTCCAATTTAAAGAGGCTAGGATTACTATGAAACCTCACAAATTTTATTATCTTATCTTGGTTGGACAGATTGAGTTGAATTGGCCAACCACCAAAAAAGAAAAGTCCTTCCGCACCTTCATGGAGTATCTTATAATGGTGGAAAATATCCCATAAGAACTTTTACAATTCGTCTAAGAATATGGTTACCTAGTATAACCAAACCTTTGGAGACATACATGTCATTGATGTCTTCCACCATAGTAAAATATAATGGGGCACTAATTGTTAGAGCTACGAGGAGAATGGATATTGTCCGTGTGTGTGTGTGTGTGTGTGTGTGTGTGTGTGTGTGTGTGTGTGTGTGTGTGTGTGTGTGTGTGTGT
This sequence comes from Lygodium microphyllum, assembly GCF_053477565.2. Lineage (NCBI taxonomy): Eukaryota > Viridiplantae > Streptophyta > Polypodiopsida > Schizaeales > Lygodiaceae > Lygodium > Lygodium microphyllum. The sequence continues at coordinate 1,777,590 of NC_141137.1, read as the reverse complement.
GTGTGTGTGTGTGTGTGTGTGTGTGTGTGTGTGTGTGTGTGTGTGTGTGTGTGTGTGTGTGTAGAGAGAGAGAGAGAGAGAGAGAGAGGACACTATGTTTGTGGTGCCTCCAATAGCTCTCTTGTGAGTCATACCTTGTTGTCTTATCACTCAAAGAATAAAGAATGAGTTTATCCATGTCTAGTTAGGGTTAGCGAGTAAGATTAGCAATCGGCCACATTGGCCTTTACCCCAACAACCTCATACTTAAACATCAATGTCTTTAAGGGAGACAAAAAAATAAGAGAGGAACTTTTTTTCAAACATTTGAGAAACTTTCCAACTCCTATAAAAAAAATTGTTCAAGTAAAAAATAAGAAATGTTTTGGCCTCACATGATAGAGTGCAATATTTTTTTGAACATGTTAATACAGGAAGTTATAGACTTGCACCTACTATCTTTTTTTTTTTGCTTCTATCTTAAGAACCATGAGTTTAATGTTGTCACTTGATATCTTTTTTTTCCACTATCTTTAGAAACATGAATTCAATAGTGTGTTGTGCAGTCTTTCAATGCAAATTTTGTCTTTCTAAAGGCAAGTTATCTATTCGTTAGGGTTTTTTTTCTTTTATAGAGAAAAGGAATATTAACAACATTTTTTACTAAAAGATAGCAATAAGAAAAATTTCGTAGGAGGAGAGAGAGCAAGAAGCTATGGAGGATACATGTGATAGAAAGGTTTTTTATTTTCTTCACAAGACTCCAAGTTCAACTCCATCAGGTCAATGTTGAATGTTCCTTTCAACTTTTACGAGCTTTTGGTGAATCTTTTTTATAAGCTTTATTAAGGTTAACAATAAGATTATAGCAAGCGTACATAGAGCCTTAAAATTGCTCTTAATCACATCTCCCTAGGTATTCTCCTCCTTAGCTTGGGACTCTCACTTTTAGGGGGGCATTATTAAGCTTATAATCATTGGTTTCATTGTAATAAATCATTACTAGCAAAATAGCGCTAAGTTTTGATTATCCTCTCCTTATTGCAATTTTCTAGGCTAGTATGCTAATGTGGACCACTCTCTTCAAACTCATCAGGGTTGTCCACATCCTTAAGGAAATCCCTAATAAAGTACCCTTGCTACATGAAGCATTTTAAAAATGAATTAAGCAAGCTTTTATATATCAATTCTTGGTTTTATACCATATTGATAAGTAATTTCTAAGGTCTTGTGCACTTCTTTGTTAAGATCAAGCTGCTCTACCAAGATCCAGGGGTGCAATCTTGGGTTAACTAGGGTCACAAGCTTTGGCTCCAAATTGCCCAAAGGGAGGCTATGAGTTTGAAATATTGATGCCAAAACATGCACCCTAAAGGGCTTTGATCCTATGAGATTGATAACCATTGCCCATGCCAAGGGAAAGCTCTTTAAGATCCATTGGCCATGATCAAACCTTTGCACCCTAAAGCTTCCTAATTACTCTTTAACCAAGACTTTATATTTTGTGCAAGAAGATGAGCCATATGGCAAAGTCTTATTAGGGCTCTTGCTCTATAAGGTGATATCCTTTGATTAATACCTCAAGAGGGTGGAGCCTTGAAGATGGTTGAAGTCCATTGTCACTAATCTAAGGTCCATAAAATCTTGCTTATACTCTTCTTAAGCACTGCATGTGATGCATTTTGGACAGCAATATCAATGTTCCAAAAAAATACTCTACCTAGATCACTTGAGAAACAAGTGACATTTTGTCTTGCTTTCAAAAAATTTTAGTTTTCACTTCAAGATCATGGTTAACAAGTAGTCTTTTGATCCCAATCTATATGGTTCTCATTGAGTAGTAATTTTTAAGCTATGAAATAATTGTATTGGTTCTAGTGGTTCTAAACCGTGAAATAATGATATTGTTCAAGCTGGTATGTATTGAGCATTATCTGAATCTTGGTACATGCAGGTATCAACCAAACTCGTGTGTGTGTGTGTGTGTGTGTGTGTGTGTGTGTGTGTGATCAATTTTCAAATTGTGGAAATATGACCACCAAAATGTAGAATATTCTATTGAACTACAAATAATGTAAAATTTGTACATACTATAAACCCAGCATCACAATGAAGATTAGGAAGGTGAATTCAGCTCTCTAAATAAACACCTCCGATAAGGGCATATGCTTATACAGTGGTTAGATGGACCAGAAACTCACCATTTTGAAACAAATAAAATTCACAAGTGCTTTACCTTAATGCCAAACATGTTGCCCTCTTATCTCTCCAATTGTAACTAAAAGCTTTGATGTGTGCCTCTTTGTCCTATACACCTTTGAGGCATCCGAAGGTACGGTAATCCAACTTTCTTTCTTTCTTTCTTTTTGGTACTCTCTCTCTCTCTCTCTCTCTCTCTCTCTCTCTCTCTCTGTCTGTCTGTCTGTCTGTGTGTCTGTCTGTCTGGGTGTATCTTGGGATTATTCCTGTGTGTCTGTCTGTCTGTGGGTGTATCTTGAGATTATTCCTACCACATTGAAAACCCCTCTTCCTCAATCTCGCCTTGTTTAGCTAGCAGTGTTCCTCCCAGCATTTAAACTTGTCCAATGAACTGATTGTTATTAGTTTCAAACTGGGTTGGTAAAAACTGGATTGCCAATCCAAATCCTGGAAAGGCTTTCCCAAAATGGTTGGAAGGAAAGCAAATTCACCTCATCAGTAGACATCAGTCTTTTTATAATTTGATAAGAGATGAGAATGCCCCTCCTCAGATGAGAAGGATGTGCGTGCTTGCACAAAAATCCCCCTGCCCCCTGCAGGTATGAGTGCATCATGCAGACGCAAATTGATTTGATTTCAATGTGTGCCCAAATACGTTTTATCTTCTTAGCATGGCTGGTGCTTCGAGATCCTGCAGGCCATTACCATGGAGAACACTGTGCATCATTATCATATGTGATAGATGTGTCAGACAATTGAATTCATCATGCGCAGACCCCAACACGTGCAATTTTCGCATAACAAAGAAGAGATTTGGAGCTTCAAACTCCCATAAATGGTCTTGATGAGTATCTAACAAAACTTTGCTTAATTCACGTCTGAGTCCATTCCATTACAACCTGGAAGTGGAGAAATTATAATGAAGAAGATACATGAGTTTAGCCCAACCTGAAAGCAGAACGAGGGGAAAAATTACTAGTTAAGTTTTTTTTTCCTTTTTCTTATAAGCTAGTCCAATCCTGAATACTCCAACAATCTGTGAAACCCAAGTGGCTGGCTTCACCCTATGCTACAGCTATGCAGCCAGTACAAAACTCATTGAATACCCTGTGAAATATCTAGAAACACTGAAACCAACTACCCATCCATCGGTTAATGTTGTCATAGCTCAACTTGCATGTATGGTATTTTGCCTGCCAAAATAACTCCAAGAATCCTGTAGAGGCTAGAACTTTACATTTAGTTACCCATAATCTCTCTTAATCGGAGCTCTTTGATTCATTGGGAAAGAATCTCCGTTGTGACAAGTTCCGTCCTGAAGGGTGTGAGACTTGGGGAAAAGCAATCTCAAATGTGTAGCTTTTTAACATAATCAAAACCTTTTGCCTAAAAATCACACAACTGCTCCAATGCTCTAAACCTCCCAGTAAGAAAAGGTGAAGCCCACTGATCAAGCAGCAGGCACACCTGCATACAACCACAAATTGTGAGGGGAATAGCCTAGTATGTTTATAAATACATAAGAAGCCAAGTTGACTGAGCACTCATACAAAAGACACTTTTGAAAATTGACGAGGGAAAGAGAAACTTACACTTTTGCCAAGGACAAAAGGGTGTCTAAGAACATAACTGTTGGATCTCAGCAAAACGTCACATTTCAGGTTTCACTTACACACAATCATGGTAAGTCAGTAGCAGCATGTATGCCATACACTACGTATGGGCAGGAGATCCTAGACCTATGACCAGGGGCTACTCCAAAATTTGCACAGCTACTTTGCAGGATTAAGAGCATCAAGATTGCAGTTATGTATGCCTACGTTTACTTCTCAATCTATTGGAATTGATTCCTCTTTTGAGCATGGTAGGGGAGATACTCTTGATGAAAGTAACTTTTGGTATATGCGTCCCAAAGAAGACACGTACTTTTACATGAACTCCAGAGCAGGTAAGCAAAAGATGAAAGAATCTCCTGCGAGTGTTCCTTCTCAATCTTTTCCTTCAAATTCGTTTACTGCTTCTCATGGTCATTTTGAAGTCGGTGCTGCTTCATCTCATTTTGACGCATTCACTTCTCCTTCCACACCTCAATTCTCATTCCCATCCATGCCACTCTTTTTACGCTACATCTCCATTTCCATTATTAACTTCTTCATTTCAGTCACCACACGTGCCATTCCACACTACACCAAGGGTTTCACAAAACATAGGCACATCCTTTAGGACCTCTTCTTTTCCACATCCAAGTGGTGCGAATGTACATTTGGGGAAGGCTAGACCTCCATCACACACATTTGAGATATCCCATGCCTCGGACACCTTCCTAGGCATTCCCGAGTGTGGATCAGCTAGTACCATAGTTTGCCTCCATGGCTTTACCTAGTGGACCTACTAGTCATTCTGTTGTGCCACAACCAACATTTGGGCAAGGCCTCCATATTCTAGTGCCTCCACCTCCATGGCCACCTTATGGAAACATTCATGATCCATAGCCTCCACCACCGGCACCATATGTGTTGGGTGTAAAGTCCCTTCGTCTCCGTGTAAATAGACTTACGGGTGTGAACACACCCTTAATGTACCCTAACATGTAAATACATTCTTTTTATTCTTTGTGTACCATCACATCGGTACACCCATCTCTGCGTTCACTCTTCCTCTAACTCTCAGCTCATCTCTGTTCTTTAGCTAACGCTTGACCTTGCACACCATTGCGCACTCTCACACCCTTCAAACTGGTATCAGAGCTTCAGTGAAGGTGTGCGCGCTTCCTGAAGTCAAGGCGAGTCAGTTTCAGCTCACGCGTGCGAAGAAAATAGCAGGTCGTTTTTCAGCAGACGGCTGCGTGCGCATCGAGGTGACACATTTCAGCAAGCTGTCACCTCCCACAGGTCAGGTCGTCAGTTTTCTGGTCTGCATTAACAGGCGATAGGCAGGCGACAGCCTTCACAAGTCAGACGACTGCAGACAACAGTTCCCAGGCAGGCGATAGTCAAGCAACAACAGACGATTGCAAACGACAGCTCCCTGGCAGGTGACAGCAGACGACAGGCAGGCGACAGCTCACGAGGACAGGCGCAGGCAGATTTGTTAGGCGACAGGCACGCGGGATAGGCGGCTGGTCAACGGCTGATGTTTTTGTCACGATATCAGCAATTCACGTCAATTTTTTATTAATTTTGCAAGGAGACCCCTTGCTCACTGACCGGGGTTCGCGTGCTCAAGCACAGTTCGCAAGTTTGTGCAGATTTAGGCACAGAAATTTGGGGCTTTTTCAGATTGAGTACTGCTCATGCAAGCTTAGCTGAGTTAAATTTCTCAACGTTGGACCCATAAAATTTGGGGCTTTTGCTGTATTGGCGAAATTTTGGTCAGGTGAGTCAGATTGGCTGACATTGGTGCACAATTGGACCCGAGAAATTTGGGGCTTTTGCAAAATTTTGTGAAATTTTGCTAAATTTGCCCGTTTTATGCTTTCGGGAACATGTGTTAATGCAATCGGGGCAGATTGATAAGTGAAATTTTGGGGTTTTACTGAAATCTGTGGATTTTGGCAAAGTTAATGCGTGAAATGCACTTTGGGAATATTTCTAAAGCAATCTTGTTGCCATAAGCAGAGTGATTTGAGCATTCTTTATCTCCCGCTTGTGCGATTTTGGAGAAATTGCAGAGAATTCTTGGTGTTTTGGGGTATCATAAGTTGATACGAGCACATATGTATGCAGTACACATGTTGGGCAGCTACCATTGAGTTGATGTATTGCTGATTATTCATGTAGCAGCAGTCTTAGCGATCATTTGCAGATCTGGGATTGGTGCAGATGTATTTATGGTTATATTGCTGAAGTGGGAGTTATCTGGCAGTGATGTATGCATTTATTGTATGCTGAAATTGCAGTCATACTACTGAAAGTCATTCATTCTACTGTTGTACATGTACTTGGACTGAATCTTGCTATTATTTGCTGAAAAACTGGGCTGAAATCAGCTGAATATTCAGCTCATTTTTGCTTACATAAATTGCAGCATTGAATTTCTGGTGTATTGCTGAGAAATGGCTGCAAATGCTTCTAGCGGCAATGACACAAAATCCCTCTTTGGAATCAAGAGGTTTGATGGCACTCGCTTTGACTTTTGGAAGGATAGGATGCAAGGCATTTTGTTTCTCAAGGACTGTGAAGATGCTCTCTTGGAGACTAAGCCTGCAGCTATGACAGATGTGGATTGGGCTAGACTTAATAAGAAGGCCATTGCATACATAAAGATGGCAGTGTCTGATGACGTACTTACAGACATCAAGCGTCTTGATACAGGTTATGCTATATGGAAAAAGCTTTAAGGATACTTATGAAAATACAACTCCTGTTAATCAAGTACATCTTATGCGTAAACTTGTGAACATGGAATTGGATGAGTCTAAGCCAGCATCTGAGCATTTGAGTGCTTTCACAGGGATTTTGAGTCAGTTGCAAGACTCTGGTTTGACTGCTTTCGATGATAAATTGAAAGCTATTTTCTTATTGATGACTTTGCCTAACAGCTGGGAATCCTTGGTTGTGTCACTTAGCAACAACCCTGCTTTGACTTTTGATGGTGAGGTTCAATCCTCAATGAAGAAATCAGAAGAAAGTCTAGTGGTGAAAGCAGTGGCTCAGCTTACTATGTAAGAGGCAGGTCTAAAAAGAGGGGTAATGCAGCCAATAAAGGGAAAAGCAAAAGCAAAAGCAAGGGCAAACAGCAGGATGTCACATGCTATGAGTGTGGGCGTAAAGGGCATAAAAAGCCCGATTGCCGGTACTTCAAGAAAGAGCAAGAAAGAAAGAAACAGCACGGTAAGAAAAAGAAAGATGATGACAGCTTTTCCTCAAAAGAAGTTGCAAAGGCAAATGTTGCATCCAGTGTGGTCATTGAAGAGCTTCCTAACACTGAAGAGATACTTGTTGTAGCCTCATGTAATGATGCAGATATTATGGCAGCAATAGGTGATATGCACATCACCAAAAAGGAGGTAATTGATGCCTTACTTTCAGCTCATGATGAGCTGTCACAATCATGGATAGTGGACAGCGGTGATTCTTTTCATGTTACCCCCTCTTTGGAGTCATTTTCTGAATATACTACAGGTTGCCTAGGCAAGGTTTACTTGGGTAATAACTATACATGTGAGATAGAGGGTGTTGGCACCATTCACTTGGCTCTTGAAAATAGCCAAGAGCTGATTTTCTAGGATGTCAGATTTGTACCAAGCATAAAGAAGAGTCTACTATCAATTGGGCAACTTGATGCTAAAGGGTACTTTACTACATTTGGTGGTGGATCTTGGAAGGTCCATAAGGGCTCTATGCTGATTGTTAAAGGCAGCAAAAGGGGGACTTTATATTACTTGCATTGTAAAGCATTACCTGGCAAGTTCTTGGCCGTGGCTGAAGTCCATTCACAGATGGAGCTTTGGCACAAAAGACTTGGTCATATGAGCCAGAAAGGCCTTCAGGTTCTCTCCTCTTTAGGGAAATTTGATGTAAAAGGCTTTAGTCTAGAATTTTGTAATGATTGCTTATATGGAAAACAAGTGAAGTCTCCTTATTACTCCGGTGTCGTTAAGAAGTCTAATGCTCTTGACCAAGTACACTCTAATGTGTGCACTATGCTTGTTAATTCGTATGGCAGTGCATGGTACTTTGTTACTTTCATTGATGATTTCAGTAGAAAGTCATGGACGTATGCACTTAAGAGCAAAAAGGAAGTGTTAGATTCTTTTAAAAAATTTCATGCTTTTGTTACCACACAAAAAGGGCTTAAGTTGAAAGCCATAAGAATAGATAATGGGGGTGAGTATGTCTCAAAAGAATTTAACAAGTTTTGTGAGATGCATGGCAATAAGAGGGAGTTGACAGCCCCTTATAATCCTGCATCAAATGGCATGGCTGAAAGATTTAACTACACACTTTGTGAGAGAGTTAGATGCATGTTGTCCACAGCTAATCTCCCGCAGCAACTTTGGGGAGAGGCTCTTAAAACTGCAGTTCATGTATGCAATCGCTATCCCAATCATGCATTGGAAAATGGCATTCCTGAAGAGGTTTGGTCTTGCAAACCTACTTCATATAACCATTTGCGTGTCTTTGGCTGTGATGCCTTTGTGCATGTACCTGTAGAACAAAGGACCAAACTAGACATGAAATCTATCAAGGGCATCTTCATGGGATATGGAGATGAGGGAGAGATGGGTTATAGAGTTTGGCTTCCTCAGGGCAGGAAGATAATACACGGCCGAGATGTAGTATTTAATGAGGCAAAGTTGCTGAAAAATGCTACACATGGTGATCTTGACAAAAAGAATGTCAAATTTCAGCATGAACATGTCAGAGTGCAGCGGTGCGGAAGCGTAGGACTGAGAGAGAGAGAACGCAGAGAGAGAAGGGAGAGAAAGAGACAGAGTACACTGAAGATCTGCTGTATAAAGAATGCTGAATACAAAGATATACACGGGCGCAGTGCGCTGGACTGCGTGTCTCCACCTCGACGATGCGACCTGCTGTCCACCTCGAAGTCTGCTGCAGTCTGCACTGTCTGCTGTCTGAAATCTGTGAACAGAGACAGAAATCTGCACGGCACCGGTCTGTAATCTGCGACAGAGAATAGTGGGCAGACTGCTGGAGTCGTCGGCAATAAATAGGCGAAAAACCACCTAGAACAGGGCGCAGAAAATAGGGCGCAGCCTGGTAAAATCGGCTGCAGGCAGTTGGACTGCCACGTGGCAGTCCGACTGCACAGTCCGACTGCAGCTGCTGGTCCGACTGCAGCTGCTGACTGTGCAGCTGCCTAACAGGCTATGATCTCTGACACCCCCTCTCAGAGCCTGGATAGGGCAGAAGCCTGAGGGATCTGGAATGTTGCCGAAGTAGAGCCTGAGGAAGCGCCTTCGTAAACAAATCTGCAAGATTATCCTCCGTCTTGCAATACTCCACAGTGATGGTCTCATCCAGAAGCTTTTCTCGGATGAAGTGGTACTGGATCTCAATGTGCTTCGTCCGGGCATGAAAAACAGGGTTCCTTGCCAAGGCAATGCAACTCTCATTGTCACATCGCAGCAATGTAGGACGAGTCTGGGGGCACCCAAGCTCCTCCAACAATCTCCGAAGCCACACAACCTCGCATGTGGTGGAAGATGCGGCCCGATATTCCGCCTCAGTAGACGAAAGGGCTACCGTGGGCTGCTTCTTGCTACTCCATGAAATAACACCTGCACCCAAAGTAAAGTAGTAACCTGTTGTAGACCGCCTGTGGTCCACGTCACCGGCCCAATCCGAGTCGCTCCAACCTGCAAGTACAAGATCTGACCCATCTGTCCCTGCGGGGTAATGAATCCCCAAATCAGACGTCCCCCTCAGATACCGAAGTATCCTCTGAGCAGCCTGTCAATGCACCGTCTTAGGTTCACTCATGAACCCTGCCAAGAGCCCAACAGCAAAACATAGATCAACCCTGGTGTTGAGAAGCCAAATCAAAGACCCTATCAATTGTCGATAGCGGGAAGCATCCGCCAAAGGAGAAGCTGAGTGGGAAGTGGCCTTCCAGTTCGGATCCATAGGAGTAGAGAGGGCCCGGCAATCTTCCATCTCAAAAGACACCAAGAGCTCCTGTACATATCTCTGTTGGGAGAGAAAGATCCCCCTCTGAGACTGAAAAATCTCATGTCCTAAAAAGAAATGGAGTAGCCCCAAATCCGTCATCTCGAACGTCCGATGTAAAGCTGACTTTGTCTCCTGGACCTGCTGTGCATCATCACCTGTGACAATCAAATCATCAACATATAATACAAACAGCACACAACCATCCTCGGAAGTGTGAACATACAGCTGCGGATCGGCCTTGGACCGCCGATATCCCAACTGAGTCTGGAGGAACGAATCAATCTTCTCGTTCCAAGCTCGCGGGGCCTGCTTGAGACCATACAGGGCCTTCTTCAACCTGTAGACTTTCCCATCTGAAGAACCAAAGCCAGGAGGCTGCTCAACGTAGATCTCCTCCTTCAAATCACCATTCAGGAAGGCCGACTTCACATCCAGCTGATAAACAGGCCATCTCCTATGGCCAGCCAAAGCAAGAACAGCTCTAATGGTTGCCATACGAGCTGTGGGGGCAAAGGTGTCATGACAGTCAATCCCTGGGCGCTGGGCAAAACCCTTAGCAACAAGGCGAGCCTTGTGCTTATCCAAAGTACCATCACTGAGATATTTGGTCTTGAAGACCCACTTGACTCCAATCACCTTCTTCTTCGGGGGGCGTGGCACAAGTGACCAAGTGCCATTCCTCTCAATAGCCTCCAACTCAGCTTCCATAGCTTTCTTCCATGGGGCGGACTGTAAAGCCTCCTTCACGGAGGTGGGCTCTCGATCCTGCATAACTCGGGACATCAAACAATAATTGGAGCACACAAGCTCCGAAGAATGCGCCTGGTGCCTCTGTGACCGCCGCGGACCATCCTGCGGTCCCCACTCCTCAGGAACCCCCTCGATCCCTGAATCACGGAGTGTGTCACGGGCCCAGCGAGGAGGAGGCCGAACCTCCCCTCGTCGTTCTCCATCAGTAGAAGACTCTGGAATGTCCACCGGTGGTAACTCCTCAGAAGGATCCGGTGGAACAGTAGACTCTGTGTCAGAAACAGAATCATAATCAAACGGCACAGGCTCCAGTGGAACTGTAGAAGGAGCCAAACTCTCCCCTGGATCTCCAAGAACGGGATGCTCCTCACTCATTGAAGAAGCCGGAACCTCCACAAACCGCACATCACGGCTAGTATATACATCCCGCTTGACGGGATCATACAGTCGGTAGCCTTCGGACTGGGAGCTGTAGCCAACAAATACCTGTTTTCGGGAAGCCGCTTCAAATTTGTCACGGTGAGCCTTGGGAATGTGAACATAGGCATCACACCCAAAGACCCGAAAGTAAGAAACATCTGGCTTCGTCCCAAAATAAGCCTCAAATGGAGTCATCCCTTCCACGGCCGAAGTAGGGGATCGATTAAGGATGTGGACTGCAGTAGCCACAGCCTCGGCCCACAGAACCTGAGGGGTCTGTCGGTGCTCCATCATGGTGCGCGCCATCTCGATCACACTGCGGTTCTTCCGTTCTAGAATACCATTTTCTTGAGGAGTATTAGTATTGGCAAACTCCTGGTGAATTCCTCTATCTGCACAAAACCGAGCAAATTCATTAGACACAAATTCACCTCCCTTGTCGGATCGCAAGGTCTTCAACTTCCGGCCTGATCGGTTCTCCTCAAAGAGAAGCCAATCCTTGAAGTGCGAGAAAGCTTCTGACTTTAGTACCAAAAAGTAGGCCCATGCCATCCTGCTGTAGTCATCCACGATCAGCATGAAGTACGAGCTCCCACGCAGGGACTCATTCCTCATAGGGCCACATAGATCCGTAGATACTAACTCCATTGGTGAAGTAGACCGCCGCGAAGCGGTGTGGGGAATGGCATCTCTATGCTGCTTCCCCCGTATGCAGGAGACACATGGCTGCTGGCTCACCACTATATCCGGCAACCCTCGAACAAGCTGTCCCCGTGATGCCTTCCGAAGATAGTCATAGTTCAGGTGACCAAACCTAGCATGCCATAATTCAGACTGTGACTGTGAGGTAAGAAGAAGAGTAGAGAGGGCAGTGGAAGACTTCAGTTTGTAAATGCCGTTCTCCTCATATCCAGATGATAGAACCTTCCTCGATTCACGATCAAGGACTCGCACTGTAGAACTGTCAAACTCCACCAGAAGACCAAGGGAGCAAATCTTATGGACTGAAAGGAGATGGTACCCCAATCCTGGTACATGCAAAACCTCTGAGGTATGGGTGCCACCTCGTCCATCCGGAATAAGCTGCATCTTACCCCGACCTGCAATAGAAACTGAAGAGCTGTCTCCAATGAGAACCTGCCCACGCGAAGGTCGCAGCTGGGCAACACCATCTGATGAAGGAGTCATGTGCCGTGAGGCACCACTATCAATAATCCACTCTCGAGATTGGGAAGCCGCCATCGCAGCATCAGAAGCATTCGGTGAAGCGTCCTCAATGACAACTAAGTGTAGAAATGCAGCTGATGAGGGTGCAGCCACCGCTCCAGAATCCTTGGTTTCCTTCTTCGTGGTGTCCTTCGAGTCTTTGTCAGGGCAATCCTTCTTCCAATGGCCAGTCTTTCCACAAATATGGCATGTGGAGTCTTTGTCCTTGTCCTTCTCCTTGTCCTTCTTGGACTTGTTATCCCCCTTCTTCTTCTTTTGGTCCTTCCCCTTCTTCTGAGAGGCTTGACCTGTCAACGCCTCCGTCTTGGAAGCATTCTGTCCCTTTAACTGTTCCTCTTGGTCCAAGACCATAGGAACCAACTCTTCCCACCGAAGAGTAGACTCTCGCCCCGAAGCAATAAGGGCAGAGTAAAATGTACCGAATCGTGGCTGCAACTGGGACAAGAGTGTAATCGCCATGTCTTCGGAGGAAATTGGCTTCCCCGCATTCTGAACCTGCATCTGTAGCTGCCTTAGCTTGTTAATGTGTTCCCTTAGCGAAGAAGACTTATTGACGGACAAGGTCCGCATCTGTACCTCCAAAGAAACCCTCTTCATCAGGGTCATCCGATTGTACATTTGATCAAGCTCCAGCCATATCTCACGAGCCACTGTCAAGTGCTCGATGTGAGCGATCACGGCTGTAGTGCAGGATAGAAAGAGAAAGGATCGAATCCTGGCATTCAGTTTGTCCCAATGAGACTGGGCCTTGGCCAACTCCGCACGAGCATCGGAAGAGAGTTTGGACTCATCTCTTACCGAAGGCCGGTCAATATCTTCCTATACCAACTCCGCCAAATCATAGGACTCCAGAATGGCCAACATCATAACGCGCCAAATGCGGTAGTTGTCGCCATCGAGCTTCTGATCTGTAGGAAGAGCCGGTAGGACAGGCACCTTCCGGTCCATAATCGCCTGGAACTCCAAGTCCATCTCTGTAGACATCTTCACCTGCAATGCCTTCTCAAACGCAAAAGCAGCCCCCTCTGACTGAGTAAACTCAGCCTGCTAAGGCTCTTCCGCGTCCCGAAGCTTCTTCACCCGCCGGAGGCGATGAAAAAGCAAAATCTGCACTTTTAGGTTGAAAACTCAAACTTTCTCCGCGTAAAACAGCAGTAAACAGCAGCGAATCCACCACCTGTACTCCTTTCCTGTGCGCCCACACTCGTTTCAGCCTTGTTCCAAGGCGCAGCCCTCCTGTCTGCCCTTAAACGCAAAAAACGCAAATTTGTGTCGCGATGGAAACTCCTCTTCAAGTTGATTCTGCGCTCAGTCAGCCCTCAAACACTACTCTGATACCATGTCAGAGTGCAGCGGTGCGGAAGCATAGGACTGAGAGAGAGAGAACGCAGAGAGAGAAGGGAGAGAAAGAGACAGAGTACACTGAAGATCTGCTGTATAAAGAATGCTGAATACAAAGATATACACGGGCGCAGTGCGCTGGACTGCGTGTCTCCACCTCGACAATGCGACCTGCTGTCCACCTCGAAGTCTGCTGCAGTCTGCACTGTCTGCTGTCTGAAATCTGTGAACAGAGACAGAAATCTCCACGGCACCGGTCTGTAATCTGCGACAGAGAATAGTGGGCAGACTGCTGGAGTCGTCGGCAATAAATAGGCGAAAAACCACCTAGAACAGGGCGCAGCCTGGTAAAATCGGCTGCAGGCAGTCGGACTGCCACGTGGCAGTCCGACTGCAGCTGCTGGTCCGACTGCAGCTGCTGGTCCGACTGCAGCTGCTGACTGTGCAGCTGCCTAACAGGCTATGATCTCTGACAGAACAGCCAGCCATTAGCTGAAAATTCTGTTCCTTTTGATGCTGAAAATGAGTAGCAACCTATTGCGCTACAGCCAGAAGATCATGGACAGCAAATAGATGCACAGGATGAAATAGGATAGCAAGAAGAACATGCTGAAAACAGATTACAGCAGCAAGAAAATGCTGAAAATCAGCCACCTGGTGATGGTGTGCACATTCCTCAAGATGTAGGTCCACTGCCTGATAATACAGATCATTGGGTAAGACGGTCTACACGTGTCAGAAGGCAGCCACAGAGGTTTCAGCCATCTTTGGATTGCATTTTGTTGATTGATGAGGGTGAGCCTCTGACATTTAAAGAGGCACAGTCATGTGAAAGCAAGAGAAAGTGGGAGCTTGCTATGCAAGAAGAGATGACGTCTCTATATGCGAATAACACATGGGAGCTTGTAACTTTACCCAAGGACAGGAAAGCTATTCCTAATAAATGGGTTTACAAAGTGAAATGTATTGATGGGAAGCCCAAGTATAAGGCACGGCTGGTTGCTAAGGGCTATACACAAAAGGAAGGCATAGACTTCCAAGAGGTCTTTTCACCCAGTGGTGAAGATGACTACGCTCCGTGTTCTGTTTGCTCTCACTGCATCCTTGGATTTAGAGTTGGATCACATGGATGTGAAGACTGTTTTTCTTCATGGTGACTTGGATGAAGAGCTGTACATGAAACAGCCAGAAGGATTTGCTATTCTAGGAAAAGAGCATTTGGTTTGTAAGCTAAAACGCAGCTTATATGGGCTGAAACAAGACCCTAGACAATGGTACAAAAAATTTGATACCTTTATGCTCAGCCATGGATTTAAACGCAGTCATGCAGATCACTGCTTGTACACTAAAAAGGCTGATGATGGCAGCCTTACTGTGCTGGTTTTATATGTGGATGACATTTTGATTGCAGGACAGCATAAGAGTACTTTGAATGCTCTTAAAAGGCAGCTAAGTTCAGCCTTCTCTATGAAAGATTTGGGGGCAGCTGAACACATTTTGGGCATACGCATTAAAAGAGACAGAGGGCAGCATTTGTTGTTTCTCTCACAGGACAAGTACATCAACAAAGTACTTGACAAGTTTAATATGGCTCATACTAAGCCTCTTGGTGTGCCTTTATCGCCACATACAAAGCTTAGCAAAGCTGATTGCCCTAAGGATGATGCAACTGCTAGTGCCATTAATGGTATACCTTATGCATCAGCTTGTGGATCTTTGATGTATGCCATGGTTGCAACTCGCCCTGACATTGATCATGCAGTGGGAGTTGTTAGCATATTTATATCTAACCCTGGCAAGCCACATTGGGAAGCAGTGAAATGTATCTTCAAATACTTGAAAGGTACACAAGAAAAGTGCATATGCCATGGAAAGGGTACACTAGAGTTGCAGGGATTTTGTGATTCAGACATAGCAAGAGATCTTGACACTAGGAAATCTACCAGTGGGTATGTTTTTACTTTGGCTGGTGGGGCTCTTGGTATTCAAGATTGTAGAAAATTGTGGCACTGAGTACAACAGAGGCTGAATATATTTCAACCACAGAAGCTTCTAAGGAAACTATTTGGCTTAGCCGTCTAGTCAAGGATTTTGGTCTTTCTTCACGTACACCAGTGCTTGGTTGTGATAGCCAGAGTGCAGTATGTCTGGCTAAGAATGCCATGTTTCATACATGTACCAAACACATAGATGTTCGGTATCACTTTATTCGACAGGTCTTGGATGATGGTCTTGTCACACTGACTAAGGTCAAAACCCAAGATAACCTTGCAAATGTTCTCACTAAGTCTCTTGCAAAGGCTCAGCATGAGCATTGCATTCGTTTAGTGGAATTTGGTTAGCTTAAAGGTACCACTTCAGACCTTTAAGTGGGAGGTTGTTGGGTGTAAAGTCCCTTCGTCTCCGTGTAAATAGACTTACAGGTGTGAACACACCCTTAATGTACCCTAACATATAAATACATTCTTTTTATTCTTTGTGTACCATCACATCGGTACACCCATCTCTGCATTACGGGTGTAAATAGACTTACGGGTGTGAACACACCCTTAATGTACCCTAACATATGAATACATTCTTTTTATTCTTTGTGTACCATCACATCAATACACCTATCTCTGCATTCACTCTTCCTCTAACTCTCAGCTCATCTCTGTTCTTTAGCTAATGCTTGACCTTGCACACCATTGTGCACTCTCACACCTTCAATATGGACTCCTAGAACCCATTTCTACCTACCCACCACCTCCTCTTCCTTATTATCCCCCTCAACCTCCTCCTTACCCTTATTACCCTTCTTATTTGACACCTCATGGTTCATCTTTCTCCTCAGCCAAGCATGCTTTTTGTGACACGACTCGTTTCAATGGGTCTAACTACACCACTCAATCAAATCCGATGAGGCATGTTCTCAACTCTCAAAATTTATGGAGCCTTGTTAAGGGGTTGGAATCCCAACCTGATCCCTCACTTGTTCCACATGAGGTTGTCCACTCATGGATGCTAGGATTGCCTCCGCTGTAGTCAATTTGATGCAAGGTCTTCTCCTTGAGTTTCACTCCCAATTACAACACTTTGGCCTAGCATCCGAACAATAGCTACACTTGACTAGTCGCTATGTGGCTACGGATAGGACTCATCATATAACACTTGACTACGAACTTCAAAAACATCAAAATCTCTGACCAGGATGACCTCAAGGTCAAGTTGGCTGAGTATCAATGACTTCTAAGTTCTTGCTGAATTCTCTACTGGGGGGCCCTAAGTCCTTTGATAACCATGTCGTGTTGTTTCGAAATAAACTATTGAATAAATACTTCCATTTTGCACAACATGTGATCTCATGGCCTACCATGCGAGTGTCAACGACTGCGTTATGCTCAACTATTCGATCAATTTCATAGTACTTCCTCTTTAGATGAGGCCCTCATTGCTGTCAAAAGATAACGTACCAGTGAGACAGTAGGGTTGGCAGGGAGGAACACAAAGTGACCTCAGCAAACATGGAGAAGAAAAGAGAAGAGAAGAGAGAAGAAACTCTGATGAATGGAATGATGAAGATCTGAATCATGGAGTGAATGTGATACAAGGGAACAAGGATGCCGTAGCATAAGGAAGATGATGAAGACAGCCACGAACCACGAACCACGAACCGCAATGTCCTCCTAAAGGGGTATGAGGATAATGGAGAGGCTAGAGAGAAGAGGTGGCAGAATGAATGAATCGGCCATGAGGAATGAATGAGAGAGTGGCCTATAAATAGGCATAGTCAGTCTAGGATGGCGCCCCTTTTTGGGGCTGCAAACCCTAAACACAAACCCTAAACGCAAAGCGCAAAAATGCAAAAACGCAAAGTATGGGTGAAGGGTGACGTACCAGCGAGACAGTAGGAGAGCACAAGACTAAAAACGAAGGCAGGACAGCTTGCAAGAGAGAGAAAGACTAAAAACGCAGGCAACAAAACTATGATGGTATGGCAGGTTGTATGGCAATAAGTCTGCACAGGAACGACAGTCGCCTAGTTGGAATCAGCTCTAAATTGCGTAAAGAGGACTCGAAATCAGGCGCCAGCTGATGGAGACAGCAATGGACAGCTTCGGCTGAGATGTCCTCCGCGAACGGGGTGTGAGTAGCAAGCTGAAACACCTGAAATCTACAAAAACGAGATTTTCATGCAGCGGAAGACGAGAAGTGGATGCCAAACCCACCACCAGTCTTTGACTTCACTGGAGTGGAGGATCTTCGCAGCTAGGTGAGCAGAACCTGGCTCTGATACCATTTAAAAGATGACGTACCAGCGAGAGAGTAGGGTTGGCGGGGAGAAACACGGAGTGACCTCAGCAAACATGGAGAAGAAAAGAAAAGAGAAGAGAGAAGAAACTCTTATGAATGGAATGATGAAGATCTGAATCATGGAGTAAATGTGATACAAGGGAACAAGGGTGCCGTAGCACAAGGAAGATGATGAAGACAACCACGAACCACGAACCGCAATGTCCTCCTGAAGGGGTATGAGGGTAGTGGAGAGGCTCGAGAGAAGAGGTGACAAATTGAATGAATCAACTGTGAGGAATGAATGAGAGAGTGGCCTATAAATAAGCATAGTCAGTCCAGGATGGTTTTTGGGGCTGCATACCCTAAACGCAAAACGCAAAAATGCAAAAACGCAAAGTGCAGGTGAAGGGTAAAGAGTTTCTAAACAATTGCATCTTCTCAAAATGGGCAACAAGGGAAGGGCAAATAAAACCAAAACCAAAATCAAGCTAGTGAGTCACAAGGAACCTTCTAGTCTTCTCTTAAACCTAGGTAGCAAACTGTACCTAAGAAAAATAGATATGTCAAAATCTCAATGGCAAGTGTCGATCAAATGCAAGAGGCAAACAGCCAAAACCCAAGAATCAAACCCACACCATTCAGTCAAGAATTTTCCAACAAGGCAAAGTGGTGGCAACCAAAATCAAGGGCAGTGGCATGGTCAGAGGCCCACACTACCACCAATCAACCATCACAATCAACATCATTTCTCAACTCCAAAGAGCTTCTCTAACTGGTCTACCGAAGCCCACCTTGTTTCTTTAGAGACATCCAAGGATACAAACCTCGTCTATATCTATGAGTTCTCTCTTGATGAGGTGATTGCAGAAGCCCACTCTTCGCAGCCTAGCACTTCTTCTCGCGCTTGGATTGTGGATAGTGGAACCACACATCACGTGACCCCATCTAGGATATTTTTCTCCCCCAAGCCCTGGCAACCGAGTGTGTTCAAATTGGGAATGACTCCTCAATCAAGATTCAAGCTCAAAGTCACATCAATGTTGTTGTTGAATACGGTTTGGATCTCACTACGCGAGACAATGTATATCCCCCACCTTGGGATGAGCTTGTTATCTGTTCAATAGCTTTGTTGGTTGGGTTGAGCAGTCTTTACAATGACCACAATTGAGGTCCTTGACTCTCAAATTGGCTTAGTGGTTGCTCGCAATGAGACACAACCTAATGGCCTCTACATGATGACCCGGTTTCTTTCTGAGATGACAATTGAGGGCTTGGAGTTCCAGTGCTTCCAAGCTTTAGCCACTGCACGAAAGCCTACAAACAATGAGGAACTTTGATATTACTACTTGGGGCATCTCAGTTACGACTCTCTTTACGAGATGTCTCGTCGACAGATGGTTGAGGGCCTTCCATACCTAAAATTGTCTAGAGATATTTGCAAAGCTTATCAAGTAGGGAAACAACACCATACTTCCTTCCCTCAACCGTCCACACATAGAGTTGAGACATCCCTGAGATTGATCCATGTTGATCTTTTGCCGACCGCCTTGAACAACAAATTGTACTTCTTTTCGGGAGTGGATTATTTCTCTCGATACATGTGGGAATAGTTCTTAAAGTATAAATCAAATGCATTCACCTATTTTTCTGCACGAGTGTTGATGGTTCATAACCCAAATTGGTTGTCATGTAAATTGTATGAGGAGTGACAGTGATGGTGAGTTTACCTCCCATAAGTTCACCAAGTTTTTGCAAGAGCATAGCATCTCTTGCCAGCTCACCCCCACTAGCTTCCCTTCTCAAAATGGAGTTGTAGAGTATAGGAATTGAATAGTCGTGCACATGGCACACTCTATGCTATTCATAGTAGAGCTCCATGTGAGCACCTTTGGATTGAGATTATTAACACTTCAATGTACATCCTCAACCAGTACCCAACTATAGCGGTCTCCCAAATGACCCCGTATCAACCATTCTTTGGCTCTCGACCTATAGTGTCCCACTTCAGAGTCTTCAACTATCGTGCATACACGAACACTCCTCATGATAACATAGAAAAGCTCACTCCTCAAACTAATCTCCTTATTTTTGTAGGATATCCCTCAAAGGTGAAAGTCTTTCATTTGTGTGATAGTATGAAGAGAGAGCCTTTTTATGAGAGGAATATTGTGTAATCTTCAATACTGGTCTCTGAGCCGATTTCTCAGTATACACCACCAAAGATAGTACCTTCTCAGCTGAGTCTACTATCCGCTCCTAACCTTCCCGCTGATTCTTCAAACCCTAGATCCCCCTCCACAAGACTCGTTACCTCGTTGGTACCTACAAACCATGCAGGATTCAAGGATCCTTTTACCAGATTCCACTCCGGAGGGCCCTAGAAGATTTGCTCAACTTGCCACTCAAGCTTCATCTGCATCTTTGTTTACAACAGACTAAATAGCATTTTCTAAGCCACAAAGTTAGCAAGAGGCTCTTTAGCATCCCCAATGGTGCAAGGTGATGGAAAAGAAGCTAGAGAGTATTGATCGAAATGAGACTTGGACTTTGGTGGATCATCCGAGTCACAAGAAAGTCATCATGACCAAATGGATTTTTAGGACAAAGCTCAAAGCTCATGGGACTTTAGGCAAGTACAAGACTCACCTTGTCCTACATGGTTTTCGATAGAAGTAAGGTATTGACTATGAAGAGGCCTTTGACCCTATTGTGCAATTATCATTCTGTTTGTTGGTCACACTAGCCGCTCACCACAGTTAGCCAATCTACTAGATGGATGTCAAAAGTGCCTTTCTGAATGGTATCTAGAGAAGGAAGTCTAAATGGAGTAGCCATCTGAATTTCCTTCTCCTGAAGGTCTCTCATTTGCAAAAATCCCTCTATGGGCTTGAGCAAGCACTCCGGTCTTGGTTCCATAGGATAGATGAGTTCCTTAAGACTCATGGATATCATTCTACCCCTTATGACCTAAAATTTCATGTCCTTACCACTTCCGTGGGGACCGGCCACATCTTGCTATACATAGATGACTTACTTATCACTAGCTCAAATTCTACTGTCATAGTGGAAATTAAGGCCCAACCTAGTGCCACATTTGAGATGATTGACCTCGGTCAATTGTTTTATTTTTTGGGGATGGAGGTAGTTCAATCAGAGGAGGATAGTATTTGTGTCGTACCAGAAGTATGTCTTCAATTGGTAGAGTATTGCACAAATCAAACACGACTTGTGGCTACATGTCTCAATCCCACTCTCCACTTATCAAAGGATGCTCTACCAAGGAAGCTTCATTGGTTGATTCACACACTAGGCCAGATTTAGCACACTTGGATTTCTTAGTCAATATTTCACTACACCTAGGATGTCACATTGGACTGCCTGTTTATGTGTTTTGAGATATCTTTGGTGTGTCAGAGTGAAGCAGGGCAGAAGAGTAAGACCAAGACAAAAAGCGAAGAAAGAGAGGAGAGAGAGAGAGAGAGAGAGAGAGAGAGAGAGACAATTGAATGCAGAAAATCTACAGGGAAGAATGTTGTATAAGGATGCAAATATGTACACGGGTGCAAAGTGTATGCGTATGTCTCCACCTAGAAGATCTCTCACTCTATGAACCCTGAGGACAGTCTCCACAATCAATAGCCTGAAACTTGAGATCTGAACTGTCCAAGTGTGTGGAGACTAGGCAAAATAAATAGCCAACAAGAAATGCAATATATAATGCACGTCAGCTGCATTAAATGCAGCCAGCTGTACAGCAGCTGTCCGGATTGCAGAAAATTGTCCAACCTGTCCCTGCTATGCCTCATGGCACCTGCGCTGCGACATCACCGGTACGGACTGTCACCATGTGACCTACCTGGTGCGACTACAGAAAACTACTCAGAACTAGAGTTGCTTGTCCAAGGAATGCCAATCTCTAACACCCCCTCTCAGATCCTAGACACAGCAAAAGGCTAAGAGATCTAGAGTGCTATCAAAGTAAAGCCTGAGGAAGCACCTTCGTAAACAAGTCTACAAGATTGTCCTCTATCTTGCAATAGACCAAGGTAATAGTCTCATCTAGAATCTTCTCCCAAATGAAATAGCACTAGATCTCAATGTGCTTCAACTGAGTATGGAACATAGGGTTCCTAGCCAAGGCAATGCAACTCTCATTGTCGCACTAGAGAACAGTAGGACCTTTCTGTAGGCAGCCAAGCTCCTCCAAGAGCCTGTGAAGCCACATTGCCTCACATGTGGTAGAAGATGTCGCCCAATACTCCGCCTTAGTCGAAGAAAGGGCAACCGTGGGTTGCTTCTTGCTGCTCCATGAAACAGCACCAGCACCCAAGGTAAAGCAATAACCTGTCGTGGACCTCCGATGATCCACATCGCCAGCCCAATCTGAATCACTCCATCCTGTAAGTACCAAGTCCGCATTACTTGTACCTGCTGGATAATAGATCCCAAAATAAGGGGTCTCTCATAGGAACCACATAACATAAGTCAAGACGAGTATTGAGAAGCCAGATCAAGGAGCCAACCAACTACTTGTTGGCAAGTAGCATCCACCAAAGGAGAATCGAAATGAGTTGTAGCCTTCCAATTCGGGTCCATAGGAGTCATAAGAGACTTGCATCCCTCCATCTCACACATACAAGAGCTCCTACACATACCGCTGTTGGGAATTAAAGATCCCCCTCACACTCTGATAGATCTCATGACCTAGAAAGAAATGAAAAAGTCCCATAACCATCATCTCAAACTTCTCATGAAGTGTTGCCTTTGTTTGCTCGACCATCTTGGCATGGTCACCTATCACAATCAAGTCGTCCACATAAAGGACAAACAACACACAACCTCCACCTGAGGGATGAACATAAAGTTGGGGATCGGCCTTGGAACGCCGATACTCCAATTTCTCTTGGAGGAACGGGCCAATCTTCTCATTCCAAGCACCGAGAGCCTGCTTAAGGCCATAGACAGCCTCCCTCAACCTGTACACCTTACCATCTGAAGAACCGAAACCTAGAGGCTATTCAACATAGATCTCCTCCTTCAACTCCCCATTCAAGAAGGTAGACTTCACATCCAACTCATAGACCGGGCATCTCCTATGGCTAGCCAAGACAAGAATTGCACAAAGAGTAGCCATCCAAGCTATAGGAGCAAAAGTATCATAGAAATCAATGCATGGGTGTTGTGCAAAACGTTTAGCAACAAGGCAGGCCTTGTGCTTGTCCAACGTGCTATCATTGCAGTACTTCATCTAGAAGACCCACTTGACTCCAATGATCTTATGAGGAGGCTTCGGCACAAGGTACCAAGCGCCATTCCTCTCGATCGACTCCAACTCCTGCTCCATTGCTCTCCACCAATGATCATGCTATAAAGCCTCCTTCACAGAGATGGGTTCCTGATCTTACATGGCATGAGTCATCAAACAATAATTAGTATACAAAAGCTCGGTGTGTTGGAAATAAAGGCCTCGTACCTTCTAAATGTGTGAACACACCCGTAGCACTTGTACTTACACATATATGTCTATCTAAAAACCTAAAGGTACACACTCGTCATTGTACCTGAAAACGTGTTCACTCTCTAGTCTACTCTCTCTCACTCTTTGTCTCTCTCACTACGCGTAACGACTGTCTGCGTCAATCTCCGTGCCTAATTGGTCCCTACAAACTGGCATCAGAGCGTAGAGTGCACGTTCCCCAAGGTCAAAGGTAGCTCACATACAGCAGCTGAGACAGCTCACGTACAGTAGTTGAGTGTGTGTCCGTCGCCAGACAAGAGAAAGGAAACAGTCGTAGGTGACCAGCGACACGGGCAGGACCAAGCGACTTGTCCAGCGTGGACCAGCGGGCAACAACAAGTGTGACGGGCAGCAGTCGCAAATAACTGCACTTCGTGTCTAGCACTACAGCCTGGTGGCAACAACCAGACCAGGTCTGAAGACACGTTGCACGCAACACCAGACGAAACGGGCTGCAGGCGATAGTCTTCAGGTACGTGACAGGTCAGCGGCTGACTGGCGACAACTTCCAACTTGCAAGCAACAGCTCCCGTGGTATCAGGCGGCAGTTTCTGCAAGGTGACAGGTCACGATAGCAGGTGGCTGGCCAACGGGAGCAGATTCGTCATTTTCCTTTGCAAATTTTTTAAATTTTTTCAAAGGTTCCCTACAAACAAGCCCTTTGCTTACTAATGAGCGTTTGTGCGTGTAAGCATTGTTAGGATT
Organism: Lygodium microphyllum; assembly: GCF_053477565.2. NCBI lineage: Eukaryota > Viridiplantae > Streptophyta > Polypodiopsida > Schizaeales > Lygodiaceae > Lygodium > Lygodium microphyllum. Next base: position 1,753,542 of record NC_141137.1, on the reverse strand, counting down.
TTGGGCAAATTTAGGCCCAGAAATTTAGGGCTTTCCCCGAATTTAGGGATCTTAACGCAGAATTGGACAATCTGACTCAGAAATTGCAAAGTCAGTGCACATTTGCCCAGGAATTTTGGGATTTTTCACATTTTAGTGAAATTCTTTCAATTTCACTGAAATTAGTGCACGCAGGACTTGGAAAATTTGGGGATTTGTCCAGATTTGATGCGAGCAAGATGCAACAGTGAGATTTGTCTCGAAAATTGCAGGAATTTGCGACATTTTGTCCCCGAGATTTGGGGCTTTTATGTACATGCGCAAATTGGGCTGAAATTTACCCAATTTCTCAACATTGATGCACATTGGACCCCGTGCAATTTGGGGCTTTTGCAGTTTGGGCAAAATTTGTGCAGCATTTGGTCATTTTATGTACATGCAGGTTGAATTCCGTGCAATTTGGACATCAACACTTGGTAAAATTTGGGGGTTTTGCTGAAATTGCTCTATTTTGGCAAAACTGGCCTATCCTATGCATGACAGAGGAAATGCAGATGTGTGGTTGATGCTTTGAGCAAAAAATTTTGGGGCTTTTGACCGTTCGTGTCAAATTTTATGCCCGTGGGTACATGTACAACAGAAATTGCAGCTGAAATTTTGGGATTCCTCATGTAATATGATGCACATGCCCTTGGAACAGCTGTAATCAGTTAGATAATGTTGTAGCACATGGTTTGGTGCTTCTGAAAATTTAATTACAGATCTGAAATCTGTGCTTCTGCGTGGTCATTTATTGCTGATTGGTACTTGTTTGTACCTTGGTCACTTGGGTGTACCTTGGTCACTTGGGTGACAGTTTGGGCCTGCATTTGCTAGTTTTTTTGTCACATTTGGGCTGAAAATCATGGGTGGCAGCAATGACAGCAGTAATCTGATGCAATAAAGAAGCTTGAAGGCACACATAACTTTGCAATTTGGCAAAAGCAATGCTACAATATCCTCTTACAAAAGAAGCAGGCAAAGCCGATCAAAACCCAAGGGGCAAAGCCCGCAGACATGGATCAGGACGATTGGGATGAGTTAAATGAGCTTGCACGCTCAACCATAGAGCTATCGATTTTTTATGCCTTGCTCTTCAACATTGAAGGTTTGGATTCTGCATATGCTATATGGACTAGACTGGAAGAACTGTATGCACAAAAGAGTGCTGCAAGCAAAGTGTATTGGCTGAAAAAGTTTATGGATTTGCGTATGAAAGAGGGTACAGCAATGTCTACTCACTTAAGTGAGTTTAACTCCATTTTCAGCCAGCTGGTTGCCTTGAAGTTCATGATTGATGAAGAATTTAAGGCTACTTTCTTGCTTTACACTCTACCAGAGAGTTGGGATACATTCACGACTGCTATGAGCAATTCTAATGTAATCCTTTTGTATGTTGATGTAGAGAGTGCTCTACTTATGGAAGAGATGAATCGGCAGAACAATGCATCCAATAAGTCTTCCAGTGCTTTGCATACTAGGGGCAAATCACAGCAAAAGGGCAAATATGATGGCAAGGGACACAATAAATCACGTGGCAAAGATATTGAATGCCATCATTGTGGCAAGAAGGGTCACTTTAAACGTGACTGCTACAAATGGAAGAAAGAGAAAGGAAAAGGCAAGAAGACAGATAATAGCAAGGAAGAGAAGAAGGACAGTCAGCCTAAGAAGAGCAGTGTAAAAATTGAAGAGGTGAATGTAGTCACTCATGACAGTGATAGTGGGAGTGATGTACTCTTTGTCTCTTCACACTTTGGTGCACATGCTTTACTTGCAAATACAGATGATGATATGCATACCTGGATTCTTGATTTAGGTGCTTCCTTTCATGTCACCCCTCATCGTGAGTGGTTTTCCGCATATACAGGGGGTCGACATGGTGTTGTCCATCTTGGGGACAACTATGCATGCGAGATTGCAGGTATTGACAGTATGCAATTACAATTTCAGCATGGCTCTGTCTTTACACTTCAGCATATACGGCATGTTCCTCAGCTCAAGAAGAGCTTGATTAACACAGGGCAGCTAGATGATGATGGTTTTCATACCACCTTTGGTGATGGAAAATGAAAGATCTATAAGGGACCTAGGGTTATTGCCAAAGGTTGCAAAGATACTTTGTATCCACTTCATGTATCTGTTAGAAGATGGGCATAGAAACCCACTGTAAGCAAGGGAGTATAAGGGTAGATGGGTGTGAATAGCCCTAAGGGCAGGGGAAACCCTAACCCTAGCTGGCAAAGGGCTATATAAACAGCCTATGGGTCACTATCACTTGTGAGAGAGTGTATCCAAGTTGTACTCTATGCAACTTAGTAAGCAAGATTTCATTCTTGTACTTTGAGCTCTTCTCTCCCTCTTGTGCACACATTTTACTGCTGCAAACTCTGATTTTAAACATGGTATCAGAGCCATCTCTGATCTCCTCAGCTTCCCTCAGCATCAGTCATCACTAAGTGCACACTAGCTGTCATTTTCTTCACTCTACCCTTCTTTCCTCCATAGCTGCCTGCAACCTACCTCCATTGGAGGACTTGAGGAGGACAAAGGAGGCCATATCAGCCTGAGATTTCTTCTTGAGACTTCTTCCCCACATCAGGGCGCAGCTCTCTGTAAGCTCAAGCACTGACATAGTCCACGCGTGAGGCCAGCATTGCCAACATTGGAAAAACGACGCAGTTTCTGACAGCGCAGAATTCGGGCTGCTGTACACGCAGCAGGCGGCGCAATCCGTACGGCTATCTTGGGGCTTTGATAGCCCCCCAAGTGGGCTACCCTCAGCTAAGAGGGCTCTGAGAAATTCTCCCTGTGCTGGCTGCTACAAGCCAAACCCTAACTGTGTTTTTTGGGCAGCCATAGCCAACAAGCTCCAAGCTTGACATTTTGGGATTTTTACACTCTGAGCTTCATTAACAGTGATTCTAATCACTGAAGCAGAGTCTCTGAATCCTATTCCAGAGTCTAAAGCTCTTGGGCATGATTAACGGACATCACCAAGTATCGAGAAGCCGACTTCAAACCGGGTTCCATTCAAGCACTTCACTAAGCTTGACAATAGTGTTCTCTTAACACTAATCATAAATCATCAGTTGAATAGCTTGCTGGACATTCACTAAAACCAGTGAGTTTTTTATTCCTCTTCATACATTGTTGTAAGGTTATGTGTAAAATAAACACATAAACCATTATGCACAAGAAGTGTATTGCATACCGTAAGTGACATTGTCTCAAGTACTTTGGTCAGTAAAATCAATAGCATGAGTGTTATCATACTCTCCTCAGAGTCATCAGCAACAAGCATTGAGATCATAGACAAACCGTGTCCAACACAAGCCTCATCCACTAAGCCGTACCACAAGGAGGAGCCTGAAGTCCAGTCTAGGTTTACTTCATTAAAACCTAAAAAGACTATTAAACCACGGAAGAAGTTTGCATATAAGAAAGGACCACCAAAGTCATACCTGGAAATATTACACTTATATGATTTTCAACCTTTCTCTTCATTACAACTTTGACTTCACTTTGTCTAAATTGCTTCCGCATTCAGTGAAAGGTTTGTAAGGGACTAGACACTGCCCTTGTCCCAACAAGTGGTAAGACCTTCCCAATGACTACAACATATGCTGATGTTCGTCCTCAAATTCGAAAGTTCGATGGTAAGGATTTCCATCCATGGCAAGTACTTATAAAATACAAAATGATGGAGAGAGGGTATTGGCCTCTTATTCAGGGCAATAGAGTTGTAAACTCTACAAATATGATTGATATAGAGGATGACCAACGGGCTCAAGCAATCATAATGCTACACTTAGATGAATCCCTGATTCATCATATTGATCAACTAAACACTGCTAAAGAAAAATGGGATGAGCTTGAAAAGCTCTATGGAGCCACTGGGAAGAATACTAAAATCTTCCTTAAAATTGAATTCTTCAGCTTGGAATACCGTTCAGGAGAAGATTTGGGAAAATTCATTTCTCATATGAAGGGACTTATGGCACAACTTGCTTCTGTACAAGCTCCAATACTTGAAGAAGATGCCATTGCTATTCTCCTAAAAGCTGTAAAACAGGTGTTCCCTACTCTTGTAACCACTCTCACAAACATTCCAGATCCTACTTTGGCAAGTACCATTCAATCCTGTTTGGATGAAGAAAAGAGGAACCACAAAGAAAGCAGCAACAGTCAGGCAACTTCAAATTCCCGTGAACAAGTATTGGTTCATACAGTTCTCACTAAATGTTCTTTCTGCAAGAAAAAAGGACATCTTGTAAACAACTGCTGGAAGAAGTATCCCGAGAAGATGAAATGTAACAAATGCAAGAAGACAGGGCATATAACAAGTAAATGCCCCAACACTCCTGAAATATCCAAAGAATTGGTAGCCAACTATGTCTCCAATTCATCTGAAGATCGACTGTTTTGACTATTTAAATCATCTACCTAGAACAACCTTGTAAGCCTGATTTATAAAGGCATCCAAAAAGGGGGGGATCTTTTACATGTCTTGTAATCCAATGCCACCCTGGCATTGAGGGGGGGTGTTAGAAGATGGGCATAGAAACCCACTGTAAGCAAGGGAGTATAAGGGTAGATGGGTGTGAATAGCCCTAAGGGCAGGGGAAACCCTAACCCTAGCTGGCAAAGGGCTATATAAACAGCCTATGGGTCACTATCACTTGTGAGAGAGTGTACCCAAGTTGTACTCTATGCAACTTAGTAAGCAAGATTTCATTCTTGTACTTTGAGCTCTTCTCTCCCTCTTGTGCACACATTTTACTGCTGCAAACTCTGATTTTAAACAGTATCTAGTGTACGTGACCATGTTGTTGCCGTGACCGAGCAACCAAGCGTTTCTTTGTGGCATGGCCGATTGGGAAACATGATTCAAACAGAAATGAAAGTGCTTTCTCATTTGGTTACTTGCCTTGTCTTCGTTATGCTGATTTTGAGAATTGTGATCATTGCATTTATGGCAAACATGCACAGACGTCTCACAAAAAGTCTCTTTCTTTGAAATCTTCTCCTCTAGAGTTAGTGCATTCAAATGTATCTCAAATGCCAATATTATCTTTAGGGGAAAAGAAATATTTTGTCACCTTTATCGATGATGCTACACGGAAAGTATGGGTTTACCCTATTCGTAGCAAGGATGAAGTGCTTGACAAGTTTAAAAATTTCTTGGCATTGGCTGAAAATCAAACAAATAAGACACTTAAGTGTCTTCGCTCTGACAATGGTGGGGAATATGTGTCCAAGGCCTTTCAAGCATTTTGTGACAGCAAAGGGATAAAGAGGGAGCTCACTGCCCCTCATAATCCGCCCCAAAATGGAGTTGCAAAGCGTATGAATCGGACCATACAAGATAAGGTCCGTACGATGTTATCTCATGCTGCATTACCCCATGGTTTTTGGGCAGAGGCTGTTACGACAGCCGTTCACTTAATTAATCCGTCACCAAACAAGTCTTTGGGGGGGGGGGGGGAGTTCCCCAAGAAGCGTGGTCAGGCAAGCCACCTTCATATGCTCATCTGAAAGTGTTTGGCTACGAGGCTTTTGTGCACATTCGTAAAGAAATACGCAACAAACTTGAGCCAAAGTCTTGTAAATGCATTTTCCTAGGATATGGTGACGAGGGTGAAATGGGGTATAGATTGTGGGATCCCGAGAAAAGGAAAGTAATATGCAGCAATGACATTATCTTCCGGGAAGATCGCATGCACAAACAGCCCGAAAAGACTGAGGAGGTCCGTAGGGTTGTATTCCGGGAAAAAATACATTTTGGACAGCAAAATGTGCCCGCTGTTTAGCAGCACATACCTGTTGTAAATGAACTTGTAAATGCTGGAAATGATCAACCAGCTATTGTCCATGTAAATGAGCCATTACATGTGCAGGAACAGCGAGGACAGCAAGCTGTTAAGGCTGATTTGCAGGCTGAAATGCCAGGACAGCACACTAAAAATGGAAATTTGCAGGATCAGCCAGCAAATAATAACCATTGGGTTAGGAGATCATCCTGGGCTACTAGACAACCTAACAGATTTGTTCCTGGTGCAATTAATATGGCTGAATATGTCATGTTGACAGACTGTGGTGAACCATCTTGCTTCAAGGAAGCAATGGACAGACAGAACAACAAGAAATTGTATAAAGCCATGCTGTTAGAGATGGAATCTCTTGAAAAAAGTGGCACTTGGGACTTGGTGCAATTGCCTAAAGGGCAGAAAACCCTTCCATGCAAATGGGTTTACAATATGAATGTCACTTCTGGTTCCTCACCAAAGTACGAAGCAAGATTGGTTGCAAAGGGGTACAAGTAGAAGCATGGAATTGACTTTGATGAGATTTTCTCTCTTGTAGTCAAGATGACTACATTGAAAACCATTTTGGACTTGGTTGCAGTTGAGGATATGGAGCTCATACAAATGGATGTAAAGACTGCATTTTTACATGGTGATCTGCATGAAGACATATATATGCAGCAGCTTGAAGGGTTTGTTGAACAAGGGAAAGAAAAAATGGTATGTAAACTCAAAAGGAGTTTGTATAGGCTAAAACAAGCACCAAGAGAATGGTATCATAAGTTTGATACATTCATGCAGTCCCAAGGCTTTCATAGAAGTCATGTGGATCACTGCTTGTACACCAAGAAGGCAGCAGATGGCAGCCTGATTATCTTGGTTTTCTATATTGATGACATGTTGATTGCTGACAGGGATACTCATGCCTTGGATTCATTGAAGCAAGGTCTTCATGGCAGCTTTAACGTAAAGAATCTTGGTGATGCAAATCACATTCTTGGCATGCAAATACTCAAAAATAGATCAAAAGGCTTACTCTATTTATCTTAGCAGAAGTATGTCTCCAAAGTTTTGCAACATTTCAATAGTGGGGGGGAGGGAGGGAAACAATTGGGGTTTGCTTGTACACCAAGAAGGCACAAGATGGCAGCCTGATTATCTTGGTTTTGTATATTGATGACATGTTGATTGCTGACAGGGATACTCATGCCTTGGATTCATTGAAGCAAGGTCTTCATGGCAGCTTTAACGTGAAGAATCTTGGTGATGCAAATCACATTCTTGGCATGCAAATACTCAAAGATAGATCAAAAGGCTTACTCTATTTATCTTAGCAGGAGTATGTCTCCAAAGTTTTGCAACATTTCAATATGGGGGGGGGGGAGGGAGGGAAACAATTGGGGTTTCATTGCCTCCATATGTGAAACTTAGTGCAGAGGACAACCCTACATCTGATGATGAGAAGGTTAAAATGGCCAAGATACCATATGCTTCAGCTGTTGGCAGTTTGATGTATGCTATGGTTACTACACGTCTTGACATTGCCTTTGCAGTGGGAGTGGTTAGCAGATACATGGCAACCCCTGGCAAGAAGCATTGGGATGCAGTTAAAGGTATTATGAGATACCTCAAAGGCACAAAGGAGTTGTGCATCTGCTTTGAAAAGCAGAAGGCATCTGTTGTTGGCTTTACGGATGCAGACTATGCTGGTCATGCAGACTGCAGAAAGTTCACTTCTAGGTATGTGTTTACTTTCACAAGAGGAGCAGTCTCTTGGATCTCCAAGCTACAAAAGTGTATTGCATTGTCTACTACAGAGGCAGAGTATGTGGCTGCCACTGAGGCATGCAAGGAGGCTTTATGGCTTTCACGTTTGGTGGGAGAGCTTGGCATCACAAAGTTACCTTCTCTCCATTGTGATAGTCAGAGTGCTATCATGCTAGCACGGAATCATGTCTTTCATGTAAAGACAAAGCACATACAAGTAAAATACCACTTCATTAGAAATGTACTTGACAGCAAAAGCATTGAGCTTGTCAAAGTGCATACAAATGATAACCCTGCAGACCTTCTCACGAAGGGTCTTCCAACAGAGCGGTTTGCTCATTGCCGACAAATGATGGGAGTTGGATAGATATATGTATTTCAGCTTTGTACATACCTAGACTTAGCTGATTCTTTTCTCCTCTTAAGGCACATTGCCTTTAGGTGGAGGTTGTTGGAAATAAAGGCCTCGTGCCTTTTAAATGTGCTCGGGTGTGAACACATCCTTAGCACTTGTACTTACACATATATATCTATCTAAAAACCTAAAGGTACACACTCGTCATTGTACCTGAAACCTATTCACTCTCTACTCTGCTCTCTATCTCTCTCACTGCGCGTAACGACTGTCTGTCTCAATCTCCGTGCCTAACTGGTCCCTACACGGTGTGGTATGTTTGGTTCCTCCAAGAACGCCACATGCCATCCTACAACTGCCACTTCGCAGGGACCCCCTCAATCCTTGCATCACAAAGAGTGTTAGGAGTCCAACAAGGGGAAGGCCCGATCTCGCCTCATCGCTCTCCATCTACTGAAATCTTTGAAGGCTATTTGCAAGGGCTCAATCGATGAGTCCAATGGCTGAAAACTAAGCTCCCCATCCAAAGAAGAGTCCTCGGAAGACCTAGGCTCAAAAGGGACAGTTGCTGGCACCCAACTATCACCGGGATCTCCAAGAACAAGGTATTCCTTATGTCATGAGAACATGTGTTTTTGAAACCTCACTTAACATGTGGATTAATTTTTAATCACGTGATTAAGCAAATGATACACATGTGAGATGCAACTGGAGTTAAAGTAAATTCAAGAGCCCGGGATCCGAAGAAATCACAGGATGTCAAAGGCAAAAGTTGCTATAAGTTATGCCTCACAAGTACTTGGTGATATCTGGTGCCAGTTGTTGGCCTAGGTCATCCATTTGGCCATAAGTGTCACTTGGTGACACTAGAGAAGTGGCGTTTAATGATACCTAACGCCAATCTGATAGTCAAAGATAGCGCAGAGACACTCGCGAATGGAAGTTGCCTAGCCAATTTAATTATTGGCCAGTCAGATTATTTTTTAGGATAGTGAAATAATTATTAGATTAATTTTCAGTATTTTAAGATTGAAATTTAATATTTAATTATAAAAAATGCTGAAAAAACCATTTGGGAAGGTTGCCACTTATGAAAAATGCCCATGCAAGATTGAAAAACGTCTTTACAGACTGAAGAGAGGCATTTCTATAAATTCAGCCTACAAGAGAGAGAGAGAGAGAGAGAGAGGAGACTGCTAGTCTGATTTGCAGCCCTTGGAAGACCTTCTGAGGCAGTCAAGGACAAAAGAAGACCAATCAACAGTAGAAGACAATATCTACAAGCTGTTGAGGCAAAGCAACAGTAGTAAATGATTGATTTTCTTCAGTTCTTTGCATCTACATGCTGTTGTGGCAGGGCAACAACTGCACTTGACTGATTTTCAGTCATTCTTCGCAACAAAACTCTGAATTTTCTCTCTCTATAGCTTTCCCTCTCATCTCCTAGCCATTTTACAACCTTGCTTCGAAGATCTCAGCATTTGGACCCTTGGAGGCTGAGAAATTGCAAATTTCACTACTGTAAACCCTAATTTATAGCAGAAATTAGAGTTTAGCAACAACCTTAGAAAGCATGCCAGAAATTGGAAGCTCCAAGACTTGGATTCAACAAGACTAAGGGTGAATTTCAGCTGAATTCACGTGGAGAACTAGCCAGCCATTGAATTTGGGGCATTTCCATCGTCTATGAAGTGAGTGAAGGCCAAAGGAGTGCCCGAATCAAGGGGCAAAATAGATTGAAGACTTGCTAGTCACTTTGGATAGCAAGGGGGAGTTGAAATACCGAAAGGGATTGGGAGAATCCCATTGTAAGTCAACTTTTTCTTCAATATAGCTAAAGAAATACCGAAAGGGGCGCCAATTTTGGGGCCAATCGAGTGTGCATTGTCCAAGATCAGTAGGTAAATTTGTATTTTCAGATTTGCATTTATTGTTTGCTGCTGTATTTAAGTTGTAATCAAGGATTTACCACCCTATCCGAGGAGGAAGGCTGGTTTCATGGTTCCATTGCCAGGATACCACTCAATCCCTTGATTTGGTGGGCCTGAGGCGCCTAATTGCAAGCCAAAGCTTTGTGCTAGTGCTGATTTTTACTCTCAGCTGAGAAATTACAGCAATATGTCTTCATACAGTGAGATGGACTCAAGCAGTGATGATGCCTCTCAATATGAATGTTCATATGGAAATGAACGAAATGCAATGTCTGACCTTGGACAAGGCTCAGACCATGGACAGCAAGCTGAAAATGTTACTGCTGGGCAAGATGCACGGCCTTCAGGACATAAGGAGGCTGATGACCAGCTAAGTGAAGAGGAATTTGATGACCAGTTCAAGAATCGGATGAGGACAGCAGCAAATCTCTTTGCTGAATTGGCAAAGGATCCTTAATTTACCCGATTTTTGAATGCTCCAAAGGACGGGAAAGGCAAGAAGAAGAAGACGTCCTCTACACCTTCAAAACAGCAAGATGCACTGAAGAGAATGCCAAACCCTTCATTTGAAGCTCCCAAAGATGCTAATGAAATAAAACAGTTGGTACCTACGGGGCAAGGAATGCAAATGCAAGGCCATCACAAAAGTGCCAATCCAATGGATCTTGGACAGCCCAGCGCGCATGCTATGATGGGGCAGCCAAGATATTTTGGTGGAAGCATGATTTTTCATGCTATGGTTGGACAAGAACCGCATATGGGAATGTATAGCACAAATTTCTATGGTATGCAACAACCAATACATGGAGTGTAAGGCCCAATGTATTCAAGTATGGCTGGAAATATGCAAAACCTTATGTATGGCAACATTGGCTTGATGCTTGGGGCACAAAGTAGCATGTTTGGTACTGCAGTTGCACCCCCGAATACTTATGGGGCTCAAGGAATGAATGTTGGTCATGCAAATGCTCTGTTTCACGTTGGTTTTGATGTGAATTCAGCAAATGCACCCTTTTTGCAGCAGCCGGTGTATGACAACTTGACACCCAAAGGGGCAGCAAAAGACTATAATGAGGGTGGAAAAGGAGTGAAGTTTGAGTCCTTTAGCAGTGTACAAGATAGGCTGAAAGCTTTGACTTTCATTCAGCAATTTGATGCAGCCTATTCAGGGGGGGGACTTCACGGAGTCCTCAAAGATTCGAAAGGCAGTCACTTTCTTGAAAGGGGTGGTCCACTCTTTAGATGCAAGGTAAAACACCGTCAACGTGGGTACAATTCAAGCAAATGTTTGCATCGAATTGGTTGACAAGTACCTTTGAGGTGGACATCATGACAGCTTGGAATAAGCTGGATGCTAAGGAATGTAAGAATTTAGAGCAATATAATAAGAAGTTTTGGGATGCATTGCTGCCTATTACTTCTTATCGCCCCGTACCCCTTCATGAGCAAGTGGAAAAATATGTTTATGGGCTGTCCAAAGGAATCAGGGATTTTTGTATTAAATCCACCGTGTCTAGCATGTCTCAGCTTATAGAGACTACTGCTACAACCGATGCTTTGTTGTGTGGGAAGGATTAGGGCTTCCTAGAGAGTGGAGAGAAGCCGAATAAAAAGTTATTTAAGGCTAAGAAAAGGAGCAAATCTGAATATCAACCTAAAAAGAGAGCCAAACAATAAAGAAAGGGCTTGAAAACATAGGCACAACGTAGGGAATTGATGGCTGCGAATAAATGTTCTATTTGTGAACAAGAGAGTCACATTGCAAGGGACTGTCCCAATAGGTAGTAAGCTGGAAAATCAGAAAATCAAGGAGATTCTAAAGGAAAGAAGCCTAAAACATCAGTGGGATTGGTGCCTGATGTTTTTAGTGATTAGCCCAATGATAATGCTACTAAGTTGTGCAAAGCATGGGGCAAAATTAGGAATCAACATGCATTGATTTTCTTTGATAATGGTGCAGGAGCCAACTTCATCTCTGTTGACATGGCCGCCAGTCTAGGTATCAGAGAGGATGAGATGAGACCCATGGGGAAAGTTGGAATGGCATGTAAAGGCCCTGCAGACCTTGTCACACTGCTCATTGGAAAGCTTTGGTTGCACATACAAGGATATGTGGACAATGAAGAGTTCTTCATTGCTCCACTTGAGGGTTGTGATATATTGCTTGGTATGCCGTGATGTCACCATATGCATGCAATGATTGATTCTCATGCAAAAAAGATCACTATTCAACATAAGGGAAAGGTACTCACACTTGATATAAAGTTGAAATATGAATTTGTCCCTGTTGTATTTGCAGCTGTCATTTCTAAAGTAATGAGAAATCATCTTTCAGCATACTTGGTTTTTACTAAGGATAAAGATAATAGTGAGAATGTTGGAAACATGTCTAAGTTAGAAAAGGATCGCATGTAATTTCTAAAAATGTATGCTAATTGCTTCTCTCAGTCACTTCCAAAGCTGCTACCGCCTGAAAGGCCAGAAGATAATGGCATAGATCTTATCCCTGGAAGTAGCCCACCTAATAAGCCACCCTACAGAGTCAGTGCAGCCCAACAGAAGGAGATTATAACTCGGGTAAATGAGCCGTTAGAAAAAGGGTTGATTCAGCCCAGCTCGTCTCCTTTTTGTTCTCCAATGCTTTTGGTGGAGAAAAAGGATGGTTCATGGCATATGTGCATTGATTATCGTGCTTTGAACAAGATCACAATAAAGAATTGTCCAATTCCTCAGATCTATGATGTTATGGATAGATTGCAAGGGGCAACCATATTTAGCCGTATAGATTTGAAAAGTGGGTATCATCAAATATGCATTAGACCAGAAGATATGCCTAAGATAGCTTTTAGGGCATCTTTTGGATTGTATGAGTTTCTTGTTATGCCTTTTGGACTTACAAATGCTCCTGCCACTTTTAATCGAATGATGGATCGTATCTTCAGGCCACATAGAGGATTTGTGGGCACTTTCTTTGATGACATGATTGTCTATTCAAAGAACGAGGAAGAGCATAGAAAACACTTGGATATGGTATTTAATGAACTATGTGACCATAGGCTAGTTACCAATGACAAGAAAAGTGAATTCTTCTTGCATGAAATCCACTTTTTGGGGCATATTATATCGGCTGATGGTATTCGCATGGACCCTGCAAAGGTTGAAGCAATACGATCATAGCCACCTTTTAGGAATGTGCATGAGATCTACAGCTTCTTGGGTTTATGTTCTTACTACAGGAAGTATGTACGCGGGTTTGCTGAAATTGCATCTCCATTGCATGCCTTGTAAAAGAAAGATATGCCATTTAGATGGACAGCAATGGAAATTTCAGCATTTGAAAAGTTGAAGAAAAAGATTACTTTGGATCCTGTGCTTGTGTTGCCCGATCTAAAAAAGTCATTCATAGTTTAATGTGATGCATGTGGTAACAGCATTGGGGTTGTTCTTATGCAGGACAGCTGAGTTGTGGCTTATAAGAGCCAAATTCTCCACGATGCAGAAAACAATTTGCAAGTCTATGAGAAAGAGCTCTTGGCTCTAATTCATGCACTGCCTACATGGAAACATTATTTGTTGGGGGCTGATTTTACAGTGTAGACAAACCATCAAACTTTGAGGTACTTTTTGACGCAAACAAAGTTGTCAGAGAAGCATATGTGATGAGCAAACTTTCTCTCTATGTTTCATTTTCAAATTGTACATATTGATGGTAAAAAGAATATTGTGGCTGATGCATTGTCACGTAAGCCACAAATTTCAGCCGTCAGCATGGTTTATCACACTGAGTTGGATGCCATGAAAGAGCAATATGTTGTTGATTCAGACTTTGCTAATGTTTATGATCAGCTTTGCAATGGCCAAAGGTATGAACACTTTGTGCTAAGAGATAGATTTCTAATGATGCATGGACGACTATGTGTCACAAAGAAATTAAGGCCTAGAGTTATCACTAAAAGTCATGTTCCTCCGTAGGCAAGACACAGAGGTATTGATGCCATGGTTAAGACAGTGGAGCATTTCTTTTATTGGCTAGCTTTGAGGCATGATGTAGAACAGTTTGTTAAGACGCATCGTATGCCAAAAGGTAAAGCACGATAGACAAAAGTTGCCGGTTAGCCTTGGCAGAGCATTGCAATGGACTTTATTTTTTAGCTTCCTAAGACACCTACAAGGAATGATGGGATATGGACTATCATTTGCAGGTTTAGCAAACAAGCCCATTTCATTCCAGTGAGGAAGAAAATAAAGGTTGATCATATGGCATGATTGTTTTTGTAGCACATCTTTAAATATCATGGTATGCCAAAGTCGATCATTAGTGATCGAGACCCCCGAATGACCAGTTTATTTTGGAAGCGCTTGTTTGAGAATATGGGTACCACGCTGAAATTCTCATCATCCTTTCATCCGCAGACAGATGGTTAGTCTGAGGAAGCAAATTCCACAGTGTTAGATCTTCTAAGGTGCTATGTTTCAAACCACAAGACACAGTGGGAGCAATATTTGCCCTTGGTTGAGTTTGCTTACAACAACACAATGCATAGTTCTACGGGCAAAGCTCCATTTGAGGTGGTTGAGCATAGCAAGAAGGTACCACCTATTCTGCAAACTAAGGATAAGATCTTTGAGGCTGATCGTTATGTGGAAAACTTGGATGTGGCCTATGCAAAGATAAAATATGCACTTCAGAGATCGCAAGAAAAGCAAAAGAAAACAGTTCATCAACATAGACGTGCTTTGCAGTTTGCAAAGGGTGATTATGCATTACTACATTTTGAAAAGGCAAGGCTGAAAAAGATGAAAGGAAGAGAAAGATTGTATCCGAAGTTGAGTATGAGATTGTAACCAGCCTTCCTTCCATGGATGGGTGGTGAATCCCTGATTACAACTAAATTACAGCAGCAAACAATTAATGCAAATCTGAAAATACAAATTTATCTACTGATCTTGCACAATGCACACCCGATTGGCACCAAAATTGGTGCCCCTTTCAGTATTTCTTTAGCTTTATTGAAGAATAAGTTGAATTACAATGGGATTCTCCCAATCCCTTTCGGTCTTCCAACTCCCCTTGCTGTGATGAATCACCAACACGTCTTTAATCCGATTTGGCCCTTGATTCGAGCAATCAATTGGCCTTCACCCGCTTTGATGGAAATGGAAAATGCCTCAAATTCAATTGTTTGCCCGTCCCTCCACTTGAGTAGGCTAAAAACAGCTTCACTCCTGTTCAATCCAAGTCTTGAAGCTTCCAATTTCTGGCACGATTCTCGAGGCTGCTGCTAAACCCTAACTTCTGCTGCATATTAGGATTTACAGCAGAGAAATTTGAAATTTCTCAGCCTCCAAGGATCCAAATGCTAAGATCTTAGCAAGGCTATGAAATGGTTGGGAGATGAGAGGGAAAGCTATAGAGAGAAAATTCAGATTTTTGTCGCGAAGAATGACTGAAAATCAGTCAAACGCAACTGCTGCCCTGCCACAACTACTTGTAGATGCAAAGAACTAAAGAAAATCAGTCATTTACAGCTGTTTCTCTATCTCAACAACCTATAGATGTTGTCTTCTGCTATTGATTGGTCTTCTCCTGCCCTTGGCAACCTCAGAAGGTCCTCCAATAGCTGGAAATCAGACCAGCAGCCTTCCCTCCCTCTCTCTTGCAAGCTAAATTTATAGAAATGCCTCTCTCCAGCCTCTAAAGACGTTTTTCAGTCTTGCATGGGCATTTTTCACAAGAGACAGCCTTCCCAAATGGTTTTTTCAGAATTTTTCATGATTAAATATTAATTTTCAGACTTAAAATACTGAAAATTAATCTAATAATTATTTCAATGCCCTGAAAAATAATCTGACTGGCCAATAATTAAATTGACTAGGCAACTTCAAATCCCCAGTATCTCTGTACCATCTTTGACCATTAGATTGGCGTTAGATAACATTAAATGTCACTTCTCTAGTGTCACCAGCTAACACTTATGGCCAAATGGATGACCTAGGCCAACAACTGGCACCAGATACCACCAAGTACTTGTGAGGCATAACTTATAGCAACTTTTGCCTTTGACATCCCGTGATTTCTTCGGGTCCCGGGCTCGTAAATTTACTTTAACCTCAATTGCACCTCACATGTGCATCATTTACTTAATCATGTGATTAAAATTAATCCACATGTTAAGTGAGGTATGTCCTCTAACAGAGATACTATGGGCCCTTCTAGGTGTTGGAGAAGATCAACAATGTGACATATCGGCTGAAATTACCTCCAAATTGGCAGATACATAATGCCTTTCACATCAATTTGTTGAGGCCTTTTCATGGTGATGTGCCAAGGACATGTCTGCTGAAATTCAGCCTGAGGTTAAGGAGCTAGATGAGATTTTGGTACCTGAGCATTTTGGCACATAAGGAAAGAAAGGTCAAAGGTAAAGTTTCCAGGAGATACTTGGTAAAATTTTAGAATTATTCGCCAATGGATACCACATGGATGTAAGAGGATGACTTGGCAGACCATCCTCAGTTGTTGCAGCTTTACCTAGATGCCTTTCAGTTAGAGCCGACTTCAATTCGGGCTCCGTCAAGTTCAACAGAGCAAGGGTCCGGAGTATTGCCTAATGCTCAAGGGGGAGGTAGCACTTCCCCTCCTCCAATTATGGACAGCTCTCGTATGTAGTGGATCTTGAATGTATTCAGCATGCATTCAAGGCACTACGCTGACAGTATGTTTGCCATGAGATCACTACTTAGTGTACTAGTCACTGTGAGATGTATGCATATGAGTACGAGTTTCACCCGGGCATTAAAACTATACTTTTACATTGGCTTATGAACAATCTAGCATGAACTTTGCCTCAATTTTGAGACAAAAATTCTAATCAGTTTCAACTCAATTTTTCATCAGCTTGAGAACCGTTTATGGTCACTTTTTGGATCAGTTGTGCATCAGTTTTTGCACTGATTGCTAGTCAGTTTTTGCAATGAGTTTGTGATCAGTTTGGGATCACATTTGCAACAGTTTGTGATTAGTTCTCAGATCAGCAAGTGATCAGTTTACGATCAGATTATGCTCAGTTTTCAATGGTTTACATCTAGTTCCATGGACAATAGCATATGTTATGATTCCATTGATGTTTAGCCATGGTTTATGCTTGGTTATGCTATGCTATGGTTTGGTTTTGCCAGATGAGTTGGGCTCATGAGAAATAGACATGTCACATGATAATTTGGCAATGTTTTTGAGATTCTTTGTGAGTCTTATGTTATGTTATGTTGGCTGGTAATTTTCCGTATATGTTGGGCATATGGAATGGTTGAACAGCAGTGCACAATGTTGTGTTGACTATGATGCCCTATGGAAATTCCAATGTAATACTTTGCTTTTGATGCATTTGGTAGTGCAATCGAGGACGATTGCAAGGATTTCAAGGGGGAGGGCTATCATAAGGACATGTATTTTTGAAACCTCACTTAACATGTGGATTAATTTTTAATCACATGATTAAGTAAATGATGCACATGTGAGGTGCAACTAGGATTAAAGTAAATTCACGAGCCCGGGAGAAATCACGGGATGTCAAAGGCAAAAGTTGCTATAAGTTATGCCTCACAAGTACTTGGTGGTATCTGGTGCCAGTTGTTGGCCTAGGTCATCCATTTAGCCATAAGTGTCACTTGGTGACACTAGAGAAGTGGCGTTTAATGGTACCTAACGCCAATCTGATAGTCAAAGATAGCGCAGAGATACTCGCGAATGGAAGTTGCTTAGCCAATTTAATTATTGGCCAGTCAGATTATTTTTTAGGATAGTGAAATAATTATTAGATTAATTTTCAGTATTTTAAGGTTGAAATTTAATATTTAATTATGAAAAATGCTGGAAACCCCATTTGGGAAGGTTGCCACTTTTGAAAAATGCCCATGCAAGACTAAAAACGTCTTTACAGGCTAGAGAGAGGCATTTCTATAAATTCAACCTGCAAGAGAGAGGGAGGGGAGGCTGCTGTTCTGATTTGCAACCATTGGAGAACCTTCTGAGGCAGCCAGGGACAAAAGAAGACTAATCAACAGCAAGAGACAACATCTACAAGCTGTTGAGGCAAAGCAGCAGCAGTAAATGACTGATTTTCTTCAGTTCTTTGCATCTACATGCTGTTGTGGCAGGGCAGCAGCTGCACTTGACTGATTTTTAGTTATTCTTCGCAATAAAACTCTGAATTTTCTCTCTCTATAGCTTTCCCTCTCATCTCCCAGCCATTTCACAGCCTTGCTCCGAAGATCTCAGTATTACAAATTTCTCTACTATAAACCATAATTTATAGCAGAAATTCAGATTTAGCAACAGCCTTGGGAAGCGTGCTAGAAATTGGAAGCTCCAAGACTTGGATTCAACAAGGCTAAAGGTGAATTTCAGCTGAATTCAGGTGGAAAACTAACCAGCCATTGAATTTGGGGCATTTCCATTGTCTATGAAGTGAGTGAAGGCCAAAGGAGTGCCCGAATCAAAGGGCAAAATAGATTGAAGACTTGCTGGTCACTTTGGATGGCAAGGGGGAGTTGAAATACCGAAAGGGATTGGGAGAATCCCATTGTAAGTCAACTTTTTCTTCAATATAGCTAAAGAAATACCGAAAGGGGCGCCAATTTTGGGGCCAATCGAGTGTGCATTGTCCAAGATCAGTAGGTTAATTTGTATTTTCAGATTTGCATTATTTTTTGATACTATAATTAAGTTATAATCAAGGATTTACCACCCTATCCAAGGAGGAAGGCTGGTTTCATCTTACTCCCCTCTGTGGCTAGAACTTCCATGAACCGAATATCACGGCTTGTGTAAACATCCCACTTAATGAGATCATACAATCGGTAACCTTGAGACTGTGAGCTATAGCCCATAAACACCTATCTTTTGAAAGCTACTTCAAATTTGTCACACTGTGTTTTCAGGATGTGAATATAGGCGTCACACCCAAAAACCTAAAAATAAAAAACATCTGGCTTAGACCCAAAATACACCTCATAAGGGGTCATACCAACAACAGCGGAAGTAGAGGATCGATTAAGAATGTAGACTACAGTAGCCACAGCCTCAGCCTATAGATGCTGAGGTGTCTGTCGATGCTCAATCATGGTACAAGCCATCACATTTACACTGAGATTCTTCTGCTCCAATATGCCATTCTCCTAATGGGTGTTCATACTGGAAACTCCTAAGGATACCACAATCTGCACAAAAACAAGCAAGCTTATTAGAAACAAATTCTCTGCCCTTATCCGATCGTAAGGCCTTCAATTTCCGTTCCGATTTGTTCTCCTCAAAGAGTAACCAATCCATAAAGAGGGAGAAAGCCTCCAACTTCAACTTTAAGAAATAAGCCCATGTCATCTTGCTATAATCATCCACAATTAGCATGAAATAAAAGCTCCTAAAGGGACTCCGTCCTCATTGATCCACAAAGATCGATAGAAACAAGCTCCACGGGTGCTAAAAGCCATCTTGAAGCGTTGTTGGGAATAGCATCACCAGTTTACTTCCCACAAATGCAAGCTACACAAGGCTACTA
Organism: Lygodium microphyllum; assembly: GCF_053477565.2. NCBI lineage: Eukaryota > Viridiplantae > Streptophyta > Polypodiopsida > Schizaeales > Lygodiaceae > Lygodium > Lygodium microphyllum. The sequence goes on along the minus strand of NC_141137.1, from coordinate 1,734,107 downwards.
GCTCACCACAATATCTGACAAACCTCAAACAAGCTGTCCCTTAAGACGCCTTTCGTCAGTAATCATAGTTTACATGGCCAAACCAAGCATGCCAAAGCTCAGACTGAGTTTGAGAGATAAGAATAAGAGAAGTCAAGGAAGAAGAAGACCGCAACTTATATACTCCATTCTTCTCATAACCTAAAGCAAGAACCTGTCTCAATCCACGATCAAGAATCCGAAAAGAATCCACATCAAACCTGACCAAGAGGCTGAGGGCACAAATCTTGTCCATCGAAAGTAGATAGTATCCCAAAACTGGCACATAAAGCACCTCGGATGTATGAGCACCAACTTGCCCGTCTGGAATAAGATGCATGCTACCCCATCCCTAAATAGGGATATAAGAACTACCACCAATGAGAATCTAGCCATGCGAAGGCTGCAAATAAGCAACATCTGCTGCTAAAGGAGTCATGTATTGGGAGGCACCACTATCAACAATTCATTCCCAAGTGTATGGGGCCATCAATGCAGCATTAGAGGATTTCAAGGTTGATGCCTCAATCACCTCCAAGTGGAGGAAAGGAACTGATGAGGGAGAAGCTACCACTCCAGAATCATTTGAAAATTTCTCCTTCTTCTCCTTGTCGGGGCAATCCTTCTTCCAACGATCTATCTTGCCACAAATGTGACAAATGGACTCCATTTCCATGTCCTTTGGTTTGTCCTCCTTCTTCTTTGTTTGGTCCTTCCCCTTCTTCTCAAAGAACTAACCAAGCAAGGCCTTAGTTTTAGAAGCATCGGTCCCTTTCAACTGCTTCTCTTTGTCCAAGACCATAAGAACCAACTCCTCCCATCGACAAGTCTTAGACTGCCCTAAGGCAATCAAGACGGAATAAAAACCACTAAAACAGGGCGGTAACTGTGAAAGAAGAGTTATCACCATGTCTTCAGTAGTGATCACCTTCCCTATGTTTTGTACTTGCATCTAAAGCTACCTTAGCTTATTAATAAGCTCCCGCATAGAAGATGGCTTGTTGGCACTCATGGTCCTCATTTACACTTCCAAAGAAACTCGTTTCATGATGGTCATGCAATTATATATCTAATTAAGCTCCAACCATATCTCCTGGGCCACCATCAAATGCTCTATATAAGAGATCACAACTATAGTGCATAAGAGAAATAAAAACAAGCGGATGTGAATACTGAGTTTGTCCCAATGTGCCTGAGCCTTTGCCAACTCCAACTTATCACTTGAAGAGAGTCTAGACTTGTCTTGTGAAGAAGGACGATGGATAGCCTCCGTAACAAGCTCCGCCAAATCATAGGACTCCAAAAGACAAGCATCATAACCCACCAAATGCGGTAGTTCTTGCCATCAAGCTTTTAATCTGATGGAAGAGCTGGTAACACAGGTACCTTTCGGTCCATGATCACTTGAAACTTTGTCTCGGCCTCAAAAGACATCTTCACCTACAATACTTGCACAAAACACAAAAAGCAGGTCCCCCTTTCACTGTGTGAATGCAGCCTACTAGGACAATTTGCTGCTCATCCTGCTCCTTCACTTGCCGGATGCAATGAAAAGGTAAAATTTGCACTTGAAAGCCCAAAACGCAACCTTCTTCCTTCTCAAACAGCAAAAATCAACAGCAGCTTCAGCAAATCAGCTCCTTTCTCACACACTCACACTCGCCTCAGCCTTGTTCTGATTCACAACCCTCCTAGTCGCCCTTGAACACTGAAAATGCAGCCTTGTGTCACATGAAATCTCCTCTTCAAGTAGGCCCTTGGTCAGTCCTTTAACGCTCTAATACCATGTAAGAGTGAAACTAGTGCGGAAGCATATGACCAAGACAAAGACAGAACAAAGAGAGAAGGGGGAGAGAGAGAGAGAGAGAGAGAGAGAGAGAGAGAGAGAGAGAGAGAGAGAGAGAGAGAAAGAAAGAGACAATGGAACGCAGAAATTCTGCAATGAAGAATGCTATACATAAGGATGCAAATATGTACACGGGTGCAGATGTATGTCTGCATATGTCTCCACCTCAAAGATCTCACACTCTGTGAACAAGGATAATCTCCATGATCAGTAGCCTAGAAACCTAAGATCTGAACTATCTAAGTGTGTGGAGACTGGGCCAAATAAATAGCCAACAAGAAATGCAATAAATAATGCAGGTCGTCTACATTAAATGCAGCCAACTATACAACAGTTGTCCGACTGCAAAAAACTATCCGACCTATCCCTACTATGCCACATGGCACTTGCGTTGTCTGCTGCCTATTGACATAACCGGTATGGACTATCTGCCACGTAGACTGCCAGGTGCGATTGTAGAAAACTACTCAGAACTGAAACTACTTGTGTCTAGGAAAAGCCAATCTCTAACATGGTGTATCTATTCTTATGATTTGACATACACACATGGTTTATGCTTATAGGATTACACTAGTTTTGACTAGATAGGAGATCTCAACACTAGGCGTTCCCAAGGCAGCTACCTCCTTTTCTTGGGCATGGCTCCTATCTCTTGGTTAAGCCATAAGGAAACCATGGTGGCTTCCACAGCCAAGGCGAAGCATCAAGATTTTTGTCCCTTAAAATGCAGGGAATGATGCTGTAAATGATCAGCAAGATCTTACCCATGATGACCCACAAATTCAGTAAGAACATGTGCACCTGGAACAACCTGAACCAGTAATACAACAAGCTGTTAATGCCGATTTGCAAGCTAAACAGCTAGTAAATATTGACCACTGGGTCCATTGGTCGACAGACTGCAAAAACAACCAAATAGATTTGTTCCTGGAGTAAACTATGTGGCTGATTATGTCATGTTAAAAGATTGTGGTGAGCTGTCATACTTCAACGAAACAATGGACAGACAAGATAGTAAGAAATGGAAAAAGGCAATGCTATCAGAGATGGAATCTCTCATGAAGAATGGCACTTGGGATTTGGTACATTTGCCAAAAGGACAAAAAGTGCTACCTTGTAAATGGGTTTACAAAATGAAAGTCACCTCTCATTCTTTGCCCAAGTACAAGGCACACTTAGTTGCTAAAGGGTACAAGCAAGAACATGGAATTGATTTTGATGAAATCTTTTCTCCTGTAGTCAAAATGACTATTTTGCGAACCATCTTGGGCTTGGTTGCATCTAAGGACATGGAACTCATACAAATGGATGTAAAAACCGCCTTCTTACATGGTGATCTGCACGAGGAAATCTAAATGCAGCAACCTGACGATTTTGTTACAAAGGAAAAAGAACGCATGGTATGTAAACTCAACAAAAGTCTGTATGGGCTGAAGCAGGCACCACCCGAATGGTATCACAAATTTGATACATTCATGCAATCTCAGAGATTTCATTGCTCTCCAGTTGATCACTGCTTATATACCAAAAAGGCAACAGATGGCAGCCTTATTCTCTTGGTATTGTATGTGGATGACATACTAATTGGAGGCAAGGATGTTCATGCCTTGGACTCCTTGAAGCAGAGTCTACACAATAACTTTGATATGAAAGATCTTGGTGAGGCAAATCACATTCTTGGCATGCGTATACTCAGAGACAGATCAAAGGGTCTTCTTTATCTCTCACAACAGGAGTATATTACAAAAGTTCTACAATGTTTCAATATGGAGGGGGGGAAAGCTATCAGTGTACCATTGCCTCCATACGTGAAACTTAGTGCAGATGGCAGCCCTACATCAGATGATGGGAAGGCTAAAATGGCCAAGATACCCTATGCTTTAGCTATTGTTGATAGCTTGATGTATGTTAACATCCTAACATTGCATTTACAGTGGGAGTGGTTAGCAAATACATGGCATATCCTAGCCAAAAGCATTGAGAAGCAATGAAGGTTATCATGAGATACCTCAAAGGCACAAAGGATTTGTGTATCTACGTTGGTAAGCAGAAGTCATCTGTTGTTGGTTTCACAGATGCAGACTATGCTAGCCATCCTGACTGCAAGAAGTCTACTTCAAGATATGTGTTTATGTTCATACGAGGAGCGGCCTCTTGGATATCTAGACTGCAAAAGTGTATTGCACTGTCTACTATAGAGGTAGAATATGTGGCTGCTACAGAGGCATGCAAAGAAGGTTTATGGCTTTCATATTTGGTGACAGAGCTTGGGATTTAAAAGGTTCCTATCCTCCACTGTGATAATCAAAGTGCTATCATGCTAGCACAAAATCTTGTCTTTCATGCAAAGACAAAGCACATTCAGGTGAAGTATCACTTTATTAGGGATATACTTGACAACAAAGACATTGAGCTTGTCAAGGTACATACAGATGATAATCCTGTAAACGTTCTTACGAAGGGTCTTCCAGCTGAGCGGTTTGCCCATTGCCGCCAGATGATGGGGGTTGGATAGTGTATGTGTCTTTTAGCTTTGTACATACATAGACTTAGTTGATTCTTTCCTCTACCTTCAGGCACGTTGCCTTTAGGTGGGAGATTGTTGGGAATAAAGGCTCACCGTGCCTTTTACCATGTTCAAGTGTGAACGCACCCTTTCACTTTTGTACTTTATATATATTCAAAACCTAAAATGTGGTACACAAGTCTTTGTACCAAACATCAAGTGTCATGCTCACTCTATTACTCTATTGGTCTCAACTCTCTGCACCTTCACTCTTAGCTTAGCTCACAAACAGCTTGCACAATAGCAAGAAGACAAGAAGGATAAGTAGTCATCAAAGCCGAAGTGCCCACACTATGGAAAAAAGTAGTCATCAAAGCCGAAGTGCCCATACCATGGGAAAGGCACTCATCCGAAGGAGGAAGTATTGGCAAAAGTACCTCGTTTGAAGCCAAGCACCAAAGATGGTGCTAAGGATCTGAAGGCTACAATGGAAACTACAGAGTTAGTCTTCATTCTTTTTCTTAAAGGTCGAGGACACTAAACTTGCTTCTTCCACATCAGAGAAGCCATTAGCAATGCTTCATCCCATATGACTTATCATCAAGACTGGCTTTCGGACCCTCATTCCAAAGGGATTTCCATCACCATTAGCAAGAATTCTTAGGTATCAATTTGAGAAGCAAGGACCATTGCGCTTCTACAGGATCATTAAGGATCTTCTGTTTAATTTTTATATGTTCCTGATTTGGAATTTTCTCTCTTGATTTTTCATAATTTGATACAACTAGAGACTTGCGTGATGTTTACCCAAGAAGCAATTACCGTTGAAGATGTATCTAGACATGTTGTGCTACGGACATGTACTTAGGAGGGTGGGCTCTACAAGCTCACTGCCTTGCAACATAGTCTTCACACAAGCTTGGGCTACTTGAAATGCCTATTATGGGCGCCCAAATTTTGATTCCAGTCGATAGGTGTCACAAAAGATGTTGGTGGAGGGGCTTCCAAATTTTCCCCCATCAATATGCCCTAGATGCATTCGAGGCAAGCAACATCAATAGCCTCATCCACATGTTGCCTCTCAAAGTGCATCTACTCCGCTTAAGTTAGTTCACACCAACTTGTGCAAATCTATGAGCTCAATCTCCCTCTGGAAGGCCAAGTATCTAATGCTAATTGTTGATGATTTAGTAGGTATGTGTAGCCCTATTTTCTACATTACAAAAGCGAGGCATATTCCAACTTCTATGACTAGAAGGTGTTTGCTAGAAAGCAAAATACTTTAAAAGTTCGAGGGATTCAAGCTAACCATGGCAACAAGTTTTGCTCTAAATTATTTGATGGGTTTTGTAAAGCACGGTATTCAACCAGAGTACTCATATGCAAGTAAACCATCAGAGAATGGTGTAGTGGAGCATGAGGATCAAACCATGCTAGAGATGTCCCATTCAGTGCTAGAGCATCGTGGACTACCTCATTCGCTTTGGGGTGGGGTGGTCATTGATGTGGTTCACATCCACAATAGATCTCTAACATTTGCCTTGAAGGATATGACTCCATACCATGCTTTTTTTGGTAAGAAGCCTTCAGACTCTCACTTCCACATATTTGGATACAATGCATATGTTCATGTGGACCAAAAAGAAAAAGGGCAAGCGCAATGTGAAGTTAAAGGTCATCTTTATTGGATATAGTATGACCACGCCTCCTTCACCAAGTATTTCTACTCCTTTTCCATCTCCTCAAGTTTCTTCAATGGTATTGAGCCATTAGAGGGAGAGCCATCTTCTTTTGATGATAGAGATACATCTTTGCCCAATGAGGGGAAGTTCCTTATCCAAAAAAGGTGCTTCATAAGTACATGAGGCTTCTAAGTCTTCACCGCAGAAGGATTAGCATGTTGTTTTCCTCAATGGCTTAGACAGCTTATGCAAGATTCAAGAATTTCCCATTTTCCCAAGACACCAATAGGCTTACACAAATCCACCAAACTACATGCCAAGCAAGGTAGTTCACTATGTGTGAACTATGCTCTTATATCTAGGATAGGATATATAAAGTGGACAAGCACAAAACTAGGTTTGTTGCCAAGGGTTTGTGCAGAGGGTTGGCTTGGATTACTCAAAGACTTTTGCACCAACAACTCATATGTCTACTATACAGGTTATGCTCTTGCAGCCCATCACCATTGGCTTGTTTTTCAAATGGATGTGAAGCTTACCTTCTTGAATGGTGAGCTTGAGGAGGAGATTTATGTTGATCAGCCTCTTCGTTTCCATGTGCAAGGTAAGGAGGATCATATCTATAAGTTGTGGAAGGCCCTGTATGGCCTTAGCTTTATCATAAGGTTGAGGGTCAAAGATGTGTCTTAGTCATTCTTCATGTGAATGACCTAATCATTACAAGGAGTGATTCACAAGAGGTGGATAGGATGCAAAAGATTCTTCACCAAGAGTTTGACATGACGGATCTCACGATTCTCCACTTCTTCCTCAACCTTAAGGTTTATCAAATGGCATAGGGCATTTTTATCTCGCAAAACAAGTACATCTCTAAGCTACTTTTGGAGTTTGGTATGGCTCAATGTAAGCCTATTTCTTGCCCCATGGACCAAGAGTCCAAACTTGTTTTAAACCGGAGATGCCCTTCCAAATGCCACTCAATATAGGTGCCTTTTCAACTCCTTAATATGGCTTATTCATACTCAGTCAAAAGTCCTTTTGCTGTAGCACCATTGTGTTCTTTCATGAAGGCTCCTATGCAAGCTCACTAGAGAGCCACTTTGCACATGTTGGGCTACTTACACGGGACAAAATCCTACATAGCCACCAAAAACCTTTCGTCCTATCTCATGTTTCGAGGTTGTTAGCTACCTTGAGGTTTCGAGGTTTTGAAGAATATTATTTATGATAATTAAAAATACTATATATTAGCAATATTAGAGGAAGAAAAATAGATCCCTATATAGTATTACTAGAGGAAGAAAACAAATAAACACAAAGTGTACCGCAAACACTAAGAGAAGAAAACTCAAAACAAGAGTGGAAAATGATGAACACTGAATCATCCTGAAAAAATCATACTGATACAATGGAGTTAAGCTCTAAGATGATTGGATTGTCCTAGTTGATCAGCGACAGCACCTATAGGGAATCTACATAGTGAAGGGAGTGAAACACAATCTTCTAGGCAGCAAAGTATAGAAGTAAATGCTGAATGGTGAAGGACAGCTATGGAGGGAGCATGCCGTCGAAGTGGAGGAAGAAGAAAATCAGCAACCACCAGCTCTAGATTGTGTGGGACAGCAGGGCATCCTGCAACAGGCTGAAACACAGCTGCAGGATGATGGCCTGCAGCAAAACATAGGTCAGCCCACAGCTAGAAGCCATGTGTGTGCCCTACTTATAGGCACTAGGCAGTCTTGTGGCACCCTAGAATGTGAGCGACCAACCCTCTTTACGGTTGAAAGTGTGAAACCAAAAGGAATTAAGGAAAAGAAATGAACTTAATGAATAGGTTTCTCAACACCCCTCTCAAGCCCAAAAAAAAGCCATGAGGTGAGAGAGAGAGAAAGAAGGTCCACCCTGTAATCCAAGTGTTCCACTTGAAAGAAGACTTGTAGTGATGAGCAATAGGGTGAGCTCTTATAAGAGGCCCCAAAACTCAACCTCGGGAGAGAAGCCACAAGCTCCATGTCTCTATGTTGGTAGGAATGCTAAGGCCCACAGCCATCAAGTCATGGCCAAAACATCGAAGGCCCAAAACTAGGTAGAACCTATAGATCTAGGGAATCAATAGGTGAGATGACAAGGCAATGTCAACCACCCCAAGAAGGTAAAGGGTTTTGGATAGAGTATGTGAAGGACAGCACAATTAGTAGGGATCTCCTCTAAAGCTAGAGAAATGGGATCCCCTTTTGAAGTTCAACCAAGATGATCCCCCTTTGAACCCCCCTTTGAGAGAGAGAGAGAGGGGGGGGGAATCTAAAAACTCATGGATCACGACCTCCACCTGCAGCAGCTGCATTTCAGCTTACTGCACGCCACCCTACTATCCTACACCATCCAAAGCCGGAGGTTGTTGATTTTCTTCTTCCTCCACTCTGATGGCACCTAAGGACTATGTTATGCTCCCTCTACAACTGCCCTTCACCATTCAGCATGTATTTCTACACTCTATTGTCTGGAGGATTGCACTTCACCCTTCACTATGCAAATTCCCTACATGTGCTGCCACCCCATCAGCCAATTCATGCAATCATCTCAAAGCTTTGCTCTATTGTATTAGTATGTGGAGATGCTTAGAGAGCTAAGGACCCTCTTCATCAATGAAGGCAAAGCTTGCAAGATCGACAACACTCTTAGATTTTCTCCTATTTCCATTGCACCAGTGGGAGGACACCATTATCTTCTCCGTCCCACCCTCCGTTTCTATGTTTGACACATTGGTGCTATGGCTTTTTCCAAGGCAAAAGGACAAACCACTAGGTGCTCCTCTTGTTGCAAGAATGGTCATACCACTAAAGATTGTCGTCATCAACCTTTGCTCCCTACCCCATTGAAGTATATGCATCTTACCCTTAGTACACCTTGTGCCACATCACCATTCTGGGCCATAGAGATCATTTTGCATTGGCTATCAAATTTTTATGCTCAAGGCAATAAGACACACGCGATGTGCACTAAGCCCTTGTGAGCAAAAAAGAGACTCTAAGACCCCACGAGGTGATAAGCCCTCTTGGAGACCACCACAATACACTATGCAGGGTTTCCCCAGTCATTTTCGGGTCCAGTGGCTTCCAAGGCCAAAGCTTTTGCAATCCACTCCACCAAGAGACAACAGCTAATGGGTAGTCTACTTCAAGAGACCGTGGTTGTTTGACTCCTTCCACTCCATTCTCTCCACCAAGAGACAAAGGTTGTTGCCCACCCATGGCTCCATAGAAGCTACCTTTTCCCCTCCTCCCTTGAATGGCTCCAAAAATACAGACTCTGATGCGAGCATCAAGGATTTTATGTGTGATACCTCTCCCTCCCATCCCTCTTCTACTCAGGTTCAAGCAACCACCTTTGGGAGCTATCTAGCTTCTATTACCTTGCAGCTCTAGATACCTTCTTTAGCATCGTTGATGGCATTTCCTTTGTCATCAAACGCTCAATGACCTGCAGCGAAACACATGTCAGCCCTTAGCCAGAAGCCGTGTGTCACTAAAGAAGGAACCAGCTACAAAAACGCAAGTCAAATTTGGACAAAATGTGGTCACAAGTAGGAGGGGAATCTGTCGCCAACCAACTTGAAGGATGTGGACAGCTAGGCAACCTGATGTGCTCCAAAACACAGCCTACAAATGAAGAGACGAGTTGCTTTGTAGTAGACAGCAAGGAAGACCCTCCGCGAACTGTAATTTCCTCCAAGTCGGGTTGTGAATAGCAATGGAGAGGCTAAGGAGTGAAGAGAATAATAATAGATGAAGAGAGTGATCTAATGGATGTGTGTGATAATGTGTAAGAGTCTGTGGCCTATTTATAGCAACTAGGCAATCTCATGTGGCGCCCCAAAATGTGAGCACCCAACCCTTTTTGGGGCTGTAAGTGTGAAACCAAAAGGAATTAAGGAACAAAAATGAAATAGGTTTCTCAACACTAACTATGATCCTACGGAATCATGTATGGAGAGAGAGCCACTCTCACTGGCTGGATTATCTTTAATTGGACTAGAGATATCAACTCTCAATGCTCCACTACAGGTTTCGCTTGCTCCCTTAGATTGGGAGCCATCTCATGGAGTGATAAGAAGCAACCTACTGTAGCAGCATCTTCTATGGAGACAAAGTATTGTGCCCTTTGTTTTATAGCATAGAAGGTAGTTTGGCTCTGCTAGTTGTTGCGGAAATCAGCTTTCCATAGATTAGACCCACTCAATTGCGCATGGATAAGCAAAGTGCCCTAGCTTTGGCTAAGAATCTTGTGTTTCATGCTTGAATGCAGCACACAAAGGTGTAGTATCATTTTGTTCGAGAGGGAATCATGGATTCCAAGTTAGCGGTGGTCCACTATCCCACAAAGGACAATGTGGTGGATCTCTTCACAAAACTTTTGTCTCTAAGCTTCCATGTTTCATCACATCAATCTCAAAGGGGATAAGCCTATTTTATTTCAGTTTATCATCTCCTAATTGTGAGCTCCATCAAAGTTTGACAGAGACATTGAAGTTCTAACTGTTTTCTGCTGATTCTAGAGTGTGATTTCTGTGCATTACACTCTAAGTGAGTACTTTAGTGTGTTCACACTGGCTCAGGTTAGTTTCCAGCTCGGTGCATTTCATTTTTAGTGGCTGGAGGCTGTGTTCACACAGGCCAAATGGGGTATTGACAATTAGCATTTCTTGATGACTTTTCACCTGATGATGCAGTCGGCCAGCATTTTAGGCCTCTCCAGATAGCAGTCAGCCAGTTTCTTCCTTCTTCAGCTATCTATAACCGATCTTCCAATGGCTACTCATTCATTCTTTTGTAGATTGCAATACATTTTGATATCTAGTGGCTCTCCTCCATCATCTCGTGCTTCCTTCCATCACTAGCCCGGTCCAACACCCTCATTAACACTTCGGGCCACATGCAAGAACTGATCGGTCCACATTGTATTCAACAAGATGCACACTTTATTCTTTCATTGCAATCTTTCTCTTCCCTTCTCTCTATGTTCATGTTCTTCTTCCATTGCACACTCTTATAGGATCCACCATGCAAGGAATCCCTCTTTTGTTTGTCCACTACTAGCCCAAGAAACATGTCTGGCATAATGTCCCCAAAATGAACCAACTTATACTTAGGTCACCGATGCCTCTGTTGCAAGTCTTACCATTATAGAAGCTTTTATTTGAAGGCACATATGAGGCGTCATCATGGACATTGGGGTCCAAAATGTGTTGTAGGTGATAATAAATAATGGTAGCAGTTGTGTAGCCAGAAGACATACGCTTGATGATGAGTTTCTTACCATCACATAGACTCCATATGCTTCACATTGCCTTGACTTACTTATTGAAGATGTTGGTTAAAAATCTTGGGTGGATAATATCTTCAAGACAACAAGAAGTATGGTGAGATAAGTCAATAATCACCAACATATTTCACACCAGCAACACACGAGCTATTCAAGCCTTTTGCTCCAAGACTTACTTACGTGTTCATTGCATTGGAGAGGCTTATACATGTCCATCCAAATTTGATAAGGACCATTGCATATCAAAAGTGGCTCACATAGAGTGAAAAAGAGTCTCCAAAGACATGCACATTTCGGCATGGTATCTTGGATGAGAGCCAGTGGCTTGAAACGGAAGAATTAGTGAGTACTCTCACTTCCATCTACACGAACTTGTGCATCACTAGCATGGAGGGTAGTACTCTACGCGTACATAGATTAGATGTCATAGTTGGTATATATGTGAGAGTGTTCCATGGCACCACAAAGACTATGTAGCTGAGGAGCTTCCTAGTCACACTTCATCTCCTCTCTGTGCCACTCTAACAATCATCTCCTATGATAATTAGAGTACTATTGCACTAGCTGGTAAACCCATCATCAATCTACGAATGAGGCAAGTTGACATGAGTACCACTTCACCAAAGAGTAGATTGAGCTAAGTACCATCTGCATAGAGTTTGTGTCATCATCAAAAGACTTTGTAGATAACCTAATTGAGCTGGTCAACAAACCAATTCTACAGTACCTTCTATTGCGGATCAGTATGGGGACTCCCCCCTCTTCTACTTGAGATTGAAGGTGAGGAGGGGCTCCCTCTAGTTTTCTCTTACACTTTAGCGAGGGGCGGTCTTATTCTCTTAGTGGTAATAGGATTTTGATTACATTTTGCTTCATAGACATTATTTTTGCATATTGTATTATCATCTACATCATAAAGATTATTATGATTGTAAAACAACGCTTGGGCAAGTAAACATTTTCCCTCCGAGAACACTTTCCAAGTGGCACCATTGCATAGCATTTTGCATAAGTATAATGTCTCGTATTGCCTTTTACATTACCCCATACATTGATATTATGTTCTTGTAAACATGCATTTATATGCATTTATCCCTTTTCAGTCAAAGAGTGGATGGCTCTAGATCCATCATATTTGCAGCAGCCACTCCCATGGCAATCTCCTAGGGCAGTTTCTTGCTTTCTTTACCACATACTCCCCATACCTTTTCTTCATCATTGACACCCGCTAGTGGTCAAGATAGTTTGTTTATTTTGTGATGTATTGGATCTAACTATCCCTTTCATTCTCCCCTTGGTACACAAATAACTTGATAGGACAAAAACCATTAATCAAACACTCCGAAAACAAAAAAAAATAAAAACAAAAGTTCAATGTGATTCCATCCGCCTTTGCATGTCATGGTAGGCCACTAGGGAGCCGAAGAGTACTCTTTGTCCGATGCCTTGGCCTCTCTAGGATGATCATTTGGGCTCCCTTGGTAAGATAATCATCGCCTCTGTAGTCTTGATAGGCAACTAGGTAGGCGACAAGCATCCTTTGCCCAATGCCTTGGCTATTTTGGGGTGGAACACCTTGGGGTAAAGAAAAAACTGGGCTTGAGCTATCTTGACAGCCCCTTCCTGGCTCCTGTTTGAGAGGGGATGTTGACCTTAAAATGCATTATAAACTGATTAGTTTTTAATTATAACCCCAAAACTCAAATTATCAAACTTTCACTAAAAAAGAAATGTATTTCTAGAGAGTGTTTGTGTCCCATAAGCCAAACCTTAATTTGGAGGGACCCACCCATCTATGAATAGACAAGTTGCCCACCACACAGCCAATCTTGTTTTGCACATTGTTGGTGCATCTCTCTGCTGTCCACGCCCTGTTCGTAGAGGATATCTCAATTTGAGTTGCTATTCATTGTTGTCCATCATCAAGTACCTCCTGCCCAACCTCTTCCACCTACTGGCGACCATTTCTAGCCTGCTACCATCACCTAGACTATTGCATTTACTATTGATCTTGCTATTCCTACCTGCATTTGGACCTGCACAGCTACCACCAACTGCTGATGTCATCAGCCTGTCAGCATTTTGCTATTCCAAGCCTGCCATGTATCATTGCTGCCTATGTTTTGTAGTCTGCAGCCATCACCAGCCTGCCACATAATCACTACAGGCTACATTTGCATATTTCCTGCCTTCCTCTGCTTGTCTAACATTGATCCACCTTCACACAGATGTGTTTCCTACTAGACACCTTTAGAGGCTGCCTACTGCGTTTTGGGATCCGTCAGACTACAACACACTCTCCAACTCATACTCTCTGCCTCGGTCCTAGAGGCACGAGATTTCAAGGGTCAATATTCAATTTGCATAGTGTGTTTGCTGCATTGAGCACTTTCTTCTTCAGTGTTCATGACTTACCCTAACCCTAACAATTTTCTTTATCAATCAGTGCTTTGTCGAGCGATTGTGTTTGTTATGTGTAGGCAAGTATTTATTTACAAACAACCCCCATGTGTTTCATCTTGTTGGAAAAGATCGAGTTGCCACCAAGTGCAATGGCACTATGGCTGTTGGTGTTTTAAGGGAATGCTAGGCCAAACAGACAGAAATGCAGGATGTATGACACATAATAAGCACAATCACATGAATGCTCAATGAAGAAGAAAGAGTATAGAAATGAGATGGTTACATGAGGCATCAAACCTCCCTGATGAATGGTCAATGAAGAAGAGGATGTATAGGAATGAGATTGTTACAATGGGGCCTCTAGCCTCTTTGTCTACAGGACCGAGGCAAAGGTAAGCTGAGACAAGTGTCAAAGATGCAGAGAACAGCTCAGGGAGTGTGTCGTAACCCGAGACGAATCCAAACACAATAGCTGTCCACCTATGGGACTTTCATTGAAACAGTGTTGCTATACCACCTAGAGATGCAATGACAGCAGAATACAGCAGTGTTGATGATGTGGCAGCCTCTCGGAGCAGTCGGAGTAGTCAGCAGCACTTATAATCTAGAAAGAAAATACAGCCTTCTAGAGCCTCTACACAGCACAATCACCCCCGAACATGTTGGCAATGACAGGCTACAGTCTGAATAGCAGTAATTCCACCAGCAGAAGCAAGGATGATGATGTGACAGGCTGGCAATGGCAGCTAAAGAGGGCAGGTAGCAAGTACAGAAGGGCTGAATGATGGTGATGGCTGTTTTGAGAGGGCAGAAGGGCTGGCACTGAATTTCTGATGGAGGGTTGATGAAGAGGGTAGCTAGTTGGGTGATGAATGATGAGGAGGAGGAAAGAAGTGGGATACCCATATATGTCCTTCTAAGGGTGTCACTTTTAGATTGCCTAAGGGTCTGCCAGGTTCACAGAGGCAATAGATATCTTCTTTTGGATCACCCAAGTGAATAGGTCTTATGTTTTTTTTTTGGGGGGGCAAAAATGGTGGTAGGATCTCTGTAAGGACAATCATGTAATACAGGTGCCAATGCAAAGATCTGATGAGGTATAGACAAAGTAAAGCTATTAGTGTTGTGAATAGTTATTGTTCCACATGTGAATCCAAGATTCCAGGTCAATCACTCTATGAAGAGGAAAGAGGAAGAAATGCTTGCATACAATGGAAGGGTTTTTATCTGGAGGGACACCTACTTTCATAGGTTTTAATCCATTCCAAACTCCCTGTTTCACAACATATGGTGCAATTCAAGGAGTAATGCAAAATGGGAAGCACAAATGTAGCAAGAATCACGTGAGTAGTGCCCTCACAAGGGAAATATTCAAATGCTCAGGTGCCTTATATAATGATGATCATCCTAATGCAATGATAATACAAGGAGATGATGAAAATAGAAATACATACAAAGACCAAGTCCCTGTAAGTACCAAGAGAAGAAACAACCCCTTTTCACCATCAAAGGTGGAAAAAGTAAACACCACCTTCTCACCCCATCATATCAGTGTTGCAGGGAGGAGGAGAAGCATCTGATGAAGACGATTGAAGTACATGTCTCAACCAGAAACCTATGAAACAAATGACCTTCATGGAGCTCCAAAGAAGGCTGTGACTCAGTCTCTAAGGGGGAAAACCTCCATGCTAGTCCAAGAGAATGAAGTCAACCAAGGGAGAAGACGCCATGGGAGTGCCAATCTATGCATACACCCATAGGCAAGGGAGGTTTAGATCGTCACCTCCCTTTTGCACCCAATATACCTGGACCTTTTCAGCTGCACAAAGGGTCAAGACATTTTTGAGTTACTTGATGACACCCTAGAAGAATTGAGAACGGTTTGATATTAAGCCCCTGTTATTGTTGGATGGCTTCAGATTGACTGCTGGTTTGAATCGTGACTTAATTTAGCACAGCTTGATATTAAGCCCCTGTAATTGTTGGACTCCTGCTCTATCCTAAACATGGGACAATCAGGGGGGAGGGAGATGGTCTTGGCTGATTAATATGTTACCAGTATTTATTTTATGATATAAAGTTTTAGTCATTGAGTATCTGAGCTAGGGAAACCACTGTTCATACGAAGACCTTGGCAAGTGTAACATCAGCCCTAGGGAAGTATGTGCCCACCTGAGCTCCATATTCTCCATGTAGCACAGGGTCAGCTCAAAGCAGTTGTGATTTTAATTAGGACTTAACTCTTAGTTGAAGTGGGGGCTAAGTTTGCTTTTCACCTCTGGGAGAAAAAGGAAAATTCACTGGCTTTTGAACAGTTGGAAGTAAAAATGAGAACAGAAAAGTTTGATTGCAGATCTCTCAAAATACCCACAGAGGCATTTGTCCCAAGCCAAAGAACATCAGGTCTGCTTGTGCTGGTGTCTTCTGCAGCCCAGGGCAAATTGCAACTGACTTGGACTGCAATTGCCCAGGGGGCATAAGAACTGAATCAAAAAGGCTCAATAATCTTTACACCAGCTCCAGATTGTATCAGGAATGTAACAGAGACATCCAGCATCTAGCGCATGGATCTGGAACTTGGAACAGGTTTGTTTTAATAGCTTTCAAGCTAAGTTCACAATGCACAGCCCCAATATCTTTGGGGGGGTGGGGTCTGTCCCCATCAACACTGGTGTTTCATATACAAACTGGTTAGCGTCATTGGTCATTTGTTAATGATGTCTCTTTAGTTCTGCATGAGAACGATGGGAGTTTACAAACAACTCAGTAGAGAAGATGAGCATGATGGCTTCATTGGTGTTTAAACAAACATAACACCATTGTTTCTACCTAGAAAGCTAAATGCTGCCAATGGGCTGACCACACAACTCTGCAGTCAAAGTACAAGAGAGACACATTAAGAGGTGCTGATTGAAGCCTCTAAAAAGCCCATCAAGTCTGAAAAGTCTTGTATACATGTTTCGGCATGCCCCATAGCAACTGATTTAGTGTTTGTAGAATGAAGGGCAAGTGACTGAAGACCCTTAACATCTCAATAGGTCTCATAAGCTTTGTTCTGGCATAGCAACTGATGCATGGTGCTGGTAGAACGAAGGACAAGTAAAACACAGTCAAAAAAGTGCATTTTTTCCTTAGTGTTTTGTCCAAAGTTCAACAGGCATGGAACTGGGAAAGCCATCAATCACTTTACCAAGTATCATTATTAGCTTGCTAGGGAGCAACAAGATGTACGAGAATGCTGCAGATCAATTTGCTGGGGAGGCATCCATCTTTAGGTCTACATGTATAAACAGTACTCACATCAAAGGTAGACAGATGTAACAGCAGCAAGAACATTGGAATATGCTGGGCCAATCTAAATCACTGCATCAAACTTCATAACTTTCCGCATGCCATTGTAACACTCAGACAAGACCTACCTCGATGAGATTGCCTTCCAGATGAATATCCACCACTGTATCCTCCAGCAGCTTCACTGCTATTACTATTAAGATTATATCCAAGGACGCCTGATCCAATACCAGATGAGTTGAAACCATCAAATCCAGGTGACTTCCTTGCGGTCTCCCCATAGTTGGAACTGTTGTATAAGATGTCTCCATATCCCCCATTGTATGCACCAGTCCCAGAAGCAGAACCTGAAGCAGAACCTGAACCTAATGCAGAGCCATATCCAGCCAATGAGCTTCCATACCCACTGCCTAATGAGCTCCCGTAGCTGCCTCCTCGCCCTGCATATCCAGCACTGCTTGAGCCATAGCCACCATCACTGCTACCATAACCAAGGCTGCTACTACCATATCCAGTAGCACTGCCAGGACTTTGACTAGAGCTCCAGGTTCCAAATCCACCATAGCCACTCAGATTAGAGCCACCACTACCAGTGTATGGTGAGCTTCCTGCCCCACCATAGCCAACAGTTCTGGTGCTCCATACATTTCTTCCAGGTGTGCCACCGCCATACGCACCACTGGCTGCAATATTACCACCATAGCCTCCTCGGTTTCCTCCATAGAGACCACCAGCATTGGGTGCACCTCCATAGCCACCTCCACCAAAGCTTCCAGATCCTCCATAGGCACTGGCATTGTAACCTGGATTTATATTAACATTGAAGTTCCCGCTTCCTGCATAACCTGCAGCTCCATAAGGTGAGTAACCACCACTCGGTGAGACGCTGTATCTGCCATCCATCCGAGCTCCATAAGGAGCTATGGGACTGTTGAAACCTTGCCCATACGCTCCTGCATAAGGTCCTCTGCTAAGTCCTGGGCTTAATCCTGCCCCATTGTTCCGAGTGGCCCCAGATGACAACTCCTTTGGAATTGCACGTTTCACCTCCACCAGTTTGTCCTTCAATTCATGAAATGCTTTTTGAAGCACTTTATCCACGGCATCCTCAGAAGTATATGTGATAAAGCCAAAGCCGCGTGGCCTTTGGGTGCTATGATCATACATAACAACTACATCAGTAATGGTACCAAACTGCTCGAAATACTTTCTGAAGTCATTCTCTGTGACACTGGCCGCTAAACCACCCACAAAAATCTTCTTTGTCCTAGCTTGATTAGCTGGCATGAGACTGCCATTGTTGCTCCTAAGTGCATTCTGTTGTTCCTCCCTTGGTACAGCCTTTTTGGCCTCCACCTAAATCCGATCAAAACAGCAGGAAACCTTTCAGATGGTGGATGTAGTGGCATCATACAGATGGTCTTCGACGTGACTTGACAGCCAGATATAGGGCAAGATCTCTTGGCAATGCGCATTGGATAATAAAGATGCATCCATTTCATGATAGGTGAGCTAACCATTTATGCAACTTGAGAACAGAAGAGTTTGCTGGACACCCAAATCCAAGGCAGATCCACAATGAAAAGATCGATGCATATCCTTAGACCAATTAGCAATCAAGAAGGCAATCAAGGAGAAAAGCTTGCATACCGTTCGTCCATCGATGGTATGCTTCTCTTGCACCACTCTGTCTGCAACAGATGGGTCAGCAAAGACAACAAATCCGAAGCCTCGAGCTCGCCCGGTCGCCCTGTCCTTCATGATGACTGCCTCCACCACTTCACCATATGCTCGGAAGTAGCTTTTAAGCTTCTCCTCTGTAGTTTCCCAAGAAATGCCACCAATGAAGAGCTTCCCCACATCAGAGTCCATCACACGCACGCACTCTGATGCAAAGAAACAATGGAGTGGGGATTGAATCCAGGCACACAGAGGTGGTGGGTGACTGGGTGGGGTGGGGTGGATGGATGGATCTTTTCACTTCAGAGGATATCTTTAGAAGAAGGGAAGAGCTCCAGATCGGAGTCCATAAAGCAGATCGAGCAGCGAAGGTGAGCTCTGATCTGATGGATTTGGTCTGAGACAATGTGTGAGATTGGGGGGAGAGAGAGAGAGAGAGAGAGAGAGAGAGAGAGAGAGAAGGGGAGAGGGAGAGGGAGAGGGAGAGGGGGGGGGGATGATCTGCCCAATTGAGTGATTGGGTGAGGCAAAAAAGTAATTGGGTCAAGGAAGAAGAAGAAAAGGAAGGGGGGGGAGTGCAATGCTGTCAATGTGTGTGTGTGTGTGTGTGTGTGTGTGTGTGTGTGTGTGATCGGATGAGTGCACCAGAAGGGCCTTAAAGCAAAAGGCGAAAGGTGGAGAGAGAGACAGAGGAGTTGTCTCCTCATCTCTCTCTCTCTCTCTCGTATATGAGATGTTTGCTACCTTCCTTCCATCCTGCCATTTGGTGTGTCGTCTTCGATTAACTGCCTTCCTAGTGGATATACATCCGTTTAATTAAATCTAATCGAAATACACTTTTCCTCCCCCCCCCCCTTCCCCCCTCTCTCTCAAATTCTAATACGTCCAACATCTTTATACGCATATCACTCGCTAGCCATCGTTATTGATGGGCTAGCACTTCGTTGCATCTCAAATCTTGGCCTATTTATATACCATATACCATATAGAATATAGGCAAGTGATAAACCTCGATCTCTTGTCACCACATAGGGTTCACAAGAAATTGAGGTTTAATGTAAAGAAATTTGTAGATATAAACGTCGTTCTCTTCTCCTACACAATGTTCATAAACAGGTGACGCCTAATGTATACATGAGCTATAATAATCTTGCAAAGACTTAAAATTTTTGAAATTGTTTAATGCTTACAATTCATGGACTTTTTATTTATAAGCATGGCAACCTTACAAATCTAATTCAAAAATCCCTCTAGGACCATAAAGATATGTAATCTTGATGAATACTTGAAAATCGGTGACCCAAAATGTGGGAGGATAAAGCAATGTTGTTAGGGGGGCATCACTTTCTCGCTCTCTTATAAGTCCTACGCTCTAAACATTCACCAAGTTGCTTCATATGCCCACACAAATATGCTCATTCACACACAATCATATATTGATGGGGGTAGTGATGTTTTTCACTTTGAGGATGAAGATGACTGTGTTTGTAGAGCACCCATGCCATGCTCATACTTTTAAAGACAACAACTCACATTTAAGAAGCAAAGGTAGAGAATTGACTTACCAATGTTCTAGTGTTAGGTTTTCGACCTTTGGCATATTAGGTGATGGAGCCTTAAAACTCTCATTCATGAGGAACATTAATATTACAACACACGATAAGTAACACAATGCTATATTTGTTGAAACGGTTGCTTCATTTGTTGAAATGGTTACTCTCAGCCTCTCTCACCTTTGAATCTATGAATGTTCTAGCTCGATGGTGTGAAAATTGGGTGTTGTAGTAATGGTGGTGTATACACCTACTTGTTCTATGAAACCTCAAGCATCCACATTTGTAATGCGTTGCAAAAAACCATTGTGCAAAAAAATTCAATGATCTTAGAAAGAGACTACAAATCATGATCCATCATCAAACTAGGTAGGAAATGAGAATGATCAATCAACTACATTGTTGGTCATTAAGGCAGCCCAATCCAAGGACAAACATGTCTCAAAAAGGAGACATGGTTATTCCTTTGCAAGACCATGCAAACATAAGTTGGTTATGCTGTTGTGTCACATGCACAATCTCTTTCAACTTACTATTTTTTATTGTGTTATTTGATCGAGAGGAAAAACAACATGACCTCTTACCTGGCATTGTGAGAAACACATTAAAGATGGCTCATCTTGTCTACCTTCTCTTGATTTTAGTCTACGAAAGAATGCAAATCATAGTAAGAATGTCCTTTAATAGAGCCTTAAAACTAGCCAAGCCTACATTTTTTACCAAAAAAGGGTAACTCTATCTTCTTTTCTATTGACTCATGACAAATGGTTTCCCCAATCTTTGGTCTCAATGAAAATTTGTAGAAAAAACACATGTAAAATAGCAATATAGATCCCTTATTTGATAAATAAATAGCAAAGGTTGAAGTCGAATTGTAGAATGTGAGTTCTAAAGCAAATTAGAGTGTAAACAAGTGGGGGAAATCAAATCACATGGGACATAACTATAGCTGACCAAACAACACTAAGTTGCCCCACATAGTTAATTTGTTGTTAGGGTTAGACTTTAAAAGCTAGATTTACACTGACATTGTTTTCATTATAATCATTAGCATATCGCACATGGATGTGCCTTAAGTGATCTTTGAATGAAAGGTTTTTCCTAAGGAATGTGGAAGATCAATGATAATTCATTGAGTTAAATTGAACTACTTGAGAATGTTCACCCTTAAAATAAAGGACAAACTAGCTCTATATGTCACTATCCCACCATCAACAAGTCATGGACATCGAAGAATGTATGGCTATTCTTCGTTCTTATTTTAGCTACTCAATTGTTTAGCCTATATGATGTACATCATGATATTAATAGTATCAACTATTCTAATACAATGAATTTTGGCACCCATCCTTGCTTTTTAATTATTAATACTTGTGGATTTTCTTCAAAATACTCATTGGTTGGTTGCTATGGTTGCCCCAACGGCATAGACATTAAGGTCCAATGTAGGTGGACTAGGGACTCTTACGTTTTGGTTGCACGGTAATAATATGTCATGTCATGATGAATATTTGTACTTTTGGTGAGGAATGAGAAGGAAAACAACATCCTTAACTCACACAAAGCTATGCACTCACCTTGATGTGAAGGTAATAATTCACATGAATCATTCACAAGCATTCACCTCCAAGGTAGTAAGAATTTGCCTAAGTCACTAGCAAGCATCTTGTGTCCAACTTAGGTATGGCTTTGTACTATGTGTGAAGTGTGATGCTATTTTATCCACACAACTAGCAATATGAAATATTTTATAAATAAAAATTTGCCTCTAAGTAAACACGCATTTTCTATGCCGTTTTTCTAAACTTGTGTGTCTCATTATCTAGAATGCCTATCATAATGTTGCTCAACGACCCAATGTGCCAAGGCATAACTTTTTCTTTTTTGTGAACAAATGTGACATTTTTGTAGCTCTATGTTGTGACATCGATCTTCATAATCATTATTGGGCTCTTCTTGGTAAAGTGAATAAATATATAGCCAACATGTCTATATAATTTTGTACGACCGTGAGTAACCCTTCTTGATGATAATGGTAGCAAAAGCAATTGTCAATAGTTTTAAGGAGAAAGAATCACAATCAAGCTCAATTGATTTTTTACCATGTCATTTTTGAAGAGGGACATCAATTATGTTTTTATTCCTTGCATGGCCTTGTAGCAAAGTTATTTTTCTACTAGAACAATCGACGTCCATGTGAATCCCAAAATAAAAGACCAAGTTGAAGCATGTAAAGGAGCTTGAGAAAAAACACTTCACAGGAGTTTACAATCAAGATTTTGACAACATTAGGTGACAATTTTGAAATTGTGACCCTCACCATCCCAATTTATTTTGTTCATTCATTCTCAACTTCTCTCCCACCCCTCCCAACATGCATTGCATAAGCATGTCCTTAGATCTTGAGCTTTTATAAAAATATAAATGCACATGTATTTATGTGTGCATACACGGGTGGGTATACATACATGTGCTAGCATGCTTGTGTACATATGTGTGTGAGTGGGCATATTTGGTCTTACATAACATGGTACAAGAAGTTCCTATTTAGCCTAATATTTATACATATGTAAATAAATTTGCAATGATTACACTTTTCTTGATGTTGACCATAATGAACCTCGGTTTTTGGTTATCAAGTGCCCAACGTTTCTTGACTTGGTGATGATTGTAGCTTTAGTATAGATGAACTAAGAATGTACAATTTAACCATATGTGTGTTGGAAATTCTAACATGCTTTTCAATTCCTCTAGCAAAATATATGTGCATATTTTTTATAGATTTGTGTACCTAAAATGATGTTTTTAGTGCTTCTTTTGAGGGAGAAGAAATGGAGGAGAGGGATGAGATTGTTCTTATATGTAATGTCCTATAGCATCTTTAGGGTTACGTAGTTCATGCATTCTTAAAGAAGGTTGTTTTATGTTACTTTAGTAAAATCACCTATTAAACTAAGTAGCACTAATGCTACCTTTTATTTACTAATTGTAGTGTCAAGTTACTCGTAGATCCTTCCTTACAACTTTATAGGATTTGAACCCCTAACCATGTGAAAAAAGTTAGTGTCTCTCTCTTTGATATTCAAGCATAAATGATCATGCATCAAGTTCCTCAATTTATATGTTCTCCATCATCAATGTAACATGACTATGGTGGCATTCATATAATCTAGATTTTTTTTCAATGATTGCCTTGACATGACAAGCTTGTTTCTAAATACACACCATAAGGTAATAATATTCTTGTTGGTAGTCCACTTCTTTTGTCATGACATTTATGAAGTTGTGAGATAAACTCTTAGCTTTGTGTCTTAGTATTCTAATATTTCTTGCTCTTTCCAATGCTTAATCACCTTCATAAATTTACGAGAAGGACACCCATTTGATAGTTTTTGGTAATATTACTTTCAATTAATGTCATTCATTTAAGGTTAGAGCGTAAGTGTGGCCTCACATGACCCAAACACTTCAGACATACCAACTACATCTATAGTCTGCTAGATATGTGCATATCAAATAGTGTTGAGTTGTGTGTGTGTGTGTGTGTGTGTGTGCACTTGTGCTTTATGATGCTTGAATGCAAATATACTTTTCTGTTCCAAAGCTTTGTTTGGACAACTTCTATTTAAATACCATAAGTTACAACTTGTAGATGCCCACTACTAGAGTTTTACATCATATTACATCATGTAGCTCTCAATAGTATGTTCTTACATTGAACTTCATAGTATACAGTAATAACTTGATCAATTTCAAATAAATGGGGGTGCGGTGTGGGGGGGTGGCAAGGGCAAGTGGAGGGGGGAGAGTGTGTGAGTGAGAGAGATTCTGTACATACCAAAATACAACACTTTAGGTCTCCAAATGCGCTCATCTCTCATTATATCTATCTCCAAATGAGCTTTTTGTGCAACAAATGCCACACTTTTTTTAAATGGTGAATAGCTATTATAGCTAACACACTACAATAAACAATTTTTTTATCTTCATCATGTTAAGTTCATGTTAAATCATTACTTATCTTATGCAAAACGATTATATAGCACTCATGAAAATTGCTCAATTTGCATTGTTTGTCCCTTAAATCAATCCTTTCTTAAAACTACAAATCACATTCTCCCTTCATGTTACTACAAACTTTGATTAAATGTCCAATATGTTGAGAACATCATAGACTCAATACATGTGCATAAATGCATAATGCAATGAATGTCATCCCTTAACTTGTGTTGGATTAAGGCAATGAAAATGCATAGAATTAAGGAAATTTAATGTTGTTTTTAGATACATGCTATCTTACGAAGCCACCCTTCTTTGATGATTCCTTTCCATGTTATCCTTTGATGGTCATCTACTTCCTAACATGTGAGACCTATGTCTCTTTAAAAGGGCTTTCTAGTCTTATACTAGGGCACTAACATGTCAATTATGATTCCCAAGTCCAATATTGATTGTAAGCAATTACAACCCGTAATGAGCAAGTTGTTTAGGCTTCAATATTATATAGTCAACTCTTAAATGTTAGGGGAATTTGGCTCTATGTATTCTTACCCATAACTCATAATTATGGTCACCTTATAAGCCATTGCTAATGGTGCTTAACAACATGTATTGTCACAACACATGTAGCTTATGTGATCATATGACAAGACATAATATTATATCATATGACTACAACAATTGACTCACATGAAGCAATGGCCCATAATGTTGTAAGAAACAACCTATAAGATGCCCACCTCTCTTTGCTTAGCTTGAAAGTGGTGATGCTCCAAAGTTGCTAGTGATATAATCTTTGGGCATGCACCACCTCTCTTACAACTAGAGCATAAAAAGCATCACAAAGGCAAGCTTATTTTAGATGTTCCTTTTGGAGGCCTTTCTTGGATCTTGACATCCATAGCAACAAGCGTTGCTGCAACCTTGTCAATATCAACATCACTGATGTAAAGCATTTCTCCAAGCTTGATCGACTAAAGAACCCTTTTGTACTTTCATTTGATAGTACATAGCTTTAGAATCATTATCCCTTTCTAGTATTGTTTTTTCCATCATTAATCTTCTTAGCTACCAAGTTGTTTTGCTTGTAGTCACAAGCCTCCACATCATGGATAAGAACATGGTAGCTTTCCTAGTGCATGTATGGCATGCCTCTCCATTTCTTTCTAATGCTAATGACAAGAAGATGGCCATCTCTAGGTCACTTTTGACACTTGAGCTTGCCCCACCATCATAGCCTCATCTATCAAATGTAAGTTTAGATTCAACAATGTACTCTTTTCAATCTTAGAGGGGCCACTCGTAAATATGTAAGTCTATCATGTGGGTTTAAAATAATAGATTTTTTATTTTAAAATTAGACCTTGAACTCACTTGATAGTAAACATATAGTGAAACTCCTTGAGACATAAAAATGGTTGACATACAGACAAGTATGCCACACACACACACACACACACACACACACACACACACACACACAAAGAGGAGACTCAACATGGCTTTGCATGGGGCAAGGGGGAGAGAGAGAGAGAGAGAGAGAGAGAGAGAGAGAGAGAGAGAGAGAGAGAGAGAGAGAGAGAGAGAGAGAGAGAGAGAGAGAGAGAGAGAGAGAGAGAGTGTGTGTGTGTGTGTGTGTGTGTTTGTGTGTGTGTGAAAACTTCTCCCTATGTAATCATTGCATCATGCTACTGCACCACCAACTTTGTGACCCTTTAGCCCCAACTCAATCCACCTTGCCTACGATGTGGCCTATTAATGAGTCCTTTGTTGGGCCTCAATCAGTAAAGGTATTTGCTCTTTCCCCATCACACTCTTAACTAACTCTAGTGTATCTTTCGTTGTATCGTCTTATAGAGGTGGTTTATTGTCTTCTCAACTCAAGGTAGGTATTGTGTAATTAGAAGGAGCGGCTTGCACTTTACACATTGGCATGGGGTCCATGTGTTTTCAACTAATAGGTGGGAGTTCAATCATGGGAAACATTTTGTTGGCCATTGTAAATGTTTATAGAAATTTACTTTTTAAAGCCTTTGAAAATGTGTCTAATGGTGCATCTCAATCAGTAGACACAATACTGATGAGATGATGGGTCAAATCTCATTACTTATCTTTGTGAGAATGTTAGGTAGAGATAGCCTTGAATTATTTACTATAACTAATAATGCATGCTTTTGACATAGCCTTAACTCATTAATGCACATGTATTCTTTTGTGGTGTCCATGATGTAAGTGTTACTACTGTGTAGCCTCCCGCTTGCAAAAAGGTTGTATTAATAAGTATATTTTGAAGCGTATAGCTTTTAATGGACTATATTTTTTACCAAAGTAGAAATGAGTATGTAACCTCATTACTTATTAAGATGAGAGGTAGAAGCGAATGCAATTAATGACAAATTAGAGGATGAAGCCTCAAATGAAGGATTACAAAAAATAGACTATCACCTTGAAGGACATCTCAAAGAGTAGATTGTGATTGAACAAGGCCCAAAGAATGTAGCATTATTTTTTGTCAAAGGTTAGAGTCAAAATGAACTCAAACGTACAATGCTAGAGTCTTTAGATGTCCTTCACTATAAAAAAGCAAGACTTGACTAGCTAGATATGCAATATTGTACAAGATAGAAGCAAATATCACTCATGGAGTAGACAAATCAAGAAATGAATCTTAGAGTCCAACTCAAAGTCTTAAGTGCATATAGATAACAATCTAGAGACCCCTTAAGTCTTTGTCAAGGCTAGAAGGACAAAGGAATTTACCATGCCACTCGTGTCATCAAAAACTTAAGTAGTTAAGGAAGAAAAAATAAATTAAGGTGAAAGATGAAAAGAAACCCAATGATCTCTTGAGAATATTTACCAAATTTTAAAAAGGAGATTGATGTTGGGGGTAAAGGCGCCTCTGCCGTGCCGCCCCGTGTATTACTACACTGACAGTACCCGCCACTGCACACTGCAGGTAGCGGGCGCCCGTCATGTCACTTTATTCTTTATTCTTTTAGTGACAGTTTGAATAAAGGAAGGCCCGGTCACACATTGTGACCGTTGGAGTTCCCATTTCTTGTCTCTCTCTTTCTTGCTCTTGCTCTCCCGCCATAGCTCGCGTGCAAGCTTCGATCCTTCTCACCTTTCAACTGGACTTTGATGAAGTCTTCTCTCCTATGGTTAAGATGACTACCCTGCGCTTAGTCTTGGCTTTGGTTGCATAGCTTGACTTAGATCTATATCAGATGGATGTCAAGACGGCTTTTCTACATGGGGACTTGCATGATGAGATCTATATGGATCAGCCTAAGGGCTTTGCAGAACCTGGCAGGGAGCACCTAGTGTGCAAGTTGAAGAAGAGCTTGTATGGCTTGAAGCAGGCACCTAGGGAATGGTATCATAAGTTTGATGCCTTTATGCAGTCACAGGGCTACAGCAGGAGTGCTATGGATCCGTGTCTTTACACGAAGGACGCCCGTGATGGCAGTTTGCTTATCTTGGTACTCTATCTTGATGATATGCTGATAGCAGGGAAAGCTCATGATGAGCTAGATGCTCTTAAATCTCAGCTGAAGAAGAGCTTTGAGATGAAGGATTTGGGACAAGCCTCACATATACTTGGGATGCGCATTAAGCGCGATAGGCATCAGGGGCTTTTGTATCTCTCACGGCGGGAGTACATTCATAAAGTCCTTGAGCGCTTCCGCATGCAGGATGTAAAGCCTATTGGCTGTCCATTACCTTCTTATGTGAAGGTATCACAGGCCGATTGTCCGCAGACAGATGAGCAGAGGGCCGAGATGGCCAAGATCCCTTACGCTTCAGCCGTGGGCAGTTTGATGTATGCCATGATAGCCACTCGTCCAGATATTGCGCATGCAGTTGGTGTTGTGGCACGCTATATGGCTACACCTGGCAGCAGACATTGAGATGCTGTGAAGGGTATCATGAGGTACCTGAAGGGCACAGCAGATATGTGTATTTGCTATGGCAGCCAGGATACAAGGGTCGTGGGGTACACTGACTCCGATTATGCAGGACATGCAGATAGTAGGAAGTCCACTTCTGGCTATGTATTCACCTATGCTGGAGGGGCTGTCTCTTGGATGTCCAGGGTTCAGAAGTGTACGGCTTTGTCTACCACTGAGACCGAGTATATTGCAGCCACTGAGGCTTGCAAGGAGGCCATATGGTTAGGCCGTCTAGTTGCTGACCTTGGGATTGATGCTACACCTACACTGCATTCGGATTCTATGAGTGCCATTCAGTTGGCTAAGAATCCAGTCTTCCATGCAAAGACGAAACACATTGAGGTGAGGTATCACTTCATACGTGGTGTCGTGGAGGATAGGTCTGTTGACCTTGTCAAGATCTCCACTGACGAGAATCCTGCAGATCTGCTCACGAAGAGCCTCACTACTGAGCGCTTTGCCTTCCTTAGGAGGTTGATGGGCATTGGATGAGATGTCGCCTTTCCTCATCCCTTGTACCTATGTACATTTGTACTGTCTTTTCTTTTTCTTTTCTCTCTCACTAGGGCAGATTCGCCTTTAAGTGGGAGGTTGTTGGGGGTAAAGGCGCCTCTGCCGTGCCGCCCCGTGTATTACTACACTGACAGTACCCGCCACTGCACACTGCAGGTGGCGGGCGCCCATCACGTCACTTTATTCTTTATTCTTTTAGTGATAGTTTGAATAAAGGAAGGCCCGGTCACACATTGTGACTGTTGGAGTTCCCATTTCTTGTCTCTCTCTTTCTTGCTCTTGCTCTCCCGCCATAGCTCGCTGCAAGCTTCGATCCTTCTCACCTTTCAATTGAGTAGTAATAATTCCAGGGGCAAAGCTAGAAAGGTGTTACTAATGAACCAATAGAAGGACATGGTAAGGTGAAGGAAGTGAACTTGGCTGAAGAGGGTAAAGCAACCTAATCCATGTTCATAGTAGCCAATGACCTCATTGAGGAGGAGGAAACCACATTATTTGACTCTCTTAGATCATTTTCAAACATGCTTTCCTAGTCATACGAGGACTTAAAAATGAATATTCATAAACATAATTTCTCACACAATACCAATGTATCCAATAGCGGCCACATCTTATTATGCCTAGATACATGCATGCAGTTAAGGCAACCTCCTCAAAGAAGGGTTCGTCTATGAGATCAAGCACATTGATTAGATATTATCCATTATAGTGGTACTAAGGAAGAACAATAAAATGTGAGTGTGCATAAATTACAAAAAAGTGTTGCCTCGAAGAAGAGAGTAATAACTACTTGCTCATGTATACAAAGCATATACTCATGTGGCAAGCAAGGAGGCCTATAACTTCATTGATGGATTTTCCAAAAATAATCAAGTACAAGTCCACCCA
This sequence comes from Lygodium microphyllum, assembly GCF_053477565.2. NCBI lineage: Eukaryota > Viridiplantae > Streptophyta > Polypodiopsida > Schizaeales > Lygodiaceae > Lygodium > Lygodium microphyllum. Next base: position 1,704,450 of record NC_141137.1, on the reverse strand, counting down.
GAGTATAGGCACAAGATAGGCCTTTGTTATCAAGTGGAGAGTCTTTACATCCACTATCATGCCCTTTGGGTTGAGGAGTACACCTCAATGATTTTTCAATGCAAGATGTATACTATATTCCTAGGACACATTGAGGAGACATTGAGGAAGTTTCTAGACGTGTCTGTCAAGGAACATTGTGTCAAATTTGGTTGGGGGAAAACCTAAATATATTAACATAAGTCTTAATAATATAGACTCTCTTTGAGCCCCTTAAAATTCTACTTTTGTAAAAGGCTACATTCTAGGTCATGTGGTGTCAAGGAATGGAATTGTAATAGATTTTTCCAAAGTAAAGGTTATTGCAAATCATCAACATCCAACCAACCCCAAGGATATCCAACACTTTCTCAACTATAAAAGCTACTATAGATGATTTATTCTAAACTATGCTATTATTGGAAGACTTCTATATAAATTTCTTGTAGTCTTTGAATGGATTAAGAAGTGCTGACAAGCATATGAAACATGAAAGGTTCTTATATAAATAGCAATTTTACAAGTCTAGGATTGAATAATTATGTTTCATACTGGTATTGATGCTTCTAAAATTTCTATAAGAGAGGCCTTGTGCTAGCTTGATGAATGTAATATGGATGTCCCTATAAGCTTCACAAGCATGCAATGCACCAATTTTGAGACGAATTATTCAATGATAGAAAGGGAAGGATCAGGAATGATTTATATCATTACAAAGTTTAGCATTATCTTTTGGCAACTCTGTTTACTTTGTTTGTGGACACATAGCATGATGGGTTATGCTTGAGTTTGATTTTGATCACACAGAAAAGCAAACATCAATATATAGCACACCACATGTTAAGAATTGAAAGCAGAAAAATGACAACAAAAGTTATGAATGATCTTTTAGATGCCCACTTGTTCAATACCACTCAAGAGGTAAAAATCTTTCAAGTACATATCTAGCCCTCTTGATGAAGGCACAAATTTCAATGTATTGGCAATATGATGCATGGATGAAAATTAGATTTCCCGACTTACTGCTTATAGCTACCACTATCAAGCTGTATGGGGAAAATACATACTTGTTGTTGTGAAAGTGTTGGATCTTGATGAATATGGAAACTGTAAGTGTACTCGTCCTATTTTTTGTTTTGCAAAATAGAGAGGATGATGGGAGAGACACATTGCTTGGGGCAACTTTCATGCAACATATTAAGTTCATCATCAACTTCAATGCCTAAATAGTTTACCTAAGCTTGCTCAATGTCAAATTATCATAGCTTTTAATAAGGGAGATCTAGCACCCAAAAATTTAATAGAAGACCACCCTAAGACCTACCAAAATTGCTAGTAAGGGCGATAATGATGTGTTCATAGACATAATCAAAGCACCACAAGAGAAATGAAAAGTAGTGAGTCAAGTCCTAGCTCCAAAGAAAATAAAAACTTTATGGGGCCAAAAATTAACAAGGCAATAATGAACTCCATGCTTACTAGGAAACCACAAAGGACACCACTTCACTAAAGATATCACAAGAGAATTGGCACAAACTCACATGAATTCACAATTTTCTCTCACATGCTCAAGGATATTACATTGGAAATAGGTGGATTTGGCTATTAAACCTTTAAAAAAAATTGCATCATGCAAATTAACCACATTTTAACTTCATAAACTATCAAGCCACCTCAATCAACCACCGAGAACCATCAAAAGTGCAATATGTACCACGGATTAAACCAACATAGAAAAAAGCATACAAGAAGACAAAATAACATTGTGGCCATCTATGATAAAGATATAGGCAACCTCAAATGCATACTTGTAGCAACTCCTTGCCACTGCAAGGTCAATCCTAAAAAAACAAGTGTTTATAGTCAAAACACCATATCACTAAAAACAACCTCAAATGCATACTTGTAGCAACTCCTTGCTGCTGCAAGGTCCATCCTAAAAAAACAAGTGTTTATAGTCAAAGCATCATCTCACTAAAAATGCAAACAAAAATAGCTCCTTGCAATTGATTCTTCAAATCTTTGGAACTTGAGGACAAAGATACCAATGAGAAGAGCTACAAACACTAGTCCCTAATTGTTGCTAATGCTTCTACAAGCAATTGACAAATACGGACTCCCTCCAATCTAACTATCGATACAAGAAAAGAATAACCTTAAGTACTACTAAATCTTCTATGAAGGACTATCGTGCATACATTATTGAGTGGAGGCACCTTAATGGATATTTACAAGCTATTACCATTGACAAGAGCCTACTAGATGCATCTTTCCTTCCTTAAAACAATAATGATGGAGATAGAGGATGTTGAGCCCACTTGTTTTGAGGATGTTGTTGGTCATACTCATTGGGATGCAGCAATGGATGAGGAGATGGCTGCATTAGAGGCTAATAAGACTTGGGATCTAGTATCATTGCCGAAGGGCAAGAAAGCTATTGGATGTAAGTGGGTTTATAAGATTAAGCACAATGTAGATGGTTCTATTAGTAGGTACAAAGCTAGGCTGGTTGCAAAAGGCTATGCCCAGACATATCTATCCTTTGACATTGAGTTCCATATCTATCATTCTGTTGCATAGAACTTAATGTATAGACTATGATTATCTCAACTCGAAACTCTCCATACCGTTGCACATGCTCTATGGACAAATGACGTTTTCGATGAATGGCCAATTTGCATTGCGTGCAAGGACATGGGACATGTTGATTGAGCCAAGCCTCACGATCACCACCATGTTGGTCGTGAGTGCTAGACATCTTGACTACGATGTAATGGAATGATAATTTAATAAAGATTCTATATTGTATATTGGGACCACTCCACTATATATATTTCAGGTCTTTTTTTTAAAATTTTCATACCTATCTCTTTGAGTTCGGCTCTAAACTTATCTATCTTTGAGGTCGGCTCTAAACTTATCTATCTTTGAGGTTGGCTCTAAACTTATCTATCTTTGAGGTCGGCTCTAAACTATGCTCACACACATACATTTTCATACCTACATTGCAAAGAATAAAAACTAACACAAGAAAATTTTTGAAAACACTCGCTTCCATTTCTCTCTCTTTCAATACTTCCTAACCTACATTGCAAAGCAACACAAAGATGGAAGACAAACCAACACTTTCTAACTTACATTGCAAAGCAAAATAAACATTGTAAAGAAACCAAAACAGGGCATACCGTCGTGCTCTCTTCTTCTTCCACGACCTCTTCATGCGGGCGACGCTCCTCTCCTCGCGTGCGGCTCGCGGCTTGCTTCCTTGCTCACCTCTCTTGCTCACCTCCCTCTCTTGCTCACAATCCTTTCTTTCTCTCTGCCTTCGCGCGCTCATATGAAAGAAACGTTTGGGTTTCGGCGAAATTTTACCGCAGTAAGTCGTCGCTATTAGCGTCGGTATCTGCATCTTTAAAAACATCGGTAAATACTAATGCAAATACCGATGTTTTTAAAGACACAGATACCGACGCTAATACTGAGGCTAATACCGACACCGAAAAAAAAACGTCGCTACTTAGCGTCGCTATATGTGTGTAGCCTTGTAGTGTAGCATATGACTTATGTGGAAATAAAATCATGTGCTAGCTAGTCATACATTAATTTGATTAGCAAGCATGATATTTCTTATCTTGTGCAAGAAGTCCAATACTTGGCTCTTGAGGATTTTGAAGGCACTTAGAAGTTCTTGCACACTTGGTAATCCAAGGTATGGTTAGAATAGATGGAAAAGGGCATATGAAATATTAATTCACAAAAGCCTAAAAGAATGAGAACATTCTAACCAATGGGATACTAAGAATTGTAAGGCACTAGGAATTGTACAAGAACACTTGGGAGACTCCTTAATTCATCATGTAACTAGGTGTCCCTCAGCTATTGAAGCATGTGAAAGATTCCAAAGGCTTTTGGGGGCCACCTCTAAACACTTACATGTTAGTTTTCTTAGTAAGTTCTTTGAGTTTACTATGCAACCTCAACCTACGATGACTAAGGATTTAAATAATCTTGAAATTCTAATCACACATAGTTATCTAGCATAGACAAGGACATTGAGATAGTTGTGAAGATTGTCATGCTTTTGAACAACTTGCCTCAGGATACCTAAAGCACCCTTGATCAATAGAGAGAATAGAATGAAATAATTATTAATCTCAATTGAGATGACTGTATGAGGACAATTTTTGAACTACCATAAATAGATTTATACATGCACTTTTTAACTTGATCATTGTTCTAACCCACTCTCCATATTTTTACCAAATGAGGGGATTATTTCTACATTCAACAGTTGGATTGATCCTTTCTAAGGCTACTCTTCCATTGCTTCTCCTTTCAAAAGACACCATCTTGTCAATAAAAAATCTAGTCACTCATAATAGTACATCAACATGAATGTGCATTAAAATATAAAATAGATTCACACATGAAATCACAAATGAACCTCACATTCCTTTCTTTAATACTTAATCATTCAACATAATCACAATATAAGTTTATATAATTGACAACAAATATATAAGAGTCATGGTACATATAGGAGTCGTAATAATACTATAATTATCCAAGATTCCATTGGCATTGTGATATTACTCATTGCAATTATTGGATTTACCAATTTTGGCGGCATAGTTGTCCTCATGTGTGATGGCATTAGCATGATTTGTGTGTAATCAACCATGACCATCCTCTAGCTCTCTTGTGCCATCATAACCATAATCATCTCTCTATTTTTGTAAATGCACAATATATCTCTCTAAAACATAGAGAGATATGGATCTCATGCTACAGTCTATTATCCCTCATAATTGATTGTTGCAAGAGAATCTATTGTAGCATACATAATATGTTTCATGGTTTTAAATGTGTCATATATCTCTCTAAAACATAGGAAGATATGGATGACATGCTAACATTTATTATCTCTCATTATTAGTTGTAAGAAAATCTATTGAAGCATACATAATATGTTCCTTGGTTGTAAATGTGCCATATATCTCTCTAAAACATAGAGAGGTATGGATCGCATGCTACTGTCTATTATCCCTAATCATGATTGGTTGAAATACAATATATTGAAGCATACATAATAAGATATTACAAAGTCTTTTGGCCTACTTATGGATTGCATGCATTACATCAAGAGGTACCACTGTCTTGATTCGCCATGGAAAGTAAGAAGTAAACCACACAAGTGTAACCTAAGACTCCCAATGTTCTAGTGCACCAATCTCGCTATCCTAGTAGCTGATGGATTGATTTCCTCTTATGTTTGGGAACGGTATATCTAGTGCCCACGTTGGGATGAGGTTTCAAAATTCCTCTTGATTCTTTCCAATTTCTCCTTTCTTTTCTATCTAACATCTATTATTATATCCAAGGCAATGGATTCATCATGTGCACTTATAGTGGGTGCTTGCTCTTGTGGTATTAGCTCCATGGTGTGGACCCAAATGGGCATGTACTATTTAGTTTGGGAGGAAATGAGCCTTCACATGTTGCCACTTCAATTTAGTCTATCTCAATAGATGCAATGAGAGATTCTAAGAGGCTGAGGACACTTAATCGAAGAAAGAATTTGCGGGGAGAATGTTTTCATTCTAGTGGATAGTGGTGGCACATGCACTTTCATTCAAAGATCATCCATTTATCAATTGAAGTGTCTTCCCATTGATTTGTAGCAATCAGTTTAGGTTCAAGTGGCCAATGCGGATCTCTCTGAATCTCGCGAGCTGGTCTGGAGACATGCGTGCGAGGATGTCGTGCAACTCCTCATTGCTCATCCCTCAACTCATCCTAAAAATGTCACCTGCACAGATAAAAAATGATGTTAGAATATTCAATTTAAATCATACAAAGCACATTAATATAAATCATTTTAAAAAAATCTCTCTTAAAATGCATATCTTATGTACCTTTATAAGAGATTGGTCAACGAATTGATTAAGTGGATGCTCCAAGTATGAAGTATCCTATGGTCCCATGTTAATCTCCTGACACAACTCCGCATACACTGGAAGGTTGATAGACATGTCACCACAAAAGAATGAGTCCACCTCGTTCTCAAAAAAATTCTTGGACTCCTGTATTTCCATCATTGTTAGCCGATGCTGGCTCCAAGCTTTCGACGGCCTCCACCCCTTGCAATATCGACCCCTCTATTTGCATATTATCTTCATCTATGCTCGGAACATCACTTTGATCATATACTCTCGCACTTCGGGGAGTTGAAGGTATAACATACCACCATTGAGGTTGTCGAGGGTTTGGATAGAAGATTACCTGTTCACAAACACGTACAAGAGAGTTCAAACCATTGTGACATAAACCATGTCGTAATACAATTAGCAAGCAAATGACTCTATGCACTTGGTCACAATGGGCCGGGAACACAAAGGTGTCGCGCAAATCCGTCCATTTTTTTTCTGAATCTATTTCGAGAAATCCAGATGGACCTCGTCGAATTGTTGCTCCAGCTCCTCCAAGTACTACTTTGAACCATTGCACATCGAATAGTATCATGGAGAAGCTACGGTAATCCACCGTAATAATACTTTGCAAATTTCCAAAATACTCCATCTCATCCACAACCGTGTTTGGATCCATTGCTCGTCATGGGCTCTCTTGCTCGAACCTTGCCATGACACCACAGTCCATTGTGGAGCACATTTTGTCAATACGCTCCACGCGAAAATACTGTCCGTGCGACCACGTTGCACTATATATTTTGTACTGTACATTGAAACACTCAAATTAGATGTTGCATATAAAATTTAGATACGACAGATTCTAAACCCCTCATCACCTTTGGACTACATCCCCTCGAGAATTCCCACTCCTCCATTGAGACCTCTGTTCCTTCGCGAGATGCTGCGGTCAAGGCTCCATGCAACCATCGCATTGACATAAACCGCGGCATCTCCTCCATGCCTTCGAGATATCAAATCGGTCCATGACGCGTACTACGCCGAAATTCAGCTCGCACTTCCTCTCGATCTTGCCTTGCAATCTGGTACTTGGCGAGCCACGTCTCCATGGAGGCATGGTGCAACATACAAAAGCGATTCACCTTCTCTTCCATTGAGGCATCCATTCTTTTTTCTACCCCATTTCCAACCACCACATCTCCAGTCAGTCTATCATCGTCCTTCATCATCCATAGCATTTCATTGTCTGGTTCCACTGTTGGTAGCCATTGTGAAATATGCACTAACGCCTCTGACACCAACCAACCTTCGGCCATGCTACCTTCTGGCCGAGCTCGTTGTCGCACAAAGCCTTTCATGAACCGCTCAAAGAAGAACATCCATCGCATATGGACAGGTCTAGAAATCTCCACTTCATCCACAAGATGCACAAGAAGGTGGATTTGTATCGTGAGCATGCTAGTGAACAGGTAATTTCTCAAAGAGACAGACCGTCTCCACTGCTCCCCACCTCACGGATTCAATAGAGGACGTCTTAATCTCTTTCTGTGAGATCCATTGCACCAAAGTTGGCAACTTGTAAATGGCCCTGCGAATTTCTGGAGTAAGGCATCCTGCGATCGGGATCGATAGGACAAACTGCCACAAATGAGAAAGCATTATGAATAATGGCCACTTTCCAAATTGCAAAATACCCACGCTAATTACAATCCATTCGTAGCACAAAGCTGACATATCTTATGCAAATCATGGGATTTTAGCCCCGACAATTGGTCTCGTCTTTAGAAAATGCGGACCTGAGAGAACGCATCATACCCGTCGGAGTGCGGATAGACTTGATTACTTGCTTCACAATGCGCTCTTATTTAGTGGACAAAACCCAAGGAGCGCTAGGAAGCTGCACACGACCATCAGCACTCGACTGCGGCCAAAGCGCCTCCATCTTACCTACCTCCTTCAAATCCATTCGTGCCCCTATAGTGTCTCTCTTTCCTGTGATGTGGTCCCATAGCAAGCTACCCACATTCTTGAAAATATGCATGGGATCCAACAAGTGGTTGACCTGTAAGTGGGTCCAATATGGCAACTCATAGAAAACTGAGAAACGTCGCATTCCATTTGGATGTGATTCCGCGTGGACCATTTTCAGCTCGTACCAGCTTGCGGCATTCATACGTGTTGGAGGTCGTCCAAGGAAGCCTTCCTTGAGTTCATGATCCTCCGGCAAGAAAGCGGCGTGTCCTTGATATACCATCTTCTTCATGGTTCGTGACCTTCGGGAGTCTAACTCTGGCCCGCACAATGGACATGCATGATAACCTGAGATAACCAGACCTGTTCCAACACCACGACCTAGTGAATACTTGATTGAATGAGATCAAATTAGATATTACCAGCGAGAACGGATGCCTGCTCACCTAAGCACTCTCCCAATCCCGAAAAGTCATGCATTGTCCACATGAGAATGGCTCGAATATTGGCTAACCGCCGACCATCACGCCTGCTCATATCTTGCACAGTGACCCCCTCCTCCCAGAAAATCTTAAGCTCATCGATTAATGAACGAAGATACACATCCATATTTTTTACTTTGTAGCGGCCTGGGATGAGCAAGCTAAGGATGAGATGTCATTTCTTCGTAGAAAGCCATGGAGGGATGTTGTAGTTGAAAAGGACTATAAGCCACACACTGTAAGAAGTTGAGCACAGACTGAATGGGTTCACGCCATCCATTGTGAGACCGAGCTGAAGATTCCTTGGCTCTCACGCAAAGCCTGGGAAGGTAGAGTCAATGTGACTCCATGCGCGCGAATCCGCTAATATTCGTTGAACTCCATTTGTGGACCTATTCTACACATGCCACGTTGTCAAGCTTGCCATGCCGGATGTACGAAACATGTGGTTTATACGAGGGATGAGAGGAAAGTGTCTGAGAACTTTTTGAGGGATGGTTTACCCGTGCAAGTCCTGTCGATACCTGTGAGCACCACACTTTGGACATGTCTCCATAGTCTCATATTCTCCTTGAAACAGTATGGAATCGTTGATACATGCATGGATTTTATTGTAGTCCATGCCAAGCTTCCATAAAACATGTCGTGCATCATCACGAGACTCAGGGATGGTATTTGCAGGTGGTAATATATGATATTTCAATAACCTGAAAAAAATCATAAAACACCTTGAAAAAGAACAAATGTTTGTAATAATAGTGTCAAAAAAAAATTCAATGAAGTCTATGTGCAAGGTACCTGAATAACTTGGTCACAGTCGTATCGCTCCACCCGTATTTTTCTTGCACACTTAAGAGTGCAAGCAGTGTCTTCAACCGAGATACTCGATACCCATCATATAATGGTATGGATGCTTCTTCTCTAAGTGGATCAGAAGTCTCGACATCCATGGGAATCAATGTATTGATCATTGCCTCCATCTCAAGCTCCAAGATTGTAGGTAGGTCTGGAAGGTTGTCTGTCTCCTCTGGCATTGACGGTATAGATTGGCCTTGCGAGTGGTGGATTGGCTCCTGCACTCCATCCATCGCATGCCCACGAACTCTTCTAATTGGCCGCAAAGGGTGCACTCCCCCTTGGGACGAGATATCACCTCCCTGGATAGGAAATTTTCCAGCAAGACCCAATCTTATTGTATATGGTTTTCAATTAGCTTGCGAGTACAATGCATGATTGATATTAACTTCAAATTAACGTTTGCTGAAAATCCGCAATCGCCTGATCAATGATCTCAGATTGAAACTCACCAAATCGTCGTACGTGTTCTATAGACAATCGGCGTTTTTGTCTAATTGCCAACTTGCATTGAGAGTAAGGACATGGGACACGCTGATTAAGATACGCCTCGCGATCTTGAACAATAAGACCTTCTTCGTTTTCCATCTTATCTACATTACAGCAAACAATTTAATGACTTGTAATACAATTTGGGAAAACGAGGCCCAAATGGATAGCTCTTCCATGTATGTCAAGTTGCAAGTTGACCATAAGCTCTTTCTTGAGAGGTTTTAGCCTCTGCAAGAGATTGAGAAGCAAATTTTGTAAAACATTGAGGTTGATATTGATGCATCCATTGTGTTGAAATCTAAACTTCAAGATATAAGAAATGCTTTGCTGATTGATGTAAAGAATGCATGGGACATAGTAGTTGAGAGATTTATTGATGTTATATCTCGGCCATATACCATGCTCAAGGATTTGTTTGTCTCGGTAGATAATTATTCATTATTGTTTAAAAAAAAAGCATTGGTTCATAAGGTTCATGAGTTGAAGACTAAATGTTTGGACTTGACTAAAAGATTGGATAATGCCTTAGATGGTAAAAGGAAAAGTGATGAATATGTTACTTCATCATTGCAACAAAAAGATTGGTGATAAGGATGCTATGATTAATGAAGTTCTTCACGAGGTGAATATAGAGTTGAAGGGGATGGAACACGATTCTTCTTTGGAATTTAGTGGTGATCAGTCAATTATTGAGGTGTCTTCTTGTATGGCCATTATACCTTATATACCTAGCTACGGTCTCTAGGTTATGTACTTTGAGTATCTTAGAGGGGCTCTACTAGGATTACTTATACAACTGCACTAGAGGTCTTTGAGTATAAGTAATCTTAGTCAACAAAATTTATGAGCATCATTGAGGATCTCTTAGTCTAATAATAAATCAATCTCAACAAAAACCATCTTAATAATGTGGTTTTTTTGTCCTAGGTCCATGTATAAAAATTAATGCCATCTATGAAATTTATCAACTATAGTTATAAAATTTATTAAGGGATTCTTCTTCTATAGCAATACTTTTGGGTTCATTTTGATAAAGTACCATAATGAGCATTAGCTAGGGTATCATTTTCTTTTAGTCCTTTCCTTGACTAGTTGGCATGATTACTAATTTGTTATGCCTATAAAGTTAATACAAAAACAAGGAATTATGCATATCACAATTAGATCCCCTACTTGGACATTATGAAGGATATGACCAATTTTAAGCCATCTTAAAGAGTCACAATGTGGGTGGCCCATGGCAAAGCACATTGCATACCATTATTGATAAGTCTATTATCGTGCATCTTAAATCTCCTAATTAGACTTTATAAAGTGTATGACCAATTTTTAGCCCTCTTAAGGAGTCGATGTAATGGTACCCATAAAAAAAGCGAAGTGCATACCATTACCATAATCATGGATACGTTATCATTCCAATATATACACACACAGGTGGACTACATCTTGAGTAGACAAAAGCTATCAATTTTAGTAGACATACATCTCCATAAAGCTATCCATTTGAGTATACATCTCTTTCTCTTTCTCTCCCTCTCTCTCCCTCTCCCTCTCTTTCTCTCTCATTTCCTCTCCCTCTCACAATATATCCTAACACTCTCTAAAAGCAAAAGGGAGAGGGAGAGAGAGAATGCACTCTCCCTCCCTCTCCCTCTCCCTCTCCCTCTCCCTCTTTCTCTTTATCTCCCTCTCTCATTTCCTCCCCCTCCCTCTCCCTCTCCCTCTCTTTCTCTTTCTCTTTCTCCCTCTCTCTCTCTTTCTCTCCCTCCCTCCCTCTCCCTTTCCCTCTCTTTCTCTCTCATTTCCTCTCCCGCTCACAATATATCCTAACACTCTCCAAAAGCAAAAGGGAGAGGGAGAGAGAGAATGCACTCTCCCTCCCTCTCCCTCTCCCTCTCCCTCTCCCTCTCCCTCTCCCTCTCTTTGTCTTTGTCTTTGTCTTTGTCTTTCTCTCCCTCTCTTTCTCTCTCATTTCCTCTCCTAAACAAGCAAAAGAGAAAGTGATTTAAACCTTAAACAAGCAAAAGAAGGAGAGATGGAGACTCACCGATGAGATATGGCAAGTGTGGGGCGGCTCCTCTTTGCAATGAAGACTTCTCCTCTCCTTCGCGAACAACGGCGGCGGCGGCGGCGGCAAGCCTTCTTCCTCTCCTTCTCTCACGATGGTCGCTCTCTCCCTCGCTCTCGCTCTCAAAACACAAAACGCAAAATAAAGCCGCGCTCTGTTTCGGCCCGCTTTTTTTCCCTATGGACCGTCGCTATTTGCATCGGTAATTGCGTCGTAAAAAGCGACACAAATACCGATGCAAATAGCGACGCACATACCGACGCCGCTGTCCGCCGTCGCTATAAGCTCAACTCCTTGTAGTGTCAAAGGTTCACTTTTGTAGAAACACTATATTAGGGAATTTGGAAATTCCCAATATAGTTAATATTTGGCCACATGGTCAAATCTTGTCCCCTTACTTGAAAGTGGATTCTACCTTGATTACTATATAGGTTGTCTTTCCAAGTCCCACTTTGAAGGATGGTTTAAGATTTAACCACATGGCCAAATCTTTATACCTTATTTAAAAGTGGGACTTTGGGAGATTCCCAAATTCTCTAATATGGTGTTTAGAGTAAAAATTATGAAATTATGGTAACTTGATAGCTCTAGGTATGGATCTTATTGATGTTTTCTTAGGATTTGGTTAGCTAAACTAGTTATGTAAGATAACCATAGATTTATCTTAGCTGTGCATGGAGATTTTGAGTCATGGATAGCTTGTACACCTAGAGAGGGCTCAAAGTAGACAAAGTTTCTAGCTTATCACAATAAAGCAACTAAAAAAAGAGTTTAGAAAGTGGTCCCAACAAGGGATGTAGCTCTTAAATATATATTAGAGGAGTACAAAGATTTGTTCCAAGTGTTTGGAATTGTTCCTCCAAAGAGAGCAATGGATTGTCCTATTGATTTGAAGCTCAACTTAAAGACTGTCAAAAAATCTTCTCATAGCCTTTCTGAGAGCAGAGTTTTGAGCCCGGGATGTGCCTAAAATTTGCCAAAAAATTTGGAATTTAGGGGAAAAATATTTAACATTGAAGGCGGCTGTTGAAACTAGGACGATTTTAAGCACCAAGTGAAAGACGGCTTTTAAAAGGCACCCGAACGATACTTGTGGATTTTTGATAAATTTTCAAACTGCTGTACAGGATGTCAGGAGTTGCCGCTCAATGCGGGATGTCAAGCCTGACGCCCAGGATTTTTCAGATCTTGAATCGGAGCCAGGACGGAGAAATGTCCACAAAAGGGTCAAGATGCAAAGAGGTGGACAAGTTTGTGACCAAAATTGGGTGTGTCTTTTGGAGCCTTTGATCCCCCCCCCCCCCTCCGCCCCCCCCCCAAAATTTATGCACCAAGATGGAAAAAATGTGAGGATGAAGAAGGCGACGTGATGCAGAGATGCGCCGAATTTTGCGCTTGATTCCATCATGATGATGATTGCAGGTTGTAAACAGCCTATCCAATTGACAATGGGGGACAACTTCTCCTTCCTTGCTGATGCTATTACCGCCCTTCACGCGAGCAATGGCTGTGGGAATGAAGAAATCTAATTCTAGTCTTTCTCTCTCCTCCCTCCCTCTCTTCTATATGGGTTGTTCATGTGTTCTCTCTTGAAGAAGGAATCCGGGTGGAAGAATGAGGAAAGTTGTGATGAAGATGCTGAAGAATGAAGTGCAGCATTGGATTGAGAGCTATGGAGGCTCCGTCTGCTAGTTATGCATGCATTCAAGGTGTCTCGGGTTATGAAAAATATGGTATGAGCATTTTTATGAAGGAAAATGAAAGATTTTGGATAGTTTATGATGATAATTATGTTCTTATTGGATGAAAATTTGTGTGAGTGTTGTTTTCATTACAAGCAATTGTTGTATATCAGAAAATTCTGAGTTTGCAATGATTTACATGCTTTATTTAATTTCCATAAGCCCGAAAAGCGCGTTTTAAGTGGTAAAATGCTAGTTTTTTCCGTTTCGGGTGGGGGAAATATGTTCCCATGGGGGAAATATGGAAGATAAATTGATTGGTAACATACTGAAGTGAGTGGGATTAGAAAAAAGAGAAAATAGTATATTTTATTGCCAAATAAATGAGTGGAAAAAATAGAAATACGACTTGGAAAAATAAGAAAAAATATAATAATTGTTTGTGGATATATGGTAGTGGAAAAGCATGAGGTTTGGCCTCAGTTTGCCCTATCTCCTTGTAAAATTTGGTGATTTATCGCTTTCTATACATAAAAAAACCATAAAATGAACCTCTACACCTACGCAACGAAGCAATACCTAAACGTAGGGGGTTGGGATGTTTGAATGGTGTGATTTGCGTGCTGATTGGTGCTGATTTTCTGATGCACATCATGTCATAGAGTTTCGTGTTATGTTAATTAAGAGGATAGTAGTACGAGTTGTCTCGGTACTATCCTTTCACCGCTACAACGGGTTAGTGAATAATGCATTATAAAGCCTGTTTGTGCACCATCACATTGCTGATTTTCAAATGATGTTTGAACACTTTAAAAATCATTCACTTTATATATTATGCATGAAGATCATGATATCAGAATATAAAACCTAGATGCATAGCACCTGTTTTCAATGACAATGATCCACGTTGAGTGTGGTAAGGCATCTTAAGCTGTAGGATAGACGTTGGTTCTTGGGGGATTATTTGGTGAGGAAACATGGTATATCTCCTGGAAAAATTTTAAAATGAAGAGTGGAGTAAGTTCGTTTGTTTTATATGTTGAGTATCGCATCAAGGGGATAATCCTTGCGATGTAGGAGAGCTGCAATAGGGCCGCGATGTTTCTACCAAGAGGTTTCCTCCATGTATGTGATTATCGTGGCATTGCCAATGTGTATGGATTCTCCCTCTGAGGAGTTTATAGAAAGGGAAACGTTGGACTACAAAACTATAAAACTATAAATGATAGATTAGGGCAGTTTAGTCATTTAGTAGTAGATAGACACTCCTGGTCCGCAAGGCCGTGAGGGTGTGTTTGTCTGTTATGAGCATGAGGTTCGGCTAGTGCCATAGCCAGTGCTGGCCCATTTTAGGTCCCATTAGTGGTGCGTCTACCGGGACCTGCCAACAAGTGGTGGTTCTCGAATCTAGGGTTTTTAGGGACCAAAAAGTTTGTTTATATCCTATGACAAGGACCCTCAAGCCGAAGTACAAAAAGCAGAATGTGCTGAGAGGGCTAGATAGCGATTGGAGATTCTAAATCGCTATTCTCTTCAAAGGAGTAGCCCGATACGCATAAGAGGAAGTGGTCTTAGTAACCCAACTGCTGCACATAGTCCTTTATGTGCAGAAGGAAGCACAAGTTCTTTCTCTCTTCCACCACGTCAACCCACTTCAAGTGAGGGTGTAATTCCATCAGTTCAAGCTCCTATTATTAATCAGATTGTCGTTATAGCACAACCCATTGCAATTCCTGCAGGGACGCCGGATCTGCCAGCTTTAGTAGTTCCTTTTCCCATTTTTAATGGGTTAGCTGAAGAAGACGTGGAGTTTCACATTTGTGAATTCCAAAGATTAATGTTTAATTACCATATCCAAGATGAGGGACATCTTATGATGTTATTTAACATGACATTAAAAGGAAGGGCTGCAGTGTGGTATCATAGCATAGAGACTGGAACCATAACCACAATAGATTAATTTTATGCAGTTTTTTGAGGAGAATACGCCCCTGAAAGAGGTGGCCAATATTGGTTGCGTGTTTTGAATGTAACACACCAAGATCCCCATGAGAATGTGAAAGCTTATGCCAAGAAGCTTAAGGAAGTGTTTCGTAAGTTACAAACTTACATTCCTATTTTGCCGGCTGCCCAATTGCAATATTTCTTGCATGGATTAGATTTCAATATTCAGGTGCAATTGAGTAGTGTGGCTTTGGCTGATATAGACACCACCATCATGCGGACAGAAGGAGTAGAGTCACGACTACAAACGACCTACTCCTCTCGAATAAACCTTAATGTGGGTTTAGTACCTCGAGGCAATTTACCAGTGACAAATGAAAGTCAAGGGATGCCTATGAATAACCCTAATGGGAGAGGAAGCATGGTTCAAAATGTACCTTTGCTGCCAGCTCCTCCCAGTGTGACTATGCCTATGGCTAGTCAGTTGGCTCCACCAAATTTTGGAGGCCAAGTTTCGAACCCTAATGTTGTTCCTGTGAGTCAACAACCAATGCCCAATCAAATTGTTAGGCCAATGGAATGATGGATAGATGATCAGGGCTATGAGTCGAGTGCCTTTAATATCCTTGGCAAAGTTAAGGATATAATGAAGTACTACACTGACATGATTTCTGAACAATATCGGCAAATAGCTATTGACGTCAATTTCCTGAAGAAGTAGCAAAATATGATAGGGAGTCGACGCCTTGAAGAGGGTGGTCCCTCAAGATTTAGCTGTAATTGGTGTGGCGGACAACATTTCCCTAGAAACTGTCCAAATGTTAATGTGATATTTGTGGGAAGTTAGGCCATTTAGCCGCTACCTGTTGGAGTAAGATTAGTTCCCTCCAATAAGGGAGTAAACAGCCAGGTCCAATTAATCATAGAGCGCAAGGTAATAACCTCCAGCAAAATGATAGACCAAGACAAATATTGCAAAGGGAAAAGACCACTATAGAAGAGTTGCCACAAGGCAATGGAGTCAGCCTTATCGAGGTTGTACGCGTCAATGGCGCTGAAACCTCTAACCTATGAGCCGTGACAAGAGGCCAAAAGGCTAAAGAGGGTGATAAAGATAATGTAAAACTGGTGGAGGAAAACCCAAAGCAAGGGGATAAGGGGACACAAGTCCTGAATCCTGGCATGGAAGGTGGACCTCTAAGGCCTATTGACAAAAGAGTTGATCCTAAGAAGGATGAGGAAGTACCAAGAAAGAAGGCAAGAGCTAAAAGAGAAGCACCAAAGCCGGTCCCAAGACCAAAAGAAAGGATGGTTTGGCGAGAAAAGAGAGCTTTGGCTACCTATCATGATTTTGATTTAGCAAGTTCTGTGTGCGAAGTAAAACCAGATGTAAACCTCTTATAGTTGATTAAATTATCTCTAGGAGTACGCAAGGAATTCAAGAAGATCCTGTGCATTGGGTATATTGTAGAACCTTTGGGCATAGCACAAGTAGGGGAAGATTGGTTTGAGCATGCTGAAAAGAATTGCCCTAGGGTTCCAGCATACGTGGATGGAATATTAGTAGAGCATGCTATTGTAGACACTGGGTCCTCTGTCAATATCATGAGTTCAGAGTTGATGGAGAGGTTGGGTTTGGGCATCCAAAAAGATAGCTCTACCCTTCTTAGAATGGCTGATGATAGTCTAAGACAACCAGAAGGTTGCGTTACTAGAGTCCATGTTACAGTTGCAAGTGTAGAATGCTTCTTGGACTTTAGGGTAATAAGATTTGCAGGACGTCCTAGCTATCGAGTCCTGCTAGGTAGGCCTTGGATCTTACGAACAGACTTTCAAGTCGATATGCCCGCCGGTCGAGTGGTTCTATGTAGAGGCGTAAATTGAGTAATAGTCGATGCTTACCTTGAGTCTCCTCAGAGTGAGAGAGCTCCTTTATCCTCTACTGAATTAGAAACAGCAGATGATCCATCTGGTAGTGAGACATCATCCAACGATGAATCTAAAGAGGGGTCCACTACAGATGATATTTATCAGATAGCTCTAAATGAGCCGATAGAGCTGCAAGATAGGATAAGAGACGCGGATGTGATTGAGTTGGACCTTGACACACCGAATGATTCGCGGCCAATTAAATTAGGTTCCATGCTCAAGTAAAAAGGGAGGACTATGTGTCCTTGATTCAAGAATTGCCCGACATCTTTGCTTGGAGTTATGACGAGCTGAGAGGCATTCCTCCCAGCCTGGCTATTCATACTATTCCTCTAAAAGAAGGCAGTCGTCTTGTGTGTTAGAAAGTAAGGCATATGCCTTTTGAATTGAGGGATGGATTGTTTGAGGAGTTATAGAAGTTAAGGAAAGCTAGTTTAAATTTCCCTGTACAGCACACGGAATGGTGTTCACTAGTTGTTATCAAGAAGAAGAAAACCAACCAAATTCGATTATGTGTAGATTTTAGAGAGTTGAATAAGTAGACGGTTAAGGATTACTACCCGTTTCCATTTATTGACCAAATTTTGGATCAATTAGTGGGTACGGAGATATATTTGTTTATGGATTGCTTTGCGGGATACAACCAGATGGCAATTGCAGAAGAGGACAAGTTGAAAACAAATTTCATTACTGTCTTTGGTACTTTTGCGTACCACGTGATGGCCTTTGGATTGTGCAATGCACTGGATCATGGCAACGAATAGCAGATAAGACCTTTGGTGACATCTCCCTAGATGAGTTGAAAGTATTTATTGATGACCTGGGGACAGCCACTGTAAGGGAAAGGATGTTGATTATCTTAAGAAAGTGCTTTGAGCGCTACAGATAATTTTGTATCGCTCTTAATCCACGGAAGTATGTCTTTGGAGTGCCTTATGGGCTATTGCTAGGCCATGTGGTCAATTCAGTAGGGATCGCAACTAACCCTAAAAAGATCAAGGTTATAGTCACTATAAGTCCACCATGCACTCTGAAAGAGGTACATAGCTTTCTGTCATCGATAGGATACTATCAGAGGTTTATAAATGCCTTGGCAGAAAGGACGTTGCCACTAACAAACTTATTATTCTTTAGCTGCCTATTTATATGGAGCGACCCTTGGAAGGTAGCTTTCGAGGATGTGAAACAGGAGCTAGTAAAAGCGCCAGTTTTAAAAGCACCTAAAAGAGACGAGGTATTTTACATATTTTCAGCAGCCACCATGCATAGTATCAGCTGCTCTTTAGCCCAAATCTGGGAGAAAAAGTGGTATCATCCGATTGCTTTTGCTAGTTGAAAATTGAGCATATCAGAAATTAACTACATCTACATGGAGAAGTTGTGTCTTGCGATGGTCTTTGCGACTAAAAAATTCAGGCACTATATCCTCTATGAGAAGGTAGTTTCCTATACGAAGGTGGAAGGGCTTAGATTTCTTATGAACAAGCGACAACCGCTTGATCATCTTGAAAAGTGGTTAATCACTTTGCAGGATTTTGATTATGAGATTAAGAGTAAGCCACCAAGATTGCAGGGTATTGTGGAATGCCTTGTGGATTTCGAGGAGCCGAAAGAGACGTTGGCTGAAGGAAGTGATATCGATGAAATGTTTAAAATTGATATAGCTTCTATTCCATCTTGGTATGCTGCTATCACGCATTATCTATCAACGGGAGAGACTGGAGCTGGTTTATCAAAATCAGAAAAGAGGAAAATCAAACAACAGGCTTTGAAGTTTTCCTTGATTGCAGAAACACTATATCGGCAAGGTGTTGATGATATCTACCGTCGATGTGTGATACCTGACGAGGTTTCTTTTATCTTGGAGGATTTCCACGACTCTGCGTGTGGAGGGCACTTCGCTGGATGTTTGACGGCGCAGAAAGCTTTAAGACACGGATATTAGTGGCCGTCCATCTTTCAAGATTACTTTGAGTATGTTAAGAGATGTGATATCTATCAAAGACATGATATCAGAGAGAATAGAAAACACCCACTTACACCTATCATGGCTATCCTTCCATTTGAGAAGTGGGGCATTGACTTTGTGGGTCCTATAACCCCATCATCTACTACCCAAAAGAGGTACACTATAGTAGCAACTGATTATTTTACAAAATGGTCAGAAGCGCGGGCGACGAGGCAGGACAATGCAAAAGAGACTGCAAGTTTCCTTTTAGAACAGATTATCTGCCATTTTGGTCCACCAAAGGAACTAGTGTCGGACCGTGGAACCCATTTTTTGAATAAAGTGATAAAAAGCCTGACTGAAGCTTGGCAAATCAAGCACATTAAAACGACCCCCTATAATCCGCAAGCCAACAGCCAAGTTGAAAGTACTAATAAGCATCTTGTGGGTATCTTGTCTAAAATAGTCTCGGAGAAGAAACGAGACTGGGATAGGAAGTTGTATGTGGCAGTATGGGCATACAATACAACGTTCAAGCGACCTATCGGCCATACTCCATTTAAATTAGTTTATGGGGAAGAATGTGTGTTACCCCTCCAAATCGAGTTTCCAACCATACGGTTTGCAATTAACCACTCTTTGGGAGATGAGGATTTACTCTTTGAGCGTTTTACGACTATAGCCCACCCGGATGAACTGAAATTGTAGAGCTTATTACACCAGGAGGTAGCTAAACGTCGGATGAAGCAGTTACACGACCTTAAAGCAAAGAAGTATACCTTTAAAAAAGGGAAATTAGTTCTATATTACGATGCGCGTAGGGAGCTGTTTCCAAGGAAGCTGGAACCTAGATGGGATGGCCTCTAAAAGATTATTAGGATAGGAAAAAATAGGTCTAAAGCTCTACTAGCTGATCTACAGGGAGTAGAATTTAAAAATAAGGTTAATCTTAATAAGATTAAACCTTATTATTTTTAAGTATGCTAATACGGGAAAATGCATTGCAGGTCCATGCTGGGGCTGATTTGAGACCTGCAAAAGAGCTTAAAGTTGGTTGATGGGGCGGTTAATTCCTTATTTGGAGCACCCATATCCGGAGCAGAGATACCATTAGGGGAAACTTATCTGGTGGAGCAAAGGATACAAAGTGATTGAGCAAGAGGAAGGAACCTTTGTGTGGGATATCAAAGTCTTTTGCCATCACTGCTTACGAATGTTGACAAGTATCCCTGTTGAGTTTAATGAAGAAGGTGGGATGGAGTCGTCAGTTCATCCTCTAAATATGTTAAATTTTGACTATCATAATTACGAATAGAGGAGTTCGTAATGGCAGGCTGTGTAAACCCATTATGGACATATACATTATATTTTGACGGAGCATTGAGGGGCCCTAATAAAAAAGGGAGTGTTGGAGTAGTAATCCGAGATCCCCACCGTAGAGTTACGATGAAGTTAGCTACTTATCTCCGGGTAGGATTCACTAACAACATGGCGGAGTATAAAGCCTTGATTATGGGATTGTATATTGCCAAACAAGGTGGTATTCGGCGGTTGTTAGTAAAAGGGGATTCCCAGTTGATTTTGAATCAGCTAGATGGGATGTACATAGTACGAAATCCCATCCTTTTTATGTATCATCGAACTGCTATGACCCTACTTGAGGAGTTTGAGAGAGTGTCTTTTCAGCTGATCCCACGCTACTGGAATCAGTTTGCGGATTCACTGGCAAATCTTGCTTATGAAGAAGACATTTTCTTCAACTATGGTCCTAGTTTGGATATTGCTATCAATAATGAGACATGACCCAGTCGCTTGTGGGAAATGTTATTAGAGCATGCAATATATGGCAGGTGATGGTTGATATGGGTGATGCAAAGAGTACTTGAGATCGATCTACCGTTTTTATTCGGGACCCATAGGTTGATTAGACAACATGTGATGCATGCACCTCTTGCTATATATGCAGGAGGGATGGGTCATAATCTTATGCATTTAGTTTAGGGCTGTGAGCCCTATTTTTTCTCCTTGGGAAGGAGCATATTATTGTATATCTGTACCATTTCGGGGAGGGATGTGTAGATGCTATTCTATTTTATTTTGTTAAGCCAAGAGGGCCAGTTTTGCGAGGTAGTGGAGTGTTTTATTTCATTAGGCCAAGAGGGCCGATCAGTTTTCTGTAGTGATATGTTTTATCTCATTAGGCCAAGAGGGCCAATTGTCTATTTAGTACATATGCGGTTAATGGTTTCTTATTTTAGTCCTGTGCTAGACAGGTTCGAGGAAGAGCTTGGAAGGAGCCTTTGTTGCGTGGAAGCTTCTCGTGGCCCTATCCAGGTGATGTCTCTCCTTTACGAGTAACATGTTTTTATGCTATATGTGTCTGTGTACTTATAGGGGATTTTCTTTTCTTGTTGGGGTCCAAGGCATGAAGTCCCACGTTTAGGCTAGGTATGTCTGAGGGAGGTGCCAGGCATCGAAAGACCTATTTTAGAAGGTAGTCCTAGTGACCCTGTTCTGCTAGCCTGCTAGGCGGCCGTTCTAGGAGTTCTTGTTAGTTGTGAGGCAGTTAGAAAAGCCTTCCGGGAGGAAACAAAAATGATGATGATAGAGAGAAAGAAACCCTAAATATCTTAAAGGAAATAAATATATACAAAGGTGTGTAAAAATGGATTCTAACCCCTATCAATATAGAAAATAAAATAAAGGAAAATTTATAAGCAGTTGATCATCACGTTGCGGAGGCCTGATAGGTTTGTGGGGACGAGTCAGATCCAAGGCCGATGCCTTGTCTTCCTAGGGGTGGCGTCTTGCTAGAAAAGAAGAAAGTAAGGATGGTTGGAGCAAAAATAAAAGTGAGCATAAAAAAAGGATTAAGTGTCGCCTTGTGAGGGCTTGGTAGGTTCTTGGGTACCAAGATAGAACCTGAGGCCGATGCCCTGTTCTCCTTGGGTCACTATGCTCAGCTCCCTCCTTTTTACATGTTCGAGTATGGAAAAATAAAAACCCTAAAAGAAGAAATGTATTAAAAGAAAATACTTCTTGATCAGGCTATAGGAGTCCTCACCTAGTAGGAGCTCCTGGTTGTGTT
Source organism: Lygodium microphyllum (assembly GCF_053477565.2). Lineage (NCBI taxonomy): Eukaryota > Viridiplantae > Streptophyta > Polypodiopsida > Schizaeales > Lygodiaceae > Lygodium > Lygodium microphyllum. The sequence continues at coordinate 1,682,046 of NC_141137.1, read as the reverse complement.
GTCCTTAGTTAGGTAGGCAGTTCAGACCACCACTTAGGTCGACTTCTTTGATAGTTCTTTTTAGTTTGGCCGTGTTGGAGCAGTCGGTTAGTGACTGGCTTCGGACCTTCTATCAGATTATGCTAGACCTACTCCTTGTGGATTTCATGCCTTGGTTTTGTCAGGGGGTAGGGTGAGTATTGTGATGTGTTTTAATATGTATCTATTGTGTATCAGCTTGATGCTTCCTTTGGTTGTTTTGTGCAGATTTGTTGTGGGATTCGACGGGCTGAGTCGCCCTATCCCATGGTTGCCAATGAGAGCAGAGTTTTGAGCCCGGGATGAACCTAAAATTTGTCAAAAAATTTGGATTTTAGGGGAAAAAAATTTAACATCAAAGGCGGCAGTTGCAGCTAGGACGATTTTAAGAACCAAGTGAAAGATGGCTTTTAAAAGGTGCCCGAGTGGCACTTGTGGATTTTTGATAAATTTTCAGACTGCCGTGCGGGATGTGAAGAGTTACCGGTCAATGCGGGATGAGTTGCCAGTCAAGCGGAGTTTTGAGCCTGGGATGTGCCTAAAATTTGCCAAAAAATTCAGAATTTAGGGGAAAAATATTTAACATCGAAGGCGGCGTTTGCAGCTAGGACGATTTTAAGCACCAAGTGAAAGACGGCTTTTAAAAGGCGCTCAAGTGACACTTGTGGATTTTTGATAATTTTTCAGACTACCGTGCAGGATGTCAGGAGTTGATGGTCAATGCAGGATGTCAAGCCGGACGCCCAAGATTTTTCAGAGCTCGAATCGGAGCCAGGACGGAGAAACGGCCACAAAAGGGTCAAGATACGAAGACGTAGACAAGTTTGTGACCAAAATTGGGTGTGCCTTTTGGAGCCTTTGAACCCCCCCCCCCCCCCCCCCCCCAAAAAAAAAGAAGCACTAAGATGGAAAAAATGTGAGGATGAAGAAGGCGACGTGATGCAGAGATGCGCGGAATTTTGTGCCGAAAACATGGTATATCTCTTGGAAAACTTCTAAAATGAATAGTGGAGTGTGTTCGTTTGTTTTATATGTTGAGCAGCGCATCAAGGGGCCAATCCCTGCAATGTAGGAGAGCTGCAGTGGGGTCGCGGTGTTTCTACCGAGAGGTTACCTCCATGTATGTGATTATCGTGGCATTGCCAATGTGTGTGGGTTCTCCCTCTAAGGAGTTTATAGAAAGGGAAACGTTGAAATACAAAACTATAAAACTATAAACGCATAGATTAGGGCAGTTTAGTCCTTTAGCAGTAGATAGATGCTCCTGGTCTGCAAGGCCATGAGGGTGTGTTTGTCTGTTATGAGCATGAGGTCCAGCTAGTGCCATAGCCAGTGTCGGCCCATTTTAGGTCCCATCACTTTCATAGTGTGAAATGGGAGAAGTAGACAAATAAATCAAGGAATTTTTGGAGAACACCATATTGGGGAATATGGGAATTTCCCATAAGTTTGGGACACATGGTCAAATCTTTGGATTTGCCATAACTTGAACACTATAACTCCAAATCAAGCGCTGTATAGCTCAATAGATTCCATTTTTCAAGCGCTTTCCAAAGATAGGTCACGTCATATGGTTTTAAGAAACTTATGGGCATGTTATCCAAGTGCCACCTTTTTAGTATTCAAAAAATGGGAATTGGGAGATTCCCAAACTCACTAAAATTATGTTGGAGATGGTTTTTATTGAACCTACTTCATCACCATATGCCTCTTTAGTATTATCGATTAAGAAGAAGGTTGGTACTTTCCCCATGTGTATACAATACAAGGATTTCAATAAGGCTACCATCAAGAACATGTATCCTATTCCAAGGGTTGATAAGTTTTTGGATGAGCTTAAGGATACTAAATACTTCACTAAGATAGACTTGAGGTTGGGCTATAATTACGTTAGGATGAGAGAAGTTGATGAGATAAAGGCTACTTTTTGAACTAATAGCTTGGGGCTTTATCAATTTCTTGTTATGCTGTTTGGATTTGAAAATGCTCCATAAACACTAACCTAAAGAAAGTGCAATGTAAAAAATATTGGCCAACACTTACCAATATCAATCCCCTTTGCGGATTTCTAGGTTTATCCTATTTGTACCAGAGATTTATAAGCACTATATGATTATTGCAATCTTTGACCAACATGCTTTTAAAAATAAGCTTTCTTTTGGAATACCATAGCTACCTATACCTTTAATCAATTGAAGGAATTGATTACTTTAGCTCTTATATTGGATTACCTTAATCTTTAAAGGAATTCAATAGACTCAATTTTCAACATCTCAAACAGCAAGCCAATTTATAGAGCGGGATTCAAATTTCATGGGTTACCTCAAGTCATCATCCATGATCAAGACTTTAAGTTTATCAGTGATTTTTGCAAGAATTTTTTACTTATATGTCCATACCATATCATACTCAAAATGATGCATGAACGGAGTTGGTTAATAAATGGCTTGAGACCTACCTTAGGTACTACTGTCATGATATGTAGTATGCATAGGATGCTTAGCTTTCTTTGGATAAGTTTGCTTACAAATAACACTACACATGCAAGTATTGGGGTTTTCTATTTTCAAGTTCTTTTTGGTTACAAAGTGCCCCTTTCTACATTTATGGTAATGAGAAAATCAACCCTCATGGAATGGCAGAATTGGAGAGAATGCAATACCTACTTGAATAACGAAATATGAATCTTAAGAAATCTCAAGATAAAACAAAAATTTATGCTAATGAAAGAAGGAGTTCTATGGAGTTTCAAGAAGTTGAGTTAACACTCCTAGCAGTACTTAACACTAGTCTTGTAATTTGCCATAAGTCACTTTAGTACTCAAGTCCTCTCTCACTACATTTGAAATAACATGTGCATATGATACCAAAATCGCATAACACTTTACCAATTTTGTGAAATAGTAAAATAAAAGATTTGGCATAGGTTTCATGTGGAAATTTTATTTCTATCAAAATTATATTTTCAAAAGTGTATTAAAAATTGTCAAGAGGCACTTAGCAAGACTATTTGGAGCTCTTTAAAAAGTTTATAGTTTCTATCTATTTGCAAATCTCTTAATGAGAATCCATACTATATATATCAAAGTATTCTTTATGAAATTTTTAGCTTGATTAAAGAAAATTGAGATGGTTTTGAGCAGAGACACTAAACATTTTTTATTTTTTGTAAATATAATCTCAAAGATAGATATAAAAATATATACTCCATAGCTTGTTCTAACCCATTCTATTTTTTTCAACTACTATCTTCTATGGTCACATTTTCCTAAAATAATTGCTTCTCAATATTGCTTGTTAATGAGAAATTAATTTTGTAATAGAACGCCTGAATTGCCACAAAAGTGATTTCTTTGTTACAAGACTAGTGTTAAGTTAAGATATGCCACACTAAAGAATGGCTTACATAATAAATTTTCACATTGCTACTATGGGCTATATGAGATTCTTGAACATGATGTGGTGAATTGGGATTTTGTAACAAAGTAGTACTTTCCCATATCCATTCTTGGAGTCATTGATAATAAACTCATCCTTTATTTTCAAGGGTATAAAACCTTTCAATAGGTTGCAAAGAAGTGGGAAAAGATACACTGCAAGGAAATGGAAGCATAGCAATGGTCATTTCTAATTACATTTACTGGTGCCACGAAAAGCATTGCTATGCGCATCTCTATTTGCGTCACTATACATAGCATAACAATGCTTTGTGAAGCATATAGAGATACTTTCTAACACAAATAGTGATAGAATACTGTTGAAAGAAAAAGCATGAAAGGCTAAGTGCTACATTTTTGAGTTGTATCAAGCGTGAGATAACAAGAGAGCAAAAGAGAGGGAGAGAACTCAAAAAGAGAGAGAGAGAGAGAGAGAGAGAGAGAGAGAGAGAGAGAGAGAGAGAGAGAGAGAGAGAGAGAGAGAGAGAGAGAGAGAGAGAGAGAGAGAGAGAGAGAGAGAGAGAGAGAGAGAGAGAGAGAGAGAGAGAGAGAGAGAGAGAGACACTCAGACCACGATTGCTACCTCCATCCCGTGAAGGATGATAAGGGCATGAAGGAGAAGAAGGAGGGAGAAGGAGAGAGAGAAATAAAGAAAATAGATTGATAACAATAAAAAAGAGCAAGAAAAGGAGGGACAGAGATAAAGATGAGGGATGGAGAAATACAAGAAAAGGATGGAAAATAGAGAGAGGAAGAGAGAGATAAATATGCATATATATATATATATATATATGTAGAGAGAGAGAGAGAGAGAGAGAGAGAGAGAGAGAGAGAGAGAGAGAGAGAAATAAAAGGAGAGGGAGAGAAGAAAATAAAGTGAGGGAGGGGGAGGGAGAGAGAGAGGGGCTAGGAGGAGGAGGAGGAGAGAGAGAGAGAGAGAGAGAGAGAGAGGAAAAAATAAAAGATGGAGGGAGAAAGAGAGGGGGGAAAAGAGCAATAAAGAGAGAGAAGAAGGAGATAAATAATAGAAATAGAGGGAAAAAGAGACAGAGGGAGGGAGGGATAAAATTAATATGGAGAGAGAGAGAGAGAGAGAGAGAGAGAGAGAGAGAGAGAGAGAGAGAGAGAGAGGGAGGGAGGGAGGGAGGGAGGGAGGGAGGGAGGGAGGCAGGGAGGGGGAAAGGGAAAGGGATAGATATAAAGATATGGATAAAGATAGAGAGATAGGGAGAGGATAGAAAGAAAGGAGGGAGGGATAGAGATTGAGAGAGAGGGAGGGAAAGTAAAATGGAGAGAAGGGGAAGAGATTTCTCTATGTGTGTGTGTGTGTGTGACTATATATATATATAGAGAGAGAGAGATGGAGGAAGGGATAAGAATAGAAAGAGAGAGAGAAAGGGATAGAAATAAAGAGAGGGAGGGAGAGATAAAGGTAGAGAGAGAATGAGGGAGAAAGAGAGAGAGGAATAGATAAATAAAGCAAGGGGGAGATAAAGCTAGAGAGAGAAATAATGATAGAGAGGGAGGAAGGTAGAGAGAATAATGGAGAGAGAGAGAGAGAGAGAGAGAGAGAGAGTTAGAGAGAGGGAAAGGAAGAGGGAAATGTATAAAGCTAGAGAGAGAGGGAGAAGTAAGAAGAGATAGGGAGAGAGAGAGTAACATTGCTATAGGGAGAGTGAAATAGAGAGAAGGGGAGAGAGAGAGAGAGAGAGAGAGAGAGAGAGAGAGAGAGAGAGAGAGAGAGAGAGAGAGAGAGAGAGAGAGAGAGAAGGAGGGAGAGGGAGAGGGAGAGGGATAGAGATGGAGAGACTGGGAGGGGCAAAAAGAGAACTAAAGAGAAATAGAGGAGGGAGGGAGAGAGAGAGGAAGAAAGGGAGTGATGAATTGAGGGAGAGAAATCTATTGCACATTACATAGAAAAAATGGACAATGATGAGGACCAAGATACTGAAAATCGAGAGACATATCTCAATCAATGTGTCCCATGTCCATGCACTTAGTGCAAGCTTGAAATAAAAACATCGCTATAGACCACGTGCAAGTCTTCATCACATTTCAACCAAAAAATCATTGATCAAGTGGTCTTGGATTAAAATAATTTTCAATAATATTAAATGTATATTAAAAATTTCCACAGAGAGTCTGTCTATCCCAAGTAATGCATCTATTGCGGTTGATAAGAAGAGTTTTTTGGTGTACAATGGAAGGATCACCCAATCTGATAAACCCACTAGTGGGCACATCTTCTAGTGTGTCCTTGATTGGAAAATATATTGGGGATTTTCCAAACCTGGAGCTTGAGATCAATGTAATAATCAATGCATTACATTCCATGGATATTGAGTTATCTAATCGATTGAGAGAGGAGGTGTCAATATCATTATATGATGAGTGGTTGATATCTTGCTTAAAGATGCTCCTTACACTCCTAAGTATACAGATAAAGTATAGATTGAGCGATGTAAGTGTGACCATGTTATCGAGATACATATATATATTTTTTGCTATATAAATAATCAATATTTTTTATTTCTTCAAGGTATTGTGTTTTTATTTCTTCAAGGTGTTGGGTTTTCTCAGAATTGGCTATCTTTAACTCTCTCTCTCTCTCTCTCTCAATCAATCAATCAATCAATAGTACATCATCTCCTCACTATAATACTCAATAATCCCTCATAATAACCCTTCTTTGTTTGTGGATGCCTCTCCCAAGAGGTGTGCCTGATATGAAAGGTCACAAGAGCCACTATAGTGACTCTTCATAGCTCACCACTGTCACTTCACTCCAATCTTCTCTTGAGTCTTCAATAGCTACTTCTTCCACTTCCTTGAGCTTTTAGGGAACATGGTTTGTTTGCGTAATTTACAGCACTGACATGAAAACAAAGCAAGCAATCCTTTTGACAACCAAGTTCCTTAACTTATTTTCCAATTAATCTTTGTCTCCTTCCCATACAGGAGAAATTATGTATCCCTTCTATCCAACAGAAGTACCCAGTCCAAATCACATGCCATAATTTCGATCCATTATCTATAATAGGATCTTCCAACGCCCTACACGTTTGGCTCATAACAGTCTACAACTGTGTTCCAGACTAGGTAGGGGGTATCCAAACCTCCATTGATCCCAAGCGACCTAGGAGTGAGACACAACTTTCGTGGTTGGCCTTTTCACCACTCGACCTTCGGCCCGGGAATAGAGCAGTGCCCTGTTTGATTGAAACACACCTTTACCTTAGAGATGATCCACCTACGCAAAATATTCATCCTTAATTAATACAATTAAGACTCAAGCAAAATCAAGGCAATTATCCCTAATATCATTTTCCAAGGAAACATTCCTTTATCCCCATGGAAACTTGTCATCACACACCTCTGCCATGCATTTACCATAAAACACAAGAACATGGAATAATCATCTAAATCTCATTCCAACAATTAGTCTAATGCAAAAGCATTTAGGATGTTGTTTGATCAATCATAAAAAACAATGGTATACTTTTCCAAACATTGTAGGAATAGTCACAATAACCTTTCCATCGCGTATTTGCTCTTCCCCTTGGAATCAACAGTGGTTTCATGTAAAATTTACTTAACACACTCTTCTTTTGACTAAGGCATATGTTAAGGTTTCAAACATTGTACAAGACATAAGTCCTAATAGTCACTTACGTTGATAGATAACCCAGCCTTCTTCCCAACAAGTACAAAAGCATCGGTCTTTCCCTTGACATAGGGTTTCCTAATCCTTGGAGCTCTTCATTTTCCTTGGATTTTTTGTTTGCATCTAGCCCAACCCTGAATAGGATTGATAAACATAGTAGCTATCGGATGGATTTGAAGACAGCTCAGTTTTTAATCCTTATGATCGTTGTTTGTGTTAATTACGCACAACATCAAGATTCTCAATCTATCAAACATGAGCTATTAGTGAGAGCTTGGACAAAGGTCTAGAGCTTTGAAAACAATTCTCTTCAAGTCCTATATATTGTTTATGAATGCATCCCATAGCATCTAAATACAATTAAATTCTCTCGATACATGTATTTGGAAAACTCAATCCTTCAAATACTTATGATGCAGTTAATCCTTTTCAATGTCCTATTCCGTGTGCGGCATAATACGGGTCTAATTCTCCTCATGCGAGAATCAAAGAAATCATATATTAGTTTGGAAATACATTACTTATGACTAGTATCACAATTGGATTGGCAGTGATGTCCTTGCCCAAGGCTTCATTGATTGTTGAGGGATTGCTGTCTGTGTGCGACAATTTCCACTTGGGTGCCATCCCCGATCTTCTTCTCCTTTACATATGCTTCACACAAGGTTTCTGTGCCTTGTACTTGATTAGCACGGGCCAATCGTGGGCAATGGGAGAAGAAAGGACACATGTGGACATCCTCTAAGGAGAGGAAGAGAAGAATTTCCTTGCCAAGGTGTCTCTTTCGCTCTCCATCTCTCTTTTTTTTTCTGGTTCTTTTTCTTTGTCTCCCTCTTTTCTCACCTCTCCCTTTCTCTCCCTCTTCTTCTTCTTCTTCCTCTTCTTCTTCTCCTCTGTGTGTGTGTCTCTCTCTCTCTCTCTCTCTCTCTCTCTCTCTTTGTCTTTGTCTCTCTCTCTCTCTCTCTCTTTCTCTCTCTCTCTGTGCCTGTGTAGTGGCAGATCTCCCCTGCCCACCAGTTGGCATAGCATGGTGGTGGGGAGCCTATTTTGTGCCCCATCTGGTCGAGGGAGTCATGGGGGGTGATAGGCTCGTGGCCTCCCCCCTCATCATGTCATCATTTTCTTCCTCTTCATCATCGCAATCACCATTCTCCTCTTCCTTTTCAATGTCATCACCATATGAACCATTGTCTTCTTCCTTTCCCCTCGTTGATGTGTTGTTATTATTGTCTTTCTTCTTTCCTCATCATCTTTCCCTTTCACCATGTCATCCTCCTCTTTCCCCCCCACCACCTGTCGGTGATGACAAGGGAATGAATTAAGTTTTTTTTTAATCAATTAAATAAAAAAAGGGAGGTTTTATGGGCCACAACAGGGAATGTCACATCCTCTCACTCTTAGAGAACTTGAGATGTCCTCATCTCAGAAGAACTGGGGAAGACAAGCATTAATGGGCGCTGGGTCTATGGGTTAGGACCCACCATGCGTCTACTACGCTACTTGTAATGACTCAAGTAGTGCAACTCATACTATTGCAATTAATCATAGATACAAGAGTAGGATTTACTCCATAAATAAGTTGTGTTACATGTCGATAAAGTTTCTAGGATTGCTGATCATCCTGGAAAGGTGTGGTGGGTTCTAGGTCTTCGTCTTCATCTGATTCCTCTATATATTCGAAGATTGCACCTATGTAGCTTCATTTCCTTGGGGGTTAAATTTCTTCCAGACTTAATTCACGGCAGTCTACATGGATGTGCCCTAGCTCATTGCAATGGAACCATTGACGATAAGGACATCTCCTACGGATGTGCCCTATCTCATTACACGTGTGGCATCTCTTGCCTTCATCCTGGGAATCATCTTTGTCACAATTGCCCGAATTAAGTTCTTCAACGATTGGCTTTGCTCAAAGTAATGCATATTGCAAGTCCGTTGGAGGCCTTGCTTCTAAATGGTGATTTAGAGGAGTGTTCAAGCCATAGCAAAACTTTGATACTTACTGTGCAATATCCACAGGGAGGCAGTGCGTATTTTAATAGGGTTACAAACTTTGAGTAGTAAGCTTCCAAGGTTAATTCCAGCTGTTTGAACTTGAAGAATTCATTCATTCTCAAAGTCTGGTAGGTTAGCGGAAGGTATTGTCCACTTACAAATGTATTTCAAATGAGCCCAAGTGACAGCGGCTTCAGAAATACCTTGATCTTTGCACCATTGCTTCCATTCATTTCTTGATTGGTAGAGGCAGTTCCGTAGCAGAGAAATAGTCATCCATTGAATCAATCCATATCTCTGCCTCTACTGCAATGTCTATCCCTTCTCCATCAAACTCGGGTTCCTTAATTTGCTTGAGAAGGAATTTTTCCCCTTGCATGTCTACATTCATGGGTATAGAAGGTGCCTAAAAATCAAGCCATACCATTTAGGTTATTTTGTTTAGGATATGTCTGTGAGCCATACATTAATCAAACACACACCATTACAAGGTTTTGCTCTGATACCAACTATAATGTGCCTGCCTATGAACTATCCAAGCATGTTTTAGTAGTCCATCGAGAAACAAATCTAAGTGTCACTACCTCACACTCCCATGGAATGTTTGGGGGTTGTCGCATATGGTTTTTCGAGTCCACCTCGCAACTGAATGTTTGTGATGAACCCACTAGGATCAACCTGAAATCTGGGCTCCTCGTGGTTGAGGTCTCTTGACAGCATTCTAGCATCGGGTCTTCAACATCCTACTTTATGTAAAGATACCCAAGACGAAGTAGACCCATGCTGCACTTGGTTCAAAGAGAATAGGAAACAAGAGGGATGCACCACTCAACCTCTTCACCCTTAGGGCTTAGTCCCATTACAGTCCCCTAAGACGGGATGAATCATGTTCTAACTTAACAATACCTAAAGGTTAGACATTGGGAAAACCTTGTGAGAATCCTCCCAGTTCTTTAGGACCACCCTGCCATAGGACGGACCCCGTTGGGGGTTCAATCCACCCGCTTCCCTTGATAACTTTAGCTTTCTAATTTGGTTCTACTACAATTATGTGTGACATTCAAAATCAGCTTTCTTAATTAAGTCTTTTAGGGAACATGGTTCGTTAATGTAATTTACAGCTCTCACACAAAAACAAAGCAAGCAATCCTTTTGATAACCAAGTTCCTTAACTGATTTTCTAGATAATCTTTCTCTCCTGCCCCATACATGAGGAATTTCTTCTCTTGCATGTCAGCATTCATGGGTCAGAAGGTGCCTAACAATCAAGCCATACCATTTAGGTTATATTATTTAGGATATGTCTATGAACCAAAAATTAATTAATCACGCATCATTATGAAGTTTCACTCTGATACCAACTGTGACATCCCTGCCTATTGGCTATCCAAGCACATTTTAGCGGTCCATTGAGAAAAAAATCTAAGCATCGCTGCCCCGCATTCCCATGGAATGTTTCGGGGGTTGTCACCTAGGGTTTCCCAAGTGCACCTTGCAATGAAACGTTTGCAGCAAACCCACTAGGATTGACCTCAAATTTGGGTCCCTCATGGTCAAGGTCTCCTGACAGGATTCTAGTGTCGAGTCTTAAACAAAAGTACTCAGTTCAAATCACATAGCACCGTAATTTCCATCCATTATCTAGAATAGGATCTTCCAACACCCTAGACGTTGGGCACACGGCAATCTAGAACTCTATTCCAGACTAGGAAAAGGGTGTCAAGAGCTCCATCGATCCCAAGCTACTAGGAGTGAGACACAACTTTTGTGGTTGCATTTGATCTTCGGCCCATGAATCGAGTAGTGCCCTCTTGCGTTGAAACGCAATGTGACCTTAGAGATGATCTAACCATGCAAAATATCCTTAATTTATCTAATTAAAAATCAAGCACAATCAAGGCAATCAGTCCTAATATCATTTTCCAAGAAAAAATTCCTTTATCCCCATGGAAATTTGTCATCAGAGGCCTCTGCCATGCATTTACCATCAAACACAAGCACTTGGAATAATCATCCAAATCACATCCCAACAATCAATTTAATGCAAAAGCTTTTAGAACGTTGTTTGATCAATCATAAAAAAACAATGGTATCCTTTTCCAAACATTGTAGGAATAATCACAATAACCTATCCATCGCGTATTTGCTCTCCCCTATGGAATCCAGAGCAGTTCCATGTAAAATCTACTTAACATACTCTTCTTTTGACTAAGGTACATGTTAAGGTTTCAAACACTATACAAGACAGAAGTCCTGGTAGTCACTTAAGTTGATCGATAACCCAACCTTATTCCCAACAAAAGTACAAAAGCATCGGTCTTTCCTTGAACTTAGGGTTTTCCAATCTTTGAGCTCATCATTTTCCTTGGAGTTGTTGTTTGCATCTAGCCCAGCCCTGAATAGGATTGATAAACATAGTAGCTCTCATACGGATCTCAAGACATCTTAGTTTTTAATCCTTATGACCGTTGCTTGTGTTAACTACGCACAACATCAATATTCTCAATCTATCAAACATGAGCTATTAGCAAGAGCTTGGACAAAGGTATAGAGCTTTAAAAACGATTCTCTTCTAGACTAAGCTACTTTCCATGCAATCCTTTAAGCATGCAAGTTGCAACATATACCTTAAAAGTGAGGAAAGCGCACCTACTATTGCAAGCACGGGAAGTCAACAATGCATGAAGCCTTATATATTGTTTATGAATTCATCGCATAGCATCTAAATAGAATTAACTTCTCTCGATATAGATATTTTGAAAACTCAAATCTTCAAATAATTGGGATGCAGTTTATCCTTTTCAATGTCCTATTCTGGTATGGCATAATACGGTCTAATGCTACTCAAGTGAGAATCAAAGCTATTATCTATTAATTTGAAAATACATTACTTACGGCTGGTATCGTAGTTGGATTGGTAGTGATGTCCTTGCCCGAGGCTTCATTGCGCATTGAGGGATTGCCATATGTGTGTGACAATTCCCGCTTGGGTGCCATCCCGGATCTTCTTCTCTTTTCAACGGGCTTCGCACAAGGTTTCTGTGCATTGTACTCGATTAGCAAGGGCCGATTCAGGAGTGAAATGAGCTTGTGATTGAAGAGTAATCTCACGGAAACAGGGTATGAGGTCTTGGGCAATGGGAGAAGAAAGGACGTGTTTGGACATCCTCTAAGGAGGGTAAGAGAACAAGATCCTTCCCAAGGTATCTCTCCCCCTCTCCCTCTCCCTCTCTCTCTTTCTCTCTCTCTCTCTCTCTCTCTCTCTCTCCTTCTTCTTCTTCTTCTTTGTCTCCCTCTCTTCTCACCTCTCCCTTTCTCTCCCTCTTCTTCTTCTTCTTCTTATTCTTCTTATCCCTCTCTCTTTCTCTTCCTCTCTCTCTCTCTCTCTCTCTCTCTCTCTCTCTCTCTCTCTCTGTCTCTGTCTCTCTCTCTCACTGCCAGTGTAGTAGCAGATTGAGGCTCTCCTACTTTATTGCAATTGGGGGTGGGGGGAAACATGGAGAGGACATTGAGTGGTCTCCCCCGCCCACCACTTTGCATAGCATGGAGGTGGAGAGCCCATTTTGGGCCACGTTGGGTTGAGGGAGTCAGGGGGTTGATAGGCCGGTAGTCACCCCCTTGTCATGTGATCATTTTTTCATCTTCTTCATCATAATCATCATCATCCTCTTCCTCATCAACGTAATCAAGATTTGCGCGATTGTCTTCTTCCTTTCCCCTCCTTGACATGTCTTCATCATTGTCTTCCTTCTTTCCCCGTCATATTCCCCTTTCGCCAGGTCATCCTCCTCTTTCTCCCCTTGCCACCTGTCGATGATGATAGGGTGGGAGAATTTTATTTAAAAAATTAACTAAATAAAAAAAAGAGAGACATGTTATGGGCTGCAACAGAGAATGTCACATCCTCTCCCTCTTAGAGAACTTGAGATGTTCTCATCTCAGAAGAACTAGGGAAGACAAGCATTAATGGTGCTTAGGGTCTGTGTGTTAGGACCCACTATCCGTTTGTTGTACTACTCGTAATGACTCAAGTAGTATAACTCATATTATTGCAATTAATCATAGATATAATACTAAGATTTATTCCCAAAAAAAGTTGTATTACATATCGATAAAGTTTCTCGGATTGCTAATCATCTTGAAAAGGTGTAGTGGGTTCTAAGTCTTCGTCTTTATCGGATTCCTCTAGATATCGGGCGACTACACCTGCGTAGCTTCATTTCCTTGGGGGTTCAATGTCTTTCAGAGGTTAGTCTGCTTGGATGTGCCATAGCTTCTTGAAATGGAAGCATTGATGGTAGGGACATCTCTGACGGATGTGCCCTATCTCATCGCACGTGTGGCATCTATTGCCTTGATCTCGGGAATCATCTTTGTCACAATTTCCTAAATAAAGTTCTTGGATGATTGGCTTTTCTCGAAGTAATGCATCTCGGAAGTCCTTTGGAGGCATTGCTTCTAAACAATGGTTCAGAGGAGTGTTCAAGCCATGGAAAAACTTGGATACTTGCTGCGCAATATCCATAGGCTGTGCATATTTTAGAAGGGTTACAAACTTTGAGTAGTAAGATTCCAAGGTTAATTCTAGTTGCTTGAGCTTGAAGAATTCATTCATTCTCAAAGTTTAGAAGGATGGTAGAAGGTATCATATGTGTACAACATCTTTCCACTAAGCCCGAGTGAAAGCAGCTTCGTGGGTGCAAAAGGTGCCTAACAATCAAGCCATACGATTTAGGTTATTATGTTTAGAATATATCTATAAACCATACATTAATGAATCATGCACCATTACAAAGTTTTGCTTTGATATCAACTGTAACGTGCCTGTCTATTGACTGTCCTAGCACGTTTAAGTGGTCCATCAAGAAACAAATCTAAGCGTCCTTGCCCCCAACTCCCATGGAATGTTTTGGGGATTGTTGCATAGGGTTTCCGGAGTTTGCCTTGCAAGAGAATGTTTTCGACAAACCCACTAGGATTATCTTGAAATCCACGTTCCTTTCGGTCAACGTCTCCTGATAGCATTCTAGCATCGGGTCTTGAACATCATACTTTACGTAGAGATATCCAAGCCAAAGTAGACCCATGTCGCACTTGGTTCAAAGAGAATAGGAAATAAGAGGGATGTACTGCTCAACCTCTCGGTCATAGGGCATAGTCTCATTCTGGTCCCCTAAAACGACATGAATGGGGTTTTAGCTTACCAATATCTAAAGGTCCGACGTTGAAAAAACCTTGTGAGAAGCCTCCCAGTTCTCTAAGACCACCCTACCATAGGACAGACCTGTCAGGGTTTCCGTTGCTCACTTCCCTTGATAAATTTAGTTTTTCAATTAGGTCCTACCACAATTATGTGTGTTATTTAAAATCAGCTTCCTTAATTAAGTCTTTTAGGGAACATGGTTCGTTCGTGTAATTTATAGCACTCACATGAAAACAGAGCAAGCAATTCCTTCGATAACCAAGTTCCTTAACTAATTTTCCAGTTAATCTTTGTCTCTTGCCCATACAAGAGAAATTATGTATCCCTTCTGTCCAACATAAGTACTTGGTCAAAATCACATGGCATCATAATTTTCATCCATTATCTAGAGTAGGATTTTCCAATGCCGTAGATGTTGGGCTTATGGCCGTCTATAACTCCCTTCGCACTAGGCAAGGGATATTTAGAGTACCACTAAACCCAGGGAACCTAGGAATGGGACACAACTTCCATGGTTGGCCTTTTCACCACTCGACCTTCTGATGCCAGGAGGCATATTCCACGGTGGATTCCGTGAGGTTTTACGGTGGATTCCGTAAACTTAGATGACCGGGGCTCATACGCAAAGAGGATTCTTTGTGCGAGAAGTTGATGGGGACGCCTGTCCTTTTCGGGCGTTTCATTAATTTAGTGTGTACATGGGTGATTCCATAGCGGGTGATTCTGCAAAATGCATATTAAATTAATAAATGTTTATGAGTTTAGAGTGCGCACTCGTAATAAATTAAGGTTAGGATTTATTTCTAACCAGTTGATTTATTTATGTAGCTGAAGACTGCTAGGTATTCACTTTTGTCGGTTTAATTGTGTTATTTTACTAACGATTGTGAATGCTTCAGTTGATGTGTAGAGATAGCAGCAGTGGCGGAGGAAAGCATTGGAGTCTAGCGGGTTTTCGATCTTTGGATTATATTTTTATAGGCGCCACGCCTATATTTTGTTATGTCTATAGAGACATCGATTATTTATTATTATTTTGTATGCGCTTATGCGCCTGGATATGTTATTTCTATTTGGACATTGAGATTGGGCGTGCCAGACTCTATGGGCACCGTCCATTAGCTTTATTTTCATATTTTTGGTAGAAAGCAAACTCAAAAGCTAAAAGCTTGTCATATTTTTGTAATTGGGCTATTTTTGAGCATAAAGATTGGAAATATACATTAAATACATGCTTTGTGAAGCGCTCACACAAGGCATGGGGGAGATTGAACCCAATTTGTCTCTTGTCTCATGTCGTGCTTGCTTTTACATGGGTTTTTGTGCTAAAAAGTAGAGTACTTTGTTCTTGGGGACCTTTGCGAATTCACCACGTGAGCTATCTGCGTCCGATCTGCGCACCAGTGGTATCAGAGCGGAGCAGAGATCAAGGGCTTCCAATCGCTACCAATCTCGGGCGAAGGCGGAGCTCCAGGAACAAACGGCCTCTACAGTCAATCTCGTCGCGAACCGTCGATATAGGCACACTTCTGGCGATCAAGAACCCCTGTTTCCACTCTCAGATCGCGAAGGACCAATCTCTGTCGGCGGAGGACCACTCATCAATTCTCTTCATCAAGTCGTTGCAAACAGAGATAAGATCTTTCCTAATCAAACTTATTAATACCTTAAAGCTTAGTCTTAAGCTTAAGAAGCTTAAAGAGCTTCAAATCGTCAAGTCGATTAGCAAGAGGAGAAGTCCGAAAATCACGCGCAGAAAAAAAACGGCCCCCCCCTCACGATTGAAAAACGGCGGCCTGCTAGTCCACCAATTAAGCTATTAAGCTTAATTACTAAATCCAATTAAGCTTAAGACACACTATACTCTGCAAGTCACACAGATCTGACAAGTCAAAATACTCCGGGTCTCGCACTACAGAAGTCAAGTTCAGTAAGTCACTTGGAATCAAGTCCTGCAAGTTCTGCAAGTCGGCTAAGTCCAGTAAGTCAACAACCCTGCAAGTCTGCTAAGTCTGCAACTCTGCAAGTCAGACTAAATCAGAACTGACTAACGCTCGAAACTCATAGAAGACTTGTTCGTTTGCAAAAACTCTGAACTGGAAAGTTGTTCACAGCAAGCTGTTTTACCTATCTGCAAGTTCGTTGAAGTACTTTCAGCAAACGGAGACAGAAATATTTCAAAATTTCTGAAAATTGAAGAAGAAAATACCCAAAAAAAAATACATAGCCTTGTAACCCCAAATTTGAGCTACGCTCATCCCGCTAACTGATTTTGAGTGAGAAAGGTTTGTTGAGTTTTACAGGATGACTACCCCACATATGGATGATCCTATGGCTGAAGGATCTACCCGAGCCTACCATGGAACAAAAGCTGGATCTTATCATGCTACAATTGGAAGAAGAGCGAAGAGCTAGGCAAGCCTTGCAAGCGCAATTGACAAAGCTACAAGGAGCGTCCACTGATAAAGAAGAACCCCAAGCTGAAGATCTGATTCACCGTACCATCGACGCCACTCTTAAAGCACAAACCATTCGCAAGGAATCCAAGATAAGTAAACGAAGTTTCAAGTTTCGCATTTTCAATGGCATAAGAGAAGGAAAGACTGTTTTATCATTCATTAGCCAGTTTGATGACTATTTCCATGAGGAAACTTATCCTGAGAAAGATAAAATCAAGTGTGTTACTAATCATCTGATAGATAGAGCATCACTTTGGTGGACTGTAGTCCGCAAGAGTATAGAATGTCCTGCTACATGGGAAGATTTTAAGAAGAAGTTCATGCAAAATTTCCTTCCACCGCAATTTCATGAGAAGGCTATCAAGCAATGGGATTTACTTCAACAGCGCGATCGTGAGCCTATTCCACAGTATACAGAGCGTTTTTGGAATGCACTCTTACAGCTATGCATGCTTGAAGACGTACCAGAGACGACACATAAGTGGAAGTACATGTCTGGACTTCTTGGACATTACTACGCTGAGGTGAACATGTTCAAGCCTGCTACTCTTGAAGACGCCATCTCCTTAGCTCACGACACTGAAGATAAGTTACGTGGAAGAGATCGACGACCACAGCCATTCCAAGCAAACGGTAATTATGGATCTAAACAATTCAATTCCAATTTCAGAAGATTTAATCCAGGTCGTTTCTCATCACCTTCTTTCCGCAAGAATTGGCCTAAACCACCTGCATTACCATCTACTGTCAATCCAAATCCTAAGCCTATTCAACAAGCAAATCCAAATATACCCAGACTCCCAGCCATTGCAAATAATGTGACCAAAGCCAAGCCCATCGTATGCTACAAGTGTCACCAGCCAGGGCATCTCGCAGCAAATTGTCATTCAAAGAAGCCATCAGCACATATCAACTACCTTGGAGCTATGGACGAAGACGAGCATGAGGATATGCCGGATTTCACTGAAGAAGAAGATGATCCTACTACTACTTCCGACACTTTACCAGGTATGCCTACTTTACATTCATTGTTGACTATGAAATGTATGGTGCATGGAAAAGAAAGAATTATATTGCATGATGACGGTAGTACCCATGACTTTATTTCAGCAAAATTGGTAAAGGAATTGAAATTGCATACTGTACCTACGCATTATCGCATAAAAGCTGCATTTTTAGGTACTAGGTACAATGGCACACAAGAAGTTCAAGATTTAGAAATTCAAATTGGTCCATATATTGAAAGAAGAAATTTCTTAGTTGTCCCATTACAATCTAGCGACATTATTCTAGGAATGCCATGGAGACACCAACATAATCCCAATATAGATTATTCCACACACACAATGAATATTAATTTTCAAGGAAAATCTATTACATTATTTGGTATGCATGCATCTCATATGTTTCCACTGCTTTCGCATACTCAAGCAAAACGTGCACTACGCAAGAATACTAAATCATATCTCATTTGGGTGAATGAATTGCACGCAAAAGAAACTCATATGCACCCTAGGCATAAGGAATTTCTCGCATATTTTAAGGATTGTTTTGCAGAAGACCTCCCACCAGGTTTACCTCCATCACGTCCAGAAGACCATAAGATTGACCTAATACCTGGCACACAACCACCTTGCAAAGCCCCATATAGGCACAATCAAATAGAGCAAAAAGAAATCCAGACTCAAGTAGAAGAATTACTAAATAGAGGTTTAATTCGACCTAGCAGTTCTCCATTCGGTGCACCTGTGCTCTTAGTCAAGAAAAAGAATAATACTTATCGGATGTGTATTGACTACCGAGCATTAAACAAGATTACTGTAAAGAATAGGTATCCTATACCTAGAGTTGATGACCTTATGGACAAACTGCAAGGATCTTCTATATTTAGTAAAATTGACCTTAAATCTGGATATCATCAGGTGAGGTTAGATAGATCCGACATATTTAAGACTGCATTCAGGACACAGTTTGGCCATTACGAATTCTTAGTCATGCCATTCGGATTAACTAATGCACCTGCCACTTTCAGTAGAATGATGAACCGTATTTTTCTAAAATATCAATATTGTGTGATTGTTTTCTTTGATGATATTTTAGTGTTCAGTCAAAGTGAAAAAGAGCATTATGAGCATTTATCATTAGTTTTTCAATTACTGAAAGAAAATCAATTGTTTGCAAATCCTGATAAGAGTGAATTCTTTAAGACAGAAATAGAATATCTTGGTCATATTGTATCAAAAGAAGGAATAAAAGTTGATCCTAAGAAAATTGATGCAATATTGCATTGGCCTGTTCCTAAAAATGTACATGAATTACGCTCATTCCTTGGTCTTGCTAGTTTCTATAGGAAGTTTGTACGTAATTTCTCATTACTTGCTTTACCACTGACCAAACTTCTTAAGAAAGGCATTGTTTATCAATGGACTGAAAACTAGCAGAAATCCTTTGATTTACTCAAACGTGCATTGACCAATGCCCCTGTTCTACAATTGCCTGACTTTAACAGACCATTCTTTCTAGTTGTGACCGATGCTAGCGGATCAGGAATAGGAGCCGTGCTAATGCAAGACAACCATCCAATAGCATATTCTAGTTCTAAGCTGAAACCCTCTGAGCTCAAATATTCCACTTATGACAAGGAACTCTTAGCAGTTGTTCAAGCATTAAAACAATGGAAGCATTATTTAATGGGTTCAGAATTCATGATAAAGACCGACCAGCAAAGCATTAGACATCTACTTAGCCAACCTCAAATTTCTGACCGCCATATCAAATGGGCTTCATTCATTCAAAGTTTCCATCCTATCATCCAATACCAACCTGGAAAAGAAAATGTAGTTGCTGATGCATTGAGTAGAAGACCTGCAATTCATAACATTTCTATCATATCTTTTGATTCTTTGATTGCTATGAAAGACACATATCACCAAGATATTACTTTTCATTCTGATTGGCAAAAATTAGTTCAAAATAATTTCATTCCTGTTGATTCATTGTCATATAATGATGGATTCATGTTCTTTGAAAAGAGACTGTGTGTTACTATTCCATTCCGATCTTTTGTTTTGAATGAAATTCACTGTCCCCCATATCAAGGTCATAGAGGTATCATCTCTACATTACGCATGTTAACTGAAGATTTTTATTGGCCGCATATGGATGCAGATGTATCTAATTTTGTTTCTGAATGTCTGATTTGTCAAAGAATAAAAAGACATCATGGTAAACAGTATGGGTTATTAATGCCTTTATCTATTCCATCTAAACCTTGGGAACATATATCTATGGATTTCATTACTGGCTTACCAAATACTAAATCTAACCATGACATGATTTGGACAATTGTAGATAGATTTAGTAAGCAAGCATATTTCATTGCATGTAAGAAAACTTTAACAGCATCACAAGCAGCACAGTTATTTTTGAAAACTGTTTTTACTAACCATGGATTGCCGAAAGTGATTATTTCAGATAGAGATTCTAGATTTTGTAATAATTTCTGGATTACACTATTTGCAAATCTAGGCACAAAGATTGATTTCTCATCTGCATTTCATCCCGAAACAAATGGACAAACAGAAGCCACAAATAGCACCATTCTAGATCTTTTACGTGCATACACTATCTCTAAACCTCAGACATGGGATACTCATTTGCATTTATTACAGTTTGCTTACAATAATACACCGCACACATCTACAAAGAAAGCACCTTTTGAAGTTATTTATGGATATAGATTATCTACACCTGTTGCATCTTTGTCTAATAGAATACAAAGTGCCGATGATATTGCTGTTATGCATAACACTATTTTTGATGAGGTCAAGGATATGATTGCTAAAGCCCAACAATCATATACCAAACAAGCCAACAAGAAAAGACAAGCCATGAATTTCAAAGTTGACGATTATGTTTGGCTTAGAATAGAAAAGCGTAGACTGCAAAGTGTAGATAGACATCCAGTTGTTAAATTAGCCCCTAGATTCTACGGACCATTTAGAATCATTCATAAGATTAATGACAATGCATTCAAGTTAGAACTGCCATCCCATTGGAAAATTCATAATACATTTCATATTAGTTTATTGAGACCATTTAGAGGACAATTACCTATCCACCCTGTCTATGAAAACCCACCTTTACTAGAAGAAGAGACTGAAATACTTGAACCAGAAGCCATTATAGACACTGACTACATGACCACTAGAACTGGCCGAAGGTATTCTAGATATCTAGTAAAATTTAAGAACCATCCTGTAGAGGAAGCACAATGGATGCACGCTAGAGACTTAAATGCTTTCCCCACTCTATTAGCTCCACATTGAGTTAATAGCAATTGAGGTCAATTGCTATCCCACCCCGGGGGTATGATGCCAGGAGGCATATTCCACGGTGGATTCCGTGAGGTTTTACGGTGGATTCCGTAAACTTAGATGACCGGGGCTCATACGCAAAGAGGATTCTTTGTGCGAGAAGTTGATGGGGACGCCTGTCCTTTTCGGGCGTTTCATTAATTTAGTGTGTACATGGGTGATTCCATAGCGGGTGATTCCGCAAAATGCATATTAAATTAATAAATGTTTATGAGTTTAGAGTGCGCACTCGTAATAAATTAAGGTTAGGATTTATTTCTAACCAGTTGATTTATTTATGTAGCTGAAGACTACTAGGTATTCACTTTTGTCGGTTTAATTGTGTTATTTTACTAACGATTGTGAATGCTTCAGTTGATGTGTAGAGATAGCAGCAGTGGCGGAGGAAAGCATTGGAGTCTAGCGGGTTTTCGATCTTTGGATTATATTTTTATAGGCGCCACGCCTATATTTTGTTATGTCTATAGAGATATCGATTATTTATTATTATTTTGTATGCGCTTATGCGCCTGGATATGTTATTTCTATTTGGACATTGAGATTGGGCGTGCCAGACTCTATGGGCACCGTCCATTAGCTTTATTTTCATATTTTTGGTAGAAAGCAAACTCAAAAGCTAAAAGCTTGTCATATTTTTGTAATTGGGCTATTTTTGAGCATAAAGATTGGAAATATACATTAAATACATGCTTTGTGAAGCGCTCACACAAGGCATGGGGGAGATTGAACCCAATTTGTCTCTTGTCTCATGTCGTGCTTGCTTTTACATGGGTTTTTGTGCTAAAAAGTAGAGTACTTTGTTCTTGGGGACCTTTGGGAATTCACCACGTGAGCTATCTGCGTCCGATCTGCGCACCACCTTCGGCCCATGAATCAAGCAGTGCCCTCTTGGGTTGAAACAACACGGTGTCGTCGTGTTAAGGGATGAAGGTCTACCACCGGGGCTTTAGTGCAGAAGAGGAGTTTAGAATTCAAAGTTCAGGAAGGGGAAATAGATTGGGGTTTAATAAGATCCGGCATTTAGAAATGATTTAGGTACGGAAGAAGAATTCAAGCTTTTTCTCTATGTATTTAGCATACATGAATGGAAGAAATAACTCTATCTTGATTACATCAAATGCCTCTAGATACATACATCATATCATAAAGGATATTTTTAGATTCTCAATTCAATTATGAATATCAAATGCAAGTTCTAATGGCTTTTATTTCAAGTACATAGATGGATTTCAACCCTTTGGAACAAGTATTATGTTGATAGACTCAAATACATTCAAGATTTGGGCCAATGATACATGAAATGAATTGAAGAAGCATAATTTTAGCTTCAGCCCTATTTTAAAACAGAAAATTCCAACCCATAATCAAGCTCAAAATGAGTGCATAAACTCATGAAGAAGCTCCTCTAATCATTGATGAACAAAGTCCTGATGAAAAGAGGTCATTTCTTTCCATTACAACCACATAAATCTCTTGTTTGCTCATAAAAATAGACAACAACAATGGGCTGCCCTGTTTATGTCTAGATATTTCAACCCATAACAACCCATATACCTTCAAAATCCTCACCCTTTGCTTGCCCCAAATTCACTCAAGTACTTGGGTACAAATCGGACTTCATTGGACCAAGAATGAGGTAGACAAAATGAGAGAAGCCCTGCATAAGAGCAGGCTGAATACTTTTCTCTCAGATTTACCCCTTTTATAGACTGTTTCAACATGCATTTTCGTTAGACCAAATGGCAGAGAAGTGGAGCTCTCACCGTGTTTACATCTTCAGCTTCTGGGCTTGTTGATCTTCAGTTTGCATGCTCCAAAGCATGCACCATAGCTTCAGTTTTCTCTAGTTGTGCTCAGACTGTGCAGCCCGCATTTGTGCCAAAAAATGCGGGCTGCTCCCTGCTCAGGCCCAGGTCACTTTTTGACCTACCCAGGTCACTTGCTGGTCACTAAAGTCTATTACTTCAGGTCCCCTATGAACTTAGTGGACTTTTGGCAACTTTTGGCATTTTTCTTGAGTTCTGACCATATTTTTGCACCTGAATCAATGTGATTTATCCTACAGTCTATCAATTACTTCCAGTTGACCAAGTTGTAGGTTCCCATAGACTTATTTTTCATCAATATACATGGTATAACTGAAAATTATATGCTAAATACAAAAGAACTTATGTAACTAAGTTGTTATTGGATAACAATTCTGAATTTCGTATGCAAATTCCTGAAGTTCTTCTGTATTCATAAGAATCCCATGATTTATATTATGAATAGTAAACTCTTTGACATTCACCCCCTCCTAACCTACACATCCTTCGGCATGTGCCATTTCATAAGATTACAGGTCAAGGAGGGTATTCTTCTGATATATCTTCATCTTCATTCTCTAAGTTTTTTTCTTCCTGCATGTCTTCAAGTAGAGGGCTCATATCTAAGTCATCAAGTTCATAAGTTGAAGATTCTCTTCATTTGAAGAGTTTGATTCATTTCCCGGCTATTGGTATCTTAATCATTGTCCCATCCATTTCAGCCAAAGAGTAAGTAGCATTATTATGTACTACTTTTACAACATATGGTCCAAACCATCACTTGGCTAACTTCCTATGAGCACTATATTGATTGTCCAGGCTGCTATCATAAACAAGTACCCAATCATTCTATTGAATAGCCCTTGGATGGAGTCGATGATGCTTGTCAAACCTCTTCTTATTCTTTAATCTTGCCGTTTTTAGCCTTTCAATGGCTGTTTTGACATCTTCTGGCCTTCTTTCGAGTTGCCTTATGCATAGAGACAGTAACTTTTCTCTATTCATGCCTTCATCCTAAGGTAAGATATTCCATGTGACAATGGATTCCTCAATAGGCATAACAGGTGGCTGTCCATATATAAGTTCAGCCGCTGGCATATATCCTATCACAGCACTATGGGTAGTTCTATCAGCCCATAATGCGAATGGTAGCATTTTAGGCCATTCCCTCATCTTTCCTTTGCATGATTTTGCTAAAGCTTTAAGAATTGGTTGATGACCTCTTTCACTCTTACCATTGCCTTCAGGGTCGTAAGCTGAAGTAAGAGATAGCTTAATTTCCAATTGAGCAAAGAAATGGCGAGCCTCATCAGCATCCAATTCTCCTCTATCAATAGTTACTTTAGCAACACATCCATACCTGCAAAATACTTCTTCAAGTAAAAATCTACAAACAACATGAGTAGACTTTGTTGTCAAGGCTTTTCCTTCCACTTGATTTGTGAGATCTTCTCTAGCAAGTACTAAATATCTCATGTTCCAAATTCCTGTAGGCATGGTTACTAAATCAATAACCCATCTATAGTGAATGCATAAAGGATAGGTAGGCTGAAGCCCATCTCTATGCTTTACCATAGAATACATTTGACAAACATGACAAGACTCAACAAAATGCTCAATGTCTTTATACATGTTTTGCCACCAAAATTTCTCTTTTATTTTGGCAAAAGTGCCCCATATGCCTCTATGACCAGCCAATAGGCTTTCATGAAATTCTTGCATGACTTGTCTTTGAGTTTTTTTGTCTCCTAAGACACGAACAGGCGCCCTTTCTTTCTTTTTCGCATGCCTCCAAAGGTAACCATCTTTAAGAAAAAAACCATAAGCTTTTCTTTTAATTCTCTTGAAATCTTCATTAGTCCAATCTTCCTTCTTTGTCATAGTGCTAAAAAATTGGCCAATTTTCAGCCAATCATCTGCATAATATTATTCTTTAAAGTGTGAACAAACCATCACAAAACATTGAACATGCTGTTTACTAGCTGTCCATTGTCCTTCTTTGGTTGTTTCATCCTTCCTTGCTGATGTAAAATTTGTTTTAGCAGCTGAACCTGTTGTACTTGCTGTAATTTTTGTTGTACTTGCATTTTTGACTGCTGAATCAACATTAGATTCAGCTATATTTGTTGTTTTCAGATTTGTACCTACATTTACAACATCATTTATAAACTCTAATTCTTCTTCATCCATCATTTCTTCTTTATCCCTATATCTGGCATGCGAAAGCATGTCAGCAACTGGATTATCTCTACCTGCAATATGTTTCAAATCAGGATTTAAGGATTTAATATAGGCTATCCATCTTAGCATAGCTATGTCCGGAGTGGAACAATTGGCGATCATGCCCAAGAGTGGAAGGCAATCTGTTTCAACTATAATGTGTGCACCCATGAAGTACTCCCTATCACATTTTAATGCAGTTAGTACTCCCCAAAGTTCTCTTTTAATTTGATCATACCTTCTTTGTCGTTCATTAAGAACCTTCGCTCCAAAGCGGATTACATATCTGTTGCCTTCAAGGTCGTCTTGACCAACTACCCATCCTATTCCAATAGGACTTGTGTCCACTATGAGTATAATGGCTGTCCATTAGAGTAATTAGCCCTCTTTAAAGTGGGGGCTGAAATCAGCATTTTCTTGAGTTTTCGAATAGCTTGATTAAGTTCTTTTTCCCATATAAACCTTTGGCCCTTTCTTAGCAGCTGATAAAGACTTTCAGCAACATGAGCAAAATGTGGTATCCAAATAAGGTAGAAGACACATGCACCAAGAAATCTTCTCACCTCTGAAACATTTGTACATTCTTCCTATATTTTGCTGATAGCATCTATTTTGGATGGAGAAGGCTTTCGGCCATATGGACCACACATATGTCCGACCACAAGGACTTCTTCGACTCCAAAAACAGATTTAGCTCCTGAAAGAGTAAGATGGAATTCTTCTAATTTAGACAAGATTTGAGCACAATCATTAATATGATCAGAAACAAACTTTTGACATCCAAGTTCATTGAGTTCTTCATTTTTCTCATGAACTTCACATCCTTTGATTGGAACATCATCAAGAAAAGGAAGAGTTAATTGAGGAATATAATCCCTCAATACTTTATGCATAGCATTCATCATGTGAGCTACTGAATTCGTAGCCCCTTGAGGTAGAGTACACATGCGGACTAGGCCAAGAGGCGTCTTCATTGTGGTAATGTCTCGGCTTTCCACAGCAAGCTGAAATTGGTCGTAGCTTGAATATAAATCTCCCATGGAATAGATTGCTCTACCTGCAAAAGATTCAGCAAACTCATCAACAATTGGCCCTGATCCAACATTTCTAATAGTGACTTTATTGACGGGTTGTAAATCTTGAATGAATCGCAAAGATCCATTTTTCTTTGGTACGGTAAACCATCGGTTGAAATATGGAGCTGAAGATGGCTCCAATATTCGCATTTTTATCTTTTCATTTAGAAGTTCCAATAACTTAGGCAAATGAGCCCTTGGAATCAGAATTGGTTTAAGATTCCAAGGAACATGTGGGACCGTAAAAATCACCATTGGTGCCACAATTCTTGGATCCACACAACCAATTTCATGTGGCTGAAATGAAAAGGCTTTGCCATGATTCTTTAACATCTGCATGAAGATTTGCTTTTCAACAGGCAAGAGGAAAGAGTCTACACCAATTTTCAGCTTTTGTAGCCTTTCTGTTGTAAATTGGTGACCAATATCTTTAGGATCACGAAGGCTTGGCTGTTTGGATACCCTTTCTGCCAGTCCTTCGCTTTCAGGCGGTAGAGGAGTAGCTATCGGCTTGACCTTTTTATCAACTGTTTTATACTTTGTTTCTACTCTTACTTCACCCTTGTTTGGCTGTCCAAAAGCTTCATATTCTGCAAATTCTTGAATTATGTCATACATATCCAATGTACATACCTATATGGACTGATTTTCAGCTTGATTTTCTGCATGAACAGCTGTATAAATTTCAGCCATTGTATCATTATAATTCAGCCCATAAAATAGTCCTAAAATTTCTTCATCTTTAGGTAAAACATCAATTTGCTTCAGCTCTTGTTCCATATGACACAAATACTTTCTTTCAGCCCTGTTCATGGCTGAAAACTGTTTATAACAGCCCACACTATTGGTTGTAAGAACCTGCAAATCAGCTTTTGGCCTTGCCTCCTTTATATGTGGAGGCAATTTTTTGTGACATGATGCACTGCCATAGCCTCCACTTATAGAAGTGCTACCAGAAAACCCTTAAATTCTCGGGTATTAGGAGGAACAGGATGATCTCTCAATCAATCCCTATTTCGATGGTGATTTACACAGACGGTCAGGAATTGGACAGCTTTGTCATTATCCTTACTTCTTATCTGAGCATATGATGAACCATCATCAAGAGCCTTTGTCTCTAAACGAGACTCGAAAATAAATGGTTGTCCAAGAATGATGGGATAGCTGTAGGAATCTTGAATAAAGAAATGAAATTCATCTTTTACTTTACCAATAGTAACTTGTACATAGGGAGATGCTGCATAAAGATCGCCAGAAGAGTTATTGGCTGCCTTCATGCGCCATCCTGGGTCCACATCAATGGCCCATTCGCCGTTCTCATAGAGACTTCTTGACATAACATCAATTTCCGAACCATCGTTTATAAGGGCAATTCATGGAGTTTCTTTTTCACCAATTTTAACAACAGTTTCAGTAGTCGCCCTTGCCCAATGGGTACGAGAGTAGCGACTACTAGGAATAAAGTGAGCTTCATTTTCTTCTTGCATGTTGTGAAGAAGAGCCTCTTTCTTACGCTTGGGCTGCACTTTAGATTGAGAAGTCCCCACCATAATGGCTTCTTCAGTTTCTGCTTCATAAATGCCTTCATCTTTGGCTTCTATGGCTGCAATCAATTCTTTGATTGCCTCCAATCGAATCCCTTGAGTTTTCAGCTTCTCTTCATCCTGCAAATACACATGAAGTACTTGCAAAAAAGCATGTAAAGATTCTTCAGTTTCCTCACCAACATATTATCTTTTTCGTTTAATTACATCAATTATTACATCATGAAATCCTCGTTTTGCAATACCAAGAATTTCACCTAATGTAAATTCAATTCTACTTCCAAGAATCCTTTCTTCTAGGATCCGTTTAAGATCCGTTGCGGTCTCTATGCCAGACTGCAACTTGTAACTGGGATGTTTGCTTTTTCTTTTTCCTTCTGTCTTCTTTGCTTGAGGGGCATCTCCCATGTCAAACTCTGGCGGTGGTGGATTTTCAGCAGCCTTCTGTTGGTCTGGTTTACTTGTTGTTAAGCGTTTAGTTGGTCTTGAAGAAGAAGGACCGGCAACATCTTCTTCTCTTCTTCTCTTTTCTTCTATCATGGCTTCTTGATTATTAATTTTAGCTA
Organism: Lygodium microphyllum; assembly: GCF_053477565.2. NCBI lineage: Eukaryota > Viridiplantae > Streptophyta > Polypodiopsida > Schizaeales > Lygodiaceae > Lygodium > Lygodium microphyllum. The sequence continues at coordinate 1,653,683 of NC_141137.1, read as the reverse complement.
ACCGGGCAAAAGCTGAAAATGAATCAATAGGCTCGGTCCAACCGGTTCTTCCTCGAATACATTGACTGGTAGTGGTTAAATCATCTTTAGTTGCCTTGCCTTGCTCCATGCAATCCAAGGCCTGCATCCACACTTTAGATTTTGCATTAGTTTTACATGCTTTAAAATTTTCATTAGTTGGCTCAATTTGTAGCCCATAGGTTGCAGCATCAACAGCTGCATAGGCCGTTCTTGTTGCCAAATCCTCCAATCTTTTCTTCATACCACCGTTGCCAAAGTTTGGCTCAAGAGGAAGCCCGGTTTCGGTTGCATGAATTTTACCATCCTTCCAAAATACTAATTTTTGTGCTTCAGCTTCACGGAATGCACCGCACTCCCTCTTGTCATGCTGAAGGCTATCACACCAAATACAATATCTTTTGAAGCCTTCTCGTACAGGTCTTTGGGCAATTGACCGCCTTTCTTCTACTTTTACACCAAGCCTTTCCACTTTAGAATTAATCTCCGTTAGATTAAGATGGAGATCCCGCATGCTTTTAATTAGCTTGTCCATGACATCCTTCTTTCGAGATGGAATAGTAGAATTTCTTGGTTGCTCGGCCATAGAGACAGGAGGTCGAGAAACTGGAACATGCTCCTTCATAGATTCAGTTATTGCAGGGGTTGATCCCCATCTTAGGCGCAATCGCTCTCTTCAAGCAATCATATTAACTGCTTCATTGATATCACTCCAAGCAGTCTTCAATCCCGTCTCAGAGTTAGGGTCTTCAAGTCAATCAATTAATTTCTCCTGAAGAGAAGAATCTGCAGCCTTTAGAAATAATTCAATCTTTTGACTTTCCATACCTTGTTGGTCATCAGGATCTAGTTGGGCAAATTTGCTTTCAAATTCTCGATGAAGAGCAGTGGCGACTAGACCCTTATTGGGCCTTTCGACCCATTCGGTGAAGACTTTCTTTGTCATAAGGCCACAATCTTCAAGGAAAATTTCTTCTCGAAGAGCCTTCTTGAACACACTCCATCCCGCATCTTTTTGGAAAAGACCATGAATTCGGTCCTCGAGACCATGCACAGCCAGACGGGCAAAATAACGGCTCCAGGCATGTTGAGGGACTCCAAACAAGACCACATTGTCAGTATAAAGGCAGATAAAAGAGGATACATTTTGCCCATTAAATTGCTTGAGCTCTTGTCCAACTGCTTCTAAGGCTTTAATGGCAGCAACATCAATCTGCTCTTCTTCTTGTCTCCGTTGTTGTTGTAATTGCAACTGCTGCTGAAATTGCAATTGTTGTTGTTGGCTTTCTTGCATTAGATGAACCAACTGTTGCAAGGAATCTCCTCTCGAACTTGATGATTCTCCCATTAGACTTCTTCTTCCGTAGAGCGGACCTTCACGTCGGGTTCACCACTGTCGTCGTGTTAAGGGCTGAAGGTCTACCATCGGGGCTTTAGTGCAGAAGAGGAGTTTGGGATTCAAAATTCAGGAAGGGAAAATAAATTGGGGGTTAATAAGATCCGGGATTTAGAAATTATTTAGGTACGGAAGAAGACTTCAAGCTTTTTCTCTATGTATTTAGCATACATGAACGGAAGAAATAACTCTATCTTGATTACATCAAATGCCTCTGGATACATACATCATATCATAAAGGATATTTTTAGATTCTCAATTCAATTATGAATATCAAATGCAAGTTCTAATGGCTTTTATTTCAAGTACATAGATGGATTTCAACCCTTTGGAACAAGTATTATGTTGATAGACTCAAATACATTCAAAATTTGGGCCAATGATACATGAAATGAATTGAAGAAGCATAATTTTAGCTTCAGCCCTGTTTTAAAATAGAAAATTCCAGCCCATAATCAAGCTCAAAATGAGTGCATAAACTCATTAAGAAGCTCCTCTAATCATTAATGAACAAAGTCCTGATAAAAAGAGGTCATTTCCTTCCATTATAACCACATAAATCTATTGTTTGCTCATAAAAATAGACAACAACAGTGGGCTGCCCTGTTTATGACTGGTTATTTCAGCCCATAACAGCCCATATACCTTCAAAATCCTCACCCTTTGCTTGCCCCAAAGTCACTCAAGTACTTGGGTACAAGTCGGGCTTCATTGGACCAAGAATGAGGTAGACAAAATGAGAGAAGTCATGCATAAGAGTAGGCTAAATACTTTTCTCTTAGATTTACCCCTTTTATAGACTGTTTCAACATGCATTTTCATCAAGTAAAATGGGCAGAGAAGTGGAGCTCTCACCATGTTTACATCTTCAGCTTCTGGGCCTGTTGATCTTCAGTTTGCATGCTCCAAAGCATGCACCATAGATTCAGTTTTCTCCAATTCTGCTCAGACTGTGCAGCCCACATTTTGTGCCGAAAAATGCGGGCTGCTCCCTGCTTAGGCCCTGGTCACGTTTTGACCTACCCACGTCACTTGCTGGTCACTAAAGTCTATTACTTCACGTCCCCTGTGAATTTAGTGGACTTTTGGCAACTTTTGGCATTTTTCTTGAGTTTTGACCATATTTTCGCACCTGAATCAATGTGATTTATCCTGCAGTCTCTCAATTACTTCTAGTTGACCATGTTGTAGGTTCCCATAGACCTATTTTTCATCAATATACATGGTATAACTGAAAATTATATGCTAAATACAAAAGAACTTATGTAACTAAGTTGGTTATTGGATAACAATGTTTGGATTTTGTATGTAAATTCCTCATATAACTCCCAGTGAAGTTCTTCTGTGTTCATAAGAATCCCATGATTTATATTATGAATAGTAAACTCTTTGACAACTGCGTGACCTTCGAGATGATTCACCCCTGCAAAATATCCTTCCTTAATTAATCCAATTAAGAATCAAGCACAATCAATGAAATCAGTCCTAATATCATTTTCCATGGAAACATTCCTTTATTCCCATGGAAACTTGTCATCACAAACCTCTGCCATGCATTTACCATCAAACACAAGCACTTGGAATAATCATCCAAATCACATCCCAAAAATCAAGTTAATGCAAAATCATTTAGGACGTTGTTTGATCAATCATAAAAAACAACGATATCCTTTTTCAAACATTGTAGGAATAGTCATGATAACCTATTCATCGTGTATTTGCTCTCCCCCATGGAATTTAGGACATTGTTTGATCAATCATAAAAAACAACGGTATCCTTTTCCAAACATTGTAGGAATAGTCATGATAACCTATTCATCGCATATTTGCTCTCCCCTATGGAATCTAGAGCGGTTCCATGTAAAATTTACTGAACATACTCTTCTTTTGACTAAGGCATATGTTAAGGTTTCAAACATTATACAAGACAGAAGTCCTAGTAGTCACTTATGTTGATCAAGAACCAAGCCTTCTTCCCAACAAGTACAAAAGCATCGGTCTTTCCTTTGAAATAGGGTTTCCTAATCCTTGAGCTCATCATTTGCCCTAGATTTTTTGTTTGCATCTAGCTCAACCCTGAATAGGATTGATAAACATATAACTATCGAAGACATCTCACTTTTTAATCCTTATGACCATTGTTTGTGTTAATTAAGCACGACATCAAGATTCTCAATCTATCAAACATGAGCTATTAGTGAGAGCTTGGACAAAGGTCTAGAACTTCGAAAACGATTCTATTCTAGACTAAGGTACTCGCCACGAAATCCTTCAAGCTTGCAAGCTACAACATATATCTTCAAAGTGAGGAAAGGACACCTACCATTGCAAGGATGGGAAGTCGACAATGCATGAATCCTTATATATTGTTTTTGAATTTATCGTATAGCATTTAAATACAATTAACTTCTCTTGATACATGTATTTAAAAAGCTCAATCCTTTAAATACTTGCGATGCATTTTATCCTGCTCAATGTCCTATTCTCGTGTGGCATAATATGGGTCTAATGCTCCTCATGTGAGAATCATAGCAAGGATCTATTAATTTGGAAATACATTACTTACAAATGGTATCATAGTTGGATTGGCAGTGATGTCCTTGCCTGAGGCTTCATTGCTCATTGAGGGATCGGCATTTGTATGCGACAATTTTCCCTTGGTTGCCATCCCCGACTTTCTTCTCTTTTAGACGCGCTTCAAACAAGGTTTCCATGCATTGTACTCTATTAGCGGGGGCGAATTGGGGAGCAAAATGAGCTTGTGGTTGAAGGATAATCTTCCCGAAATAGGGTATGAGTTTGTTGGCAATGGGAGAAGAAAGGACTCATGTGGACACCCTCTAGGGAGGGGAAGAGAAGAAGATCCTTCCTAGGGTGTCTCTCCCCCTCTCCATCTCTCTCTCTCTCTCCTTCCTCCCTCTCTCTTCTTCTTCTTCTTCTTCTTCTCTCTCTCTCTCTCTCTCTCTCTCTCTCTCTCTCTCTCTCTCTCTCTCTCTCTCTCTCTCTCTCTCTCTCTCTCTCTCTCTCTCTCTGTGCCCGTGCAGCAGCATGTCGAGGCTCTCCTTCTTTATTTCGATTGGGGGTGGGGGCTTATATCATGTGTGGCACAAAGTCAAACTAGTGACTAGGATGAATTTGTAACTCAAATTTCTAACCAATAATTGGCCCTATTGAGGTCCCACACTTTCTCATGTTGCACCATAAATGAGTATAGATTGAACTAAATTAGCTCGGTGTACTAAAGGTCACACATCTTACTAGCTCTGGATGGTATTTGTGAGTATATAATGCTCATCCAATGTAGTCCTAAGTAAAGTCCAAATCATGAGTTTCCAACTTCTCTTCCACTTAAAGCATTAATTGGGCTTATTGCCTAAGATATGCTATATCAAACCTACACCTAAAGTTCAACAGGAAGGGTGAATTTCAATCTAATCTATAAGAAATTGTATCATCAAGTTAATGGGCTTGGAAAACCCATGAGTAAGATGATACCCTCGAAAGTGGGAATCCATATACCATATGAGACAGTGCAAGACCAATGTGAGTTAGTGGCTGTGAAGGCATTAAGAAAAAAACAAACTCTTGAAGATTATAGAATGGAAGCTTGGGCTAGATTACTTGCCATTGAGGTTTTGATCATCAAGAGTAGGCAAATAATTACTCAATAATCCACAAAAAATGGAGAGTATTGGGAGAATAGGTCTATGATAAAAAAGAGCAGGATTTAGTTTATAAGGACTTCTTGAAAACATCCAAAGTCTAAATTTGTACCACTACAACATATAGACCCAATAGCGACGTTTAAAGCGACGGAATTATTCATGGAAAAAATTACCTTCGTCATCGCTATTCGTGTCGCTATTAGCGACATGATCGATTCATCACTATTAGTGTCGCTAATTGGGTTAGCGATGCTAATAGTGACGCTTATAGCAATGGTTGTAGAGTAAATTTCCGACGCAAATAGTGACAGTTACAAAGGGAAAATTTTTTAGGTGGCCTTCTAGCTATATGCACTAAATATTCTTGCATAATATATTTGCCAATGTCACCTACATCTAATGTCTAAAAATTGTGTATCATATTTTTTTAAAAAAACTGAATTCTTTCATTGCAAAAGCTAGATATAATCAATTCAAAAAGGTATTTTGCAAGGAGCATTTTCATCAGTTGCTTAGGCCCAAGAAGAAAAATAGCTTGTGATTGTAAAAGCTAGATATAATCAATTCAAAAAAGTATTACTCAAGAAGCTTTTATATCACTTGTTAGGCCCAAGAAGAAGAGCTTCACTTCAAGCTTTCATTATAGTCAGGACCCTGAGGTATGAATAAGTCCCATAGCTTATTCCAAACTTGTTCAAGTATTTTTAGGGGAGCATTTGGACATTTGTAAGAGATATACCATGGTGTTGGAGCTAGAAACACTTATATAGGGAGTGGTAGTGTCTCTAAGCTCTACTTCTTCCTTCTTGTTTTTATCTACGTTTAAGTCATCTTCTATCTGTTCTTTCTTATCTTCACCCTCAATCTCAATGGATGGAGGTGTTTTAAGATCAAAAGAATCAAGCTCATCCTCCCCCTTCTCAAACTCCATTTCTTGAGCTCATACTAGTTGTTGTACTCCAAGTAGGTCCCTGAAACGAACGAATTTCTCTTTACCAAGTGATTTGGTAAAGATATCTGCTACCTGGTCTTCTATCTTTACATGAAATAGATCAATCTGTCCTGCAAGTACCGTTTCTCTGATGAAATTGCAATGAATCTCTATGTGTTTGGATCTAGCATGATAGACGTGGTTGCTAGCCAGCATCCATATACAACTCAAGTTGTGTACATAACCCTCACACTACTCCATATATACCTCTTCAAGCAAGTCACCATTCAGAAATGCATTTTTGACATCCATTTGTCATAATTTTCAGCCCTTAGAAGCTGTTAATGCAATGACTATTCTCACCATTTCCATCTTGGCAACCGAGCTGAAAGTCTTCTCATAATCTAGGCCGTACTGCTATGCATATCCCTTTGCAAGGAGCCGGGCTTTATACCTTTCCAATGAACCATCTGACTTGCATTTCTCTTTATAAACCCATTTTCTTAAAGACATCGAGTACCTCATCCTTGTACTTCCGAACGTACAGCCATGTGTATCAGTTGAAATCATCTATCCAACTGACAGTAGATTCTTGGAAATTTTATTCTGCCATCTGTCCAATCGACAATAGATTATTGGTAATAAAAGGTACATATAGTACATCATGTAGGCTCTTCTTTCTATCCTTTTTATTTTTCTCTATCACGGGTTCCCTCCTTCTTCTTTGCAATTGTCCCCTCTCTTTTTGTGGTGGATTGGTGCTGGCAGCGACCTCTCTCTCTCTCTCTCTCTCAATCTCCCTTGCACACATTGATCTCTCTCACTTCTTCTCTCTATATACTCTTCATCAACAAAAAGAAAGGGAGAAGTAAAGAAAAGAGAAAAACAAAGAGAGAAGAGATAATGCACCTACCTCAAAGCTTGAATAAGAATCCTTTCCCATTTCTCTCCTTCTTCTTCTTCTCCTTCATGGGTTCTCTCCTTCTTCTTTGCAGTTATCCCCTCTCTTTTTGTGATGGATTGGCGGTGGCAGCGATCTCTCTCTCTCTCTCTCTCTCTTAATCTCCCTTGCGCACGTTGATCTCTCTCACTCCTTCTCTCTATACACTCTTCATCAACAAAATGAAATAGAGAAGTAAAGAAAAGAGAAAAACAAAGAGAGAAGAGATAATGCACTTAGCTCAAAGCTTGAAGAAGAATCCCTTCGTACTTCTCTCATTATTTTTCTCCTTCGGGAGTTTCTTCTTTCTCCTTTACACTTGTCTCCTCCCTCTTCGTGGATGGCGGCAGTGGCGGTGGCCTCTCTCTCTCTCTCTCTCTCTCTCTCTCTCTCTCTCTCTCTCTCTCTCTCTCTCTTGCTTGTTTACAAACCTTTCAAATGCCATGCTCGAGTTTTGACACTTTTTTATGAAGCCCCTCTCTCTCTCATTTTTTATTTTTCTCCATCTCTCTCTTCCTTCCCCTCCATTATTCTCTCTATTTCTCTTCCTCCTTTCCTCCCCACTCTCACTCAACTCATCTCATTGCAAAGACAATTAAAGATATAAATAAAAACCTTAAGAAACAAATATATTGAAAGAAATGTCACCCCACCTCTCTTTATCTCTCTCTCTCCTCTCTCCCTTTACTTTTCTTTCTTAACCTTCTCTCTCATTCTCATTGTTTTCCTATTTCTCTCTCGCTCTCTATTTTTTCTCTCTATCTCTCTTTCTCCCTCTCTCTCTCTCTTCTTTTCACTCTCCTTCCTCTCTTTACCTGACCCTTCTTTTCTACCTCCTCCTCCTCTCTTCCTTCCCTCTCCCTCTCTCTATTTCTCTCCCCCTCTCTTTCTCTCTCTATTTCCCTTTATTTGTTTCCTCTCTCACAGTGTTTCTCTCGCTCATCCTCCTCTCTCCCTCCCTTCATCTCTCACTTCTCTCTTCCTCTTTCTATTTGTTTCCTTTCTCTCCCTGTTTCTCTCTTGCTCTCCCTTCATTCTTCTCCCTCCCTTCCTCCCTCCCTCTCTTTCCAAGTATCTCTTTGCAAAGAAAAAAAAAAAGAAAACAAGAGAATACAAAAATAGAGCAAGAAGAGTCAATGTACCTACCTTAAAGCCCTGAAGATGAAACCCTTTGTACCTTCTCTTTGCACCTTCCCTCCCTTCTCCCTTGCACACTTCTCTTTCTTCTTCATGTATAGCGGCATCGGTGATGACGATGGTGATGAGCTCCCTCTCTCTCTTCCTCTCTTCCTCTCTTCCTCTCCCTTTCTCTCTCTCCCTCTCAAAGCTTTAAGCGCTCTCGCTCTCTCTTTTATTCTTTCTCATAAATATTTTCTCAAAAAATGTGGCACTCTGGTTTTTGAAACTTTTTCCTCGGACTGGCATCGCTATTAATGTCTCTATTAGCGTCGCTATTTGCTTTTTTGCATCGCAAATGGCCGTCGCTATTGCCCCATTCCCTTGTAGTGTACATTGCATGAATTAGGATCTTGCAATATAGGTGCTTTTGGGTCCAATCATGGGGAATAATTTTAGTGCATACCTTTTGTTTTGATGGGGCAAAGATGGATATTCATGGGTGAAAGATCTTCAACAACATGGACAAAAGGAGATAACCAAAGAAGCAAGCATCAGGAGAAGAAAAGGGAAGGACCGGGATTGATATAATGGTGATAAGATTGCATGTATTAACAACATGTAGTGGAGGTGAAAGGGACTAATTTTGAAGAGATGATGTAGACAAAAAAAGAGTGAGGAGAATACTAGTAATTACTGTGGGATCTCCTAGTAAGGCCCCTTATAGATTAGCTTTTAGGAGTCCATAGAAAGGAGTGGTCATGCATTAGCTCTATTAAAAACATAAGAAATAATAATAGAAAACATTAAGAAACATGGTTGAACAACCAGTCGCAATGGCTAGTAGCTATCCAATGACTTTTGGTTTATGGGTTAGCATAGCAAATCTCAAAATCAATGAAAGGGCAAGGGAAATTAATTGCAAATAAAAACATCACTTTTGCTTCTTTATCACAATGCATTCTAGAGTGACATTTTTATAGGCATTCCGTCTGCGTAGTCTTTAAGTGATCTAAGCGTACAAATTAAACCAAAGGTGTGTGCCTTTGGATCAATGCTCTAGAATGACTAAGCCAAGTTTTCCTCAAGGTGATGGGGTCCATAACTATGCCCAACCAAGATTGGAATACTATTTCAAGTCATTCATAAATCATATTTGTTCACTTGTAGGAGATAAAATCACATCCAACTCACAATTACCATTCTTATTATTGGAGGTACACTTCAAATTGCACTACACTAGTGAGAATACATATAGAGAATATAATTATTAAAGGTAGGAATTACAACACTAAGAAATGCATCGCAAAGGAAAAAGAAAGCACCCGAACAAGAACACACACAAGTAGAATGCTTGCGAGGGGCCTGTTCAAAAGGATAAAGAGCTACTAAGAAGGCTTATGAGAATGACTACATGCAAGGAAATGAGAGCAAGGAAGTATGGAAGTAGTGATGTTTGACTTGTTATTTATGTAACGAAATTGGTGATTTCATTGGATAAGGGTTTGAACCTAGATGAATTTCCTAAGCTAGTAGTCATTGTTGACTCAAAAAACGTTGCCTAGGCTTTTGCGTTGTCATGGCATTGCACGTCCACCACTGCGAACCTCAAGGCAGAGTTTCCTGGCAAATGAGAGCAAGGAAGTATGGAAGCAGCGATGTTTGGCTTGTTATTTATGTAAAGAGCTTGGTAATTTCATAAGATAAGGGCTTGAACCTAGATGACTTTCCCAAGCCATCAATCATTGTTGACTCAAAAAACTTTGGCTAGGCTATTGCGTTGGTGTGATGCTTCACGTCCACCACTACAAACCTGAGGGTGGAGTTTTTCGCCAAAAAATTGAACTCATTAGTCATCATTGGGAATTTTTTTTTCCGTTGTGTGTGTTTTTTCATTTGCTTTTCAATTTGGAATATGGGTTTGAAAATTTGATTGCTTGGTTCCATTCTTTTTTTTTTTGTATTCGCTGAGTAGTACTCAGGCGCAAATAAACCGCGTCTATGTGTGTGTGTGTGTGTGTGTGGTAGCTCATATGAGTGCTTCTACTAGTGTTGAAGATCTTGCAGCTGAGCTTGGGTCGAATGGAACAAAGAGAGCTTCATGGATTGGAACCGTGCTCAAGGAGGACTAAGGAGGCATCAACGTTGCTAGACTGGACCTTCATAATCCCTTCATTAACTCCTACAATTATCTCTGATGATGAGGTTCACGAACAAAGCCCCACTAATTCCAAACCTTGCATGGAAGGACGTTTTGTTGTGTATCAACTATATTGCTAATCATGATGGTGCTGATGAAAGTATATTAGACAATGCTGCTATAATCTCCCAAGCTATTATGAAAGCAAAAGAAGATCAACAAGATAACCTGGTGCAAAACGAGTAATGGTGTTTTTTTTTTCCCCTCTCAAAAAATGACAAAACCATCAAGTTGTGGAAGATCTAAGAGAAGAAGCTTAAAAAAGTGACAGAAATGAATGTGGAGCCTTCAGATCCTATGGATTATGGATCTATAGTAGGGGAAAGCCCTCTTATCAAATTTGCATCACATGCATTGAATGGGAGCTCATCTCAGTGGCCCATTGATTTTTATATAGTGATTATGTCTTTCCAGCAAAGGGGATTTCATCTCTTCATCTGCCCATGGTAGTTATCAGTAATGAGGTGACACATGTAGCTAGGTGTAGGAGAATCTATGCCCATGTTCATGACTATCACATAAAACTCCATTTCCAACAACAGTGATGGGGAAACTTATATTTCAGCTCTGATGATTTGCGGATAAATTTGTGGAATTTAGAGATCAGTGAGACTAGAATTTCAACATAGTGGATATAAAGCCTGCCAAGATGGAGGAGTTTGACTAAGGTGATCACCTCAGCTAAATTTCATCCATCTCATTGTAGCACACTAGTTACAGCAATTAAAAGACACTGTTCGTCTTGTAGACATGCGGCAATTTGCTTTGTGTGATAGACACACAAAACTGTTTGAAGAACAAGGAGCAAGAACTATCTTTACAGAGATCATTGCTTCTATTTTTTATCTTAAGTTTTCAAAAGGTGGTCGGTACATCCTAAGCAAGGATGATATGACTCTCAAGCTATGGGACGTAAACATGGAATCTACACTTGATGTAACCTTTAGAGTGCATGAACACCTACTTCCATAGTTGCTTGATCTTGATGGAAATGATTCAATATTTGATAAGTTTGAGTGTTGCTTGAGTGGAGATGGCTTTAGAGAAGCTATAGGTTCTTATAGTAATATATCTTGAGTGTTTGGTATTAAGGCTAGGAGTGAGAATGCCATAACTCTGAAGGCTACTAGGACTCCAAGCAGGAGGTTTGCACAGAGCACACCTTCTAGCTATAGGAGAGTTCTAACTAGCTATCCTCGTCGTGGAAATGAGAACTCTGGACCCGATTCTAATGGATCATACACATTTTCAACAAAGCTACAACACCTCACTTGGCACCCAACAACAAATCCAATACTCATGCGACATTTGGAGCAATGATGGCGACTTCATCAAGAGCACAAATGAAGGCATAGGCAAAAAAAACTATAGTATAGGTGGCATGATGCTGAGGAGGAAGGCAACTCCTTATACGAAATGCCGGGATGAAGTAGATAAAGAAGAGGAAGAGGAGAATTATTGCAGTAAGAAGGATGACAATGAAGAACATGAGAAGTATGGAGAATGGCAGGATGAAGAAGAAGATTATGCTGTAGATTGAGATGTTTTCTGTGAAAGCTTCAAGTACATGAGAATGGATTAAAAGGATGATGATGGTGGCATCATTACTTTTTGAAAGCAATGTCTTAAAAAAAGCTTGGTGAATAGCTTTAAGCTATTTGAAAATTTTAGCCTTAAAGGCGATTCATAAGACTTTTTAGAGTTTTTCCTTAACATTATGGCTTTTTTCCTTAAAAGAAAGTGAATGCATTAAAAAGCCTTAGGCTTTATGAAAAGAAAAAAGAAAACTCAACGTATGGGTATGTGAAAAACCTATATAAGGAAGATGTAAGAGGTATTGTGGTATCCTACTCTTGTAGAAGCTTCTTGAAGAGGCTTCTCAAATCTTTGAAGAGGCTTCTTGAATCTTAATAAGAGATCTTTGAAAATTTTCTTTCTTAGCACTCTTGCGACAAGCGATTCTTGGGAAGGAGGGCTTCCATCTTGCAAAGTGTCCTTCCATCCCGTATTTCTGAACCATTCATATTATGGACATTGACACTAATGACTAATATGACATTGACTCTCTAGATTAATAAGAAAGACATATGATAATGCACTCTAGGGTTTTTCACACTATGTCCGCGTAGCAGGACGACATCATTTTCTTATTAAGGGTTAGGAATGGTTGATGGATACGGGAAATTCCCTTTGGGGCCTCCACAAAGGAAGACCTTTTTGAAAATCCATGGTGATCATGAGCTTGTTGAAGAATAGAACCCATGATGTGCACTAAGGGAATGCAAAGAGATAAACTAGAAATGACTATTTTTATTCTATGTTTATTCCCATCAATAAAGCAAGGGTCTCTAATGGAGGAGTTTTGAATGGAATACCATTGTGTGTTGAAATAATCTTCTCATGTCATACTCACAAGTTGTTCACGTTGGTTTTAATTGGTTCCATCTCACTAAAGATCATACTCCTTGCGACTCAAAATGGGCTCCTTCTATTGTTCTAGTAGCTCTTCAAGTAACACTACTATGAATGAGCTACATCTCATTTGTTGAAAGCTATAACTCTTACTATTTCTATTTGTAGGTGTTCGTCAAACCATTATTTTGTTACTAGAAATCACAATAATGCTACCCAATTGTGGTAAGGATCATGCATAAATTTCATGCCAGATCTTTTCGAACACTCTTAGCATTCTAGATCTAGTATTCATATTGGTGGAAATAATGCCATCTTACCACCATTATATGGTCCCATCTATGTTATCTATGATGTTGGTTATTCATTGCTACTACTTCTCCTTCCTACTCAAGAAGGAAGGGTTAGTCTGTGCAATTGAAGTGTTTTTCATATGAACTAAAGCAAACTCTCAAATTAATCATGATGTGATTAAGTAATGCTATCATGTAGCAAGGAAGCCTTTACATTAGCTTTAGCTCTCCAAACGACCATTGAGATGTGCAAATACTTTTATGGATGCTCAATATTAATGTCACCTATGTTGCTAAATAGAGCTCCATAAAATCAAGTTGCCTCTAACATTGTTCTTGGCTATCCCAAATTAGCATTTATGTCTTCCAAGGGTGAAGGATGAAGTACCAAGTTCACATTATGCACATTCTACACATGGAGAACAAGGATTAAGCTAATCCTTGTGAAGAAAGAACTTTGAAATATTGCCAATGGAAAAGAGCAAAAGCCATGAGAAGCACATCAAGTAGTTGCGTGGAAAGTTAGAGATGAAAAAGCTGAATTGATAATCAAAATGGAGTTGCATGATACATATATCCATCATGTAGATCATTGTTGTCCTACACAAAGGATACAATGGTCAACAACTTGTTTGGAGCCCAATCAAAAGTTCCAATATTTAATTGCTCATGGAGCATTTTAGACGAGAAATGAAACTTGACTAACATCTTGCATCTTGTCTTAATAATACCAAAGGCTTGTTAACCCAACTTGTAGATTTTGGATTGAAAGTGGAAGAAGACGTTACCACAAAATCTCACTATCACATGCAATCCCAACAAGGAATCTATGTGATACATCCCATTGAATGAAAATTGGCTCAAGTTTCTTACACACACAAAAACATAAAAATGCCAAGGACAACACAACAATAATAGCCCCTTAGCTTATCCCTATTTTCTTAGATAAGTTGTCTCGAAGGTGTGCATCATTTAAGTACATGAGGAAGGACTTAGTGCTACATTGCCTTCTTGAGTGAACAAGTTGTTGAGCTTTGCTAATTAAAGGAAAACACTTTTTAATGATTGATTTTTTATGTGTTATCTACCAAAGATCATACAATGAACCTTGTGCAACTTGACACCTAGGGAAGCTAATTGTTTCTGTCAAACTAGCATGGTAGTACATATTTCTTGATTAAGTAAATACAATTAGGTGCATGGGGGAAGATCGGGTGGAGGGAGGCCAGAAGGATCCCATCCTAAGGATGCACTAGGTGGAAAGTGGGTTTGCAACATTGCATTGATTTTCGTATAATCTTATATTTGCCATCCAAAACACTTGTAAAGAAGCCATGCTTTTTTCGAGAAGCACTGCTATTGGGTCTTCTGCCCCATTAGCTCAAGATAAGCAATACTATTGACTTGTATTGCTAAGAAAATAGCAATGTAAGAAAATATTACACTTTGCCTTAAGAGAGGCTATGAGAAGACCCTAGTATCGACGCTCCTTCTAGAGAACCTACCAAGACAATGTTGAAGGGATTCAAAATAAGTTTATTATTGGCAAGAATAGCGGTAGTTGGGCAAGAAACAAAGTTTTGAAGATTAATTAAACAGGTTGGGAAGTGGAAGCAAGTAGAAGTCGGGTTCGTTCCACGCATGTAGGAGCCCGTGCATGTAGGAGCCCGTGCATGTGTGCTAGGTGACCAAAGTGCAGCAATTGGCAACTCGGCATGCATGCAGTTGCAGCTTGAATTCCAATTTGGTGTGTGGGCAGAGTACTGTGATAGCCAATAATTAGAAGTTTAGTATGGCTCGTAATATATAATTAGTACACAGGTCAGCGCACCACAGATCTATGGAGAGGGACCTAACATTTTTAAACACCGCAATTATGCGCACAAAATGGCGAAATTGCCAACATATAAACATATGGCTTTAGTAGAGCTAGTGCGCACTACACCAACTGTCTTAAACAGAAACGTGGCAGACTACAGTACCTCTGCTTGGCGCACACGACGTGTATATACGGGCCGACCACAGCAGCATAAGAACGCGAGACATATTTAGCAGACGTAGGTACATTAGCTAGCTTTATCACTTGCAGCGCCTATCCAGCAGCAGTCGTGGTAATATATCATGGGGCCGGGGACCAGATCATCATTGACGTCGCCCTTGACAATGATCATAGTAACGCTCTCACTACTACTAGTGATTAATCACGTCCTTAATGTGCATGCACACAGTAGGGATCAAGCTGAGCTCGCTGCTGCTGGCGCTTCTGCGGCTGTCGCGGAGAGTCATCAGATTAGTGAGGTATGTATATATGCTAACAAATGTACGTGTAACGTGACGTGAACTTCATACAATAAGCAGCAGGCCCAGGACGTGCAGACCGTGCCGTGGTGGATTGGCCACAGGGGGCCGTGGGGCGGAGAGGGAGGCTATGAGTACGACGACATCGCGAGGATGTTCGCGGGTCTGCGGGTAATCGACGTGCTGGGGATAGGGAAGATTCAGCTATGGCATGCGGAGAATTACCTCCGTGGCATCCAAGTGCAGTATTGGGTCACCAATGGTCGGGGTGTCTACACGGAATGGGGCCACTTCACGGCCTGCCCCAGGGCAAGAACGCAGTCGTGCGTACTGATTTGACGTCTTTACAATTAGCAGTAGTAGTACATACAGGACATGATACGAGTCGCTTATTTAGAATCCTTATCATCATCATCATGTGGATATAAGTGTTTGCTGGTTCGTACAATAACTATATATATTGGTCGCCCTGCGTACAGATATTAATGTTAAAAGGTCTAATAGCTATAACTACTTTATGTTAAAAGGTCTAATAGCTATAACTACTTTTTTAATGCTGTTTGGAAAGCAGATCACCTTGCAATATCCACAAAAGCAGGTCCACCAAGTGAGAGGATTCTATGGAAGCACAGGCCCATACACCGCCCTCACCTCCATGAAGTTCGAGACTAATCTTGGCACCTACGGTCCCTTTGGGGACCAGGACGGAGTCTCATTTACCTCTGGTAGTCGAGACACAAATATTGTGGGCATCTTTGGTAGGTCAGGAGCGGCCCTCGACAGCATGGGTGTTTACACAAGACAACTCTCCATCCCCCACAACTAATAGCGATGAAGTTATACAACAATGTGGAGTGGTCGCCTCTACTGCTAATATTGTGGGCATCTTTGGTAGGTCGGGAGCGGCCCTCGACAGCATGGGTGTTTACACAAGACAACTCTCCATCCCCCACAACTAATAGCGATGAAGTTATACAACAATGTGGAGTGGCCACCTCTACTGCTAATGATTCAATTGCAAGGTATTGATACAACAATAAGTATGCTAGTAGGTGTACTCCTTCATCCTACATGGCACCGACTTGCCTTGCACTAGTTGTGGCAAGTCAACATCATTCCATGTATGAGTTCATACCACCACCATCACTAGGATCACATTTTAGGCACACTCCATGATGTTGAATTTTATTGCCCACAAAAATATAGTTGCCCTTTTTCTTATTTCTCTCTCACATTGTCTCCAAATGGTGTGAGTTATTGATAATTTTTTAGGAGCATGAATAGAAGAACTTATTGAAATCGCTAGAAGCATCCTTGATGTATATTGGCAACAACAAGGATTTCTGTATGGTGGTCCAATACGACTATACCATGCTTGTTGCTTGTGATGCACCTTGTTCAGCTAGCATATGACTTACATCGAAAGAAAATCATGTGCTAGCTAGTCATACATTAATTTGATTAGCAAGAATGATATTTCTTATCTTGTGCAAGAAGTCTAATACTTGGCTCTTGAGGAATTTGAAGGCACTTACAAGTTCTTGCACACTTAGTAATCCAAGGTATGGTTAGAATAGATGGAAAAGGGCATATGAAATATTAATTCACAAAAGCCTAAAAGAATGAGAACTTTCTAACCAATGGGATACTAAGAATTGTAAGGCACTCGGAATTGTAGGAGAACACTTGGGAGACTCCTTAATTCATAATGTAACTAGGTGTCCCTCAACTATTGAAGCATGTGAAAGACTCCAGAGGCTTTTGGGGGCCGCCTCCAAACACTTACATGTTAATTTTCTTAATAAGTTCTTTGAGTTTACTATGCAACCTCAACCTAGGATGACTAAGGATTTAAACAATCTTGAAATTGTAATCACACATAGTTATCTAGCATAGATAAGGACATTGAGATAGTTGTGAAGATTGTCATGCTTTTGAACAACTTGCCTCAGGATACCTAAAGCACCCTTCATCAATAGAGAGAAGAGAAAGAAATAATTATTAATCTCAGTTGAGATGACTATACGAGGGCAATTTTTGAACTACCATAAATAGACTTATACATGCACTTTTTAACTTGATCATTGTTCTAACCCACTCTCCATAGTTCTACCAAATGAGGGGAATATTTCTACAAATTGTTTCATTCAACACTTGGATTGATCCTTTCTACGGCTACTCCTCCATTGTTCCTCCTTTCAAAAGACACTATCTTGTCAATAAAAAATCTAGTCACTCGTAATAGTACATCAACACAAATGCGCATTAAAATATAAAATAGATTCACACATGAAATCACAAATGAACCTCACATTCCTTTCTTTAATACTTAATCATTTAACATAATCACAATGTAAGTTTATATAATTGACAACCGATATATAAGAGTCATGCATGGTACATATAGGAGTCACAATAATACTATAATTATCTAGGATTCCACTGGCATTGTGATATTACTCATTGCAATTATTGGATTTACCAATTGTGGTGGCATAGTTGTCTTCATGTGTGATGGCATTGGCATGATTTGTGTGTAATCGACCATGACCATCCTCTAGCTCTCTTGTGCCATCATTACCATAATCATCTCTCTATGCTTGTAAATGCACGATATATCTCTCTAAAACATACATAGAGAGATATGGATCTCATGCTACCGTCTATTATCCCTCATAATTGATTGTTGCAAGAGAATCTATTGTAGCGTACATAATATGTACATTCCATGGTTGTAAATGTGTCATATATCTCTCTAAAACATAGCAAGATATGGATGACATGCTAACATTTATTATGCAAAGGTTAAAAAGTTGGATGTTAAGGTAGAAGAGAAGGGTCGAGCAAAAACCCAAAGACCATACAAAGAAGAATACAAGAGGAGATGCATTTGGTGAGACAGTTTATAGTATGGAAAGCGAGAATGTACAGCCTACTGTGAAGCGAAAGTAAAAAGGTTAGTCTTTTGGAAAGATGGCAAAATACATGCAACAGAAATTGGTCTTCCAATAGAGTCAAATTTTGGAAATGGTGGCATGTAGAAGAGGTTGGAAGAGATGGTAGCAAGGACAACATTGAAGACTATATAGGAAACCAAAATGGGTTGAATTTTTAAGTGCATGATTTGGGTTCTCATATACCAAAATGTCTCTACCTATGGGTAGATTGTAGCAAAGCTCTCAACTATCTTTTTAAAGGACTTATTTAAACATTAAGGGCCAAATGGGCAATCATTATGATCAAAGTTAAGATATAAAGTAACTTTTTCAAAGTACTATGGGTACATTTCATCTCCTTCTGATCTTGAGGAGTGGGTTTTCAAGCTAGATTCTTAGTTTTGCATTTTTCCAAGGAGTGATGACCACAAAATACACCTTGTCACCATATATTTGGAGGGATTTTCTCATACACGATGGTAGTATATCAAAAGGAAAAGTCAACAGCTTGTGGATTCAGGGAAAGAATTTAAGATTCTCATGGCATGGGTATTTATCTCTCCATTGGAGAAAAGGGACTTTCCCAATATAGGTTGGAAAAAAGGGGTTTCACTATGCATGAATACCATACCTCATTCCTTAATCTCACTTTATATGCTGAGAGTATAAGTGATTATGCAAAACTTTGTAAGTACATGTATGTCTTGGATCCTTATTTATCATTGGGTATTATGGCTTAAAACCCTACAACTCTCTTTAAGGCTATAGATATTGGGGAGAGGTATACAAGTAAGTACATAAAAGAGACTACACTACTTTAGCCTACTTTTGGATAGCCAAGAACCATTTTAAAGTAGGTTCAAGTTGGAAGCACTTAGGGTAGCAACAACATGTTAGTGGGAGCTCACGAGTACTGATTTATCCACTCTTTAATATCTCTAAGCCATAAACCAATTTTACACTAGCAATCAATCATAAAATAGAAAATAGAAAATAGATAAGAGAAAAGTAAGTAAAGAGATCTTACTTCTCAAGGAAACCAAAAGTTTATTCCTATGGGCCTATTTAAGAAAAGAAAAGCAAAACAATTATGTTTAAGTATGGGGAAAAATATACTACTAATGACCATACCTTTAAATGTGTCTAAAGAGAAACCAAGGTTAATAGTATGTTTCTTATTGAAGATTTAGTAGATGAGGATAAGGATCTAAGTGTCATGATTCTTGCTAGAAAATTTAGATTATGATGAAAACAATGGTCGAGAATAATTTTACGATCCCTCAACTAGCTCTCTTTGGACCCAAGTGGGCATGTACTGTTTACTTTGGGAGGAAATGAGCCTTCACATGTTGCCACTTCAATTTATTCTATCTCAATGAATGCAACGAGAGATTCTAGGAGCCCGAGGACACTTAATCGAAGAAAGAATCAGTGGGAAGAATGTTTTCATTCTAGTGGATAGTGGTGGCACATGCACTTTCATTCAACGATCATCCATTTATTTATTGAAGTGTCTTCTCGTTGATTTGTAGCAATCAGTTAAGGTTCAAGTGGCCAATGGGGATGAGGAGATCAACATCTAAATGTGCTCAAAGGTTCACTTATGTAGAAACACTATATTAGGGAATTTGGGAATTCCCAATATAGTTAATATTTGGCCACATGGTCAAATCTTGTCCCCTTATTTGAAAGTGGATTCCATCCTAATTACTATATAGGTTTTCTTTCCAAGTCCCACTTTGAAGCATGGTTTAATATTTAACCACATGGCCAAATCTTTATACCTTATTTGAAAGTGGGACTTGGGAGATTCCCAAATTCTCTAATATGGTGTTTAGAGTAAAAATGATGAAATTATGGTAACTTGATAGCTCTAGATATGGATCTTATTGATGTTGTCTTAGGATTTGATTAGCTAAACTAGTTATGTAAGATAACCGTCGATTTATCTTAGCTGTGCATGGAGATTTTGAGTCATGGATAGCTTGTACACCTAGAGAGGGCTCAAAGCAAACCAAGTTTCCAGCTTATCACAATAAAGCAACTAAAAAAAGAGTTTAGAAAGTGGTCCCAACAAGGGATGTATCTCTTAAAGCTATATTAGAGGAGTACAAAGATTTGTTCCAAGTGTTTGGAATTGTTCCTCCAAAGAGAGCAATGGATCGTCCTATTGATTTGAAGCTCAAATTAAAGACTATCAACAAATCTTCTTATAGTCTTTCACAATGTGAAATGGGAGAAGTAGCCAAATAAATCAAGGAATTTTTGGAGATGGTTTTCATTGGATCTACTTCATCATCATATGCCTCTTTAGTATTATCGATTAAGAAGAAGGTTGGTACTTTCCCCATGTGTATAGAATACAAGGATTTCAATAAGGCTACCATCAAGAACGTGTATCCTATTCCAAGGGTTGATAAGTTTTTGGATGAGCTTAAGGACACTAAATGACTAAGATAAAGGTTAGGGTGAGAGAGGTTGATGAGATAAAGGTTGCTTTTTGAACTAATAGCCTGGGGCTTTATCAATTTCTTGTTGTGCTGTTTGGATTGGAAAAGCTCCATAAACACTAACCTAAAGAAAGTGCAATGTGGAAAATATTGTCCAACACCTATCAATATCAATTCCCTTTGCGGATTTTTAGGTTTATCCTATTTTTACCATAGATTTATAGGCACTATATGATTATTGCAATCTTTGACCAACATGCTTTAAAAAATGAGCTTTCTTTTGGAATACCATAGCTACCTATACCTTTAATCAATTGAAGGAATTGATTACTTTAGCTCTTATATTGGATTACCTTAATCTTTTAAAGGAATTCAATAGCCTCAATTTTCAACATCTCAAATAGCAAGCCAATTTATAGAGCGGGATTCAAATTTCATGGGTTACCTCAAGTCATCATCCATGATCAAGACTTTAAGTTTATCAGTGACTTTTTGCAAGAAGTTTTTACTTCTATGGAGACTAAATTG